>NC_068568.1:0-625000 GCF_025698545.1 Gossypium raimondii
CCAAACCCTAAACCCTAAACCCCAAACCCTAAACCTAAACCCCTAAACCCTAAACCCTAAACCCCTAAACCCCTAAACCTCAAACCCTAAACCCTAAACCCTCAAACCTAAACCTAAACCTAAACCCTAAACCCCAAACCCTCAAACCCAAACCTCAAACCCTAAACTCAAACTCAAACCCTCAAACCCCAAAACCAAACCCAAACCCCTCAAACCTAAACCTAAACCCAAACCCTAAACCAAAACCCAAACCTAAACCTAAACCCTAAACCCCTAAACCTCAAACCCTAAACCCTCAAACCCTAAACCCCTAAACCTAAACCTAAACCTAAAACCCTAAACCTAAACTCAAACCCTAAACCTAAACCTTAAACCTAAACCCTAAACCCTAAACCTAAACCCTAAAATTTTAAACCCTAAACCCCTAAACCCTAAACCCTAAACCCTAAACCCTAAACCCTAAACCCCTAAACCCTAAACCCTAAAAAACCTAAACCTAAAACCTAAACCCTAAACCCTAAACCCTAAACCCTAAACCCTAAACCCTAAACCCTAAACCCTAAACCCTAAACCTAAAACCCTAAACCCTAAAACCCCTAAACCCCAAACCTAACCCTTAAACCCCTAAAACCAAACCCTAAAACCCTAAAAAACCCAAACCCTACAAACCCCAAACCCAAACCCTCAAACCCAAACCCCTAAACCTAAACCTCAAACCCTAAACCCTAAACCCCTAAAACCCAAACCCTAAACCCTAAACCAAACCTCAAACCTCAAACCTCAAACCTAAAACCCCAAAACCCAAACCCTAAACCCCTAAAAACCCTAAACCCTAAACCCCAAACCCCTAAACCCCTAAACCCTAAACTTAAATTTAAACCCTAAAACCCTAAATTTTAAATTTAAACCCTTTTAAATTTAAATTTTAAATTTTAAATTTAAATTTTAAATTTTTTTAAAAATTTTAAATTTTAAACCTTTTAAATTTTAAATTTAAATTTTAAAATTTAAACCTAAATTTTAAATTTAAATTTAAAACCTAAATTTTAAACCTAAATTTTAAATTTTAAATTTAAATTTAAACCCTAAACCTTAAAACCTAAACCTAAACCCTAAAATTTAAACCCTAAACCTAAACCTCAAACCTTAAACCTAAACCTAAACCTAAACCCAAAAAACCTAAACCCTAAACCTAAACCCTAAACCTAAACCTAAACCCTAAACCCTAAACCTCAAAACCTAAACCCTAAACCCTAAAACCTAAACCTTAAACCCTCAAACCCTAAACCTAAAACCTAAACCTAAACCCTAAACCCTAAACCTAAACCTAAACCTAAACCTAAACCTAAACCTAAACCTCAAAAAAACCTAAACCCTAAACCTAAACCCCTAAACCCCTAAACCCCTAAACCCTAAAAAAACCTAAACCCTAAACCTAAACCTAAACCTAAACTAAACCTAAACCTAAACCTAAACCTAAACCTAAACCCCTAAACCTAAACCTAAACCCTAAACCCCTAAACCACAAACCTAAACCTAAACCTAAACCCTAAACCCCTAAACCTAAACCTAAAACCTAAACCTAAACCTAAAAACCTAAACCTAAACCTCAAACCTAAACCTAAACCCTAAAACCTAAAAACCTAAACCAAAACCCAAAACTAAACCTAAACCTAAAAACCTAAACCTAAACCCTAAACCCTAAAACCTAAACCTAAACCCTAAACCCTCAAACCTCAAACCTAAAACCCAAACCACAAACCTAAACCTAAACCCTAAACCTAAACCCAAACCACAAACCCTAAACCTCAAACCCTAAACCCTAAAAAACCCTAAACCTAAACCTAAACCTCAAACCTCAAACCTAAACCTAAACCAAAACTAAACCTAAACCCCTCAAACCCTAAAACCTAAAAACCCTAAACCTAAAACCCTAAACCCTAAACCTTAAAACCTAAACCTAAACCCTAAAACCCTAAACCCTAAACCCAAAACCCTAAACCCTAAAACCCCAAACCTAAACCCTAAACCTAAACCTAAAATTTAAACTAAAACCTAAACCTAAAACCTAAACCTAAACCCTAAACCCTAAACCCTAAACCTAAAACACAAACCAAAACCTAAACCTAAACCCTAAAACCAAAACCTAAAACCTAAACCCTAAACACAAAAACCTAAACCCAAACCTAAAACCCTAAACCTAAACCCCAAAACCCTAAACCCCAAACCCTAAACCCTAAAACCTAAACCCCCTAAAAACCTAAAACCCTAAACCCTAAACCCTAAACCTAAACCCTAAACCCAAACCCTAAAACCCCCAAACCTAAACCTAAACCCAAACCCTAAACCAAACCCTAAACCTAAACCCTAAAACCCTAAACCCTAAAACCCAAACCCAAACCCTAAACCCTAAACCCAAACCTAAACCCAAAATCCAAAACCCCAAACCCCAAACCCTAAACCCTAAACCCCAAACCCTAAACCCTAAAACCCTAAAATCCTAAACCCCAAACCCCAAACCCCTAAACCCCAAACCCCAAACCCCAAACCCTAAACCCCAAACCCCTAAACCCCTAAAACCCTAAACCCAAAACCCTAAACCCTAAACCCTAAACCCTAAACCCTAAAAAACCTAAACCCTAAACCCTAAAAACCCTAAGCCCTAAGCCCTAAGCCCTAAGCCCTAAAACCCTAAGCCCTAAAACCCTAAGCCCTAAAAACCCTAAGCCCTAAAAACCCTAAAACCCTAAACCCTAGACCCTAAACCCTAGACCCTAAACCCTAGACCCTAAACCCTAAACCCAAAACCCAACCCTAAACCCAAAACCCTAAACCCTAAACCCTAAACCCTAAAACCCTAAACCCTAAAACCCTAAACACTAAAACCTAAACCCTAAACCATAAACCCTAAAACCCTAAACCCGAAACCCCAAACCCCTAACCCCTAAACCCTTAGCCCTTAACCCTTAACCCTAAAACCCTTAATCCCTAAACCCTAAAACCCTTAACCCTAGACCCTAGACCCCAAACCCCAAACCTTAAACCCAAAACCCTAAACCCTACAACCCTAAACCCTACAACCCTACAACCCTAAAACCCTAAACCCTAAACCCATTTCAAGATAAAAACCACAAAGTAAAGTTCCTCACCAATATCCTCCAAGGTTGAAGGTTCTGTCTCTGTACTCCTACTCTTATCTCCATTGGATTTACCTTCAGTCCCATCATCCTTCTTATAATCGTTTGGTCTAAGATCAGGACCAATATCCCTTACCCAACTTGCAGCATAAAGCCTAGAGGCCTCCTTCAAGACCTAAAGAAGGATGACAGGTTTTTACTACTTATATACTAAAAATAAATGCCTCTTATTCCCTAAAGCATAGGCAAATAATAGGTTCTTGAGCATTATTTGACATTCAAGTGGTTAAGTTAATCATCAAGTAAGCAGAACAGCACATAAAAGTCATTTGATCATTTCAATATCCCAATGATCTAATTTCCACCCTGATCACCAGCTAGCATCTGTGAAATTTCAAATTTCCATTATGCTTCTTTAAAATTTGATCACTGGAACAAAAGCAAAAAACAAATTCTTAATAAATTCTTAGCTCTTTTACTTTGTTTTTCATTTTTTTTATAGAGCCATCTGAATGGCAGAAATGATGATAAGTAATCGAACTTGGAATTTGTACATTAAAATCGAAAATATAAGGGAAGAAGAGGGTAAAATTTCCACAACATGACAACAGAACAATTGTATTACACTATTGCAAAAAACAGTACATGTGATGGTATTGCAGCCAGCACAAGCGTGCTACAACCTAACCTGAAGACGACTTTGGACCAGAAGTATCGACAGAAAAACTAGTTGTAGAAGTTGAGGAATTATGGACAGCTCTTGTGTGGCTGATGCTTGGTTTAGTGAACCAAGTTGTTTACAGAAATTGTTTGTGAGGCCCCACATGGTTGCATATTAGCCTAATCTTTTGTCTCCCTCTCATCCATCTCATTACGATCTTCATGTGCCTCTTGCTTGTAAGTCCTCTCAGTCCAACCTCCTGAACTCATAAACACATTTCTACTCCATTATGTCGAGCAAAGGCAAGTAAAGTGTGAAAAAAACAATATCGCAATGAATTCAAGATCCTAATATTATGCAACGATAAAACTGCACTGCCCTTACTTCACTCTTGGGCTTGGCTTAATTAGATGTGGAAACAACAAATATAGATACACAATGAATACAGATTATACTCTACTAAACAACTGACCTTGACTCGTTCCCAAGTATCACCGACGGTGAGGGGCCCATGCTCCTTGAGAATGTCAAAGATGACTCTGGTTGTGGTCTACGTTTGCTCTGGCGACGTTTTCAACTCGATTGGCTTCATTTTCGACTTGGGTTTCGTTGAAAAGTACCGAATCATACTCCCAAACATCTTGCTTTTAATTTCATTTTATATTAATTGTATAATATGAATTAAATAATATTATAATTGGTATATATATCATGTCAATTTGCTTTTAATTCTAAAATATTTAACCATCAACATTTATACACTATGACAACATTGAAAAAGGAAAATTAAACAGCACCTGTATAAGGTAATAATTATCAAACGATTGACCAAAGACAATCTTTAAATCCTGTAAGCTAACCCAAAACAGAAAAATCAAAAGAAAAAAAAATTATTCAGAACCAGCATGCATCAAATCAACTAAGACAATAAATGAACAAGAAATTGGTTATGACATCATTAGAGACAACACATCTTTTTATCAGTCTCATAAAACCATCAACCAATAAGCAAATTAAAATTATGTTAATCAGTCTCATAGAACCTATTTACTTAAAAGATTACAACTCAATTTCCCTTCATGTAAGGCTAGGTAACACAGATGAATATAATTCTATCTTTAACCAAAATCAGAGTATTTTCACCACATGGATATATCAATAATCACACAAAACTTCCCATTCAGCAGATACACAGAGATACCATGGGTCTACCTAAAACTTCCAATCAAAATCCATTTGCAAATCATACCCAACAGAACTCAAACAATCCCAACTATTTTAAAGAATATATACCCAACACTTACTGACTAATGCAAGCACCCAGCAGTATGAAAAAGAAAACATATATGCATACACAATCTCCACCATATATAATCATGAAACCCAAATCGACAAAAACCTTTGCAATTAGCAAATCGGTTGAAATTCTCCAATTCTTATCAATATCAACAAGCATCCCAATTAGATTTTTTTTTTTTTAAAAACTAAAGTACAGACTTTTTGAGAAAACTAAGAAACAGAATGTCACAACTCACAACGAATTAAAAAGACATTTTATTACCATCCAGAAAAACTACCAAATAAACTCTACATGCGTCACAACTCCCACCGGGTTCCTAGAACCAAAATCAAGCCAACACAGATGCAGTAAACAATTTACATACGGATGCTTTTTGTTTAGGCAATTAGTATTCTGCTAAGCAAAGATTTAAAAGAAATAGAAAAAAACACAAAAGCTATAATATTAAACAGAGGGGAACAAACAATCCAAAAATAAAGAACATATAGTATACGATAAACAAACAAAAATGAAGAACAAGACCGACATTTATAGATCTGAAAGACAGAACGAAACAGAGATTTCTAAAGCTGAAAACCAAAAACCCTAAGAAAAACCCACTGAAATACAAGTAAAAAAAGCATGGTTCTTAAAAGGGAGAACGGAAAAGACAATGTTGGAGAAAAGATTCATACCTGATTAAGCAAGGGAGTCCAAAAATCCCAAAAACAGAAATGGTAGAGAGAATCACAATATAGTGTCTTTGAATTCTTTCGGGCCTAAAAATATAAGAGGTAAAATTTGAAATGAGACAGACATAATAAACGAGAGAATAAAAGGGAAAGAAATGTTAGAAAAAAAAGGAAAATGAGGAGAGAATAAACTAAGAAAACATGCTCAGTATCACAAGCCACAGGAACTAAACAGAAACCCGAAAAACATTACCATTATAACAGCCCAAAAACACAGGACAACTATCACAAGTCGCAAAAAACCAATGGCCACATAGGCCCAATGAAAATTAAATTCGATCCAAAGAAAATTTACTTTAATTTTGACATTTAGAAAACAACAATCAAATAAAACAAACGCATCAATGTTACTGCAAACAAAACCATGAGATTGTAGAGAGATGAGTAATTTGGATTTTTTGAAAAATAAATCAGTAATACGATTCAAATATGAAACTTTGAAAGAAAACTCTCATCGTAAGATCAAAAAAGGCAAATATACTGTGTTCTTCATAAGAAAGAAAACAACACCTAGTTAACATCTTCTAAAGCAACACAATAAACACTTGTAACTACTTTGTAATATAAAACAACATTTTCAGTTAAATTGCATCCCTAATTCCATCCAGGCCATGCATTTAGATATTACGCGAATATTTCAATCAAAATCCAATTCCAAATCATATAAGCACCAGCACACAAACAGTTCCAACTAAGTTCATCGATGACCTCCACTCAACTATTTTAAAGAAAACCTACCCCGATCCTTACTGATGAGTGAAAGCACCAAGCAGTGTGAAAAGAAAACCAAATACTAATATGCACCTCCTTAGCACCAGATAAAATGCAAGAATTTTCACTCCAAATATGACCATGTTCTTCTAGTTAAAATTGATGTTAATTGATCCCAAAGTCTCTTACTTTCTATTCTATTTGAAAACACACAACAACGCCATACAAACTGTATTTTTCCTTTAAAAAAGAAAATCAAACAACACTTGTATAAGGAAAGTGGCCTTAAATATATATTAACTGTAGATTAAATGAAAACAGCCAAGTGTTCAAGTAATTGGAAACAGCTATTCCCTGACCTTAAATATATATAAACTGTAGATTAAAGATATCAACCTCATATAACACTCAAGATTAAACTTACCAGTAAACAGAGTGTAGGCTTCCCCTAACATACCTATATCTTGACAGTTCAGAAAATTAGAGCATAACTTTTTCACATTGTCCTAATCAAATTTCCACATCAACCATTAATAATTCGGAAAATTTTGAATTAAACCCAAGACACCACAAGAAGGTTATTCAAAGAATCAAATTCATGCAAACTAATACGATATAAACCGAAGTCATTAACCAATGGCTTAAAAAGGAAAGTGGGCTCAATTTGTTAGTTACTATCTCACAAACAAAAACACTTTAACTAAAAACAGGGCAAGAAAGATACTAACTAAAAACAGTTATATATGGACAGGAAGTGTACTACATATCCCAAGGACAGATCGATTAAACTTATTATTGTAGAGTTTCACAGGGAATTATTTAATTAAAGTCATTCATATGCGCCGATTTACTGATGGTTGACTTAACAATTGGGATACTGGTTTCACAGTACTTATAATCCAGCCAATCAGAGATTTTTCTTTTGCAACACATCAGACTAGAAAGCAGTTTTTTATACACGAGATCATTAGGCTATCTGGACTGTCACATTAGAAAGAAAGGCAGGCGAAAAAGTTTAAAGCATTATCTTAAGTGAGATAAAAGGGAAAGGAAAGAAGAGACTTTACTTTGGTCAGACCAAAGACTACAAAACTGAACCAACAACACCCCAAACACACACAGTTAAACACACCACACTCCAAAACAGATAATGGCAAAGATTCAAATGATCGACCCGTAATTCCAAACCAAAAGTTGTGTAAAAAAGATAATGCCAAAGATTCAAATGAGAAGAATCTTTAGGAGAAGAGAAATAAGGAGTCGAACTGTGAAACAAAGGCACAAATTCTTAGCCGGGAGTCGATCTGAGCCAAAAACCCTACAAACGAAGATAGAAAGAAACGGTGGAGTTTTATTGCCGGAGATATATCAGGAGGAGAGAGATTGAAATCGAGGTTATTCATAAATCCTATAACAAAGGAGAGAGAAGCTTCATTTCTTAAGTGGCTGGCTTCCTTGTTTTCTTCCCCTCATTCGGATGGTCCATTTGGTTTGTTGGATTAAAGTCATCAATAGTCTAGAGTAGGCTTGTTGGATTTATTATAAAAAAGCCCATTTCAATTAAAAAGAAACCTCATTCTCAATTCTTTTTTAATAATTTACAAGGCTAATAAATTTTGGGTATATATTTTGGTCCCTGAAATCACTATCCGATGTAGTCCAAAACCCAGTAATCCAAAACCTAAGAGATTCAAAGCCCCAAACACTGAAACAAAAGCCCAAAAACACCAGCCCAACCCTAAACCCAAGCCCCAAGCCTCAAACCCCTAGACACCAATCCGGGATATCCCTAGAATGGGATATCCCAATCCGGGATATCCCTGGAATGGGATATCCCTGGTTGGAATAACTATGTTAGTTAACCCGGTCCATACACGTTAAAACTCTGAACCGGCTACCAATACTGCTGAACCGGGCACAAAAAATACTGAATCGGGACGGGATATGATGCGGACAATCTTGGAATCGCTTATCCCGGTACGGGATATCATGGGGATATCCTGGAGCAGAATAAGAATGAAAATACATTCAGGGCTTATTAAAGAAACGAATTCAAAGTTACATGGCAGAGTTAAATGGGCTGGAGGAAAGAACGCTTACCTCAGATGTTGATAGAAGGCAGAGACAACATGAAGGGAACACAAGGGTAGCCATTTATTTTGACGCAGCTTTCGACGGAAGATTTTCCAAATCGGCTTCGGGTCTGGTGGCTCGGGGATTGATGGGCGAGATTTTAGCCTCGAAGACAGTCCTACACACCGCAATGTCGTCCCCGTTCATGTCAGAGGCACATGCAGGTTTACAAGCCGTTAAATTAGGAATTTCAATGGGTTTTAACTCAATAGAAATTGTAGGGGATTCAAGAATGGTAATTCAAAAATGGTAATTCAAAAATGTAAATCAACAGCGTCAGATAAATCAGTTATTGGGGCAATTATTAGAGACATTCAAAGCAAAAAAGACCATTTTCAAGAAATCAATTTCCAGTTTGTTCAAAGATCAGGAAATGGTTGTGCCCACGAACTCGCGAAAGAAGCATTAAAAAGGGGAGAAGAACAGTACCTGGAGGGAGCAGTTATAGTCTACAATCGACGCCAACAAGAGGAAAGATGGCCGAGGCACCCAGATTAAAGAGGTTTTCATGGAAGGTTTGCAAAGAAAAGAGATAGCAGGAAATGGAAGATTTTTTTAAACTGGCTATCGATTGGACTGCTGGTAAAGAGATGTGAAAAAGGCAACAATTTAGTGCAGACCAGGTATTAGGTTTCCTGTTTTTTAATTTTGTCTTTTGTTTCCTGTAATTCGGACCGATTTTTTTCATTATTTGGGCCCGCTTTTTCATTTAAATTGTTTCCTTTTCCTAGGACTCAGCCCGGTGTTCCCAAGGAACTGATAGCCATATATTGTAGAATTATCATACATGTTCAATTATAGGTTATCATACAACTGAAATATTTTGCAACCGAAACTTCAAACCAAAACCAAATCAAAAACCCAAAATCAAAATTGAAAGTGAAAGCCTGAATTGACTCTAAACTCCAAATAGAAAACCTTAACTCAAAAACCCAAACTTAAAGCTTTTAACATATATAACTCTCAAAGTAACAATCTATATAAACTAGAAAACTTAAAAATTATGAACAACTTACGACGATTTTTAATATTTTTGTCTCAAATCTTAAACTTTTGATTACAATTTTTAATAACGAAATTTCTAGATTTAAATTATATTTGAATTTTAAATTATCATTCTTAAAACTGTAAAATATTTCAACCAAAGATAAAATTTTAGGAGTAATGACGGAGACCAACACAACATTGAACATTGAAGCCAATGAATAATACCATAGTTGTCATAGAATGTGTTTTATGAGGCATTTAAATCATTATTATTCAAATATTAGATAATTAATTATATATTTAAAATATTAAATATTAAATTATTATGTTTTAATTTTGTAATCAAATTATTACTCAAATATTAAAATAATTGAGACAAATTTTGTAATAAATCGGCCTTGATGGGATAAAAAATTAGTTAACTAATATTAATTAAAATTTCATTAATTTAATTCTAGTCTATTCTAAAATCGTTGAAGTATAACCATTTCCCAAGAATAGAAATGGCACCTAGTATTCTCTCCTTTGCCGCGGAGAAGAGAAAGGGGAAAATATTGCTTTTCTCTATTTTTAGGATATTTTTGTTGTATTCATAACTCCCCTTCATACCTTCACATAGGTTGCCGCTGGTCTTGGTAATGTCTGGACCAGGACCTCGAGGCGCCTTGAAAATAGTCTCTTTTAATTTTGCGAGGAGCCGAAATCCAAAGCCCAAAGCAAAAAGTGCTTAACATGGATGCCGCCGGCAATCGAAGTTGTAAGTTACTATTATTTTTCTTCGCTGCCATAATCCCAGCCCTGCAAGGTCACATCGGAGAATATGATGAGTATTGGAAACAACGTGAATTGGAAGCTAAAGAAAACACCGAGCAGGCATATAACCCCAATCCTGAGGAAGTTACCCAGCATGTCAACCACCTTGTTTCCAGGTAGAAAAACATAGAGGATTGAGATTGTTAAGTGCCATTTTTCAAATACTAATGGTTTTTGGAATGTTTTTTTTTAGTTGATATCGGCTTTTGTATTTTCTATTTTGCATCAAGGTCGCTGATGAGGCTAAATAGCACAAGACGACATTTGAGGGCAAGAAAAAAAGGCGGTCCCTGCGATCCAACCAGCCCCATTGACCAGTGCTGGCGCTGTGATCGTAACTGGGAGAAAAACAGGCAGAGACTGGCTGATTGCGCCATTGGATTCGCACGTGGTACTATTGGTGGAAAGTACGGCAGAATTTACGTAGTGACCGATCCTTCAGATGATGATTTGTTAAATCCTAAACCTGGAACCCTACGTCATGCTGTGATTCAGAAGGAACCTCTTTGGATCATCTTTGCACGAGCTATGATCATCACGCTAAAAGAGGAGCTCATTATGTCGGGTGACAAAACAATCGACGCTAGGGGAGCCAATGTGCATGTGGCTTATGGGGCTGGTATTACTATCCAATATGTGAGGAACGTTATTATCCATGGCCTCCATATTCATCACATTGTTCCGGGCAATGGCGGCATGATCAGGGATTCCGTAAACCACTATGGATTCAGGACAAAGAGCGATGGTGATGGGATTTCTCTTTTTGGAGCAACGAACGTTTGGCTTGATCACCTTTCAATGTATAAGTGTAGGGATGGTCTCATTGATGCCATTCAGGGATCAACTGCCATAACAATCTCCAACTGCCATTTCACTCATCACGACCAGGTAATCAAAATTTTGATACTTCCAAGGATCATTAATATTAAAAACGTTTTTACCATTGATTCTAGGATGAGGTTGAGCAAGCTAGGGTGACGAATTATTTATCTGTACCTGTTGATACAGGTGATGTTGTTTGGAGCAAATGACAATCACAAAATGGATGAGAAGATGCAGATCACTCTTGCTTTCAACCACTTCGGTAAAGGATTGGTACAAAGGATGCCGAGGTGTCGATGGGGGTTTATTCACGTGGTCAACAATGACTATACTCATTGGCTCATGTATGCCATTGGAGGTAGTAGCCACCCTACCGTCATCAGCCAAGGCAACCGATATATTGCTCGACGTCACGTGGCATCCAAGGAGGTAGCCAATCTCATTTCCTTGTCAGAAATAAAATGATATGTTTTTTTACTTTCTAAAGTAACATTCATGACTGGTAAATTTTGGTAAAGGTGACCAAGAGGGACTATGCACCACCAGAAGTATGGAAGACGTGGAATTGGAGATCAGAAGGGGACCTGATGGTGAATGGGGCTTTTTTCTCTCAATCCGGTGATCCAAAAGCCAGCTCGAAATTCAAAGGCGACACTAAGGTTTCTGCTAAGCCTGCTTATAAGGTGGACTTACTTACAAAAGATTCTGGAACACTTATATGTATCCGTGGCCGAGCTTGCTAACAATCATCAATGCACCCAAGGAAAAACATGGTCAGGGAGTCTGTCGGAATTATTATGATAAGAAAGAATTGCAGAGAAGAAACAATTGAATTGCAACAAAATTGTCTGCAATAGTTTTATATATTTCACTCACCCGTTTTGAACAATGAAACATGAGTTCTTCTAACAAAGAAAAACTTCTAACTATGGAAAGAAATAATAAAGATTATATGCTAATAAATAACAAATATATTATGTTAATAAATTCTAAATTTTTAGAAAATATAATCTGAAAACATAACTTGCCCGCAAGTTCTTCAAATCCAGTTGCTTCGTAGCTTCTTAATTTGCTCGCATCTTTTCTGCGACCTCAGTTTGGATTCCTAATTCTCCAAAATAATGAATTCGCCATTTACTGTGAGTTCACCAGGCTTATAAAATTAGTCAAGCATATAGACTTCATCGAGCTTATAGACTTTGCCAGGCTTATAGAGTTCGTTAACTTTGCATGATGCATGAACAGTAATCGCAACACTTTCCTTGGCTTTCATGTTGCAAACACCAAATTTATCTCTCAATTCTTCAAACCTCATCTTTCGAAGTAGTGTGGTTAGAATATCTACAAGTTGAGTTTCTGTACTGCAATGAACCAGAGTCACTTTTTTGCTTTGTTCGACTTCTTTCACGAAGTAGTACTTAATTTTAAAATGTTTTGTCTTCCCGTGGAAGATTGGGTCCTTCGCAATTGTTATGGCAGACTGATTATCGTAAAAAAAAATTGAGTTGTTTCATTTTGCATAAAATTGAAGTCAGACAAAAACTTTCTCAACCAATTTGCTTAATTAACTATTGCTACTGCAGCTACATACTCAGGCTTAGCTGTGGATTGAACAACTGTCAATTGCTTCTTAGAACACCAAGAGAATACCCCAGATCCAAGCAAAAAGAAATATTGTCACATATCATCCACTGGTCCTGCCCAATCACTGTTAGTGTACCCAAAAAAACTTTGATGAGTTTGCCATTGCAGTGTCCATTGCAGTCTCAACACCCTTTTCGTAGATTTAAAATGAGATGCATCATAGCAATGCATAAATTTTGACTACAAGCCAACTGTGAACATAATATATGGTCGTGTCGTTGTTAAGTACAACAAACAACCAATAAGACTTCGATAGTTTTTTTCATCAATCTTTTGAAAATTTCCACTACTACTGAGTTTTTCTCCAACTGCAATAAACGTGCTACTTGGTTTACATTTCTCCATGTAAAACCTCTTTAAAATCTTTAGTGCGAAGTTCTGTTGGCTTATGAAAATACCTTCTTGAACTTGTCGCACTTTCATCCCAAGGAAATATCTTATTTCCCCAAGATCCGACATTTCAAATATCTTCTTCATTTGCAGTTTAAACTCCTTCACTAAGTCATTGCTGCTCCCAATCACAAGAAGATCGTAAACATATAGCGAAACAATTAATACTGTGAGTTCGCTGATCTTCTTCATATACATAGTAGGTTTGCTAGGACTCTTTTCAAATCACAAGCTCGCGAAATGCTCATCTATTCTTGCATACCTGTAACGACTCTATGGTTAGAGGTGTCAGAAAGTGCATTTTCGGGACTCCGTTCCTGTAAATCGAACTCTTAAATATTTATTAAAAATATTTACGAAATTAATTATGTATTTAATTAGGTTTCGGTTAAGTAAAATTGCATGAATTAAGAGTTATTATAGTATAAGAACTAAATTGCATAAAGGTTAAAAGTTAAATTATAGATTAAACTAACTATAAAGGACTAAAGTAGCAAATGCACATTATTTCATGTTAGTGACAGTCGTTAATGAAAGTTTAAATTTTATATATGTTATATGTTATAATAATAGTTAAAATACATTTAATTTATGTATAATTTATAAAATAATAATGGTTATTATAATAAAACATAAGGAAAAAGATGTTAACATGCAAAAGAGAAAGAAAAGAAAAGAAAGATAGAAATGAGAAAGTAGAACGGTGGCATCGTAAGGGCTTTTAAGTTTCAACTTCAATTGGTTAGTTAATTTAGTCTATTTTTTGTGATTTTTATATTTTTAGAATCCCAAGAACTAGGGCTACCCAACCCATGTTATAATTTTAGTATTGATTTAAGTTTTAATTATTTTTATTATTAAATAGTTTTAGTATTAGAGATTAAATTGATAGATTTTAAGCTAGAAACGGAAAAGGGTTAAATTGTATAACAAATTGTAAATTTTGAGTAATAAGGACTAAATTGTGAAAAATTCAAAATTTAGGGTTTAATTGAAAATATGGAGTTAAATTTAGTTTAAAGTGAAATTTGTATGAAAATATAGAATTAATTGTAAAGAATAAAAATTAGTCTCGGTTTAGGGACAAAATTGGAATTTAGGCAAACATTGAGTAAAGATTTAAAATATTTAATATGAGATCGAATTTTGTTGTATTGATGAATTTTAATTATTTTAATTTCGTAGCTAACAGCGTACTGGAATCCTCAACTAAAAAGGGGAAAGATAAAAACGACGTCGAATAGCTCAGAATCCATGATTTATATTTCTATAATCCGAACCTAGTTACTAATTATTATATTTTGATTTAATGCATATGATAAGTGGTTGAGGTGAGTATTTTGGCACTTTGATATTGAATTGAAATTATAGTTTATTGAAATTGATTGAGTTGGTATATATTATGAATGTATTGATTATTTGAATTGAAATAAATGTTTGTGTAAATGTGATAATGTGCAATTATGATAATTGGATATTGGTTGTATATCGAAAGTGAATTGGAACCCTATTAACTGTATCGGGCTGAGTCGGATATAGATGACATGCCATAGGATAGGAAGAGTTTAGGGATTTCTTCAACTTCGAGTCGATGAGGCACTGGGGGCCAATTTACTTCAGTTTAACTGATGAGACACTAGGTGTCAATTTATATAGCGCTGGGCGTAGTTATTACTTTGGATTTTTTCGATGAGGCACTGGGTGCCAAACTGGTGTGTTGGTTGGATCCGTGTATCCGTCCAAGTCCGAGTCGTGTTAATAGGGGTAATTAAATAACAAGTTCTATGATCGATATTGAAATGAATAAATATATGAATTGGAAATGGAAAAGTGAATTGATATATGAAATTTGGAAATGTTGTGATTATAAATGAGATATATATGAGTAATGTACTCATTGATTGAATATAGTTGAATTATGCCATTGTTAAAATGAAATGTTGATTGAGATGTGAAAAGCTATTTTATAACAAGTGATGTTAATTGAGTTATATGTTAAACCAACTAATGGAAAACTATTAGTGAAGTGAGCAAATCATGATGTAATGTGGTATTATGCATGAAATTGAGATGATAAATTTACAATTGCTTGTCAAATAGTAATATGATTATGCATTTCAAATTGAGGATTCATGTATCTTTTATGTCTTTAATTGTTCAGATTATAGAAATATCACTGAGTTTTAATCAGCGTGCGATTTTATTTTTCGTGCGTATGTTAGGTACTTCACTTTTGATCGCTGATTCAACATCCAACAACGATCTCGATCTCAAATGTGCTGATATTTATCCTTTTGTGTTGGTTTGACATATATGTAAACATGTGTTTGTGTTTGAAGCCATAATATGGTATATTGAATTGAATCAATGCTTGTTATGTGCATGTGAATTAATGTTGATGTTTTAGGTAGATATGAACTAGGCTAAATTGATGGATTTTGACATGTTTATAATTATGCATTGATGATATGTTTTGACGATATAAATGTGGTACCAATGATGGTACATTGGTTAGACACCTAGAATGATTGTTTTGGCTCGTTTTGAGTGTGTTTGATCGTATTTTGAACAGGTTAAACGATTGGTTTTTGAATTGCTTAATGCCCAAGCAAGTAGAAATGGCAAGCTTGTGTTTTAAGACACATTTTAAGTCTACACGACGTCATAGCAAATAATTGGAGTCATCAAGAAGGATATTAATCTTTTTGGTGGAGAGAAGGGCTATCAAAAGCTGAATAAAAAATCATTGCTGGTGTTGTGAGATGAACCATGAATGCTCCACATGACCTTAGAAATCCATAATGAGAGAGACGTCTGATACCATGTTAAAGTTTGCTTTCATTCAAAATTTTTCATATATTGAAAATACTTAAGCAAAGGTATTTATACAACACAGGATATTCTTGTTGTCAACAATGATAATAGCATTAACCCATTAACTGCTAGTAACTAAATTGCAACAGAATTAACAAACAACATTTATCTTAACAGCCTTGACCGTTATCATCAGTGCCATATCTAACTGCATTCACCATTGGAAACTCCTTGAAAATATGTTCAAACATTGACAAATGGTAAAACACTTAATCATTGTACAGACCGTTAAGTGATGGATAATTTTGCATGAGAAAAATAGGTAAGCTTACTGATTCATAGAGTTGGAAAGCTCAGCCACCAGCTTCAATGGCGATACTCACAGGTTGATGTGAGACGGACTTTTTTAAAGCATTCTCGTCATTTGAAACATCCCAATAAGTCATACCCATCAATGCTAACAACCTTAACGTTTTTCTGCCTGGAAAAGAAAAAGGCATCAAAATCCATAACTATAAACTAACTGCAAGATTACTATGGTGTTAGGATTTAAGCATTGGAAACCGAATTTTGGCACAATGGATTAACCCGATAAATTATTATTGAATACCAAACATGATAGAAAAACTAATAAATGCAACCAAATTGCTATTGAATATAAATACGATGGAAAAATCAATTATTGTAGATAAAAATAATAAAAGAGAGAACCCACCAAATTTATTAGATTCAGCAAATTGTTTATGTACTTCAACACTAACACCAAAAAATTTACAAACTAATAGAATCCTTAATTAAAAAGTTTACAACTATTTACTCTTTTGATTCAATATGTGATGAAGGATTTCAAGCAATGGCTGCAACATGCAAGCACCAATGATGGAGAAGAAAGAAAAAGGAAAAAAGAATAAATGAAAGAAATGTAAAAGAAAATAAAAAGGAAATATAATAATATGGTGGAGCTCACTCGGAAATAATGTAATGCACTGGTCGTTTGAGATTTAGCCACACAGTAATTAAAAAGATTTCTTAAACTTCAAATTATAGATTTTTATAGTTAAATGACAAAAAAAACACATTAAAATTTAGTGATTAATTAGGTAGTTTTCCTTTATTTTATCTTCATAGTTGAATATCTTACTTTTCTATAAAAATTTTGATTTTTTGAAAAAATAATAAAGTTAATAATGAGTAATCAAAACGAAACTTATTAATATTGGGAGATTATAATGAGTGAAAAATATCATTAAATTAATGGCGGTGGCCAAATTTTTAGTGTCTAAAATAAAAATTTATGAAAACTGAGGGATCACTTGTGAATTTACCCCTATGTTTTAAATCAAAACATAATTGAAAGCTAACTGATAACTTATAAAATCTGAAGAGGATCGAGACATTCTGTTTGGGTAAAGTGAATCCCATGAAGAAGCTCTCACATCCTTTGAGTTGGATATTTTCAGCTTTGTCATCCATCGAAACCCATGATTTTCTTCTACAATCATTTCCGAGCTTTCATTCAAGACTTGTATGGTCGTCATCATCATCCTCATCCCTTGGCGTTCCAAGTCATGAGCATATTGCCCATCTCATACTAGACCAGAATTCAGCAGAAACAGCGCTGAAAACCTTCCAATGGGCTTCAAAGCTCCCAAATTTCACCCACTCTCAGTCCACCTACCGTGCTTTGATCCAAAAGCTCTGTGCTTTCCGCCGTTTCAACACTGTCAAGGAACTGCTCGACGAAATGCCCACCACATTAGGCGTTCCCCCAGATGAAGATATTCTTGTCACCCTAGTTCGAGGCCTTGGGCGAGCCCGGATGATCCGGGATGTCATCGAGGTCCTTGATTTGGCTTCCAGATTTAACAAACCCCCTTCCTTGAAGATTTTTAATTCTATACTCGACGTTCTTGTCAAGGAAGACATTGATTTGGCTAGGAACTTTTATAGGAAGAAGATGATGCCGACTGGTGTCCAAAGCGATGAATATACTTTTGGCATTTTGATGAAAGGTCTTTGCTTAACTAACAGAATTGCCGATGCTTTTAAGCTTCTGCAACTTATCAAGTCTAGCACTGTAAAGCCCAATGCTGTGCTTTACAACACTTTGATCCATGCTCTATGTAAGAATGGCAAGGTTGGGAGAGCCAGAAGCTTGATGAATGAAATGGAGAACCCCAATGCAGTTACCTTTAATATCTTGATATCTGCCTACTGTAAAGAAGAAAATTTAGTTCAAGCTCTTGTGTTGTTAGAGAAGAGCTTCACCATGGGGTTTGTACCAGATGTCATTACCCTGACTAAGGTTCTGAAAATTCTCTGCGATGTGGGTCGTGTATCTGAAGGCTTTGAGATTTTAGAGAAAGTCGAGAGCAAGGGGGGTGTAGTGGATGTGGTAGCATATAATACTTTGATAAAGGGTTACTGTAGAATAGGAAAGGTGAAACTTGGACAGAGGCTTTCCAGGGATATGGAGAATAAAGGCCGTCTCCCAAATGCTGACACATACAACATATTGATCTCTGGTTTCTGTGAGTCTGACATGTTGGATTCAGCTCTGGATATGTTCAATGAAATGAAGACAGATGGGATCAGTTGGAACTTTGCTACTTTCGATAAATTGATTGAAGGGCTGTGTTCAGCAGGGAGAATGGAAGATGGGTTTAAGATTTTGGAGCTAATGGAGGAGAGTAAGGTGGGTTCAGGTGGGCGTGTTAGCCCTTATAACAGTGTGCTCTATGGTTTGTACAAGAACAATTGCTCGGGGGAAGCATTGGAGTTCCTTTCCAAGATGCAAAATTTATTTCCTAGGGCTGTTGATAGGAACATAAGGATATTGGAATTTTGCAAGGAGGGCAGTATTGAGGATGCAAAGAGAGTTTATGATCAGATGATCGGGGAAGGGGGTATTCCAAGTGTTCATGTTTTCGATTGTTTAATTCGTAGATTTTGCCAGAAAGGGTGTATGCGAGAGGCAGTTGAGCTGATGAATGAAATGGTTGTCTGTGGCTATTTACCAGCAGCATCAACATTCAATGATGTAATTAGTGGGTTTTGCAGTCGTGATAAACTTGGTAGTGCTTTAAAGCTAATGGAGGACATGGCTGGAAGAGGTTGCAGACTTGATGATGGAAGTTATAGTCCACTGATCAATGCTTTTTGTAGGATGGGGAATATTCAAAAGGCTATAATGCTTTTGCTACAAATGTTGGGAGAGAATATCATACCTGATGATTTGACGTGGAAAATAGTACTCGTCTGTCTTAGTCAAGAAAGGCAGTGGCTGGAGAGCAAAAAATTACTTGTAAATAACCTATTACCGTGTATTATTGAGATGTGAAACATTAGTCATGATTCCAGATCAAAAAAGGAAAAAAGAGTCGTGATTTGCTCTTAAAGTCTCTCACTCGTTTGGATTTAACAACGTTGATCATAATATGATGACGACGACTCTTGTGCTCTATTAAAAAAAAACACACTGCTGTGGAGAAGGGGCAAAGCAAAAAAGTATGCTCTGTATTCTCAATCTTAGACTCATAGAAAGGGCAATACTTGGTCTTTTATCGACACTCTTTGAGCAATTTCCCCTTTAAGGAAGGCATCTATTAAGAGTTTTCAAGAGGAAAAGAATAATTTTATAAGGCACTTTTAGTAATTATTGAATGAAATTATATAAATTATCAATAAAATATTAAATACTATAGAAAAATTTTAAAATTTTGCTACTCTTTTTTTTATAATTTTTTTATAAATTTTATCATTTTAATAAATTTCTATATAACTTTCTTTAATATTTTTCCATAAATTCTAAAATTAATCTAACCATCATAAAATAATTAAAAAAGATTAATCTCTCGTAAAATAATTTAAAAATTAAATTATTTTTACATGTCAATATTTTTATGTTTAATGTATGTTATCATTTTTTCTATATTAACTACTACATTAATCACCGTATCAATTGTCGTGTCATCACTTAGTCCATTTAGACTTCAATAAAAAATTTATATTATAAGGCTCAATTGATTGGGGTTTTAATTAAGAGATTAATTAATTTTTATTATTTTACAAGATCATTTTAGTTCTTAAGTATTAGTATCATGGGATCAATTGTGAAATTATAAAAAATTATAAAGTAACAAATATTATGTTAAAAGAATTATTTTTGTCATTTTATATTTTTATATAAAATATGAAAAGTTGTAAAAAAATCGCCCAATCTCTCTCAAATTTGATATTGAACAAATTGATCTCTTTAAAAAAACAATCTTGTCAATTTTAAAATGAACAATTAAAGACAATTAATCATGGAAATTAATATTTTCTATTAATTATACATAATTTTGATTGATATAATAACAAATTAAACCGTTGTTGTTTATATATTCTATCTATTTTATACTTTTTGAAGCAAAAGTTTTTTAATTATTCTCTTTGAATTTTTCAGATTTAAAAAAAGACTAATATATTTTTAGGATAGAATTCGTAAACTTTGAAAGATAACTTTGTTATATTCTAATATATTTATATAAATTTGATACAAATTCTTAATATTATGAGTAATTATTCTTAAATATTTACTTTTAAAATTGATAGATATTAAAATACTCTAATTTAAAAAATAATTTGCTCCAGATTAAAGGACAAAAATCATTTTACCAAAATAAATACACATAATAAAAATTAAATAAAAATAATTATTCATTATTTCAACTTTACCGTTTCTATTAAAACCAACCTCATAAAATTCATAAAGTTTTTCACCCGTAATCCAGTTAATAATTAAATTATGTATTTTATCGCTGACGTAAAAACGGTCTTTAATTAATAACTATATATACATATACAGAAATTTCCAGTTACCTGTTTCTTTTTTCTCCTCTACTTTCATTTATCATTTGGGTCCCTATACAAATCCCTCTTTTTTCCCCCAATATTCCCATTTTCAAACCCTAATCCATCTAATACAAAGATTTTAATCAGACGAGTTTATTGATCATTTTAATTTTGATAGATCGTGTATTTTCTTTTGCTTGTTCTGTTAGTCTTCGGGCGGGTTTCCGTTCGATTAGGGTTTCGTAATCTGAAGAAAAGGATAAAAAGGAAGGTAGGTTGGAAAGAAATGAGTAATCAAAAGAAAAGGAATTTCCAGATAGAAGCGTTCAAGCACCGAGTCGTGGTGGATCCTAAATATGCAGAGAAGACCTGGAGCATTCTTGAACATGCAATCCATGAGATTTACAATCATAATGCCAGTGGCCTCAGTTTTGAAGAGCTTTACAGGTTCCCCCCTCCCCTTTCTCCTTTTTAATTAATTTATGTGATTTTACTTCGTGATTAACGCTATGATTTTGATTCATAAATCTAGAGCTTTCCAGCAACGATTCCGTGCTTAGATTATTAAAAATCATTTAAATATATATATAGAAGTTGCGGATGCAAGTTTAATTAGGGTTTTGTCTAAATAATTTAAAACTACGAAGACTTTATTATTGGTTAATCTGCGTTGTACATGGATTTTTTTACATAATATTTGGGTTACAAATTTGCTGAAAATACTGTTTAAACATGACTATGGAGATAATAAGCTTGGAGATATTTAATTGAATTCTTCTTAAGAGTGATTTGGTAACCTACATGATGGGAACAATTGAATTTTGCCCGTCCGTGGATGCTCATAGCACTGTTAATGTTTTCGTACACATATGCACATTTGACGATTAATGTGGACTGTCCATATGCTGGTGTGATTTGACTGTATATGTCAGCTGATGTTCACTGTTAGACTCTGTTAAGTTATGAAAAGTTGAAAGTACTTATCCCTATTGTTCTTATCAGTTGCAGTAATGGGGATTCAGATTTTGGTTAAAGTTTTTGTCAGTATCCATGCTAAAAATCTTGGAAACTATATTATGTGCTTGGAAAAGATCTCTCCCTTGCCATCTCTCCTAAGTCAATTTCAAATGAGCAAATTAAAGCTTAGGTAATTTTTTTTTTTCATGGTATTGGCTTTTCTCACATGAATTCAGGAATGCATACAACATGGTTTTGCACAAATTTGGTGAGAAGCTGTACTCTGGGCTGGTTGCAACTATGACTGCACACCTCAAAGAAATATCAAAATCTATAGAGGCTGCTCAAGGTGATTTGTTTCTTGAAGAGCTGAACAGGAAATGGAACGACCACAACAAGGCATTGCAAATGATTCGAGACATATTGATGTACATGGACAGGACCTACATTCCAAACACCCATAAAACCCCTGTTCATGAGCTGGGACTTAACTTGTGGAGGGATAATGTTATACACTCCAGCAAAATACAGTCCAGGCTTTTGAGCATGCTTCTTGAACTAGTACACAGAGAGCGAACTGGTGAAGTTATAGACCGGGGCCTCATGAGGAATATAATCAAGATGCTTATGGATTTGGGTTCCTCTGTTTACCAGGAGGATTTTGAGAAGCCATTTCTTGAGGTTTCTGCTGAGTTTTATATGGGTGAATCTCAGAAATTTATTGAGTGCTGTGACTGTGGGGACTATCTGAAGAAAGCTGAATTACGTCTAAATGAAGAAATTGAGAGAGTTACCCATTACTTGGATGTCAAGAGTGAAGTCAAGATAACTAATGTAGTCGAGAAGGAGATGATTGCTAACCACATGATGCGACTAGTCCACATGGAGAACTCTGGCTTGGTAAATATGCTTCTTGATGACAAGTATGAGGACTTGGGGAGAATGTACAATTTATTTAGAAGAGTTCCCAATGGTCTCTCAACTATACGAGATGTGATGACCTCTCACCTCAGAGAAATAGGAAAACAGCTGGTTACTGATGCGGAAAAGTTAAAAGATCCTGTGGAATTTGTCCAGAGGCTCCTGGATGAAAAGGACAAATATGATAGTATCATTAGCCAAGCATTTAGCAATGATAAGACATTCCAGAATGCTCTGAACTCCTCTTTTGAGTATTTCATCAACTTGAATAACCGTTCTCCTGAGTTCATTTCCTTGTTTGTGGATGACAAGCTTCGTAAAGGTTTGAAAGGAGTCAGTGAGGAGGATGTGGAGATAATTCTTGACAAAGTTATGATGCTGTTTCGCTATCTGCAGGAGAAGGATGTATTTGAGAAGTACTACAAACAGCACTTGGCTAAGCGGCTTCTATCTGGCAAAACTGTATCTGATGATGCAGAGAGAAGTCTGATAGTCAAGCTTAAGACAGAATGTGGGTATCAATTTACATCGAAATTAGAAGGCATGTTTACTGACATGAAGACCTCCCAGGATACAATGCAAGGGTTTTACGCAAGCCATCCTGAGCTGACTGATGGTCCTACCCTAGTTGTTCAGGTTCTAACAACAGGGTCCTGGCCTACTCAGCCCAGTATTACTTGCAACCTGCCTGCTGAAACGTCAGCACTTTGCGAGAAGTTTCGGTCATATTATCTTGGAACCCATACTGGTAGGAGGTTGTCCTGGCAAACCAATATGGGGACAGCAG
Organism: Gossypium raimondii; assembly: GCF_025698545.1. Taxonomy (NCBI): domain Eukaryota; kingdom Viridiplantae; phylum Streptophyta; class Magnoliopsida; order Malvales; family Malvaceae; genus Gossypium; species Gossypium raimondii. Next base: position 23,645 of record NC_068568.1, read on the forward strand.
ATATAAAAGCAACATTTGGGAAGGGTCAGAAGCATGAGTTGAATGTTTCAACTTACCAGATGTGTGTGCTGATGCTTTTTAACAATGCTGATAGGCTTAGCTACAAGGAGGTTGAACAGGCCACTGGGATTCCTGCTTCAGACTTGAAAAGGTGTTTGCAATCAATGGCGTGCGTGAAGGGAAAGAATGTTCTTAGGAAAGAACCTATGAGTAAAGACATTGGTGAGGATGATGCATTTTTTGTCAATGATAAGTTCACAAGCAAATTCTACAAAGTGAAGATAGGAACTGTGGTTGCACAAAAGGAATCGGAACCTGAAAAGCAGGAGACACGACAGAGAGTGGAGGAGGACAGGAAGCCGCAGATTGAAGCTGCAATAGTTAGGATCATGAAATCAAGGAGGGTGCTGGATCACAACAATATAATAGCTGAGGTTACAAAGCAGTTGCAGTCGCGGTTCCTGGCCAACCCAACGGAGATTAAGAAAAGGATCGAGTCTCTTATCGAGCGTGATTTCTTGGAAAGGGACAACAATGATAGGAAATTGTATCGGTATCTAGCCTAGAGAGAGACAGGAGTGTTTGATTTGGAAAGGTTAATGTTGACAAATGAAATTGTACCCTACTTGGTAAGTCAAAATTTGTTTCACATACTATGCTATCTCGATTTGTTTGAGTGGATGTCTATTTGTTTCTGGTTTTGCTATTTCTTACGCTGCTGCTTCTAACACATTTTATCCCCCAATCCATCTACTTCGTATTTGCTTCTTCCTGGCTTTGATTCGGAAAGCCTGCATGAGCGGTACTGTTGGGTATTTCAGAACTATGAATTAAGTAGAAGAAGGATTGGTGTCCAAAACAAAGCATTCTTCTCAACTATTAGTAATAGTTAAACCGAAGAAGAAAGATCCATTAAAATCCTGGTTGGGAAGTAGTTTGTTGAACACAAGAGGTTTAATGACCTCTGCCGCTCTGCTCGAGTGGTCACTCCTCTTATGATTCCTTCTGCCACGCTTCCATCATTTGGATTCGATCCAACATTTACATGGCCTCAAAAACTTCTCATATCAAAGCCTCGACTCCCCCTGGAAGCTTGTGGCTTTTGTTACTTAATTCTGAACATTTTATGGGAAGCCAACTTCCCTTAATTCTCTGCAATACTCTTGCCATCGCTGGCTTTTTTCATAATAAATCCATGGAGACCTTCCATCATCAATTTGTGCAAGTCAAATGGCACACACCTGAATTTGGATGGTTCACATTGATTTCTCTTGTTGAGCTTATTCGATTCTTATATGGTTGTGGAATTGGTCTTTCACTTGCAAGCCAACTTTAAAATCTCGCATGAAGTTGGTGCTACTTCAATAATTAGTTTGTGTACGATACTTCCTACTCGATCCTTTAATTAGTAACTGCAGGATTATCTTGAGAAATTTTGAACGTGAGAAAGGATTGTATGAAATTATGATTTAAATCCAACTAAAAATGCTAAAAATTAGGAAAAAAAAGTTGATTTGTCATTTTCTATTGGAAAATGATAATGACGACCTGAAATCACAGTTTCATTCAACCCTTTCTCTTTTCAATGTAGTCAAATATTGAATGTGTTTTGAGAGACAATAATCTTTCTAATAATTTTGATTATAAACCCTAATAACAGTTATAAGGGTTGAGGGGGTCTTAGCTTTTCAAAATTTTGGGAAATTTTGATTTTTTTTGAAATTTTGGAAAATTTTATTTAGGTTTCCAAAATTTTAAAAATTCATTTTTTCTGAAGCTTTTAGAAAATTTTAACTAGATCTTCTCAAAATTTTGAAAATTTTAATTATACCTTTTAATTATTTTTTAAAATTCTTTTAATTTTTTAAAAAATCTCATTACTCATACAAAAATATTAATTAGATCCCAATTTTTTTTAAAAAACTCATTAAACTCCTAAAATTTTTAAAAACTTTACTAATCTCCTAAAATTTAATCCCAAATTTACTATTGAACTATATTGTGCATTTTATATTCTTGCCGTTGTTAAGATTGATATAGTCAATTTTTCCATGAATCAGATTGTTATTTAAGTTATTAAATGTTCCTCTTTTTTTCCAAAATAAAAAATGATGACATTTTCATAATTATATATTCAACTATTAATTGGAAACTAACTGTGGTTAAGAGATAGACATAAATGTAAAATTCAGTGGAGGAAATCATAAATTAGAGAAGTTGAGGGACCTATTTTTGTTTTTCCGCGTAACGTAACCTTATCCCCAACCGCTTTGCCTGGATATCTCTGCTTGAATTCGTAAACTCCAAACTTCCGATCAAATCCAAACAATGGTTGCGACAATGATTACAAGCTTACCTCGGTTTTGCTTCTCTGCTTCGATCAAAACCTTCGCCAAGCGAGCTCCCCCCTTTCTTTATAACAGGCCAAACACTCTTTTATTAAAGTTCCCAAACACTTGTACCACCTTACCTTCTCTTACTCCCTTAAAACTGCTTCCTTTTTGCTTCTTCAATGCTGGAAAAGACAATCCCGATTTCCAGAAAAAGGTAAAATAAAATAAAATAAAATTCCCCACAATTTTATTACTACTTACCCCAAAGTTGCACGAGGCTAATATTTGCCCATCTTAAATCCCAGGAAGAGACTGAATTGGGGTGGCCAATACTCAAGCGATGGGAGGTTCCATGGGAGTGGCAAACAGTTTCATTAACTTCACTTGCATGTGGATTAAGGTGTGTTTCATCTTTGCTTATTTTTTTATAAATGGTTTGTGAGTGGTATCTTTGGATTAAGAAAGCAATAAAGTTTTCCCAGGCAGTTTTATTTTGACAGGATTAATAGAGACAGCAGCTATACCTTATCTAGGACTTAATATTGAAGAACTAAGTTTGGACCAGAAGGCTGAGATACTGTTTGTGGATCAAAGGTATGCATCACTATCCTTAAATAGTTACCATCATTGCATTTGCATTGAAGTTCCATTTGTAAACTTTATGTTCTAATGTCTTGTCTTTACTTCAATCTGCGGATAAGCTACGCTGAGACTTAGTTTCTCCTTATATAACAGAACTGTGAAACTTGCTTTTTATTTTTTTCAATTTTTGTCATGTTTTAAATACAGATAGATTTTCCTTTACCTCTGAATTGAATTGCTGGGTTTTTTTTGGTGTAAATATGGATGTAAATATGTTTGTTATTGCTTTGACAGCATTACAACTATAGTGGTACTTGGAGTTCTTTCTGGTGTAGCCAACACTTTTCAACCCCTTCCTGAAGACCTATTTCGCTATGGTATCTATTCATCATGCAAAACCTGTTTATTGCTTTGATCTCTATGCACCTTATGAAAATAATGTCTTATTCTATTAGGCAACACTGAAAAGAGGCATTGTCTCGTTCTTTTAGCCTTTTGTTTATATAGGTATTTGCATGGAAGGCTGCCAACTGACCTTTTTTAATGTTTCAGTTATAAAATTGAATTTTCTTTTATGTTGATGGTAATAGAGATTTAAAAATAAAAATCTAAACCAAACTTGACTGGTAATGATATGAATTATTTATCCAAATTTTCAAGCCAATATTGTGTAATACTCTTTTCAGATTTTAAGGAACCTTTCAACCTAAAGAAAGGATGGCTTTTGTGGGCAGCAATTGGTCTTGTTGGTGCTCTTATTGCTATTGCTTTAACAGGGGCTGCCATGTCCTTGTTTCGTGGTGAGGACTCTCAAAGAGAGGTTAGAAATTATTTGCTACTATTTTCAATTTAATAAAGGATAGTCAAGTGGATTCCTCTTGCGTTTGATTTTGATTTTAATTTTTGTATTTCAGAGAATTAGCTAAAACCTAGCTGAGGAATTTAGAGTGGATACTACCTTGTTGGAATTACAATTACTGTTATCTAAACTTAGTGGCATTCTGCCACTTAATATTCCTTACTGACCTCTCAAGCTTTTTTATTTTTTATTTATCAGACTGATGCTCTGGTCCGCTTGCTTCCATTGATTGGATCCTCAAGTATCAGGTACTTGCATAGGAGCTTTCCTTCATATTGTGGCTGCAAATTTGGTTAGAATGATGTGTAGCTTATGGGTTCTAAGCACTATTCCCTTCACTATTAGTTGAATTGATGTTGTTGATCTCTATTGTAGCACTGCTTGCTTGGTGGGCATCACAGGTGTTCTGGCACCAGTTCTTGAGGAGACGGTATTTCGAGGCTTTTTTATGACATCCCTGACAAAATGGTATTTTTACTTAATCTGTATTTTAAATAAATTATTGGATGCTCTCTTGGCTATGTTGTCTTAATGAATCAGTGAACATGGTCAACTATACTAATTCTAACAGTCTTTTTCCCTTTGTCGAGAATGTGCAATTTTACTGAACATTGAAGAGCTATTTCTTTGTTTAGAAAACTCATATACCTTACTTTCAAACATTTGATTCATCCTATAAAAACAATTTGCTGATACATAAATCAGTTATTAGAAAATAAAATATAACAGGAAATATAATAAAGGGTAGTAAGTAGAAGAACAAGAGTGATTTTATGATGAACTCATGATCTAAATATATATGTCAAAAACTGGGAATTATTTATTAACAAGTAGATTGACAACCATATTGTGCGACTTAAATTGAATCTTGGTAAGAGACGCTGTACTAAATATATAAGAACGGTATAACAAGTATGAAACATAGATAAATGCAAGAATGGACAAACTCTGAAGTTGTTACATTTGGGAATTCTTGGCTTCAATAATATAAGCATTGTATGGCCCCAATTTGTGGCTCTGGCCTGGGAAACTCAAGAAGGACATCTCAAATCTCAATTATCAAAGTAAATGTGGCCATTTAAAGCATGTTCTGAATAGTGTTTGTGGAATCTATCCAAATGGTTTGAAACAAGCTTGATTTAGCATGAGGGTTGTTCTTTTGAACTCCCTCTGCTCCCTCTGCTCCCCTGCAACACTGTTCTATCTTTTCTCTTGCTGCACAAAAGTTTTGTTTATAAAAATGCATAATTTCTGAATTGATTTGTGTGCATTGGAGGCTTGGTATTCAAGCTTGTTATACTTTCGTAATTAATTTACAACTTGGTTTGATGTTTTCCTCAATTCTTCTTTCAGGGTGCCTACACCAGTTTCTGTAATTATTAGTGCTGCTGTATTTGCACTTGCACATCTCACTCCCGGAGAGTTTCCTCAGCTATTTGTACTAGGTAATATTTGACAGCAAAGTACAAGTGGAGGATTTGCTGTAAACAATTATCATTTTTTGAGTTTCCACTTCCCAATCACATTCAAATATCACAATCGTTTAAGATACATCCAAAGATCAAATTACATAGTGCATATCATGTGTTTCCTTACATCGAATGGAAGCCGACAAATCTCTTGGTCTATTGTAGGGACTGCTTTGGGGTTTTCATATGCTCAAACTCGCAATCTGGTGACTCCTATCACAATACATGCTTTCTGGAACTCAGGAGTGATTTTGCTTCTTACCTTTCTTCAGGTAAAAATTTTCAACACTGATGATCATGAATCTTGTTGATGACCTTGATTTGGACTTGGTATCCTTGAATGTTGCAAGCAAATTTAGAATCACGAAACGAAAAATTATGTCTTGGTTTTTATGTGTGTGCAGTTGCAAGGGTATGATATCAAGGAATTGTTGCAGGCGACCTGATTAAGTGGAGAAGCTTATTTCCAGGTGATAATGGAGCCTTATTTAGCTGAGAGTCCGTAATGTGTAATTAGAAAACCAAATTTTAGTTTCATTGAGTTGAAATTATGATTGTGTTTAAATCCAAATCTGCTAGCATGATTGTTGAAATTATGTGCATGTGTAAAGTTGATCAGTGAACTCGCAAGCAAAAGAAATTATGAAGACAGATTCTTCAGCACAGCTGTTGTAAAGATTATTTGTCGTCAAGCTCATGCCTGATTTATAATATTGCACCAAATGCAAACAATCTTAAACGCAAACCATTTCTTTTTTCTTCCAAAACTTACTCATCACTGTCTATTGCACGACTTTTGGGATATATGTTCATAGGATCTAATATTAGAATACTTGGACACATACTAAATATTAATTTATTATAATGGAAATGAGAATCAAATATCTGAGCAATTTTTCCCCACAAAGTCATAAACCAAGAGGCAAACATCAATTAGGAAGGGACAACCACCATAAGGAAAAGGAAAAAGAAATGCAGACAGTCAAGGATAGATGAAGAAAGGTAACACCTAAAGGCCACTAGCCAGAGCTCTTGCATTTTCCCAAAACAAAATAAATACAGACTAAGCACACTGAAACACTCTTAAGTCTCGACAAGAAAACCGTACAGTGGTATATGTATGTTAATTAAAGGAGGCTCCTCCATCTTTCTTTCCAGCAAGAATCATAGATATATGGAGGCCTCTGCTGAAAGCTTGATTAAAGAGAATTCGTGTTTGGAATTCGTTTACCGCTGGGAGCCATGATAAAAATGCAATGGGCGTGAACAACAACAATCCCATCATGAAGTCATATGCTCTGGCCACCTCCTTTATTGGTTCCCAGAGTAGCTTATGCAGGCAAGGCCTGCAGGCTTGCCCAACCTAAGAAGAACAAGGAAAAGAATGGTTGGATTATGAACACATACGTACATACATATATATTACTTTTCTTTCCATAAAATATCTACTCTTGCTGTTTGTCAGTTAACAGAATGCATAATCTTATATGCTTTCTCTAGGTACAATCTTTCAAAGGCATGTACATCCCACAGGGTTTTAGATGTCAATAAAAATAGTTCTAAAAAAGGGAGAATTTTTTTTCCTTCCTTTCTCAAAAGTCAACATTAGGAAATTCTTTGGTGCTGTTTGAAAGTTTCAGAGATGGACAATACTAGAAAGTGAGCAATAAGTTGGTACTTGGTAATCAGAGGAAAACAGACTTTAGCATGTTTGCGCAGAAAGACACACTTAATATATCAGATAAACTTTGTGAAACCAAATGAGAAAAAAAAAAAGCATGGTTCTCTTTCTAGGCATTATGTTAAGGCATTTTAGTGATTACTTAAAATATTAGTTTTCTGTGAAATAAATTTTGGTACATTCAATGGATCATGTTAAATGAGTCAAAGCACTTCCAGTAAGAATGCAGTTTGTTTCAAAGTGATTATCATCAAGTAAAATGTTTTGGTGGTTATACCAAATGAACACGAGATGAAAATTTTCCTTTATTGGTCAGGAAATAAAGGAGAAGATTAATTGGATAACAAAGATGCAGTTCATTTTTGCCATGATCTATTGACAGAATGTGGCTTAAAATTTGAAAACCGTAAAATTTAAGGACTTACAAGAATGAAAGCCCAGCCGGTGGGCATGAAGGCAAGGATAGATGCGAATAAATCTGACAAAGTGAGGCCACAAAATTTGAATAAAATGATCATGACCGCCAACAAGATAAGGTAAAGAAGCCCTTTGAGCATTCTGAGTGGCAGCTGGAGGTCCATATGGAACATCTGTAGTCTACGTACTGATACCATCTACAGCAAAGAACATGCAAGCAGAACACCAAATCAATTTTATGCTTCTGTTGATAAATTTCAGAAGAAAATCTGAATTTCTATTTCACCTGCTTTTCTCAACGAAAGACTACATTCAATGTCTAATAAAAGTTAAAATGAAAAAAAAAAAAAAAAACTAGGCCGCTATGGAATAAAATGTGTGGGGTGAACAACATTATGCCTAGCACCTGCACACATTTACACTTTGACTATCAAAGCATTTGTCAACTATAAATCGTGGGGACTATAAGCTGTTATTAGAAAATTTCATTTTCATATTTTCACCTTAGGTTAAGCAAATTCCATTGACTTAGTCCTCCTAAGAGTTACTTCATAATTTCAAATTTATTACGTACCTTTGGAACTATAAGTATTACTAGAACAGCACACCAAGAGAGTCCATAAACCTGCAAAAAAGTTACATGTAATAAGGTTATGGTGATGAAACTAATCAGAGAGTAGCCAAAAATCACATTATTTTTGCTGTCATTAGCATATTTTATACCAACAAATTCCTGCTGTGATGGGCTATATCAAGGTGGTAGACTATTCCATACTGGTAGACAAAAAAACGAAGTGCAAGAAGAATTTCAAGCACCCTCCCCCTTATGCTTGTGTATCTAAGGTGCTCTTGTTCTTTATCCCACCATGACTCCCAACTGTTCTCAGGCTGGATACCAACACCACCACGAATTCCCATCCACCACTTCCAATCAGTCCAATCATTCACTGTTTTTTGCCACTCGAAACCAGATGGGTTGAATATAAAGGGAGCAAATAACCAAGATCCAACTAGGAACCACATTGAGAAGGTGATGAACAAATAAAGACTTGAACTGCGATATGATTCCCCATAAACTTCATATATGACAAGCAGTAGACCCAGTTCCAATGCTTTCACAAAGTGACTTCGGGAGTAAAGCCTGTAGTTATCAGCAAATTTAGAATGTCGAACAACAAAACCACGCCCAGTAGCTCGATATTTAGAACCTCCATGCAAGATTGTTTTCCCAAAATAATGTGCCTTTGTTCCAAGCTGGAATGTAAAGAACACAGAAGATAGCTGCAGCTGCATAATGAAAAAATCACCCAAAGCAGTGCGGAACCCTTTCTCTAGGCCAATCTCCATTAACATGGGCAGTACCAGTAACATGCCCATCTGAATGAAAGATTGTGTAACTAAAGCTGCTTCCAGGGCATTGTTATTTTTAATTTGTGGATCCTCTAGAATCTCTCTTTCCAGTCCAGTCATAACCATGTACAAACGGCCGTAAAGGAAAACATACACAATAAGGACGGTAACCTGAATCATAATAGGGTTAGTCACAATAGCTTTCCGAGTATAACAGACTACAAGCAAGAACACAGATAAAACCATCCATAAGTCTTAGTATTATCCAGGAGCCTACATTTATATGCAGTGAATGCCAGATCCAACTATCAAGGCTTATCTAGTTAAATTAAGGATTCAACACCCAGGCAACACCGAATATTTGTCATACGGTGAGATACCAACGTAACAGTAACCCTGACTAATAAGGTCAAGTCACTTAAAAATGAATCTAGTCAATCTTTTAATTTTTGAAGGAGCTCATCCAATCTAAAAATAGAAAAAAAAATTTGTATATATTATATATACCAGGCTGTTAAAATAGAAGCCAACTGTTGTACAGTAGAATGATAGCATTCTGAAGAAGTCAAAGTGACATCCAAGACGGTGGACATCACGAGTAAGTGTTTGTTCCCCATTTCCGTTTGCAACTTTGGCCTCAAAAATTGATATCTGATTCATCCCCACATCACGCCCCTTTCCAACTTGCACATAATCATGGTGTGTCACAGACCCAAGACGAAGAGTTGAATTGAACCCTGAAGAGATTTAAGCAATTAGCCATTATATCCAATATATGACATTGGCAACTTACAATGGTTGATCATTACCTGCGAATATGTCCTCACTTAAGTTTATAGTTTTTGATGCTTTGCTTATCCCACCCCTTGTTATGTGGAAGATTCTGTCAAATATATCAGGATGACCATAATGGAATCGCACCCTGAAAAGATAATCATTTAAAGAAACTGCACTGGTTAAGATAGAATTAAGTGGGTAAAGTTGTACAACTGAACTGAAATAGCTTTGTATACCATAAAAGAAAAGGAAAAAGCCCATGAGAATGTATTGCTGAATATAGAATCAACCAAAATCATCACTTAGGAGATTTCATTTTCAAATATATTGTCGTATACTATAATGAAAAGGATTCAACTCAGCTCAAACTGAATTGGAAATGCCTGGTTTGGCTTGACCTTCTGTAGCTAATTCAAAGTTACAAAATGCTACATTATTTCTATTCAGTTCCTTTATTAGATTTAAATGGAATTGTGAAAGATTTAATTTCAGATGTTGTGAGAGAGGGTTAGTTATCAGTACAAAATGGCTATTTATCACTATTATTATGCGAGTTCTTATAATAGCATAACCACCATTTAAGCTCTTCTTAGAAGCTCAATGAAAATATTAGTAGTAATCAGGCATGATGTTTCAGAAGCACTGAGTCAGTTATCGTAAGAATGCCAGGTTTACCTTAGAGGACTTGCCAAAAAGCGTTGGCCAATGGTTACAAAGCTGAACTCTTGATTGGACATAAACCAAGCAAGTGATGAAACACTGTAGAAGAGGAAGAAAAGCTCAAGCAAAATTCAGAACTTCAAATTATTCTGCAAATGGTATTTTTCATATTGACTCTATTTATCCATTCAAGATCAGTTGAACTTATAAAGAGAAGTGGTCACTCTAACCTTCCCGTAAATACATGCTCCCTTAAACCTAATATTGTAGGCTTTTGTGCACCATGGGAATGTGGGAACTCTTCCAATACATTTCTCATCTTAAAAGCCTCTTCAAAGTAATTGTCCTACAACCAAAGAGATAAAGACAATAGACATAGGAAAAATTTCTACAAAAAATGACTCCTTGAAAGACAGCAGAAAGGCATCTACCTGGTTCATGTCTATAGTCTGCAGGGCCTCTCCACGAGTGAATATAATAGCGTGATTTTGATTTTCAGGTTTCCCTTCACCAATTTTTGTTGGAGAACCTGGAAGTCTTATACGGTATATTTCCTACAAGCCACATGGCACGCCAGGTTGTCATAAGAAATTAGTAACACAAGAAAATAAAACAATAAGAGAGCAAGATATTTTACCACACGACTGTAAAGGGATGTCATAAGCAATTAGAATTTCAAATAATTCCATAAAAATCAGGGCATTAAGTAATGCACAGTAGTCTAGCTATTCATCTTAATCAAACAATTGAAACAGAATTCTTTTTCCAACATAATATTTTTGCCACTTCAATAGAAACTGGCTAGAACAGATTCTAAGAGTTAGATATAAAACTTCAAATGCCGGACACCAATTCACCAGTGAAACCTAACCATTCAGGCAATGAATTGTTGAGGTTAGCATGTGTAGATGTCTTGTAGATTGATTAAATCAGTTTTTCCAGACTATGATATCACTCTTTGACACGAGCCTTAACAGGTTTGTATGCCACTTTAAGAATATTGCAGATGCAAACCCTCTTTTGATTCTACAGACATGGTAAGGATCAAGGAGAAAGGAAATTAGAATACAATTTCTTATATTCCAAATCTAGTGGAATCTGAACTAATTTCTGGTCTCAACATATATACAAGTATTAGGTTATACTTTACTTTTTAGCATCCCACTTGCCACTAGTAGATAAGAGAGAAAGCACATAAAGCTAGTTGTAACTTATAACCGTTAACTTTATATGCATGAGTATATCTGGTCACAACAGGAAATATTTAACTCACTCCATCAAGAATCATATTCATAGAATCTTCACCGAAACCCCACCAGGCCCAAATTTATTATAAATGGTTGAGGATTGCCAGGTTCCAAAGAGGGTGAAGATTCAAAATCAAGTACTTTAAACAAAATTCATTTAGGAAATTAATTTCATACAAACTAGCACTTACTCTTTCAGAATAATTGATCGTATCACCCTTGATAAGAACAGAGTAATACACTTTCTCAGTTTTTCCCTCAGTCTTTTCCTTCAAAGCCTCATCTACTTCATCGATGTAAGCAACACGTAGTGATGGATACCTTTTGAAAGTAAAGGAATCAGCCATAGGTTTATGTCAAGAACTTTAATCTTATGACTGCACTCTGCAAGTTAGCTTACATTATCATGAGGTTTAGAATATCCTTTTGACGAGGATCTTTTGAACGTTTGAGATTTCCGTATATCTGACAAGAAATGATATAGGTGAACTTCAAATCAGGTAATTTTTGCTTCCGAATGCAATCCTCCTCGTTTGAAATAGCTATGAAGGAAGTCAATATAAAGTTAATAACTATATGAGACAACTTTCAGCTGAACTGAAAAATATTGAATCAATTTTGGAGATAATATTTAGAATTTTCATCTCATGTCTATATAAGCCATTGGTCGTTACAATCAGTAAATTCCATTGAGCACTGCAGTTCTAGAGCCTTCTTGTAGTACATCATCCCTCTAACTGGTTAGAAACACATAGGAAAACATATTTGTGTCAAACGCCAAGAATGAACAATTAACTTTAAGTTATTGTATGACAGACTGCTAATTGATCACCATCATCCTGACCTGATCTAGAGAGTGTCTGTCCTCTGTAACTCACCCATTTACGACGCTCCTCCTTCTTCTCCTCCTCCAGTTTGTCCTTCATACGCTCCTCGAAATTGGTCCATTCATCTAGTTTGCAGACATCTCTAACTTAGTTCATGTGATTCCAAAGAATAAAGAGCAATATGTTAATGGATAAAGAACTCACCTGGATAAATTGTCTTCAGGTAAAACAGAGTTGATACCCCATCCTCATTTTCTTTATTAAGTTCTTCATCAGAGTAAACAACTTCTTCATTGTAATGCGGAGTCAAAACACTAAGAAAATAAATTGCAAGAAATACATTTATATTAAAATTCTAAGAAGGTACTTTAAAGTCATATCTTTTCCAACCAACAGATTATAGTATCTACATATACTTCGTATAGAACTACCCTGGAGACCTCAACCTATCATGAAGCTAGAATTGTAGATTCACTTTTGAATTGATGTGGAGGTTACGACAGCTAGTTTCTAATATAACAGTCTCAAAACTGACTACAGTTACCAACCTGAAGGAACGCATGTTACTGACTTTTGGTGCACTTCTCATATTCATAAATAAGGAGTTCACAAAAAATGTGATTCGACGACGAGCCTCTGAATTCAGAGGCACATCTGTGCCAGATTCCTTGAAAGTCAAAAGCAAATGAAGCCTATTTACCTGTAGAAAATTTTAGAACTTGATAAAAATTTGTCTTTGTTTGAAATATGTGAAAATCATATTTAAGAGTAATGAGTTTCAGTGCCTTTTCACTCCAGATATTCTTTTTGATATCACTAGTATTTATGTTTTTAAACTTGTGAGAGATTTCATCACGTTTCAGAGCTCCCTTGAGAGGAGAGTTATCATCAATACTTTCAGGTATTATATACATGATCTCCTGGAGGGCAGTGGTGATTTTACTCTTGAATTCTTCATCCCCATAATCAGCCATCTGCCACATAACAACTCAAGAAACAGATGCTTAATTAACAGATACAGGTCAATTACATGCCACCAACAGCGAATGCAGGGACAAAAATACAGGAAATGAAAATAGAATAAGCTCAGTTATTACCAAGATCTTTAGGAACTTCTCAAACTTGACAGCCAGCAAAGGCATACCACTCATGTTGAAGTTTTGCAAAAACAATTTCTTACCATTGGCAGCATGGAAGACCTCGTCTACAATCCTATCCCAGAAGAAAAAAATAGAAAAACAATCACAGACCAGTTTGCATTATGTCTGAAGTTCAAAGGTACAACAAGTGCTTCTGTCTTACTTCTTGTCATCTTCATCTTTTAGAAGTAAAAATATAAGACTCTTCAGTGTGTAATAACAGTCTAGTATGGCTGCACAAGTATATTTATCACTCCCAATAAATTTTTCTAACTCAGCATGATCCTTCCTCTTAAACTCTTTTGCGATGTTTATTGCAGCAGGAATCTGTCATATGTGGATAGAGAAAATATGTAAAACAAATACTTTGTGTTTGCATTACATGATATGCCAAGCAACATAAACACTCAAGAATATTTACCTTACTGGCTAGCAAGAAGAGTGGCAACTGATCCCCAGGCTTATTAGCCAGTGGAGGTGGTAAAAGCAGCAACTCTCTGTCCCTGAACAGGAGAAGAAAGCAGAGTGATATTAGAAAGTATGCATGTATGTCTGCCTTACAGTATGAAATCTCTGGGAAGAAGATGCTCCAACCTATTGCTAATCAGATCCTCCATTCGCATGGAACGTATGAACTCATTCCACATGCAACAAAAATATTCATTCTCATTTGGTTCTTTTGAAGTACTCTGGGAAATTCATAGTATTTATGTTTAGCGCAAAAGAGAAAAGATAATGTTAAAGGTCATACAAATATAAATAGCTGAAGATCACACCATACATATTGCCTACATTTGCTTTGAATGTGAATAAAGTACTAGAATTCCAAAAGGTAGGATAGCACTACCAAGGTTTCTGTCACTGCATCAGAATGTAGTGGAACAAAACAGCTTCGAAATTTAGAAGAGATAGATTCAAATCTGGAATGCACCATCCCGATTGTTCGAATCTGTGCAATAATTGGGAGAAAGTATGAAACAAAATTCTTTCTTTCACATAATCATAAAAATATTTTGCATGTAAGTGTCAATGAAGTGGCCTCATACCTCACCCAAGTGCCTGAAAGCTCCTAGAACTCCACCTAGAAGAGTAGAAAAGATGGTGTACCATACTTGAACATCCATAAAATAAACCTACCAAAGAACTGCTCTCTCAGATAATGGTCCAAGTTACAAGGTACATGTAAGGATTAAGACTATGGTATTACTGTCAAACCGAAGTTCTTGAAAGCTTACGTACTAGGATGATTGGAGACCATATTGCTATAATGACTCCCATATTGTGCTTTACTACATAAGTTAGAGAACATGAATTAGTGCAGGTGAAAGGAAAATTAAATCGATTTTGGTGCAATCACAAGGTGAATTAAATAAAATAAGGAAGAACAATTTATTACCATTAGGAACAAACTTATGCAACCGGTAGTTTTCTACCTGTATCTTCATGATTACCTTTGTTGGCCGAATAAGTGGCAATATCTATGGACACAATAAGTGAAAAATAATGAAGCTGTCAGAACTCAGAAACTATATATCCTCAAAGAGTTTAATAATTTGATGGAAAAGTTTGCATGATCAATAATTTGCAGATTAGACTGGATGAATATGTTCCCACTGATTTCAAAATAAGTTACCATAGAAATAAGCTATGTGCTTCCACTCATGCAAGAACTAAAGTAAGTTAGATAAACTACCTTCAGCTCCAATACATGCTGTGATTTTTAACATGTTTACTCTTTAGTAAATCGTGTAAGATAAGATGATACATCAATACAAAAATTGGAACCAAGGATAAAACCTTACGAAAGCAGCAAAAAAGTGTCAGCAAGAAAGGGTCAAACCAAGGCTGTTAAAACCTTCAAAATTGGTCTCAGTATACAGCAGATGGTTCCAAAGAGAGATTCATATTTGGGAACCAAGATTGACTTGGAACAGACCTGATAAATCTCTTTGTTGTCAAGTACCTTAATTATTTAACATGATATCACATTTTCATGAGTCCTTATTACTCTATTGTCTACGTTCGATGGGAACAACTATGGAGAAAATTTTATGCTGCATTTTCTGGCAATGATTTCATAACTAAACTGAGAAATACGAAACAAATAACAAAAGAAGAAATCACCTAACTATTATAGAATTCCTGTGGTTCTCTATTCAGATTTCAAGCACTATATAACTAGGTGTAATTGGTGGGACTCATTCATAAAAGATGTTACTCTATACAAAGCATTATTCTGTAGCCAATTAGCTGAATCAAAATAATACTTTCTTATATATGTTTTTCTATAACCCAAAAATGGAAAAGAGATCCTTATACAAATATGTCATGGGGACTTTTAGTGCGAAGTAGCAATACAAGCTAACAGCAATATAATGCTTCCTGACTGCGGAATGAAGGTGCCCATTGAAGCAAATGAACTACAAGTTTTAAGAAATTGGTTATTGAACATTCTGACTACGAAAAGATATGCATCAAAAAAGGATAAATAACCTCCACAAAGTAACTGAATGCTAGCTTGACACTTAGCACCAATATCCAAAATATTGTGTACCTGAGAGTAAAGAAATGTCATTCACTTAATGCAATATGTTAAAATCCTAGAACAATGTGAAGAACATTAAACATGAGCAGGGAGAAAAAGGCCCAATGGAAAAAAAAATAACTCTCTTACTTTAGAAGTGAAAAGGTTCCCACATGCATGCCTCTTCCAACATAAAGTTTTGGCTGCACAAAGTAAAATATTAGCATAGATAACTTGAATAATTAAACTAAGAAAACAACCAAGGAGTCTGAGGAAAAGACACTAACAATGATCACACAGAAGAAAACAAGAAAGAACAATACTAATACTAATTCTCATACTAATGATGATGATTAAAAGCAACCATGTCGATATACTAACCTGAGCCCACCACATAACAATATTAATTACTGGCCAATCTGATAGCTCCATTTTTTCCCTCAGACGTGGAAGCAAGAATAGCATAATAGCCAGTAAATCAGGTATCATATAAAGCACAAGAATATAATTATACAATGACTGATTGTGTGAATCTCTGGCCCAGTGGTTAAGGAACTTCAATGGTCCTGTTGGATTCTTCACAGAAGTGGAATATCCTACCGGCAAAACTACTGCCCAGATAGCTGCCACAACCAATTTCAGAATGTAGCGCAGTGGTTGGGTAAGATCAGAGTTCCTCCAAGCATGGATACTGAGAATTACGTCCAGAATAGCTGCATGAAATTATATATGGAAAAGATGAAAATCTTAAAATTCTATTTATCAATACCAAATATCATGCAATTAAAAATAACGTCTATATGACATGGAACTTGTAAGTGAACTGTTATATTAAAACAAAGCCACAGCCACTCATGACGAGAAGAATTTTTCATAATACAATGTCAATTTGACAATTAAGGGATTGCTTTCACAAGAGGGAGAATTCATAAAGACCACCAGTAGTACCTCGAAAAAAACTGAGAATAGCATAAGTAATGAAAATGCTCAACACTCTTCTCAAGACAACTTCATTATTGGCAGAAGTGGACCCAGATTGCGTCCATGCAACAATTATCATGGCCTGAAAAAGAAAAAAAAGGCATCTATGCTATCAATACCTAGACAGTTACAAATACCTAAAGCAGAATGTTGAAAGGTGAGATCACCTGCAAAGCCATTATGAAGAATACCCACATTCGGTCGAAACTTCTATAAACCTGCCAATATGTGCGGACTTCAACAAAATTAATTTTGGACTTCCACCAGCCATCAGTAAATTTCTCTAGAATCTGCAAAGAATATACAAACATTAACTCAAGTCCTACATGAAAGATCTGAACGGTATTGAAAAAGACGAACTGATAGAGATCAATATATATATATGTGAAAGGAATTAGCTCGCCTTATTGAGAGCAAGACGGAATCATATGCCACACAAGTGGCAACATTATTTTAAAATTTCAAAACTGCAAAAAATGGACTTGTAATGTTGACAAATATAAGAAAAATAATTTACAATGTTCCCGTTACACCTATCTTAGTAGATAAACAATGACTCTAACCCTAGATTACAAGAAAAACTTTAGCTTTTGTTTCCTTCCTGATAAGTCATTTTAGCTTATATTAAGTCACTATTTGTTCAATACGTAGTTACTCTGATTTTGTTACATTGTTTTATGTTTCAAAATTTTAAGAAAATAGAGTCAACTATTAGCCTGCACAAGGGTAAAGGTGCAGTTTAAGTGATTCAGGAACGATGTATCAGAAGCTGGGGACAATAATCCTTGTAGATAGGCTAAAATTTCAGGAGAAGTTTGTGTTAAAAAGACATGCTATTTATTGTAAGGCTGAACATATCGTTCATGTTTGCACTATTAATGCTGGAGCTGTTGATATTACATTTTGCATCATATCCATACATTATAAAGCTGGAAATTTGACATGATCAACATGTGGTTCTTGACTTCCATTTTTCCAACAATTTTCTTGGTTTATAATAAAATCTTACTTCTTTCACTAACACAAAAGAGCACAAAACTCTCAAAAACTTGCAAGCTGTGAACCACAGTCACTTTGTGGAGGGGAGTGTTTCAAGATGAAATATTAATTTTATATTTTATTGTATATTATTATCTTAGAAATGTTTTTATTCCCATACCCACCCATGTCCTAATTTTCTGGAATTTCCGGTATTGCTATGTCCGTGTTGTATCAGACATGTATTGCCAATTGCCTACCCCTCTATGTGCTTCTTTGCTCATAGGGCCTCCAATATTCTATGGTGCCACAGTCTAGATTGTTCTATCTATCCCTTCCCCAAAAGATTTGAGCTAGGGTACACTTTCTGAACCAAAGGTCTACTGTAAACTTATATATACCAATATGCATATACTTAAATAGATTTTACATGCCTTATAAGTGATTCATTGAAGGAAAAAACCATATAAGAATCAATATTTCTTTAAGGAGATGTTAAATACACTTGTCATGCACACACATATAGATAAAATAACTATATAATGTGGACTAAATTTTAAGAGGAAAAATAAATTGCCTCGTGTGCAGCTCGCAATGGCATCTTCTCTTTTTGTTTACGTAGCTCCAAAGAGCACTTTCCAGACCTAGAAGAATGTATATTGTACACATCAAATATTGACTTGACTGGTAATAAATAAAACAGTTCTAATCATTCAGAGCTTACCAAAAGCACTCATTTAGATCATCATAGTTGCTCCATCTAGAATGGCTTGCTTTGCCGCCTTTGTTTTTTCCTGCTTCCTTTCTCACCAAATAATAATAAAATTTACGTGGGATGTTTCAGGTGATAGGAAAAAACATGTGCTATCCAATAAAACAAATATTACCTTAGATAGGATCTCGTAAATAGGTTTTATAACATTGCTTAAAAAGCTTCCATCTGGGTTTTGGATCATCTTATCTCCAGAAAAAACTTGATTAACATCGTCCGCCATCTTATACAATCATGAAACAGGGGAAAGAGCAGAAGCTTACTTATAGAAGGGAGAAAACAAGGGGGCGGGAGAGGGTAGGCAACATGACATGGAAGCTGAACAAATACCAATCAACATGATTAATTTCTAATGTAGGATGCATGCTTATATTACATAATCTTCTGCGACTGAGTTACCATATATCAGCATCCACAAAAAAATGTTCAAGTACACTATCTTCTTCAGCAACAAACCACATAACATGATTGATTTATTATGTGCAGTAACATACTTAATAAACCAATCAAGCAGAGTCAGAATTTTAAGAACTATTTCTAGGATGAAGGATAGATTTCCATTATCCACTTAAAGTTCAGCTGCAGAAGAGTGCATATTTCTGATAAGAACAGTCTCTCAAACTCTATTACTTGTCTGATTTTAGGCTCGACATTCACATGTGTGAAGTCAATGGAAACTCAGCAAAGTTGAATATGTTGACTAATGGCAGTGATGTAAAAAATAATGTATATGTCTTCTTTTTTTTCTCTTTTCTTTATAGTTGTCTAACATAAAAATGACAAAGTTAAATCTACAGTTAAGGGCCTTTCTCTCTTCATAATCATAATTCATGTAATTTGCACCACACAGTTGTGAACATTTACAATAGCAATTAGTTGTAGATACTCCATTTTCCGAAAAAAACTGAAGCATCTCTAATTCTCATTGCTACTTTATAAGAATTATTAATGATGGCTCTGATCCTAATGATATAAAAATTTTCAATAGTAACTACAGACACTAGCTATCGCCTCAATGAAAACATGGCAGATGAACAGATACTAGCACTAGCTGCAATTAGAGAATTTCCAAATCACAGATGGTGATTAATTGAAATGAAAGAAACATACTTTATGGAATATGTAACAAATGCATTCAGGCATGAATCTAATATTTGAAGCTTCACCCCATATAAGAAGATAGAGTGCAACATAAATGAGACATTCCTGCTCTGTCTCTTCTGCTCTGTACCAAAAGAATGAAATTTAGTGCGCTCAATATGCAATAAAAAGTCTAACGTAGATTTAAATTTTTTTAAAAATTCGTTATTTTTTTTCATAATCTAAAATAAATAAAAAAAACATTACCTGATATTTGATTTGGTACGCATATAGTTACACCATAATTCATAATTGTTGAGAAAATCTTGTTTCGATTGCTTTATGGCCCCTTTAAGTGCCTCAACCTATAAGAAACTTAATTAATCTTCAATAAATGATGGTATTAATATGAAAATCAATCCAAAATTAAATCAAACTGAATAGAGAAATTGGATTCAAAAGGAAAGAATGAAGGAACTTTATGCACCTCAGTACAACGCTTGAGATCCTTCTTCCTTGTATAAATATTGGCCAGTAGCAATATTAAGTGCTCCCTCTGATTTGTTGTGTTCCCTTTCTTTAATATCCCAAAATATTATAAGAAAAGCCAATGTAAGCATAGTGAAACAAAGAATCATCATGCACAACCAACCACTGTGCCTGAGTGTGCCCCATCCCCTCTCCCTCACCAAACCGACTCAGTAATAAAGGTTCTGTTCTCTAAGATACTTGACAGTGCCTAACTCAGAATTGAGTATGTAAAGCATATATTGAGTATGTAAAGCATATATAAAGAGTTAATGACATTGACAATGGCATTTAAAATATCGATATATTACTGCCCTCAAAGGATAATTTAGTGGTTAGAAGCTGTGATTCCAACTTTAAGTCCTCGAGCTCAAATCCTCAGATGAAAAAGAGTGGGAGTTGCCAAAAAGATAGAGCCACCTCCACTGTGTAGCTCGAGAACCAATGGTGTCCGTATATACCAAATTAATGTGTTCATTTATATAGACATTATCATCAATATTATCAGCCATGGAGTTTCTGCATTGGCTGCATAGCTGGAAAGATGAAAGCGAAACCAATGACGATAACCAAAAAAAAAGCAGATAATACCTGAAACCCAAAAAGAGAAGAAAGCCAACTAAATATGTCTATTTCATCAACACCATCAATTTTTCGGCTACTGAGACTCTTCATTTTAGTAACGGCTTCAACCGCAATCTCAATCTATATAAGGACAAGAAAAGGCCAAAATTTTCAGCATAAATTATTAACAATAACCACCAAAGCATCGGAAAACAAATAAATGAAAAGCAAAACCTCCGGAAGCTTCATAATTGGTGAACCGTCAAAGGGAAGAATGTTATATTCATTCCTTGGGTCTCTACTCCTCATCAGTCTAGCAAACGGTGGCGGCGGAGGCGGCGGCCTCTTCGGCACACTAGAACTAGCCATTGGTGTAGAGCGGTTTTGGAGTAATGGGTAGGAATGATCAATGGCATTGTGATTATATATTACGGAAAAAGAAAAAGAAATGAAGAGAATATTGGAGAGTTGAGTGTGGGGTTGGGGTTTGCTTCAGTAAATGGAAATTCTGAAAGGAGCAAATGAGAGAAGAAAATGCCTTGAACAAGGCTTTGCCTTTTCAATTCGTTTCAGTTGATTTTTGGATTTGAAATGCTGTTTTCTTCCCGCTAAAATTCCATGGTAGGGACCGGGACTCAACTTGTTGGAGGGATAAAGTCTGACAACTGTAATTAAATTTTATAAGAAAAAAACACCCAAGGATAAGGCTAAAAGAAAAAAAAAAGTAAAAGTAAAAGCGACATTGCTTCTTCTTTTTTTCTTTTTGTTTTATACTTGACTTAGACTCCCCCAATTCATTAAATTTAAATTTAAATAAATTAACTTTTTTAAGTTGTAATAACACTATTATCAATAAATTCTAGTTTTTTAATCATAAAATTTAACTTCTATAATAATTTAAGATCGAACATATCAATTTGTGAGTTGATGTTGAATTAACTTAAAATAGAAAATAATTTCTTTTCAAGTGGATTGAATATAGATATTAAATAGATTACAAATAATTAAGATGTGTGTGCAATAGAAGACATTGCATCCTCAAGGAGAAATGTAAGTTTAAACCTTGTTAACAACATTATCAACCGACATAAATGATACAAAATAAAAAGGTTTACGAATAAATTTATGGAGCAACCATTTTAAATATATCTGAATTGACCAATCAGATCGAGAATTGGCTAAGGAATCAATCTAAAACAATAGTTTGGATCGGCTAATCCATGAATCAACATGTACCAGTTGGAACCAATCCAAAAATCGATCAAATGGGGATTAAACTGGCTGAACTCCAATGGTCTGATGGATTCAATCATGTTTGATTGAATTTATGAGCTTTTTAAGAAGAAATTAAAGAGCATATTGTTCTAAACGGATTTGGAACAACATCCAAAAATGCCTGCACTCGTCCGAGCTATTATTATTGCTAGTCCCAGCTATTATTGATGGTAAAAATTTGTTGAAGTGATTTGAAGGTTATTGAATCATGTTCGTAGGGTACTCAGTTTAGCATGCTCTACTCGGCAGATCCAGAGGCTAAATATGAATTTCAGACCAATGGAGGCCTTTCAATTCACAAGTCCCCTCTAAACATCATTGCTTTGCTTTGCTTATAAAAACAATTTAGCGTACTCTGACTAAATATTGTATTGCTTTGATTTGTAGGCTTGCAATGTGTCGGTTAACCAAGGAAAGATTGGTACCAAAGATGAAGATGCACCATATGCCTGGAATGAACTCATTATGCAACCTTATTGGGCTACTTAACATTCATTATCAACTACTTTGCACACTTAACATGGCTGCCTCTTATCTTACTATTCATGAAAAACATCATTTGTATATGATTTTATGAAATTCTTCCCCAAGTCCCAATATGTCAAACATGGCAACATTTCGTCAAGATTAAACAGTTAATCATACATGAAAGGCAACCAAGATTATTTTACATATGGCCTCTCCTCTGAAATGGTGAAATATACACATGTACAGCAAGGGAGCATGTCATTGAGGCAATCACGTAACTAGTTTTCATAATGATAGAAAATGCAACTCATCTGCAAATACATCAAGCATCCAATTCCCAAAGGAAATTTCAAGAAAGAGCAGACAAGTGAATGAACAAAAAACAAAATTTTAACAAAAGTAGATTTGTCGACAAAGATAAGTAGAAATGCAAGTTCATAACAGCCAAGGTAAAACATAAATCCACACCTCAAACTACGATACAGAGATAGTATATATCAAATTTCTAGCTCTTGGATGACACCTTTTCCTTTGCCTTCTGAATCTTCAGAACCTTCTTCACGATCTTTTGCTCTTCCACCAAAAAGGCACGAATGATCCTGGAATCATGAAAAGAAAATTGTAAGCCATTTGCATACACAGGACGAAATACAAATAAGAGAGAAGCTACACAATCTTAAATGCTAATGTGCATACCTTTCCCTAACAGCACTGCCAGACAAAACTCCACCGTAGGCACGGTTCACAGTCCTCCTGTTTCTTGGCAATCTAGACCTCTTATACTCCGCAGGCCTCAAGTGAGGAATCTGCAAAACATAGCTCACATTTAACCTCAACATACGCACATAGTATATTCCAATTGGAATGCCGTGGAACACTTATATACAAGGAAATGATCACAAAATAAAGGAAACCATTAAACAAAGCCAATGAAATACATAAACAAAAGATTAAATTAGCTTAAACTCATAATTAACCTAGCATTATTGTCAAGACAAAAACTTTAGAGAACTTCGAAAGTAAATAAATCAAATCTTCAATAAACCACATTTCCAGGAAACAAAGTGCTTCTAATTCAATAAATTCTACTAAAAACTCTGTAAATGAGAGAAACATACTCCTTGAATTCTCTTGCCAGTGACAGGGCATTTGGGTCCACTAGCTCTTTTCTTTGTGGTCTGATAAACAAGCTTTCCTCCTAGAAAGAAAAAGAACCAAAAAAAAAAATTCAGCAGCAAGCGGATGCAGCATCAATCATACAAAAAAACTCATAATCCATTGACGGATCTAAATTGGGGAGATTGAAGAAGTTACCGGGCGTTTTGACGACGCGATGCTGGTTGGATTTGGTGGCATAGCTGTGACGAGTGCGATAAGTGAGCCGCTGAACCATTTTGAAGCCGCTCTGCCTCTAGCTAAGTAATCTAGGGTTTTTGAGGCGATTCGATCCGAGTTTCTTAGGTTATAATACTTCACTTATATATGTTGAGAAGGAAAGAATAAGAGGCCGACATTATTGGGCTTGTTCTGTTATTTACCCAGAAACCCTGACCTCAAGCTTTTCTGGAAACTAACAGCAAAAAGACAGTCTTTCTTTCTGTCATTGATTAGAGGGCTGCAACGAGGTCATGGTTTTAATTCTTGGTAAATACAGGCCCATGTTATTGGGCTTTTTGTGTTACATGTATATTGTTTTGGGCTAATTTCATCCAAAGTCCTAAACTATGATCTAATTCTAAACTAGTTCCAAACTTCAAAATATTCTGATTGAATTCTTAAAGTTATTGTTTTATATCAATTAACCTCACCATTAGCTTGGGTTGTGATTAAAGAATAGACATCCACACATGTTTATAATTAAACCTATATTGACTACTGCGATATTTGATATTTTGAGAACCCAAATAAAATATTTTGGACTTTAGAAGCTATTTTAAAGTATAACTAGTAGAGGTAAAAGTATAATGGAGACCTTTGTACTAGGAATAGAATTGCATTTTTCCCTCTACTAAAAACGAGTAAATTAGTCATTGTACATTATATCAATATCAAATTGGTCATTCTGTTAAAATTCCATTCATTTCTATTGTTAAAAATTGGTCTATGTATGTAAAATGAGGTATATATGGCGTACCATGTGTCACTATATAGCTATTCCATTAGTCACATCAATTTTTAACAATACAAATTGATGAAAATTTTAAAAGAAATAATTAATTTACATTTTTTTAGTAGAAGAAGCAAAATACAATCTGATTCTTAATATTTTTTAGTGCAAAAAAACCCATTCATTTTTACATTCACTACACTTTTTTCATTAATTGTCGTACCCCCAACATTTTCTTCATTATCTCTCTGCTCTGAAAGTTTGGTTAGGACATTATTATAGTAAGGCAGTTGCGATGTTGGTTTTAAAATTAATTTCCGTCGAAGAAGAAAATAAAACAAAAGTGTCCCTACTTTTCTTCTCAAAGTTTAGTTACCATATGACTTGTTTTAATTGATGCTTGAGACTCAAAATCGTATAAGTTCAAATAATACTGGAAGATGGTGCCATATGCCCCCATCGAATTATGCAGATGTTTCAGTCATATCATAAAGTTTCACCCTGTTTTGCAAGCTGCAACTTTATATATATACATAAATAAATCAAATCCAATTCTGTTGTGTTTGCATTAAGCAGTAACACTTTTGCAAGAACAAGAAAATTAAGTTGTGAATAAACATTTAAGATTTGCACATGAAAACTAGCAAAGTGTTTCCGTATGGAAAAAAAAAACCCACACCATAATCTGTACTTTTTTTTTTTTTTTGCTTTCGCCTGTCTGGGTCAAATCAAACAACTATCAGAATGTCAGCTTACAGTACACAGATGCCTCTGCCTCACTTCAACTAACTTTCACTATACAAATCTCTTCATATAAATATATAACCTAAAAGAAAAGGGAAAACCAATCAACCAACTCTCACAAAAGAACTAATTAAGTATCTTGAGATTTTTACCAGCTTCTAGTTTTGCTTCGCTTTTCTGTACTGACTGAAGTTGTTTCTTTTCTTTTCTCAGTTCGTCAAGATTTGTTGTGGATGGGATCCGGTCCTCTTCGAAATCTTCTCTTGCTTGATTGATTAGGATCAAACCTGTTGTTCACTGCTGAAGCTTTCTTCTCTTTGTTTATTCCCTTCATGTCAACAATAGCTTTGAGAACACGTTCATTCCTGCTTCCTATTCCATGCTGTGTGAAAACAAGGTCTGATCTTTTCAACCCACAAACTCTGCATGGCTGAATTGTTAATAACCCAAAAAAGATAAGAAACATAACCACTCTTTGACGACTGCAAATCATTTTCCTTGTTTTTTTTTCTTACAACTCAAACAAGAAGAATACAGGTATGTTTGTTTCCAGAGTAATGAAACTGTAATTCTAATTCCCTCTATTCTTATGTTCCATTCCTGTAGTATATAAGCCTGTTTTTTTGTACTTTATCTTTGATGTGTGTTAGTGGAGATTGAAAGGAGTTTAAAGCATTAAAGCATGGAGGGACCCATATCAAAAATCTGCAATCTAATAAGGCTGCAATGGAAGAATCTTACAATGGATGAATAAAGGGGTTTGATGGAATAATAGTAATACCCTTGAGAAGCCAGGTATCTCTCTTTTTTTACCCTTCCATCTCTATCATTTGCAGTTGCTTTTGTCTGCCAAAAAAACCATTAGGCCAACCTCGTCTCTTTGACTGGTCAAATCTCACCATTATTGCCACATCATCCGACCAATCTAATGTGTACATTCAACTAGGGACCCACTTGGTCAGCCTCTTCAAGTTTAGATTACATGCTGGTGCACTGCCCAGCCAATTAGAGTTAAAATCCATTTCACTCAACCATTCAATTTTTTTATACATTATGCCAATTTAAATTTAATTCTAAAAAATTCAACCATCAACATTTACACACTATATAATTTTTTGTTTTTTTTTGCAATTTTACTTTTCTTTATTATATTGAACAGTAAAATTACAAAAAAATGTTGAGGGTTAATTTTTTAAAATTAAGACTAATTTGACATAATTTATAAATGTTAATGGTTAAAGTTACTACTATGTTAATTTTAAAACTGCCACAGCTAACTTCTAGTGTTCAAAAGGATAAAATTGAATAGTTTAATGATTATGTTGTAACATTTCATAGTTGATTGACCAAAAAATTACTAATAATTGAGTGAATCTAAAATAGTTTACCCTAGAGTTAATGCCATTACCAGTCCTTTATATTAAGAAAAGTGTGTTTTACCAACACATTCAAGTGGGAGGAGTTTGATACTCTTTCCGGACTATAATCTTAGTTTAAGATTGATTACCAAAATATAATCAAGATTTAATATCACTATCAAATTCTATGAGATTAGGAGGAATAAAGAAAAGGGTGTTTTTGTTTTTTCTTATAAAGAAGCCATGACCACCTATGCACCTACAAGTTGCTAGATTGCTATAGAGGGAAAACAAAAAGAATGCATGTGACATACAACACCCTACAAAAGAAACAAATACTTGCTTCAGTCTCTCTATTTCTAAGATCCTCCTCTCCTGTGAGTCACTTTAGAATTCCAAGCTCTCTTCCCTATGCATCACCAATATGATGATAATCACTAGGGTTTCTTTTGATCTTTATGCTTTTCTTTCTTTGTTTTCTCTTTGGGCAAAATTCTTAATCCACAATCCAATGATTCAACAAGGCCCACTTCAAAAATCAAAACTTCAGTCTCAAAGTACTGTTGAAACTTTGTTGTAGGGACAAACCCATCTTTTGCCTTTATTTCTGTGCCGTTGTTGTCATTGAAATGGAACATTCTTGCAATTTATCCCAAGTTTCCTTGACATGGAAATGAATACAAAAAAACCAAAATTTGATGTAATTCTTTGAATGTATCCATTGTAGTGAAGGCATAGTTGGGGGATTGTGGTCAAGTTTGATGAGTGTGTAATCAATGCCTTCCTTTTGTTTTTGTTGATAGTCGCTTTATACCATTTTACTATGGTAGCGGTACCATTTTCGAATTGACAACAACGGATCAACATGCAGTGGCTGGTTCACATTTCAAATCTAGCCTCACCCTTGTACATATAAAAGCATCATAAACATTATTATACTAGGAGTTAAATTGTATTTCACAATTTTATTTAAAAAAAATAAATTAATTTTACATGTTAGACTAAAAAGCAAAATTTTTATCAATTTCTACTACTAAAAACTGTTGTAGCTAATATTGTACCAGATAGTTATACCTGGTGTGTCACATATACCTCATGTTGACTTACAAATACTAATTTGTAACTATAGAAATGGATGAATTTTTTTTAAAAAAAAGGTCACATATGTGATTAATTTACTCATTTTTTAGTTGAAAAGACAAAATGCAATCTAACTCTTAATACAAGATACTTCATATCACTTTTAACTTCTTATACAACCTCTCTTTACAAACATGATTATGACATGTAAAAATAACTCCAAATACATACTATTTTTGTTACATTAATCTAATTCTATCGACATTATTTAAAAGCTTCTTTATTATAGAAATCACATCACAAGAAATGATTAAATAGATGATGGTATACCACAAATTATGTAGATTTAAAATGGAATACAAAATCAACAACTTTTAATCGTAGTAAAATATTTGAAATAAAAAACAAACATATAATAAGAAGACTCAATATTTCTAGATGCCAACTGAAAAATATTGAAGTTGACTACAAACAAATTTAATTGAACATAAAATATCTTAAAATTAATCCTAACTTTGAGAATATAGTATTAAAATAATAGATGGAGTTTGATTTTTCATTAATTTCAAATATAGTAGCTTTAGTGTCGAAATCAATTCTTATTGAAATCCAATTTGTTATAAACAAAATAATAAGATATGATGATCAATCTTTTATTATTGCCTCCTTTAAAATCCAATTTGTTACGTTCTTTATTTTTTGTATTTATTCGAATTTTAAAAATAAGGAAGACTAGTCCAAGTCAACAACTTGAAAACGGTTTTATTTCCCACCAACACCGTTGTTAGCGCAAACCACAAAAAAAAAAAAAAACGATTTTCAAACTTCAAAAACCGCTCTTTTACTTCAATTTCTCTCATCGCCGGTAAGTAAGTTGCACTCTCCGACTTCACTTTATACCGTTTTTTAAATTCATTTTCGCTTACTAACGTAACTTTTATGAAAAAAAATTTGAAATTTTACTAATGTTTTTTACTTCAATTTTCTTAAATTTTGTGTTTTTTTTTTTTTTTAGTTTGGTTTCTGGGAAAATTTTGAGATAATTCCATGCTGGTGTGGAAGATTTGAATCCTGATTTCCTTTTGGCAAGTTTGAAGTTTGAAACTTATATTAATTAAGGCAAGGTGGTAATGAAGCTAAGTAGTAAGTTCCAGTAGGGAAAAATCATGCCGTTTAATCCTATTTTTGATTAATCAAATTGGGATTTGTTTCCATTTAATTATCTTCTTTTCCTACATTTTCTCGCCAACCGATCATAGCTATAAGCTGTAATGACTGTTAACTTTCAACTTTTTCCTCTTTTTTTTTACTTTTCTAAAGTCAGATACGGCAATGGCATATTTATGTTTTTTTTATTATGAATTTTGATGCAAAACAAAAGCAAAATCAAGTTTATAATTTCCGTTAAAAGCATAAAATATTATATTTGGTTCCTGGTCATCAAAAAATTGCATCTTGTTACACTATTGAAAGAAATATATATAATTGTTTGAACTGGGAATTGATTAATGGCTTTCTTATTATACGAAGGATCAGATTCAGTTGTTTGTTTCTGCGTTGTGGTCCCTACCAGGATACCACCTTACCATTGGTCATCAGAACTGTTTTCTAAGTTCTTCCTGTGTGCTACGGGTCTTCTAGTTCATATTACAAATTTCTATATGGCTAAAGTTTATTGTTTATTTCAATAAACAAGAATATAATATGATTATTGAAAGAGCAAATTTAACAACTTCCTCCAATTGGGGTTTCATAGCTTCATGCATTTGACTTGTGCATGTTGGTCATCTACAGCAACTGTTACAAATTGATTACTGTGTGCTTTGCTAAAATGTTATTTTAGTGTCCTGTAAACTTCAATGGCGATACCGAGGTTCTTGAGATGTCTGACACTTGTCTTAGAATGAAGTTGGTATAGCTTATCAAAGTTGAACATCATGATGTTGAACAACAAAAGTAGATGTCCTGGTCTCCCGTTTCATCTGCTTTCTTGGAGTTGTGTAATTGTTTTGTCGGACTGGTTCTTTCTGTTTAATTGTATTATGGATATATCACTTATTTTCAGCGGCAAATTTTGATCCGTTTACAGAACTCTTTTGGATTTTGTATATCAAGACAGAAGATCATGCTTGCAAAGTGCTCTGAAGAGCTGAGGATGAAAGCTGAAACGCTCCATCTAAAGAGGTGAAATAATCTTTTAACATTTAAATATTGCTTACCAGTTGCTTCCATTTCTTTGGATTTGATCACTATGAGAATAAGCTGCAACACTTAATGATACAATTGTGTGATCGGCGGAATGAAGAAATGGTACGGTGGTGCTCTTGTTGCATCTTTGTTTATGTTGCTGGTCCTGAGATATGTTGTCATGAAAAATCCTGTTGAAGAAAGCTACTTGATGAATCCCTTCTCCTCCAACGCAACCAATCCACTTGAATGGGTGCATATCACAGGTTCACCTACAGTTCAATATCCAGTTAATGCTTCTCAAGTAATTTCTGTTGATGCCATAGCTTTCAGTCTCTTTGCTCAAAGGAACCTTTCCGAGGGAGAGCAACAATCTTTGTTTACCTGGAATTTGTTGAAGAACTTAATTAACCATTCTCATGCTTTGCCAAATGGAGTAGAAGCTATCAAGGAAGCTGGAAGTGCATGGAATAGCCTGATGGCTTTGGTTCAAGAGAAAAAACTTGGTTATGCGAATGATAATTCATCTAAAAAAGCAAAAGAGAAGCAGTGCCCTCATTTTCTTAATAAAATGAATGCTACAGAACCTGACAAGAGTGATTATAAGTTGCGAGTTCCTTGTGGCCTCACTCAAGGTTCTTCCATTACGATCATTGGCATTCCAAATGGTCTTCTTGGCGATTTTCGCATTGACTTAACAGGGGAAGCACTTCCAGGGGAGCCTGATCCACCAATAATTTTGCATTACAATGTTAGGCTCCATGGGGATAAGATGACAGAAGACCCTGTAATTGTCCAAAACACCTGGACTATAGCTCATGATTGGGGTGAAGAGGATCGTTGTCCACCCTCAACTCCTGACAAGAATAGAAAAGGTAGTGCAAAAGAATTAGAATCTTCTTCATGTTTTACTTCAAATTAAGGTCACTTGTACATTTTATGATCCTTACACGTTCTCTTCACATTTAAGTACTCTTTTTTGACTTTATTCAATACCAAACATGCAATTTTCTCATCTCTTTTGGATGACACATTAACAGAGACTGGAAATTCTGTCAACATAGAAGCTACTTCAACCTATTGTTGACAGCATTAGGCGTCATCTGACCCAAAAAACCTTGATTTCTTAATGAAGTCAATTAACAGCTAGTTGCCTTAGCTTCAGCTATGAAAATGCTTTACCTTAATAATGTGCAGTGGAAGGCAATATTTCAAGTTCATTTAACTTGCTTCCTCTTCCTCCTTTTCCTTTCTTAAATTTTTTGTATTCATGAGACGCGTAACTGCATCTATGTTCTTTTGAGAGTTAACTCAGTTGCCTTTTTCCAGTGGATGAGTTGGACCAGTGCATTAAGCTGGTCAGTAAAGATGATAACCGGACAGTTAGCCCGCATTCCCATGGTTCAAGGAAGTCTTCAGTGGGGCTGCAAGGGGTTAAGTATTTTCCTTTTAAGCACGGTTCATTATTCGTTGCTACTCTTAGAGTAGGATCAGAGGGAATACAGATGACAGTTGATGGAAAGCACATAACATCCTTTGCTTATCGTGAAGTAATTTTGTCATCCTCTTCTTATTCATATATTTTGTTAAACAATTAATAGTATCATCAAAATTTATTGCTTACTCGTTGCTTTTTTGTTTAGACGTTGGAGCCATGGCTGGTTAGTGAGGTTAGAATTTCTGGAGACTTGAAACTAATTTCTGTCTTGGCTAGTGGTTTACCCACTTCAGAGGATTCCGACCTTACAGTTAATCTAGAGGCACTAAAAGCAATTCCTCTCTCTCATCAAAAGCCAGTGGATCTCTTTATCGGTGTTTTCTCTACTGCTAATAACTTTAAACGAAGAATGGCACTGAGAAGAACATGGATGCAGTATCCTGAAGTTCGGTCAGGGACAGTTGCAGTGAGATTTTTTGTTGGAATGGTATGGTTTCCATATAAATTTATCACATAAAATTGCTATATATTTTGATGCTAGATAGTTGTAGTTATATGGATAAACCATTCTCGTCAAGCAGTACATGTTAATATATGGTTCTTGATTCATGTTTTCAAGTCATTGTTGCACCCCTAAAGCGCTTATGATTTTGTCCCAGCAGAATTACATACTGTTCGAAGTCTCAGGTCAGGGACAGTATTCATTATATTTCTCTGTTTTTAGACCAGTTTGGTTCCAATTGGTAGCTTATGATGCTTTACTGTAGTAAGTTGCTTCAGCACTAGTTAAGAATCTATTTGTCCTAACATTAGACACCCAAACACTGTAATATACTCATTATTTAACTGCAATGGTCGCCTATTGTTAAAGTCCTATAGTTATCTAAGCCTTTTACATATTTAACTTATTAAGTTGGAGGTGCGCTGCAGCATAAAAACCAAATAGTAAATTAGGAACTCTGGAATGAAGCGCGGACATATGGAGACATACAATTAATGCCTTTCGTTGATTACTACAGCCTGATCACTTGGAAAACTTTGGCTATTTGTACCTTTGGGGTAAACTCTTGTCTCTTTCTTTCAATAAAGAAAATCCTTCATCTCCTTATAGAACTCACCTCATAAACAGACAGAAGTTGTTTCTGCCAAGTTTGTCATGAAGACAGATGATGATGCATTTCTTCGTGTGGGTGAAGTAGTGGCTTCACTGAGCAGGATAAGTATGACTCGTGGATTGCTTTATGGACTCATCAACTCAGATTCCCAGCCTCATCGCAGTACTGATAGCAAGTGGTTTATTAGCCCTGAGGTAATTCTTTTAGTCAATTCCTTCAAGTGGTTTCAACTATATTGACTTGGTGCACTGTCAGTGGATAGAGAATCATATTGTTTTAGCAATGATCTTAAAAAAGAATCATGTTAGCCTTTTTTAGTTTGGATTTTCACCATGTTAGGTTTGTGCAACCAAAATCCGTTCTTTTCCTTGCAATCATGTTCATAAAAGCAAAAATGATTAAAATCATAGAAAAGAAAGAAAAAGAGCAGATATTTTGCACAACAGCCCTTACATAGTATGTTCGATGAGCCCTATAACTAAATCTTAAGCAATTTGAAGCTTTAGTGAGTTCTCATAATGCTCCTATGGCTGCATAGATATTTCTGTTAACTATAAGAGTATTAGCTGTCTTCTTCATATTAGCTTCTCTTAATGTTGTGTTCTATCAAGGAATGGTCCGAAGAGAAGTACCCTCCTTGGGCACATGGTCCTGGCTATGTGGTATCCTATGACATAGCAAAGGCTGTTTACAACAGGTTCAATGAGGGGCGCTTAAAGGTACACTGAAAATTTTACCTTTTCCTTTTTAGATATTTTGTTCTGCAACATTCTACTTGTATGGACTAATCCATACAAGCATGGGAAGTAATTGGAAAAGGATACTTTTCACTGCTTGTTGTGTGGATAATTCTTAGTGCTGAACAAAGCTCGTGTATATCAGATGTTTAAGCTAGAAGATGTGGCAATGGGCATTTGGATCGATGATATGAAGAAAGAAGGTTTAGAAGTTCGATATGAGAAGGAAGAGAGGATATTTACTGAGGGTTGCAAGGATGGATATGTCATTGCCCACTATCAAGGTCCAAGAGAGATGATGTGTTTGTGGCAGAAACTCCAGGAGACAAAAAGAGCTAGATGTTGTGGTGATCCATAAACAAAAGCAGACAACACTCGAGGACTACAATGGTTTTTAGGTTCCCCAAATATCAATATCTACAGTGCATTTCATCACCAGCACTTTTCGATGCTAACCTGATGAGAAGAATAATTGGAGGAAAAAATCAGTATTTGCTGAATGATCTGGATCGAGAATATTCGGACAAAAGATGGATGAGGTCAGTGGTTATTGATGTATAATTAGCCATATTTTTGCAGTACATACATGTAGGTCAGGAACAATGAAATTCTAAGTAGAAATGGTAGATCGATGCCATTTGTATAGAGAAGCCACACTGGAAGGAAATAGGAGTTTTTAACAAAGCTGATCTAGTGTACATTCTACTTTTCCCCTCTGCCTGAGTTTTTGTTTATATTGATGTAGCTAATTTCTTATATTCAGTTATAAGTTTATGCACATTTCATGCCCTTCTACACTTTCTTCTTATCAACAAGAAGTCATTTAAACTCAACTCAAATTATAAGATTGTGATAGATTTCTTTTAAAGATTAGCTGAGGTGTGGTTTATGCAGGCTTGAATCCTAATGCAACCTCTTCCTTTTTCTCGAAGTTAAGGCTTCCTTTGTACCAAAAAATAAAGATCAAGAAGCAAGCAGATTGTGCATACTCAATTTTGGCTGCTAACATTTTATCTCTTCATTAAAATAAACAATATTATATTTCAGGAAATTATGCTACCAAGCTTGGAACAACTAGCATCGTTGCTTAGCCTTATCATTAGTCACATTTCCCTTTTCTCCACCTTACCAACCACATCTGCCGATGCACTCAATGCTACTAGATCTACTCCAGTCTTCCTCTCCGTCTTCTTCCAATACATCCTGTTCACTTGTTTGCAACACTTCCTCTCTTCATCAAATAACCTTCTACACAAATACTGATTAAAATATGATCTTGATCACAAGAAATTTGTGTTTAAGATGATACATATACATATAACTTCTTCAGAAAAAAATATGATACATATAACAATATACATAGTTTATGAACAAAAGATTGGATTCTAAACAATCATGCTCGCTACTTGCACTATGTTACTAACAAAGTAACAATCATGTAGCATAGAAATTACAAACTAAGCCCATTGAGCGGATCTATTCTCTGCAATTCAAGTCTACTGCTTTTGAAGCTGATTCAGTGTCATTGTGGCGTTGGCTGTTGAGATCAAATGACCTCAACAATCCAGATTTTCTCAAACGATAACCAGTTTCCTCCCCAGGAAACTCTAGTCTTTTAGCTAGTGGCTGCTCAACCAATATACCATCAGAAAAGTCACTTCCACTTCTTTTCTTTCCATTAGCTTGATTGCTTGAACCACTAATCAATGGCTTCTTTTCTGTGTGAACGTCCATTAAAGAAAGCTCAGCAGAAGTACTAGATTTCTGGGTACAAATATTCTCATCTTGTGGTGGCTCCACATCTTTTCTCCTACAGCTCTCTGATGCTGTCAATGAGCTCTCCATGGAACTCATAGTACCTCTTATGGGACTTCTTTCTATCTCTTTTAAGTTTGAATCTCCTATTTTGGTCAATTCTGAAAACAAAGAACTCGTGCAGCCGGTGTTAACCATTGAGCCTAGTCGAGAGAGTTCAGCTTTAGCGAGTCCTACACCAACAGAAGAGGAGCTATACCCAACCAGTGTTTCTTGGGCTTTCTTTAATACCAACTGTAAGTACTTTCCTTGAGCTTCGATTCTTAGCTGCAAATGTCTCTGAACCTGAAAATGGAACAATATACCGATTGTTATGCATTGTTGAATCAACTTAATATCAGCTATATAAATTGGAATTGGTTTAATAGGCCATACCATAATCTGTTCATGAAGCTTTCTCTGTACCTCCATCTGCATTTGGAGAGCCTGAGCAATCTGCAAGCTTCTGATGAACGCAATAATTATACGGTCAGTAAAATCTGTTTTACTGTAATTTACATCCAAAATGTTGTCAAAAGATATAGGATCCATGTATAACTATATTACTCATTCATCTGGTTGTGAGTTCCATCACTAAAATTCCCATTATTGCTCCGAATCTCTTTATAGTCTGTATCACAAGGAAAACAAATTTATTGTTGTCAAACTCAATGTAAGAACTTAAAAGCAGAAAGCAATGAATTCTTAATCTCACCATCAAGTTTATTGCTATGGCAGATTTCTGTCTGTTGGAATTTCCCCAGCCTGTATTTCTGCAAACAGAAGATATGCGGTTAAAGCTTGTACTGTTTTTCCTATCTGATTACACAAAAGAAAAAGTGATAGTGTGATTTTTATAGAATGAAGAGTAAAATGCCTGTAAATGGCTTTTAAGATGATACAAAGTGAGTCCAGAAATTCCCATGATCCTCATCAGACTCTTAGGTGTTGCTTCTGTCCATAAACAGACACAAAAGAAACAGGAATTAAGAATATTTGCATAATATATATTATAAATAATATGATTAGGCAAGATGATGATGATGATTTTTAACTGTCTGCCCCTCCAAGTTGATTGACAGCTTCAACAAATCTTTGATGAAGTTGAGGAGTCCACTTTAACCTAGGCTTTGTATCAGTTGACAGAACCAAGTTCATGTTTTGATGACCCATGTTTTTGATGTTGTTGTGTAAGAGAGACATGAAGGCACAACAAAGCTTAAACTCATATATTATGTTTAGCTGTACTTCTCTTTATAATTTAGGAAACATTGATAGGGTTGTATTGGAGAGGGAATATATGCCATCAGCTGTGAATCTTTTTTTTTCTTTAATTTCTTCTTTAATCAGCTGTGAATCTGAGTCTAAAAAGGAGAGAAAGGAGCAAAAAGTGCATGGTTTATTTCCATGTCCTCGATTCTTTTTTTATTTCTCGAATTTAAATAGCAGTCACCATGATATTTACTATCGATATTCACCGTAATTAACCGTGATAACATTCTTACATCCGCAATGATGATGAACATGATACGACTTAAACGTATATTACAATCTAAACCCCAGATCCCAGCTTGATGAACAATGGAAGCAACTTTTCCACACTATGAGAAGCTTTCAAGTGAAAAGGCAATAAACAAGATGCCTATAGTGGATGCTTATTTCCTTTTTGATGGTTGAAAGTGAAAAACCAAATGAGTAATGGCTCTTTTGCTTTTATATGGTATGGTACTTTGTTTTTGAAGTGACTAAGTGGCAGATTCTTTTTGTTGTATGTATGGATGTGGGAATCAAAGAATCTAATTTTAGATTTTTGTTTGTCTCTGAATCAAATCAGCTCAAACTGAGGTTTGCAAAAACCCTCTTCTCTGGAAATTGAACCAAAAGTAACAGGATTCTGCAAGTTTACTCCATTACAGGACAACTTCAGCTCCTTGTTTTTCTTTTACACGTTATCATTAGGGCTGACCGCTTGACATACAATTCCTTTTGCAGCTTGGGTTTTTACCTTATCATCAAAAACATCTATCAATCAATGTCCAATACCATCCAAGTGGCGTCTCAAAGTTAAAATCCATGCATCATCACATCAGGTATAAGCCAGGCAGGATCACATACATAAACAACTTACTTGACATAATCTTTTAGGGTTCAAAAACTTCTCCCAACAATATATGTACGTGTGTTATATCTAAGTTAGCATTTAATGTTTAAGCTGAATTGATATCATATTAATTTTTTAAAAATTTAATTAAAATGTTTATAACTTGTAATGTTGGGTGAATTAACTCATAAAGTTATGAGCAAGATCAAAGGTCAAGCTGTTGTAGGGCTACTTGATGATGCAAAAAATAGATTTACTAATCAATACATGTCTCCATGGCCCTAATTCTAAAGTTATCACTACTTACTTGTTCACTCTCCTCAATGCAAATTATGCTAACTTTATTTTATTATTAATTATGGACATAATTTTCAATATTTAGAGCTTGGTTTGGATGTTGAAATTATATAGCTAATTTTGAATTTAATTATTATTAACATCTTTTAGAGGAGGTAAGTTTTGGGTTTGTAAGAGTTTTGGCCCTTAGGGACACATATATTGGTACAACATTTTAAACTAAAATTTAATATTTTTATATTTAAATTTAAAATAAAATATAACCATTTAATTAAGTTATTGAAAATAATTAATAAATTTAAGATTAATATTTTCATATAAATATATTTATATGCTTGTAATTGAGATATATTTACATGTGTAATATATATGAAGATATTTAAAATAGAGATAAATTCGAAACGATATATCGAAACACATTGATATCAATATATAATGATACCTGAACAAAAATGATACATTCGATATATAAGAACATTGTTGAAGGGCAAACTACACAAAAGGTTACTAAGTTATTAGTAAGTTTACATTTTGGTCACTCAATTTCAAAAAGTTACAAAATGGTCACTAAATTAGGTAAAAATTTTCATTTAAGTTACCGGGTTGTTAAAATCGTGGCTTTCTAGTCTTCTCTATTCTAACCGCTTGCACCAATCAAAAGCTCGCATTCTCTCTCTTAATAGTTCATTTTTTTTCTTATGAAACAACTTTCTTCTCCAATCTTTGACATTGGTAGCCAGATCGACTCGGATCTAATATATATTCTTCTACTCATCAATGAGTATTGATCTACTGTACCGATTGTCGAATCGCCACTTGAAGCTTACTAACTAGACCTTTTTAAAAAAGAAAACTTAATAGCCCAATAACTTAAATAAAAACTTTCGAATAGTTTAGTGACTTAAATAAAAAATTTGTAATAATTTAATAATCATTTTATAACTTTTTAAAATTGAATAACCAAAACATAAACTTATTAATAATTTAATGACTTTGAGAGTAATTTACCCACAATTGACTTTCGTTTTGGAAGTTTTTGTTATTTCTCAATGCTTAGTGCTTGTTATGGAAATCAATATAAGGAAGAAAAACAACTGGAAGTGGAAACATGAAAGGTAAAGGCAAGAAGAAGTCGTGGTCGTGCACCCTACAAAACTTTAAGGTTTTAAGTAATTGTCAATTCATGATTTTTTCATAATATTATATGGCTTCGGATCCATAACCCATCTTATCACTATATTTATAGCCCCACACCCTTTATCATTACCTCCTTTTCTTATCTTTAAAATATGTTTGTAATTTTATACTTTTTAAATAATTTTAGTGATTTTTAAAATTAAAATTTTAATTTTTAAAAGATAATTAAATATTGATGTATCATTCACATGTAGCACACATCTAAGAGTTGAAAAATAAACATAAATTTAAGAGTTGAAAAGACAAAAATAAGTAAGAGTTAAAATAAGCGAAAAATCATTATATCTTTATTTTAGAGTAAGGAAAGTAAAAATGTTGTAGGACATAATGTCGAATATAATAATGTTATGATTGTCAATGTCGTTGCCATTGCTATCATGCTATAGTGTTGAGGAGCATTTAAATTATCAAGATTTGCAAAAATCCCATCGTCATATTCCACCCTAAAATAACATTTCTTATTATTTGATTGATTTATGGGTGTGAATATTCATTCCTTTCAGCGATGATTGAATTTGATTGGTTTGACAAAAAAAATAAGATATATTTTCAAAAAAGAAATTAATAATTTACATCAATTTAAAATTATTTCATTTTATAGATAATTATTTGATACATTGAATTTTAAATTTTTATTTCCAAAAAGCAAGAAATCTTAATTGAAATTTAAAATTTTAAAATAAATAAATGAGATACAATTAAAATACTATAAATTTTAAAAATTAAAAGTTACAATAAAAATACTTTTAAACCAAAATATATTATTATTTTTAAATAATTAAAATATTTATGTAATTATTAAAATATTAACATTATCAGTTAAAAATTAAATTTAAAATTTTAAATATGTTTTAAAAACCATAAAAATAAAAAGAATTTATAAACAATTGTAATTTTTATTAAAATTTAAAAATAACATAATTTATAAGTATATTAAATTTCTATTAAATAATTTTTAAACAAATATAAAATATTTTTAAAAATAAAAATAGAAATAGAAATTAAATTTAAAAGATTAATTTTTAAACACATATTAATACACTTAGAAAATTAAATTTAAAATATTTGTTAACATAACAGCTTTTTAATTCAATAAAATATTGATAATTTTTTAAAACACAATATAAAAATACTGATAATACAAACAATCATAAAATTTATTAAAAATATAAAATAATTTAATATGATTTAAGTTACACACAGGTAAAATAATAGTTAAACAAGAGAAAAAGATTTGGTTCAAAATTTTGGACACGTGCCGGTCACTGAAAATTTATGTTTCCTGGATTTCCAGCAAATGAAAGCCACTAGAAAAGAAGAATCTTTTGCAACCCCGTCCCCGGCCCGCGATGGAAGAACCGAAGATACCAGCTGCCGGTCAACTCCGCAGTCTTACGTGGCGGAACACCATTAGTTGAACCAGTGAATGGCAGAGATGATGTGTGTTAAAATGAACTTTTTTAAGTTTTCACCAAAATGTGCTGAGCTGTACATGACCCGCCAGGTGGGTCACTTGACATGTGGTTCTTTTCTTTCATGTCGGCAATTACAGGTTGTATAAAACAAAGGTGAATTTGCAAATAGGGATGGGTAAAACTCCTCTCTAATCCCTCTCAATTTCAACATTGAGTAAATTAGTATTTTTAAAAAATTAAAATAATTCAATTACTATCAAATTTAAAAGTGAACAAATACGATATCAATGTTCTTTTCAAGTGTACATAATTTTGATTAATATAATAAATTTAGTCATCAATATTTATAATGTTTTGTGTAAATATTGATGAATGTTTTGGTCAAATTTGTTAAACTAAGACCAAATTGATAAAATTTGTAAACTTTGAAGATAAGCTTGTTATTATACCAATAAAATATCTACAATTGACTAAAAATATTAACTTTGTGATTAATTATCGCTG
This sequence comes from Gossypium raimondii, assembly GCF_025698545.1. Classification (NCBI taxonomy): domain Eukaryota; kingdom Viridiplantae; phylum Streptophyta; class Magnoliopsida; order Malvales; family Malvaceae; genus Gossypium; species Gossypium raimondii. The sequence goes on from NC_068568.1 coordinate 64,230, forward strand.
CTCATTTTTAAATTGACAGAGATTATATTATTTTGATTTTAAAAAAAACTAATTCTCTCAATATCAAAATTGAGAGAGATTAAAATATTTTTTACTAATAGGAGCTAATAATATTAAGGCTAATTGCATCATTGAATATTTTATTGTAAAACATTCTAATTGAATCCTTAGAATATTAATATTGTATAAATTATAAGGACATGAAATAGTTAATATTACTTTAGACTCAAAACAGATCAAATTCTAAATGCGTTTATGTTTAAGTATGGATAGTTTTTATCTTGAGAGTTGTTTAAATTTTAATATTTTTAATCACATTAGATCCATGTATTTTATGGGATGGGTATGAAACATTTTTATATGAGTAACAGTTACGTTATAATGGGAATGGAGGAAAAGGTTTATAAGCAAGGAGGTTCAATTTGAAACTCACACAAATTTATCATTCAACTAGCGTAACTACATATTAGTTAATCTTTTACTATCATAATATATAATTATATAGAAAAATATATTGCTTACAGGTTTAAAAATTTTACATGGACAATAGTGATTTTTAATTTTTATTTAAGTAATAATTTTATAAAACATATTATTGTGCATTGATTGGATAAAATTAATTTTAAATATATTTAATGTTAAATTTAAATTAATATTTAATGCAAAAAGTGGACAACTAAGCCTAAATAGAAATTTTACTAATTAAAACATTTTAAAATTAACAAATAATTTAAAATATAGAAACACAATCAACCCAAATTATTTTATATTGCATTACTTGAGAAATTTAAATATTAATTCGTAAATTTAAATATCAAAATTAGTATTTTTTTTTAGAAAAAAAATCATGTTTGAGTTTGACAAAGAAGAATAGTTTGATTTGATTGGAGTTAAGGAGTGAGGAAATGAAATTTGAGGTGAATTACGGTATAATGTTATTCAAAAGAGTGAAACAATCATTTGATGAAAGAAAAGCGAGTAATTGAGAAGAGAAAGGTCAAATAGTCGTAAAGGAAGATACATCTGATATGGCATCCAACATACTATATACCTGTAGAGTGGGCAACAAGAGCACCATCTTTTTCAGCAATTTGGAGCATTACACACACCACGAAAAGATCTTTAACTCCACCAAATTTGTGGCTCTTAATTGTTCCCCTCTCTTGCTTATGTGGCATTCCTTCCCCACCCCAAATCTCACTCACTGCTCCCATTCCCTCCATTAAAATCACCAAAACATACAGCTTGTCAGTGCCAGGGATCCACAGTTTTTAATCATTTATACCACTGGTAATGATTTTCTGAAAAAAACATAGATAAAGTGAAAGAAGCCTTTGCTGTACTACACAGAAGAAGATCATGTCTAATGATCACTCTTGTGCTGCTATAAAGCTGTTTGGCAAGATGATTCCATTGCTGCCATTAAACCAGGATGAAGCTTTAGCTGCTAGAGATGACTGCTGTGATACAAATCTCCATTCTTCATCTATTTCTTTAGCTTCCATGGTGGACCAGGTAGCTCAACTTAACTCTGTTTCTGTATTTTGTTTTTCCTACAATTCTTAATGGCTTAGGCTTTTGGCAATTCCAAGAATAACCCATTGTTTACCAAGTCATAATTGTTAATGGGTTGGTTCCACTTTCTTGCCCTCTGATACATATACATGTATGTTCATCTGATAGTTCTTTGACTGAATTGAACAAGTTTGCTCTGTTTTGAGCTCAATATATTTCTGGATTTTAGGAATCAATGGAGAACGGATTCCACAAGGATAAACATGAAAAGACGAGATCAGAAGATATAAAAGATGACTCCGAAGCTTCATCCCTACGAAGCTCTAAGAATGGTGAAACAACATGTTCACAACAAGACAAGACAATGAAGAAGCCTGATAAGATGCTCCCATGTCCACGATGTAATAGCAAGGCAACCAAGTTTTGTTACTTTAACAATTACAACGTCAACCAACCTCGTCATTTCTGCAAAAACTGTCAGAGATATTGGACTGCTGGAGGCACCATGAGGAACGTCCCGGTCGGCGCCGGTCGTCGCAAAACAAAGGCCTCTTCTTCTCTGCACTTCAATCATCAATGGTTTCCTTCTAAAGTAGCATGTTTTTCAAGGCCTTTTCCATGGGATGTTCCAATGGCAAGCTATAATATTCCAGTTTCTCCAACAGTACTGGGGAAACATTCAAGGGATGAACCCAACATGGATTCAACAACTTTGAGAATAATAGATGATGATGGTGAGACCAACAAAAGCTCATTGTTGGCAACACCGATTATGAAAACCAAGAACACCAATTCGGGAGGTTTATTCAATGGCTTACAAGCAAAAGGCAACGATGAAAGAAATTACAGATCTGTAGAAACATTCTCTGTGTTGAGGGCTAACCCGGCAGCATTGTCTCGATCACTCAACTTTCATGAAAAAACATGAAAAAAAATATTATGTCAGCAATTGATGGATCTAGTGCTTTTTTGCCTAGCTTGACCAAAAATGATCAACCATGTCATGTACATAAATTTTCTTTTTTGGTTGCTGTAAAATTGTCCTAAATTATTCAGTTTTTCATTTATGCCCTTTCCATCTTTTGCTGCTATAGGATAAGAAAATAGCAGCAAATCATGGATTCTGCTATAAATTGTGAGGAAAATCAGAAAATGGGTGCCTAAAGTTGCAGTAGTTGATCAATGGGAAGACAAGGACACCTCAAAGTTAGTCAATTTCTTAGCTCATAACAAATTTATGCAGTTATGAAACAAATACTAATCCCATTATCTACCACTTTTTTTGGAGGCATCAAATTTAAATTATAAATTCTTTCTAGAGCTAAAAATGTAACTTAGTAGATGTATTAATTTAAAATTTTATAATATGTCAAGAAATTAAACTATAATTTTTTTTAATTTTTAAAAAGGTCATAATTGAATTTAAATTTTATGGGAAACCGAAATATAAAATTACCATTAAATTAATTTAAAACTTTTTAATTTTTAAGGGACTTCTTTAAGAGAAGCCCTTACCTTTAGCCCGCCTTAACACCTAGAGGTGCTCATGGGCAAGGTCGTGCTGGGTTCAAAAAAATTTTTAGCCCACGTCCTAGGCCCGGGCCCGGCTCGGCCCAAAATATGGGTCTGAAATTTTGTCCAGGTCTGGCCCGAGAAAAAATCCTAAGCCTGAGCCCGGCCCGGCCCGGCCCATTTTTTAATAAACACCAAAAATTTATTTTAAAAATAAAAAAAGTATTTTAAAATAAAAAAATAAAAAAATATATTTATTATATTCGGGCCGGGCCCGAGCTAAAAAAGTGGTGCCCGAGGCCCGGCCCATTTTATAAACGGGCTTCATTTTTTTGCCAAATCCATATTTCGGGCCTATATTTTTACCCGAACCCTCCCATATTTTATTCTAAACTAATTTGTATATCCGCGCGATGCATATGTACTAATGCAATGTATAAAAAAGATATGTTATTTTAAATTAATGATAGTATATTCTAATTTTAGGTTAAAGGAGTGAAAATGGGAAATAAGAGAAGGATAGAAAGAAAATGAAAGAAAGGGAGAAAAGAAATATATATATTTTATGTGTTTTAATATGTTTATTATGTGATTCACTATAATACTATGATTAAAAAAGTAAAACAATATAATATAAAATTTGTATTTGTTAAAAGCAAAATGTGTGGTTCACTATGAAATCAAATAATTTATTATATTAATATACTTAATTTTCTTAAACTTAAGAATAAAAATTTATTATATAAATTTATTTCATAATCTAATTTGATGTATGAAATGCAATAATCTTGATATATATTAATTTACCAATTAAGTTAATTTAGTAATTGATAGTAATAAAAGATTTAATATTACTATATATATATATTAGATTTCTTCTCTTATACCTAAAAGAGTTAATATCAAATTTGATACTTAAGTTTAATTTTAATGTTCAATTTGATAGCCATACCAAACAACATCGTATAACCAATAATTATTTAACACGTGTTTTAGTACAAAAAAGCATAAGATATTAATTTGGATAGTAAAATCAAATTCAGATATTAAATTTAAATTTTGAAGTTAAACTCAGGACCAAACATTAAAGTCAAACTTAGTTATTAAAATAAAACAAAAAAATCCTCAAGTACCAAATTAAATATTAAAATTAAACCCAGGTACCAAATAGGATATTAACCCAAAAAACTGGTGTAGGCCCTTATAAAAGCAGATAACCATGGATGAGATGTAGTGTAAATGTGAAGCAGCTTTCTCTTTCAAACCCCATAGAATGAAAGCAACCCAGTTGTACAAAGCAGAAAAGACGAGGATATAAAGTAGTTCCCTTTTTTCCAATGCCTTTTTGTTAAAAAGATAGGTAGATATACCTAAAACAAATAACTCCATTAACCATACCAACCATGCATGATTAATTTAATAATTCCGTAACCTCATCGATGGTGACCTTTCTCTGGTTTGCTTTTTCCTCATTCCATCCAGTGTCTGTATATATATATAATGAGATTGAAATCTGTTGCTTGTTCCCAATATATGTATCAGCAGAAAGCTGAAATTAATATTAAAGATATTTTGATGAAATTGAAGAGAAACCATATAAAAAGGCTAGCTATCAATGAACCTGACCTCACCTACTTATTACTCCACATCTTATCCAACGTTGTAACTTGCAATGAAATTTCCTTATTGCCTTGTTCTTTTCCATTCTAAGGACTTAGAGTGGTTTTAAAATTAAATTATTTATCATATTTATAGTAATGATTATTCCTTCAAGAAAATTGTTTTAAGAGTAAAAAATGAATAAAAGGAATTTGGGAGGCTAAAATACAATTTTATCATTATATTAACTTATAATTTTCTAAAAAAATAAAGGGTTTAGTAGACAAATTTTTAATTTTTGAGGCCAAGGCCACTGCTTGTTCCCTCCCTTCCTCCACTTGCTTGCCATGAGCTGAGATCGGGCCCCGACCATATGATTAAGAGCCAAGATGAACAATCACGACGTCATACTTTAAGGTTGTTCCCAATGTTTTTGGTAATTTATTAAGTCGATTTCTCAATATATTTGATAACCTACTAAGGTATATATGTATATAAATATAGTCCACCCTCTCTATAATAACTCATTTGTTTGCAAAGATTTTATTTGTTAGAAAGAGGTAACTATTATGCACCTATAAATACATGTTGTCATGGAGATATAATAATCATTGTAAACTTACCATAGAATTCATATTGTGAATTTTCATCAAATGAATAAAGTGAGAATCAAATTAACAAAATTAAAAAACGTGTAATGATGCATACGTAATTGCTTTTATGCATATTTTATGTTACATTATTTCACATGATTAATTATAACGTTCATAAATATAACAAGCTTAATTAATCCGTATGAGTTATCAAATTAAATGAATTAAAGCTATTAAATTTAAGTAACCAATTTATAAGTTTATAATGTTTTAAACTCAGATTAGAATACATTCTTTCACATGATTAATTATAAAGTTTATAAATCTAATAAGCTCAATTAATCAATATGAGCTACCAAATTAAATTAATCAATTAATCACGAGTTATTAAATTCAAGTGATCAATTTTAAGTTTATAACGTTTCAAACTCATAGTAGAATATATTTTTAATATGATAAATTATAAAGTTAATAAATTTAACAAACTCAATTAATCAATACGAGTTATCAAATGAAATTAATTTATAATGAATTATTAAATTTCGTAATCAATTTATAAGTCTACGATGTTACAAATTTATAGTTGAATAATTAATTAAAGAACTTAATTTTTATTGAATTGATATTTTTAATTTAAGATATAATAAGAAAAATGATCAATAGATTTTTTTCATGTGAAAATTAAAAATAAAAAAAAGGCAAATGCACTACATCTGGTTTCCATGTCCGGAGAGAAAAAAATTGGTTGCTTCAATACATGAATAAAAAATAAGGGTTTTCCGCAAGGAAGGATTTAATAGTCTTTGTAAATTGTATTTCTTGAGAAAACAAAACAAAAGCATGGTCAGTCAATCAAGAAAATCCAAATAGAAGAAAATTACCTGGAAACTTTCCCGCAAGTTTTATGTTTTTTTGGTACGTATTGTGTGGAAATACCTTTTCCGTGATTCATTGTTTGTCATACAAAGCTTAAACTTCTACGAAACCATGCATGCATATAAGAAAATTTTAACTTGACTCCTCTTCGTCAATCCTTTAGTATTATATAAATGCACCCAAGAAAAGCCTGTTTTTTGGATAAGGTAGTAGCCAATTTCTCTCCACAATAGGGACATGAAATTCCATAACTTTATGTCAAATTTGCTGCTCTGCTACTTTCAACCTTTATTTTCCAAGCCCAAAACTTGGGAATTAGCTCCAAAGTTGAACATGGAAATCAATGCTGCCGTTGGCGACGGTGAGAAACTAAGCAAAAGCGACGTAAAAGTGGTGATGGAAAGGCTGGGAATGAGGTACGAGATAGAGAGGAACGACGGTGCCGATGAGTTGTTGGGTGAAATGTTTGGTGATGAAGAGCCTGCGTTGGAGGAGATTAAGGAAGCGTTTGATGTTTTCGACGATAACAAAGATGGGTTTATCGATACGACGGAGCTGCAAAGGGTGCTCATTTGCCTAGGCGTGAAAGGGAAGATGGTGACGGTGGAGGAGTGTAAGAGGATGATAAGGGTGGCTGATAAGGATGGAGATGGTAGGGTGGATATCAATGAGTTTTTGAAATTTATGCAGACTTGTTTTTGTTGAACCAATGACGTTGTTAACTTTTCTTCTTCTTCTTCTTTTTAACATCCACTATGAGTGACATTTTCGTAAGTTAAGTACTCTCTTTTCTTTTGTTATTTATTACTATCATGGCTTTTTGAGTACCTTTTCGGTATCATAAGTAGGTTTTGGTGCCAAAACGTGACATGATTTAAAAGAAAATCACACAATAAAAACAAAATACTCTTAACCATAATAAAACTCTTGCAAATTTACCATTTATTCTGATACAAAGAAGAGCCTTAATTAAGGCCATATTCAGCTAAAGCTGATCAAAATGACCTTACAGTGCAAGCCCCATAGGATGATGTAAAAGATGACCCTATAGCCCAATGGCACTGCTATATCAATTCCCCTGCCTGCTTTAGAAACCACAAAATACAAACAAAACAATAATAAAACTAAACCCAAAATGATCTTCCCATTTTCACCTAGGAGCCCATCATGAATTGGTCCTATAAATACAGTCTATATAAGTGAAACAAGTTAACACCATAGTTTTTGGAGCACAAGTAGATATAGAGATCATTATTACAAGGGCTTTGCTTTTACCAATGCAGTTAAACTTGAAATTACAGACGCTCATTAAAAATACAAAAATCCTCACCTGAAAAAGCTCATTTTAACTCCTCTTCCGTTTCTGTATTTATTGCTCCCACCAACAATAAAAGTGGTGACTCAGACACAGTCAATGGTTGTTACAAACAACAAAAATAGTAGCACTTAAATCTGAAAAGTGATCCAAACTCCACAGCTGTGGCTCATGTCATGTTTCATCACCATCACCATGAACATGCTCCTCTGTTCCAGAGTTAATATTATCGTTGTCCCCCTCCAATGTGCAGCTTTGATCCTCGGAAGATGAAGCTGTGAGACAAAAGAAACACATGACTCCGTCATATCTCCATACTCATGTCCGAGTATATGTGATGTTGCTGTCTGAAAAATAGAATTGATCCTCTTTTACCTTCATTATCATCTTCTGCTGGTGCATAAACCGACCGTCTTGAACGCATTTGCTGGTGTGGGGTAGGCTGGGAATCACAAAACAAACCTTTGGTAAATTTAACAAGTACTAGCTACAGCTCCCGAATTCGGATAACATAAAACACTAGAGAAGATCATGCCTTAATTGTACCTCGAATGCTTTAAGAGACTGACACAGGTTATATAACCAGGAAGATTATATTATATCAATACCTGTAATTTTGGGCGCAATGCTTCAAGTGGTCCTTTAGGCTTTTGTGATCCTTGCTGTTCAACATGTGACCAAACATATAACCTTAGTTTAAACTACTATTGCCATTCAATATCAAAACCTGAAACAACTCAGACTTATGCCATAGTTTCTATACTTTACCTTTCCTAGTGCCCAATCAGCCGAATCGAAAAATGCACGGTCATGGTTCTAGCAGACAATTCAAATGTTTCAGTCAGCAACCGAGGACGAATTATGTTATTTTAACTCTTCATTTCTCTTTACGTATATATAAACATAGGTATAGAAAGATAACTCGGATACATATACGTATTAGCATTCAAGAAATATTGTATAAATAAGAGTCAAAGCATAGAAACCTTCGATATTAAGGTTGGCTTTTTAGGTAATAGTCCTCCGTACTTTTTTTTTATTGCTTCTTCCTGTAAAAGTCAAAACAAAAGAATTAAAAGTTCACTATTGAAATAGATACATCTATACATATATAACCATGAAGAATTCAGAACCATATATTACAAATTTTCCACTTCCTTACCTCCTCTGTGGCTGAGGGCATCAGATTCTTTTCATTTTCATTTTCATCTGAATCTTTCAACTCTTCAGATAAAGCAACTTCTTCACCAAAGATTTGATCTTTACCATCATCAACTTGAATTTTTTCACCATCATTCATCACTTTCTTCTCCTTTACACCCTCAACATCATTAGTTTGTGACATTTTTTTACTTCTTTTTTCACAGTCAATTGCTGGTCACCGTAAAACACACACAAAGATTCCATATGAGTTACAGAGTTGAATGGTCAGATTGAAGACAAATATTGTCACTTTCTGATCACAATCATTATTGGAAAACTGGAATTACCGAAAGATGAACTAAAAATACTAAAACCCCATTAAAATCAACATATCTGCCACCTTTTAAACACTACAAAATAAACAAGACCCAGAATACAAAATTTCAACAAATTTTGTTAAAAAAAGTATTAAGTGATTTACCTGATGAAAGATCCAAGAGCTTGATGGAAAGAGTGAAGGGTGATCACCGACTTTCAATCTCCTGTATCTTTTAACTATATCATCAACATGAAGCCTGAAAAATACGCATGGAACATCTTACATGGTGGGGTAGGGGGGATAGTCTTGGGCTTTTTGCTTGGCTTGGGTTGGGTTACAATCTCAGCTGGTTTGAAACAAGGGCCCAAATTCTGTTGATAGATTACTTGCTTCAAGTATTGTTTCTTGGCCACTGGTCCTCCTAATTGATCGAATTTGTATTTGTACTTGTAAATTTTTTATACCGGAAGCATATAAAATGCAAGTGGGTGTCATCATATCAGCCCCCATAACAACCATACTCATAAAATCAGCAGAGGGTCCCCCAATATCCACCATTGTCTCCATTCCTTTTACATCATAACTCATTGGATTTGTTCATTTAATCCTTCTTATTACTCTGCATAAGAATTATTTTAAGCTTGAGCATGAGATTAGTTTGGTCAATGAGCAAAATTATGATCTTTCAAGCAAATTGTCAAGTGGTACTTTCTGTAAACTTCTGCAAATAGTGGAGTTACCTCAAAAACTAGTTGCGGGTGTGACTAGGATAGCATATACGCAATAAGACACTGTCAGCTTTTATTTTTTCTTTTTTTCTTTTTTGTATAAAAGAAGTTCTAAAAATACTCATGTTAGCTCTTAAAGTAATTACATGAATTAATTGAACTCAAGTATCTTATTAGTTGGCCGAAAATAACACGTTATAGGGCTTTTACTATGCTGACTGCAGGACCCATGCAGTGGTCACATCCACTCACTCAAGGCCTTCACGTATATATGTCGACCTCATTCTCCATTATATGGCACCCATTGTTCTTCAAACTCATTTCTGCAACACCAAAAAAAAAAAAAAAACAAACATCAAACCTCCATTTTCAAACTCCTCAAATAAACAAATAGAAAATCTCTTATTTAGAAACAATTCTTGTTCTTTTTAGCTTTGTTGCCTAAAACATACGCTGATACATTTATGGATCGATGCCGGATTTCTTCATCTAAGGTCTAGCATGTTTAAATGAGGTACAGTACTGCAGCCAAGGATGACTTGCCGGCCGGCTAAGCTATCTCTTCCATATATTCTGTTATTATGTTCATTTTATTGCCAAAGATTTGAACAAGACTGTAATACATAAATGAAACAAAAACCTTTGGAGGAGATAACATCGATCCGGCAAGTTGTCCTCGGCTACAATTCTGTCTCATTTTCACTTGTTACATCTATGATGATAATGGTCTGGAAATGCTGAAGAATATGGAGCACTTTCACATGCACAGTCAAGTTACGATGTAAGTTTCCATGCTGGTAAACATATATTAATACGATCTAGATATAGCATTTTCACTCATTTTATCATGTATGAATGTCAATAATGTATGAAATAAGTGGCTGGAGTTTTGCAAATATGACAAAATCATCATCATAATAGATAAAAGTTCTGCAATTTGCAAAAGTGTCAACATGTTGCATGGACAGAATCAAAGGTACCAAATCTGTAGGGCCATCATTTGGTCCTTATTAACCTTTTGGATTCCAAGTGTATGGAAGGAACGAGGCAAGGTACATGATTTAAAGAGACCAGTGTTTCCTTTATGTACAAAACATGATTACATCAACTCAGGCCCCCACCTTACCCCACCTCCGACTTTTTCTTTTTTGGTTATTAATGCTGATACAGCTTGGACATATCCTTATCATCCACTTTATTGTTCTATGTAAGGGGTACATTGAAATTTAGCTACGCTAAAAAAAAGGGGTCATTTCCATCGTTTGAAACGAATTAAGATTGACAGATTTTTAGCTTGCTAAATAGAGAGAAGCTGGCATGACTGGCAATATGGTCCCTTTTTTAACCAGGAATGCTTGGGATCCAAAGGAAAACAATGTTGAATCCCCATCGAACACGAATAAGGAACGAGAAGCGACATGCTTTTGGTTTAAATTTGGTTGAACAAGTTGCAGTAGTGAAAAGTTTCCAATGCTGTGAGAAAAAAAAGAGGACACTTTAGCTAGCTACAGTCACGAGTGACGTGCATAATGGTTAAACCAGACTGATAGAGGGTCCATCATTGCGTTCAGAAAATTAAAATTATCACAAGGTTGAGATTTTTTAGGCCTAGTTTCTCTGTCATGGAAGGTACACTGTCACATAAAGATTCATCTTCCCTATGTAAATGTCCTTTAGTTCAGGTTTCATAAGAGATAATTAATCACCATAAATGGGAAACTTTCAAGGTCTCTTTGATACAACAATATCATATCAGATTAGCTTCCAGGACATAGATTTACTTTTTTTAAATCTGCATATCTTTCAAGCTACTCTATCTTGCAACTAGTTTCAGCACCACTTGAACCTGGTGGAACATCCAGCTAGGCGACCGTATCTCGATCCGTGGGGTTGCTATGCTGTGATGCTATGGCCATGGAGAATATAGGAACACAAGGAGAAGGCTAATGCATTTTCAATTTGCCAACATTTTCAACCCCTTCTGCAAGTACCAACGCCTGAAATTGCAAGCAACAGTGAGGAGTGCACTACAAAATGCTCCGGTCTGGTGCCGCCTTTACTGTCAAAGATTGTCAACTTAAAACATATCCATAACTTACAAAAGCTGCAAAAAAAGAAACGATATATGTCATAAAAGTTTAAGAGTTGTTGATCACTGAATCTTTGTTGATAGGCCTGATTTAGTCAAATGTAAAGAAAATCCAGACAATTCCTTCAATATATACATCACGTAACAAATGTGTGCCTACAAAATTCTCCTCTATCATGTAGCCCAAACGAATGGGTCCAATTTAGGCCCATGAAAGCCAGTACGAGGATATTGGGCTGAGCTTTATCAAACCTTTTGTTTCTTTGAAGCCCGCTTTTACATACAAACACACTCAATTCCAAAAATTACAAAATAGTCATGAAACTATTTGAAAATTTTCATTTAAGTCCTGACCTATTCGAAAGTTTTTATTTAAGTCATTATGTTGTTAATTTTTTAAAAAAATCTAGCTAGCGAGTTCCAAGCGACGATTTGATGATCAATGCAATGGATCGGTACCCATCAGCGAGTAGAATAACATATCTTAGATCAAAATCAATTTGATGATCAATATTGAACATTGGAGAATAAAATTGTTTAAAATTTGGTTCACAAATTCCTAAAATTTAAAGCTATTTCACGAAAAAATTGAACTGTAGAAGAGAAGGGGATGAGAGCTTTCGATTGGTACAAATTGTGCGAACAGAGAAGACCATACAACAATAATTAAAACAACTCAGTGACTTAAATAATTTTTTTTGAATAATTTAATAACTATTTTATAACTTTTTAAAGTTAAATTACCACAATATAAACTTACTAATAATTTAATAATTTTACCCTAAAATAAAATCAACCAATCAAACCAAATCAATGGTGGACACTAAATCCAGTTTCGAAGAAAAAAAATGCTTGACGCTAAATCCACTCCATCACTTATTTATTTAATATACGGAACCTAAATTTAGCTTTAAACTTCAATTTTATATGAGTTTTTAAAGTGAATTTGGCTTCCATGATGAATTTATTTCTTAAATAAAATGATATCATATATACCAATTAATATTTGACATGTGTATTCTAATAAAAGTGCATTGGTATATAATTGAGACTCAAGAGAAATTTAGATACCAAATTGAATATTAGAGATGTTTAATAGAGAGTTTGGGACAAAAAGCTAAAGTATGAAATTGGAGTTGAAGCCAAATTTAGGTATCATTTTGAATATTGAAGTCAAATTCAGGTACTAATTTGGAAAAAAATGACTTACGTACCAATTTGCACATTAAAGCTAAACTAGGGTACCAAATAGTATATTAACCCATTCATTTATATTAGTCTCCAGTTTCTGGTCATCTTTAAAGTCACGCCTCACGCGCCCCTTCCTTATTTTCTCAGTCTTCATGCATTAGGGTTTTTCGATTTCAATTCTTAGCAAATTTCAACAACTCGTCTCCGCCTATCGTTTTTGTAATTTTCCATTACCTTCTCCGTTTTGGTTCTTTTTTTTTTTGAAAAAAAAATTAGAAAAAGATTCATCTCATGTTTCCAGAACGAAAAACATTATGAATTTTGCTTTATCTTCTTTAATTGCTCCATTGACGTTGTTTTATATGTTGTTTATTGCAGATTTTATTCAATTTAATGTATTCGTCCAGAGGGACGAATGCCTACGGGCAGCAACCTTACGTTGGCCAATCCGGATACGCCCAAAATGTGAGGGTTTTAAAGACTCTGTTATCAAGCTCCTTTTTCTTTAATTCGTTTCTAATGTTTTTTTTTAATTGTTATGTATTATGTTGGTACTGCATGGTTCTGGTTTTCAAATGTTTTTCTAAGGTTATACTGGTTGGTTTTGTAGAATGAACTGATAAATTCTACTTTCTTTGATATTGCTTCAGTATTTGACCCTTCTGTTTTCGAATTATTATTCCAAAATCTTTATTGTAGCTGAACATATAAATGTTTAATACGAGTAAATAATTGGATTTATAGGTGAGGTAATACGTCTAAATTCCCGATTTTGCTATGTTCCCTTGCAACTAGACTTTAGCATGTTTATAATTAAAGACTTATCATGGGGTACGGTTTTGTTTACAACCCTTTTGGCAAATTTTGTAGTTGGGTGCTGGTTATTCTAGTAGTTCTGTTGGAGGTCCTGATGGGGGAGCTCAAATGTCCTTGTCTTCTCGGCATTCATCAATTTTAGGTAGTTCTCAAGATACTGAAGTTGGTGGATACAGAGCCCTTCCCTCAGTTTCAGCTCATTATGGGGGGCAATATAGCTCCATATATGGCACATCTGCTTTGAGTGCTACTCAGCAGGTCAGTGGAATTTGTTTCCTTTTCCTTTGTGTTTGCTTTGGTAATTTGTAAATCTTCAAAATTTTCTTTAATTAAACCTTATCATAGAGATTTGGGGATTGGGGTGGTTTCATCTATTGTATTCTGGATTTCTTTTCCTTGGGATTTTTCGATATGTACAATATCATTAAATGTGGTAATTTTGTACTGGACAATATTATTAAATTGTATTGGTTTAATTTTGAATTTGATGTCTTTTTATATGTACTAGGTTCCTGCTGCAAGTTCCAAAGGGGCTGGAGCATCAGCTTTGGAAGCTCGTAATGCTTATGCCTCAGCTCTGCCAGATTCACCAAAATATGCATCTACTGACTATGTTTCATCTGCAAGTCACAGTTATAGTCACAAAGGTGACCAAATGTATGCTGAGAAGATTCCTGACTATCCTACAGTGGAGAGAAGACAATTTGGAGAACGACAGGGTAGTTATCTGGGGAGGGATTTGTCTAGTGAGCCAACTGGAAGATATTCTGATTCTGCTTTTTTTGGTCATCAGCATCAGGTCTAGCAATTTTATAATGTTTCCTCAATTAGCTTCTTTCTGCTTTTTATTGTCCTCATTTTCATGTTGTTGATATAAATCTGTGCCATCCTTGTCCATTTTTGTAATTTTGTTCCTTTTTCTCCTTTGGTTTTAATCTTTAATATTTTCTATCTTGTGCAACAGCCTGACATATATGATCGTCTTGATCAAGCTGTCTTGCTTCGACAAGAACAATTGCTCAAAGCTCAATCAGCCTCTCATGATAGTAGTTCAAGGTATTTATTATTTTTATTTTTATTATTACAAATTTGGGAGGGGGAATGGGTGACACTTGGCTTGAACCCTGATCTTTGGTGCCACCGTACGACACCCTTGCCACTCCAACTGTGGCTATGTCGGCAAGGTATTTGTTATTTTGGTAAAATATTAATGTATGGTTTCCAATTGAGGATGTTTGTGATAGCAACAGATCTTCACTTGTAGTATTTCCTTGTAAATAAATGGCCCAGCTCAACCTTCTGACTGTTTGTTAGACGGTAATATATTGCTTACGAGACTGAGTAGCAACACATTTCTGGCAGACAAGCTGATTATCTTGCAGCAAGGAGTGCTGCTGGTCGACATTCCGCACAAGACCTTCTGTCTTACGGAGGAAGAATAGATGCCGATCCCCGCAGTTTATCATTGCTTAGCTCTTCTTCTTCTTACGGTGGACAAACTCCTTCGATATTAGGGGCAGCTCCAAGGAGAAACGTTGATGATATGATGTATCCACCTAGTTCTGCAAATCCTGGTTATGGAGTGAGCCTACCACCTGGTAGAGATTATGGAACAAAGGGACTTCATGTGACAACCCTTGAGACTGAATATCCTGGTAGCACATTGTCACGCAGTGGTCTTCCTAGGATTGATGAACGCAAGGACGATAGGGCTGGTTACCTTAGGGAGTTTGAGATGAGAGAGGAGGAGCGTCGTCGGGAGCATTTGCGTGAAAGAGAAAAAGACAGAGAGAGGGAGAGGGAGAGGGAGCGAGAACGAGAACGACTACGAGAACGGGAACGTGAACGTGAACGTTTGCGCATCTTGGAGCGACGGGAGAAGGAAAGAGAGCGGGAGAAGGAGAGAGAACGAGAGCGCAAGCGTGCACTTGAAGTTACACGTGCAAGAACTCCGCCAAGAGTTTCTAGGGACCACCGAGGTCCATCTTTGACAAAAGAGGTTCGGCCTGTGAAGCGAGAATCCCCACGTCGTGAAGCTTCCCATAGGTGGATCTTGATGTTTTACATTCCATCCTGCTCTAGTTCTGAATGTTTAGCTCCTTGTGTTTCTCAGTCTTCATAACTAACTTCATGTTCTCTATTGCTGAAGGCGCCTTTCACCTGTTAAAGAAAAAAGGAGAGAATATGTAAGCAAGGTAAAAGGACAATGCAAGAGCTTCCATTCGAAGATAGTTTGAACTTCTTCAAGAATTTGCTTTTTTTTTTTTTTTCCCTTTGGAATCTGATTTTCTCTGAAATCTTCCTGTTATTACTCTTTCACGGGCGTTCAAATCTTTTGATGCTTCCTGTTGGTATTTGCCTCGTGGTCCGCAGGGCTAGTTGCTTGGATCCAAAACCTAGAGAATTCCTCATATGTTTATATGCCCTTGCTCACTCATTTTGAGTGTAATGCTTTGACCTTTGTTTCTGGGTGCTTTTCCCCCCCTTATTCGCTCCTTCAATCCTCTTAGGTGGTTTTCTTTTCCCTCATCCTTCCCATCCTTGTTGAGTAAACACCATATTCCTTCCACGGAGACAATTTCAAAATTTCAGAGCTTCCTGGGTTTATATTGGCTGACTGCTCTAAACTATGGTGGTTGGGTTGCACTTATATTTTTTCCAATTTATGAAAATTTACCTGTATTGTAGAGAACTTATTCAACTTTTCTGAGTTGGAGTCCGTTTTCCATGTATTTACCTGTAGTATTGATATTTAATTTTGTTATGTGTATGCCATTTGAAATGTTTTTGATCCTTTTTGCAATATTCTGCTTATTTGCAGGTATATACATCCAACTTGATAGATGTAGAGAGAGGTTATCTGTCGATTGATAAGCGATATCCAAGACTTTTTGTCTCTCCTGAATTTTCGAAGGTCTTTTCCTCTTTCTCTCAAAATTCAGTTATGCATTAAATTTGCATTCTTAGGTATTCTGTTTTACCTAACTTCTTCAACTGTTGTAGGTTGTTATAAACTGGCCAAAGGGGAACCTTAAACTCTCTATGCATACTCATGTCAGGTATCTTTCCTGTATGTATTTGTTACTTGAGTTTTTGACATCTCAACCAGCATTGAACTTCTTGATCTGTTTTCTAAAGACTGAAGTGGTCTTGCCATCATGGATGTTGATATTTTATCTGTGAACTATTAATTTCTTAATCTATTAATTAGTTTTAGGACATGAAATTGCTAATGCATTGTTTTCCATGAAGCTTGGACTTTTGCTTGTGGAATAACACAACGATTGAGCAAAAGATTAGTTGTTGAAACTTAAGTAGTTGTGGAAGACAAGTCAAAGTCCTGCCCCATGTTCATTGCATGTTCTTTCTCCATCATTAACTTACTTTGATCAACTAAATGATATTACATTTAATGCTTTTATGAAATCATAATAGTTTAATTTCTGTTGTGAGGAGCAGCTTTGAGCATGATTTCATTGAAGATAATTTAGTTGAATCCAAAGAACTTTCCAGCAAGCTTTTGCCTGTTGAACCTGAAAAGCCAGAACAAAGAAGTACAGTGTGGAATGCAAAGGTTGGTCATTTTTAATTGTAGCATCTAATGACAAAAGTTAGAGTTTTATCTAGAATATTTTTCTTTTTTCTTTTATGGGAAGCAAGTTTTTATCAACTGTGACTTGGTTATTCATTTTTCTTGAGTAGCCATTTGAACATAATATCTGAATGATTTATTGAGTTCTTGCTGATTAAAGCATTTAAGCTTTTAAGGTTTGCTTTGTATTAATGTAATTTCCATTGCAATAGTTGTTTTTAAGAGTCAAGCTTCATTTGAAGTAATATGCTACTTTGGATCAGCCTCACTTGAAATAATGATATTTCTTGTTTGGATGACAATTGAGGAATATGCTTCTAGCAGTGCCTGCTTTAAACTATTCTTTTGGTTGAATTGCCATTATAATTACTTGGTACTTCTGTGTCATTCCTTATGTTGCAAAGCACCCTTAGAAGGTGTTTTCTTATTTGTTTGATCTAGAAGACTAAAGCATAGAATTTAGTTTCCTAACAGTTTCCTTTTATTATCTACACTGTTATTATCTACACTATAAGGATATCAAATATAGTAATCTTGCAACATGGTTTGTTTTAACTTTTTATGGAACTTATTTGAACATGCTAAGTACTAAGAGTACTAGTACATTTTGTTATATTTCCTATTTTGAAAGGAAGAAAATTATGTTTTGTCTTCGAAGCTATTGTATCATATTTAGACTTTACTAATAGAGAAATCTGTAGAAGCATGAGCGATGATGCGATCTAAGTAATGAATAACTTTGAGGTTTCATTTGTATAATTCATGTATGATTTAAGCTCGCCCACCTGCTTGTCTCTTTGCATTTTTTTATAGGAAAATTGAATATTCATATCAAATGTGATTTTATCATGTTTTAGTAAAGTATCTTGTGATTTTGTTCAGATGATGTTGATGAGTGGATTAAGCAGGAGTGCTTTGGAAGAGCTGTCATCTGAAAAAATCCCTGATGACCGTATACCTCATATTTGCAATATTCTAAGGTTTGCTGTTCTTAAAAAGGATCATTCTTTCATGGCAATCGGTGGACCTTGTGTTTCTGCTGATGGCAGCAATCCTACTGGTGACGAGTTCTCTCTAACTCAAACAGCCCTTAGGTTTGTCCTGTCAGCTGATAGTTGAATGCTATGAAGAGTTGTTTTGGAAATGTATAACTTGATTCATTTCTCATCTGTGGAGTTGTTTTACTTGAGCAGATATGCGCAGGATGTAGTTAATCTTGATTTACAGAAATGTCAGCATTGGAATCGTTTCCTTGAGGTATTTTTATTCATTCTGATTGTCTCCTGAAACCTGATGTCATATGGTTCTTGGAATTGACAAAACTGATAAAAGCTTTTCTGCTTTAGATTTGAATCTTTTTAATCAAAACTATTTGTATGGGTCCTCTTCTATTTTATTTTTTGAACCTATTGTTCAGGCTTAATTGTAAGAATGTTCATTCTATCGGACTTGAAATCCCTTTTACATTGTTATTTGCAGATACATTATGACAGAGTTGGAAAGGATGGACTGTTTAGCCATAAAGAGGTTACCGTACTGTTTGTTCCAGATTTATCTGAATGTCTCCCTTCACTTGATGAATGGCGAGCCCAATGGTTAGCTCATAGAAAAGCTGTTTCTGAGAGAGAGCGCCAGCTGTCTTTGAAAAGAGAGGTATTGTTCTATTTTATTTTTCTGTTAGGTTTCCTGATCCTCAATTGAATGTCCAAAAAATGCATGTTTGTATATAAGCATCAGCCTTGTCAAGAAGATGCATGCTTATTATGGGAATAACTGTGACCCTCTGATGTATACTCAGACACATTGATCCACAGAACAACAGAAGACAAACCAGAATTATTACAGGATTGCAAAATGCCAAAAATCTTGATCTGTAGATTTGTCTCAAATCTAAAAATCTTGCACAAACTATAGCTTTGAGCAGTGCGTGCAAGGAAACTGTCAATTCCAAACTACTTGATATCAGTTTTGGGTTAAGATGGATATATGGGTGACCCATGGTAGCTTATGTCTTCTGCTATATATATGTTATGATAAAATAGGGACTAGTGAAGGTGTTACCTACTTGACTAATGGAAATTTTGTTTACTTTCAGAAATCAAAGGAGAGGAAAGAAGGATCAAAAGGTGAATTGATTATTACAAATTTCATCATCTTGTACTTTTGCTTGCATATATTCTATGGGCAGATCAATTATGAATTGGATCGATAGCTTCTTCCCTTTACTTCAAATTTTCATTTATTTTGGCTAGACAAGGAAGCAGATACTACAAAGCAAAATGAAAGAGGCAAATCAGGAAAAAAGATTCTGTCCATGTCATCTAGTGATGGAGTAGTTGCTAACAAAAAGGAGAAGGATGGCAAATGTATTGAAGGAGATGATTCTGAAGGAAAGGCTAATGGGGGCGAAAATAAAGTTCTGGTAAAAGATGGCAGTGAAATAACTGTGGAAGGAGGTCCTGAGAAAAAGGAAAGTGGAGAAGCTGCTACTGCTAAGACGGGCGTTGTGAAGTCCGTGAAGAAAAAGATTATAAAGAGGATCGTCAAACAGAAGGTTGCTAATAAGACAGCTGCAGAAGTAAATACTGCTAGCAAACCGAGCAACAAGGTTGAAGATGCTGGAGAGCAGAATACTAAATCAGAGATTGGCAGTCAGCCGGAAGAATCTTCTGCTGGTAGCGCAGGGATTAAAACTTTTGCACGGAAGAAGGTTACAAAAAAGGAGGCAGTTGGTAAAACTGATCAGGATGAAGATAATGATGTTCCCCTTGAGGCAAAAATGGAGGTAGAAACGGGATGCTCTGGAGATAAACCAAAGGATAATTCTGATGCCACTGCTGCAGCTGTAGAAAATGCCACTGTGAAAACAACTTTAAAGAAGAAAATTATTAAGAGGGTGCCTAAAAGAAAGGTTCCTGCTACACAAGCTAAGGATGAAGTAGCTGAAATTAAGAATGATGGTGGCGAGGATGAGAAAATGGTTGTTTTAGCTGGAACTGAGACCTCAAATATAGGTAAGCAAACAGGTTCAGAAAAACAAGGTAATGCTGCAAGTTCGAGTAAATCAGAATCCAAGCCTGAAAAGGAGAATAAGAAGGACGAAAAGTCAACGAACACGGAGTCACTGAATGACAAGAAAAAGGTTAACGCTAAGTATACTTGTGATGTCAAGGGGGACAAATTGAAAGAAGGGGAAAAGCCAAAAGATGAGAAAGCGGAAAAAGATAGTAAAGATGAATCCCGAAGTAATACTAACAAAGAATTGAAAGAAAAGAGGAAGCCTGACGAGCCTTCTCTGAAGCATCCTGGATTGATTCTACAAACAAAGTGGAGCAAGGATTCTAAAGTAAGTTAATAATATCTTTGAAGCAGTATCTTGTACACTGGGTTGAACTTTTGTGAAGGAAAATGTTTTTTATGCTTAAACTGTCTAATATTCCTATCTTGTACTTGTCTAATTATGAGTCCCAATGCTGCAGTTGCGTCCGTTGTCACTTTCACTGGATTCACTTTTGGATTATACAGACAAGGACATTGAAGAATCCACATTTGAGGTTTCCTTCTCCTTATTATCTTTCTGCCTTAATATCTGCATTCTTTTTAATATTTTCCATCCTATATATTTTCATTTTTAACTTAATGATATCTGAAGTAGTTTTTGTTTTTATTCTTACTCTATAATTTACATCAAGTGCATTCCATTTTTGCAGCTTTCATTATTTGCTGAGGTGCTTTATGAAATGCTTCAGTATCAAATGGGTTGCCGTATTTTAACATTTCTCCAGGTTGGTTTATGATGATTATTGTTTATTTTACCTAACTCCCCATAAAAGATTTTCAACTGACATCCTTTTCATTTTGTAGAAACTGCGAGTAAGATTTATTACAAAAAGAAATCAGCGTAAGAGGCAACGGGAAGAAAAATCTGACAAGGAAACTGAGAAAACATCGCCAACGAAACGATCGAAAAGCAATGAGCTCCCTGTGATGAAAAATGAATCTACTAAGTTGGACACATCAACTGCAACTCAGCAGGAGGATGAAATGATTGTGACCAAGGAAGAAACTACCACAGATCAAGTTGAGGAGCCAAAGATGGCCAATGAAGAAACTAACGTTGATCATGTTGAGGAGCCAAAGATAAAAGATGAAATAGAGGAAGAAGATCCAGAGGAAGATCCTGAAGAATATGAAGAAATGGAGGATGCAAGTCAACCCAATTCCTCTAATGAGGTAGAGTTTCTTCCTCCACTTTAAACAGGGAAGCTGAAATAATTTTTGTCGGACATTATTTTCACTTAAAGAGTTTCTGGATGCATCCCTTGAATTTCAATCTTTTCGTTCTATACTACTAATATTTTATGTTATATTATGATTGACTTTCCATTTTACACCTGGATTACTTCAGGGTGGTTTGATTCAGCAAATTCATTTTCATATGTTTATTGCTGTTATTTATCCTAATTAATGAAAGATTATAACTCAGAAAAATGAAGAAGAGAAGGCACAAACAGATGCTAAGCCTGAAAAGGGGTCTGAAAAGGAGGCTGAGAAGAATGAAGCTGTGGCATCTACCAAATCTGAAATAACCACAAAAGCTGCTAGTACTGATGCTGGGCCTGAGGGAGATATGTCTAGAAAGGAGCAGAAAGTTGATCCTAAGAAAAAGGTGCCTGCTATTGATAAGGATTTGTTGCAGGTATTTTCCATTTCACTTCCATTTTCCTTGCCTCAAATCTTTCCCATTCGAGTATGTAATGCTTTTTCATCTCTTATTAATGCAAGTCTCATTTGTAATAGGCTTTCAGGTTTTTTGACCGGAATCGAGTTGGCTACGTTAGGGTGAGATCTAAATCTTAATACTTATTTTGGTATATTCTTTTACAATGGTGATGGTTAGTGGACGCTTGCTGTATTATACAGGTCGAAGATATGAGGTTGATGATTCATAGCTTGGGAAAGTTTCTATCTCATAGGGATGTCAAAGTAGGATTCACGATTCTATGATTCTTTCTGCGGTTGCTTGTCATAATTAACTTTTTATATGTTACTCTTGCATTATGGGTACTCATGGCATTCTTTACCTGCATCAGGAACTAGTGCAAAGTGCATTGTTAGAGAGCAACACAGGAAGGGACGATCACATTCTTTACGATAAGCTGGTTCGTATGTCTGACATATAAAAGCCTTTGGGGTCCAATAAGATGCTATAATCTGTTTTGCATCTAATGAGGCATGCCCATTCAAGATGCGATTCCTAGGAGCTAAACTTGAGTCACTGACGTTCAAATAGAGGGTTTTAGCTTCTATTAGTGTATAAGCTATTGGTATATGCAAGAGATTGTTTGCTCATGGCATATATCATGTCAAGAGATTAGTCCAATGTGGTCTGTGGTCTTAGGCCTTAGTGAATGTTCTTAATCTATTCGTTTTCATTTTCCTTGTTTGAATTGAGATCAACTGTATTTTAGCCAATAAATTGTTGGATATCTATGGTGGTATTCGATCAAAATTTGTTTGAAGCAGCTATTGTCTGCTATTTTGATGATAGGTTCAAACTTTGTTGGTCCTCGAAAAAGAAAATGATGGTATTCCATGTGATTTACATAGTATGACAGCCTTTAAAGGAGTAAATGAATAGGGGTGAGAGTAGAAAGGGGGCACGTTAAAGGAAGTAGGTGAATAGTAAAAGAGGCGTAATTAAAAGGTAGAACATGTTGGCAGGTGTGGACAATTCCTCACTCACAACTAGTTTTGGTAAACAAAGTAATACAAAGGGTGATTTCCCATTTAGCCACCAACTGCATCTGTTTCCACATTCGTTAATTCATCCTTCGGGCTGACACATTTTCTCACCCTACCTAATCTCTCTTAACAATAATAAATCTTGAAGTATTGAGATGAATAGAAGCTTGTAACAAATAAGTAAATAAATATGTTTGTTTGTGTGGTTTTATGAGGAGTTAATATTGCTTGTAGCTGCTGATCAACTCTATTTAATGATAGTGATTCCAAAGGGGTAGAAAGAGTATTTCATAATTTCTTCATTTTTCTCCTAATAAATATTTCCAAAATCTAAAACCAAACATGTCAAATATTAGATTATGTTAAGCATGAGGTGAGTATAGGCTTAGATGATCACAAATGCTTCAACCTAACAGCAAAGCTAGGAATTAAATCACCACGTTTTTCAGAAATTGGGGATAATTTCCACAATTTCTGCAAACTTAATCATTCATTACAAGTAGCTCCACCATTTTATTTCATCTTAAATGAAGAATTCATAAAAAAATCTTTGCTTCATCAAGTTTCTCACAGTTTATAGATTAACATTGCTATCATTATTAATAAAATCTAATTAATTAATCTGATTTAATGATTAATTACTTGAAAACTTTCAAGGAAAAAAACATTTAAGTGCCATTAAAATGTATGATTAATGAAACGAAGAAACAAAGATTTTATTAATACACCATTTCTTTGTTATATATGTATATATACCTTGAATTAATTCGTAGCATTTTTACTTAATTATTAATTCTTTCTTTTTAAAACCAAATGTTTGGTCGAATTGTTGTTGTTTTGAAACCATGCTTTTAATTAATCACTTAATAATTACATTTTAAAGCAATTGTATATCCAATTTACACATACAACCATCCTCTCCTTTTCTTTATTTCTTGGGAAATGAAAACCACCAACTTTCTCCCAAAGTCTTAGGAACAAAAAACATACAAATTCTTTTTATATTAAATGTCACCTATTAAAACATCGTCACGATATTAAATCAAAATTTTCAACGGTATATAAATACACCTTAAATCTCAAACTAATTTCTATATGCTTACAATCATATATCATGATGGTTGTGATTCTTTTCTTTAAAAATTATGCATTTTAGTACCTAAAGATAATAATTTTATTGTGTAATTCGAGTTTTAAGGTTGATTTGATTAAAGATAATTGCTAATAGTATTAAGTTTGAATTCTTATTTTTTAATAGAATGGATTTAGTGTGTTAATTGTGAAATCATTTAATTAGTTAAATACAACTTGATGACTGTGATTTTAATAATATATTAAGAGTATTGACTCATGCATGTGTATGGTATCATGTATGCAAAATGAGAGAGAAAAAATTGTGAATGTGATGATAAAGAAGTAATAAATATGTATAAAGAAAATTAAATGACATTGATTGTCCATAATAAATTGATTAACTATATCCAGATGTAATAGTAAAGGAGGGTGTAATGGTCATATATCATTAACTATGTTTACAACACAATTGCCTATATATTATATCGCACTCATATCCCTACTCCCAATCACCTCTCCCCTCATTTTCATCGCTTTCAACTTTATATATATATTCATTGTGTTGATCCAAAAAGCCAAAGGGAGTTCATAGAAATTGTTATACAGTTCTAGCTAAGGTTCATTTGAAAGATACATACATACACACACATATATATATATATGGGGAGGTCACCATGTTGTGAGAAGGTAGGGTTGAAGAAAGGTCCATGGACCCCAGAAGAAGATCAAAAGCTCTTAGCTTACATTGAACAACATGGCCATGGAAGCTGGCGTGCCTTGCCTTTAAAAGCTGGTCTTCATTTCTCAATATCTTTATACATATATATATGTTTTTGCTTGCTATATATTAATTTGATATATATATATATATATATATATATATAGGGCTTCAAAGATGTGGAAAGAGTTGCAGACTGAGATGGATTAACTACTTGAGACCTGATATCAAAAGAGGAAAGTTCAGTTTACAAGAAGAACAGACCATTATTCAACTCCATGCCCTTCTTGGAAACAGGTACTTTAATATTAAACATAATCCAAACTCCATTTTTTATATTAATTTGTGTGTATATATATATATATGTATAGGTGGTCTGCCATAGCTACTCATTTGCCGAAAAGAACAGACAATGAGATCAAGAACTACTGGAACACACATCTAAAGAAAAGGCTAACCAAAATGGGGATCGATCCTGTCACCCACAAGCCTAAAACCAATGCACTCGGTTCCACCACTGGTAACCCTAAAGATGCTGCTAACCTTAGTCACATGGCTCAATGGGAGAGTGCTCGTTTAGAAGCTGAAGCTAGACTGGTTCGTGAGTCCAAGCTAGTTCCCTCAAACCCTCCTCAAAGCAACCACTTCACTGCCGTTGCGCCTTCGCCGACTCCGGCAACTAGACCGCAATGCCTCGACGTACTCAAAGCATGGCAAGGTGTCGTCTGCGGGTTATTCACTCTCAACATGGACAATAACAACTTACAGTCCCCTACGTCAACGTTGAACTTCATGGAGAACACCACAACATTGCCTATGTCATCATCGTCTGTTAATGGAATGTTTAATGAAAACTTTGGTTGGAACTCATCGTTTAATCCATGTGAAAGTGGGGATATTTTGAAAGTTGAATATGGCAGTGATCAAATTCCAGAGTTAAAGGAAAGATTGGATCATCCAATGGAATTGCATGAAATGGACTGTTCTTCAGAGGGTACATGGTTTCAAGAGTTGTTTGGATTTAATGGTTTGTGATTCTGCAGAAGGATTCATCAAAGGAAAGAAAAAGCTATCTGGTTTCATCTTTGAAGTTCACTTAAGTGTAGGATTTTTATTGACAAGTGCCTTCACATATTACCATTAACTGTAATAATAAACCTTCAAATTAATAAATTTAAAAAACTCACAAGGGTTTTTGGCCTATCCAATGTTTTCACTTCCAAAGAAAAATGAGTTATATACATCATCTATTTGCTATTTTTTAAATAGAATATTAAAGAAAAGGAAGATGGTGGGTGCATAAGAGTGAGTAACATAGGTAGCTATAACTTATTAATAATGGCGTTCATTTCTCACAATCATCTAATGTTGTTGAATATCTTTAAATAATTAAATACCAAGCTGCTGCTGCTGCTGCTGCTGCTGCTGCTCCTTGAATAATTTTGCTAATGGTTGTTTTTGAACAACATGAATATCTGACAACAATCTTGGTCTCTCCCAACTGGGGATAAAACATTTCTACAATTTGTATGCACAATAATAATATTGAAATTTTAGAACATCTTCCAGACCAAAGAGCAACCATGACAGAATATGCGTTTATCATGGACTCATTTTTAAAAAATATTAAATCAAAAGTCAACCTATAATTTTATCATGTATTAACTTAAAACCATAAAAGATACAAATTAAAATAATGGTGTGGTATGAAATTATAATCTCCAAATATTAGTATAAAAACAATAATGTCTAAATATAAAATGTGTATATCCAATAATCATTCTCAACATGTAAGTATGTATATATAATACCCTCAAGCAATTCCAATACTACAAATAGAAGCTATATTCTTTAAGATCCACCTATTGTGACACACTTGGCCCTTTCTTTATTATAACTGCTGAAATATTATAATTGGGGCCCCATCTTTATTGCATTATCACAAATTTAGCCCTGTTATCAATTATAGTTCATCTATGAAAAAAATTACTATGTAAATCAAGTAATCAAATTATACTATACATTATATTTCAAGTTTGTGATAAATGAAGTTACATTGTAGTAAAGGCCTATATGGTTTTCATCTTTGGCCATCATAGTTATACATTTTTACTTTATATCAGGCCCTCTTGATCTTCAAGCGATCGTTTCCGGGCTTTCAGGTTGAGCTCGAGACTTTGAGGTAACGGAGGTGTTCTTCCCCTGCGGAAGAGAACCACGAGTGCCCTCACCGTTCGGCAAAGATCAAATACCTACACAATAGTACCAGAGATTCTATAAGAAAACGGTTTCTGTACTGGACAAGCAAACAGTTTCTGAATCTAACTAACCGATGAAGCGTCGATCTCAGCAACACCTTCACATCCTTGCCCTCCTCCCTGCATTAAGTCACAATATTTTGCAGCTTCATTCTCATCTTCGAATACCTGTACGTAAACCGGAGATGAGTCCGAAAACAAGGTAAAAGTATTAAGAAGGCCCCTTATTAGGAGTTAGATCCCCTTTAATAAAAAAAGGAACAAATTAATCCCTCTACATTACATCAAAGAACAAATTAGTCATTTCTTTTAAAATTTTCATACATTTGTACGGTTAAATACTGAAGTGATTGACAAAATAACTAGAAGTGACACATAGCGTCATGGGCAAAGCTAGAAATTTGTTTTAAGGGGGGACAAAGATGAATTGCAATTTTTTGGGGAAGGGGCCAAAGTGTAATTTTACTACTATATTATCTTATAATTTCATAAACTTCAAAGGACCATTTTTTGAGAGGGCCAAGTCCACTACCTACCCCTTATATATGTCTCTGCATGTCATGTCGTGTATACCTCATGCTAACATATTGGGACCAGTTTTTAATCGTAAAAATGGATAAAATTTTTAACAAAAGGACTAGTTTGCCCTTTGATCTAATGTACAGAGACTAATTTACCTATTATTTTAGTATAGGGGGCAAAATGCAATTTGACTCCTAGTATAGGAGCTTCCATGATACTTTTACAGGTAAACCAACAGAAAGAAAGTGAATGCTATAAGATAAAATGACAGCTTGATCTATTTACACCCGGAAAACTGCAAGCAATTTGAAACTCGGAGGCGTTACCGGTTTAGAGAAATAAAGGCATATCATATACCATACAGCAAGGATATACTAATTTTAAACCATGGACATACCGAGTCCTGGAAGTCCTTGATTAATTGTGATTGTTATTTGATTCATTGACAACCGAGACTACACAATGAAAAAAAAAAAAAAACGAAACACCAAATCAATGATACTTACAAGTACTCCTTCCCTAACATCCTCCACCAGCATCTCAAACTTAGTACCAGATCTAGGCTGTTCGGTTTTGTTTCCGAACCCAGAACTCCGCTTTCCTCCTTTAGAAAACAATAACCCGAGTTCCGTTTCGACTTCACTGTTAAAAGCAAAGAATGTAAGGCAGGGCATGCATAAGAAAATAGTTCAAGAAAAGATTATCCTGGGGTTTTTCGGAACTAAACTAGACCTGCGGTTTCTTCGAGTTTTCATCGTGCACAACTGGTTTTCCTTGTGAGTTAATACATATACAGGTTTCGAAGGATCTCTCCATGGATTTGCCTCCAACACTGAAACAAAAGATCAGATGCAGAAAATTACTTAAGCCTTGTAAAAAGAAACAACATATCAAAAAATTTACATCAATAAATTCCAGTTTTGGTCACCAAGTACATGCAAAAACTCATATACTCTATAGTAAAAGTATCATGGAGGCCTTTGTACTAGGAGTCAAATTGCATTTTGCCCCCTCTACTAAAAAAATAGGCAAATTAGTCCATGTATGTTAGCTCAAAGAGTATATTGGTCCTTCCAGTTAAAAACTTCATCCATTTGTACTTTTATCTACACTATATATGTTAGTTCAAAAAGAAAAGGGAGCAAAGTGCAGTCCAACTCTTAGTACAAGGGGCTCCATGTTACTTTTACCTATATACGGATCGACTGACCTTTTTTGGTAAAGTACTAGTGATCAATATATATCCGGGCATATGTATGAGCATATAACTCTTCAAATACATTACAAAACATGGAAAAAAAAACATCATTATACCATGATGTGACATTCACACCCGAGTCCAGAGGCTGGTAGCATGATTGGTTAATTCTATGGAAGAAGTATAACCTATGAACCATAGCAAACAGCAACGACAGATATGCCTAAAGAAGAAAGCTACAATTACAGACAATCCACTAAGCAATAACAGGGTTTGGCTAAAGGCTAAAGCAGTCATTTTTAAGCTACAATCACAATTAAAGCTAAAGAGAGTAGACAAATGCATTGAAAAAAACCCAAAATTTGCAGAGCTTTGTTTACCATCATAACTGCTGCTATCAAAACTTTGCTGCAAATGCCTCCGCATATCATACGCCCGAGACGAAACCCGTCGCAAGAACTCGCTGGAAGTAGATGGAATCGTACCGTCCAAATGAAGCGCCCTTTCAACCTCTTCTTTCTCACCATCAACATCATCATCGTTACCACCATGACCATCTTCTTCTCCTCTTCTCGCATCCCCACCGTTGAATTTGCATTTACAATCAACAACTCGATTCAATCTCCCTTTAAGCTTCACGCCAAAGAAAGACGACAAGCGAGGAAGACGGGTATTGGTGGCAAACGAGAAGGCAACAACTTGGGGACGATGCCGCCGTCGGGTCGGTAAAGTGTTGGTCGGAGGTAGAACTATAGATGGAGAGACAGACGACAGGGAATCCATGTTAAAAAAAAATCTGGGTTTTTTTCTGTAGTTTGTAAGAGAGAATTTTCAGGATTAATTCGTAGGATTCAATTCAAAGGCGTGAAAGACAGGAACTTTGGTTGCCGTGGAGAACTGTGTTAACTCAGTAGAACAGGAGAACGCCAAGTTTGCTTTTGTGAACCTCTTTCCCTGTATTTGACCAAATCTGGCAGATTTTTATTTTTTATTTTGCTTATGTAGAGGTGGGCCAACCCGAGGTGTTGAGATTTGGGACCGACCAAACAGAATATAAGGCTCTGATCTTGTCCCTCTGATTCATCTCTTGTAACACATAAAAATTATAAAGCAAATTAACCATATGATCCCAGTATACGTACACGTTTATAAGTTCATCCATATGTACAATACTCCACTAAGTTAACATTTAACACATAATTAAAGATGATAAACTCGTTCAACTCATCTCATAGCTATATTAATTTTGATACATGTATAATTGGTATAATTTATATTGAAAATTTCTCAGTTCATATTATGTTTTTTTAATAGTATTATATCATATCGTATTTATGTCATGCCAACTGAAAATTCCACTAACAATGACAAAATTACAGGAGCAGGCCACTCCAAATTTTGATCAAATGAACAAAACATTTTTAGGAATTTCTGTGATAATTGATAAAGCACAAGTAGAGTGAGAAAATTAATGGTTCATTGCCATTCCAAGTAAAATCTTCTAATCCTATGCTTCTATACATCAATGAGCAAAGGCAATATACGGGTAACATCCCACCTAGGGACCCAAAGTTCTGATTTCCGACTAGTCGAAACGAACAGGATGAATCCTTCTCACTGCAAAAAAAAAGCCAAAAAAACACCATATGCAGAGACTAAGAACTAAGTAATTTTTAACACAACATTTTGGCAAGGTTCCATGGAGGCAGCAATGAGATGGAAGACCAAGCCAGATCTAGAATAACTGGTAATTATAACTGAAAAATCTTATCCACATTTCTAAGGAAGGCTCACTCTTTTTACCAATTTGCACCCAATACCTCCAAACGATACTAGGATTTGCGGAATATCAGCGGCAGCATAACCTAATGTGTCCTAATGTCTCAATGCGGATAACCTCGAGAAATAGCAATGTATTGTGTGCGACTCTATATGCTGGCAATCACAAACCCTTTTCAAGCATCAACTGTACACAACATTTAACTTCCCGCACCAGCCCCTTCAAGGGTGGTTGTTTCATTTGAAGGAACAGAAACTGTTTCACCAGAAACTGCACAACCGGTTTCGCCATGCTTGAGCTCTGGACCCTGATCAGGGAAAACCTCCGACTGCAAAGATGGCACAATGTTATTCACATGCAGCCATGTCAGTTCCCACAAGCTATCTCCACCTAGTGCACTCCTCTGCATGAGTATTCCCCTTGTCTTCATTACAAGCAAGATGTTCTTGAGAAGCTCGAGCACAAGCTCCTGAAGCTTCTCACTTTTCTTACCTCGGACTTTTACTTTCATATATTTTTCCATTCGGCTGAGTACACCGAGCCACAGTTTGCAAAATGTAGTTAACTGAGAGAGCTCATGGAGCAGCTGTAAGAACACTTTGGAAAGGAGCTTTGTGGCAAGAATAAGTGTGCCTTCCATGTTTCGGTAGTCTTTTTGGTGTCCCTGAGCAATTTCAAGCAAGTCATCGAGCATTGTGAAGATCACAAGATCGAAACACTGCAACCATAAACCATGAGAAAGGTGGATCCCATCTACTCCAGTCAAGCACTTCTGCAATGATAGAAGAGCATGGTTTCTGACCTCTTCTCTCTGGTCCAAACAAACTTTTCTGAGTCCCTGCACAAGCCTCAACCATAAATCACCAATATCCTGAGACATCTTACCAGCATCATCCTCTCCCATTGCTTCCTTAGCCTCACGGGTCCACCTTGCCAAACAATCAACTGAACCAGACATAAGATCCAGTGCACGTACAGATCGCTCTGCCTGTCCAACACGAGACTCGGCAAACTGCCTCGCAGCATCTATGCAGAGAACATAATTGGCTGGGAGCAAGTGAGCCCCATCAGACATAATAAATAAAAGCGCATCAAAACCTGCTTCAGATGCTTCTGGATGCCGGGCTGTGATGGATAGTAAAGATGTTATTGTACGCCACCCCATTTGAGATCTGATATGTGTAGCATTTGCCTTCACTAAGCGACTTACTTCCTGTGTAATTTGCTCACAGTATGCATCAGCCACTCGAGCATCAAGCTTCAAGACAAGTTGCAGGGACCTCAAGAGTTCATCAGCCAGGTTCTCTTTGTAAGGAAGCAGCCTTTGGCAAATTCTAAGAAGCCCAAAAACTGCCTTCTCTACCAGCGCACAAGGCATAACAGTTGATTGAACAATATTAGCTATGTGCTCATAGACACCCTGCCATAGAAGCACAATCCTATCACGGTTGTTCAAGGTAATTGCAATAAGCAACTCCAGGCAGAAAACTGCAGTGTCTTCATCCTCAGGTGAGCTGCTCCCTTTCTGGGGCCGCCCTGCAGCCCAAATTAGGGCCCGTGCTAGCTGCAACAAAGATTCAGCTTGCAAAAACTTACTTTCAGTAAATATGCTGTCAATATGGCATTTTTGAATTGTCTGAAGGGTGCGTTGATGAGCAGCAAGTTGTTGCTCAGTGGGCTGTGATCTTGGCTCCTCTGTATCAAGGGATAAAAGCTGACTGAACCGGCCCATCAATCCAGAGGATCTACGGGGGGTTCCTATGGACTGTAAGTGAGCTGAAGATAAAGAATTTGTAATGGGCTTTCCATGACCAGGGTCTGCAGAGAGCTCTGACTCATCAGCTGCATCACTAGCTACACGAGCTGGAAGAAGCCCCAGCTTGTGCAGTCGCAAGATACAATCCAGTATATTCCTCCAACCTGTACGAATGTAATCACCATATCTATTTGCAATAGTAAAAACAGTTACAGTTGCCATCCTGGCTTTGGCATCATCACCGAAAGCCAACACTGGTTCCTCAACAGATGATGGATTCAAAAGAGTCGTAAACTTGCAGAGAGACACAACTAGGTCATCCAGTACATCTTCAAGATGATGGCATGCAGAAATCTTTGCAACAGCTAAGAATCCATCAATACAGGTCTGGTAAACATGTTCATGTTCAGCATGATCAAATACAACAGAGATAGCAGCAATTGTTGGACCTGACATTATTGCAAACATATCATGGTCAAGGTATGCTCTAGAATCAGCTACAATGAACGGTGCAGTTTTCTTAGACTTGTGCATTAGATCTATCCACCGACTAGGGGTCATTTCAGGATAGCCAAAGCCTTGTTCTGGAGTTGTGCGGATCTCATTCTTGCATATTGAGCGGTATAGTTCTGACAAAAAATCTCGAGGAAGATCATTGCCTCCATTTATATGCCGATTATTCCGGATGAAATCCTCCTCTGTCATCTTTTTCTTTACTTGGACATTGTGCTGGTCAGTGTTAAGCATTATAAGTGAATATGATAATAGCAAAGCAGCATCCTTGTTAGCTAGAATCTGTGGCGATTGCTCATAGTACCTCTCAGAGAATGCCTCCAGCACCCTTTGTATCTTCTGCGATTCTCCAGGCAATCGAAAAGTTTCCAGGAACAGTCTTAGTGCAGTATCCAGATTCATATCTTGGAAATCAAAAGTCCCAGCAAATTCATGAAGAACCTGAACACAGAACTCATCATGATTTCCTAGGAAATCCCCAACAAGATTCTTATCTAATCCAGCAGTGTACCTGAAAAAGCAAGCCACACTTTGGGGGTCAAGTTTATCAGGCAGAAGATGTGTTCCTTGTAGGAACTCTAGCCCTTTTTTTGGGTCACGGTTGAAGTGATCAGCTCCAATCATCAACCTTCTCTTGATGTATTTTCTCCGCCTGACAAATGGAACCCAATGAACTGGATCAGCATAGTTATCACACTTCACCATCCAGAATGGCAGATATTCCTCAAGAATAACCGGGGCCTGCTCTGAACTAACCGAACCATTCCCGATCCTCTCAGCCATTCCCTGGATAACAGCAATTAAACCATCCAAGGCAAGAATGTGCATCGCAGACAAAGGGCAGTTCACAGGGAATGCACTCTTTGACAACAAATTAGCAAGGTCTTCAAACACATTGCGGCAAGTTATGTCACAATCTAAATTGGCATACATCTCCACCATAAATGTTTTCTGCCTACAGAAATCAACTAGAGCTTCCATGGCCACCTCCTGCTGCTGGTATGAAGCTCCATATTTTCCTTGTGCAAGCCTCAGAATTACACAGGAAAAGAAAGCCTCGAGTTGTAGTTTGAGTTCTGTACGCAGATGGTGATAAAGATTTAGAACAATACTACACACCATTGAAAGAATAAGTGGGCTCATTGACAACCCAAATTGCATCAGATTACGAAATAATTCATCCTGAATCAAGCTCAATAGCCTTGGGTGACGACGAAAGGAAGGCCCACCCAATTCTATGGCAGAGTTAATTAAGCCCAAGGCAAAAAGTGGCACATCTTCATCAAATGTCAGGGTATTTGAGCGCGGATCCATTCCCACATGCTCAACAGTATTTAGTAAAGTACACAAGAAATGAAATATCTCCACCATGCAAGGGACACCATATGGCTCTGTCATGAGGAGCGAATCATATGGGACTGTCTCCTTTCCATTACCAGCTACTGCCATACTTTCTTCCCTCACAGTTCCTACCAAACCTACAGAATTGGATGCAAAACTTCCAGAAGATGCTTGATCATCATACTCAGAGCCATTTCCATTTTCTGCTTGTTTAGCCCCAAATGCATAATCGTTATCTATTGCACCAAGCTGCAAAAAGCAGAAAACTCTAGATCAGATGAACTGGTGATGAAACTGTAGCTAGAAAAATTAAACAAAACTGAAAAAATATCAATTGGCTTCTGGAATGTTTTCTTCTACTTCCAGCATGCAAAGAAAACAGATTAAAGAAGAGGTTGAAAGCAAAATAAATAAATAAATAAGAATAATAACTAAAAAAGAACAGGAGAGGAACAACAGAACAAGCTCTAACCTCTAGTTTAGCAGTGCCACTTCTGTTAACCAACGCATGCTTTGTGTTCTCAACATTCAAAAGGTGTGAAAATATACACCTAACAAGTTCGTGCATTGTGTGGCGGGCTATCCGCTGCAACAATTCAGCTTTCTTCTCTGCTTGGTGAACTATTCGAAAGCAAGTGTTAACGATTGTGCAAACATGCTGATTACTCAACATAACTGACGCTTTACTTTTCATGCAAGCAAGAAGAACGTGAAGTATCTTCATCAGTACCACTTCCTCTGATGCTTGATCTGTCACCTCAAATCGGCAGCTAGTCACAGAATCAACTACCAAACGCATAGCTTCTTCAACATTTGCAGTATTTTGATCAATTACATCAAGGGTTAAAATTTTATGAACAGATGATAGAGCGACACCAGTGATTGGTGCACCAGTTTCATCAGATTGAATCACATCCAAAAAAGGCTGGAGATACGCAGCAGGGTTGATGGTATGCCACTGATTCTGCCACAAAAATATTTGCTTTCTTAATGCCTTCAATGACTGAATTAAAGAGTGTTCTAGCTGATCGTCACTCGACATGTATCGACCACCCCATCTTACATTTCTCCTCATGACAGCTAATACAGCACCTATTTCAGAATTAATCATACATGCTAAAGTAGCTTTGTTAGAATATGTCATATCATAGTCTTCAGGTTCTTCCTCAATTGCCTTGATCCCAGATTGCAGCTTGAGTCGCCCCATTCCTGAGTAATATCCTTCTGGAACCTAAGGCTGTTCTATATTTTTATCAACTGTTAGAAAGGAAGGCGCAGGGATCCCACTGGAGCATAACCTTCAAAAGTTACAGAGATGGACATTATAAACAAGCTCACTAACCAATTCATAAACTGAAAAATCAACTACTCTCAACAACTAAAAAAAGAGGGGGAGGGGGGAAGCATCTAAAAAGCAGTATCAGTAGCTACAACAAAAACACAGAAGACTTCATAAGCTAGCATGATAGCATACATAAACTGACACGTGAAAGATAATAAGTGCACTTAAGCATGTATATTCCTATTTCCAGGCAAAGAGATCGACTAAATAAACATCTCAATGCATAAGAAAGCAAAAGAAATGAGAGGGTAAATACTTAATCATATACTCCCAAACCACAGCCTAATGTAAGGCCAGCTTCACTACAGATTGACAGCACCTCAAAATTCTGGCTCCATATATATAATATGCTTATTACATATGAATCTCTGTGGTAAAATATGCAGCTCCAAGAAGACAAAAGAAAGAAGCAGTGTTTCAAGTATCTTTCTTTACAAATAATGATCTAATGAAGCATGCTTAAGTTGCTAAGACCTACAGTAAAATAAAATGTAAAGACAGTGCAACAGCAGCACCTTATCAGAATATCGCTATAACACCAAGCTCTCAGCCAGCAAGTTTTAAACCAGAATTTGCCGGTGAACCTTACTGTTTCCTCCTTTCAACAAACTCCCCCACCAGGACATAATACTACCGCTTCCCACCATGAATACCACAAACAACACTAAAATCTCATTATGTTATTTAATCCTAAATCTATTGCAAGCCTAAGGTACCCTGAAAAAGCAATGATAAAGTTCCACAACCCATATATCAGTTTGAGCATATGTGGACAGCCCCAAAAGAAAATCAAGTTATTTTATACAGAAAACCCCTAGCAATGATGAACAACCGTAATCATCAAAAGAAACTGAGCATTAAACCAACTATAAGAAATCTAAAACAAGATAATGCAGTTATAAAGAAGCTGCAGAATCACTACCAACCATACAGAACCCAAATTTTGTGAAAAAAATAAATATTTAAACATATCTGCCTAAACTCCCTTCCACTTGAAACAACAGGTAACATCGGAAGTATCTATGACAGGCTAAGAGATCTAGCAAAATGGAAGGGGAAAAAAACATCATTTTACCAGATTTCAATCTATAAAATGCAAAGACAAAAACACCAAATCACAGCTTAATCAACTGAAAAAAAAGCTAACATAGATCTAATACACCACTGCAGAACTAATAAAATATGGAAAGAAGGAAAAAGAAAAGAAAAGAAACTTGAAATTCTAAATGCAGAGAGTTTGACTCACAGTTCGAGTCAACCTTCAAGATTCAAAATCGTAATTTTTGTGCTTTATTTTTCGCTGCAATTTCGTTTCCTCAACTTTATACTGCTGCTGAACGCATACACAAAATTATAACAAAAAATAAAAATAAATCGTAGAAGACGAAATTGAGATGAGATCGAGGGAAAAACAAGTTACCTTTGTGAGATCCAACGATGAATTGATATTTTTATTTCCCTTTCTTTTTACCCTTTTTTTTTTCTCTGTGAGAAATAGAAAAAAGAAGGGGAAACGAGAAACGAGAAAAGCAAAGAGGAGAGTCCTGAGATCGACTGAAAATGAAAGTGAGATTTCTTAATTTACAAAAACAGCCATTTAAATTGTTTTTTTTAATATATATTTTCTTTTAAATTCTAGGGACCTGTAGAAAAAATGGGCTGATATTTCATATATTTCCATAATTAAAATATCACTGCAATGATAAAGTAATTATTTTAAAAAATTATAGAAGATTGCCAAAATTTTAAATATAATAAATAATCGATACACCCAACTGATTTAACAGTAATCCTTTCAATCAGTTAAGCCAATAAATATTTGTATTGAATTAAGTAAAATAATTAAATTATGAATTTCATTAACAGCCAATCATTTAGATTTAAATCGAAATTATTAGCTCAAAAACAAAATAGGATCCAACTTAAACATGGTTAATTTTATTTAAGTTCAACAGAATCTGAAATATTTTTAAAATGGATGGATATGTTGTACATAAATCTAAATTCAACATGAACAACTAAATTCGGCCCGACGCATAATAGCTAAATTTTAAAACATGTGAAATCTTTTCTTTACTTTTCTTTTCGTGTCTGCACGTTAATCATATATTAATGATATTATCACAAAAGGAGAACACATTCTATCAAATTAAATACTAAATTAAAATAAGATGCAAACCATACCTTTTAAAAAATTCACATGCTCTTGACAAACATTATTCATGCCTAAATCCGGACACAAATTCTAGGATAAAAATATAATAAAAGTTTTTGTACTAAGAGTCAAATTACATTTTATTCCCTTTACTCAAAAATAAATAACTTAAATCCTTATACGTAATAAAATAACTAAACAATCATACGTGACGTGTCACATATACATTATGCTCACGTAAGTTTTTAACAGTAAAACCAAATTCAACTTTTAACAGAAGAACCAACTGATTACCTTTTTTTTGAGTAGAGGGTCAAAATATAATTCATGATACTTTTACCCAAATTCTAGCTGGGAAAAAGGCTAGACCATGTTTTAAATCAAATGTTCCACAACAAAACAGGATTAAGTTGAAACATGTAATAACTAGAATGCACTTGTGTCACTGAACACTAATTTGTTTCTTCCTAGTTGCCAAATGTGGCACCCTATGTCATTATCTTAGCAGATCTCACATAAAGGCTATCAACAACCTTGCCGATGTTGGAGATGGTTTCTAATGTTGCCGGATAGATGGCATCGGCCTTGGGATCATCAAATATGACGAGACATCCAGCACCCTGATCCAAAGTCCCTGCAAACTTCTTATCCAGAATCATCTGAGAAAGTTTCTTCTCCACGTGGTCTACAGGCAATTCAATGAGCTCGGCAATATGGGCAATCTCAACCCTCGAAAAAGGTTCAATTAATCTGCAGAGGTTCTGCTCCAATAGAGTGTCGTAAAGGGAAGAAAGGTGCCTGTGTACGATAGGATCTTCCTCGAGTTGGGCCCGGAAATCACGAAGAGCAGTCTCGAAAAGCTTCAGAGAACGTTTTGAGTGAGCATCAGCAACAGCTTTCATGGCATCGAGTTCAGGCCCCACGTATTGTAGGCCTGCTTTGGAGGATATTATACCAGCAACATCATCGGCCTGGCTCACCATTATTTTGCACAACAACATGTACTTGAGGCTAAATACAGCACGAGGATCTTCAAGTGCATTGAAAGCTTCAAATGCTTCGAAGAAATAGCTATAAGCAGTTTTGTAATCCTTCTCCTCCGCATGGAGAATTCCGCTCTGCAAATCTATGTTACCCTGTTGTGCTGGTGGCACATAAATAGCATTTGCGGCTGTTCTTGCAGCGGTTAGAGATGCCTTGGCTTTAGGGAGGTTTCGGAGAGAGAAATGAAGCTTACTCTCCAACAAGTTTATGTCAACGAGAAGCAGCTTGTCATCCAACCTTCTAACCTCCTTGATTAAGCCAGAAAGGAGATTCAGTGCTTCAGGATACTCCTTGTTCTCCATCAAAAGAGCTGCAAGCTTTGCTTCAACTCGTTGGCGAAGGAAAGTTCGCTTCTCAGCACGAGTCCACTGCACCACTTCTTTGCAAAGAGAAATCTGCAGATCCGAGGTTCCTGGTATTTTAGCTACATCATCAATTATGCCACGGACAATTTTAGCAGTTTTTGCCTTGGGAATTAATGCAAAAAAGGGCCTCAATTGAGTCAGGAAACTTCTAAGCTCCTCTGCTCGGTTCTCTTGTCTAAGAAGATCAGAGAGATTCGTTATGGCCTGCTCTTTAATCCGCAGAGCATCAGGAGCGGATGAAGGATTTTCTAGCACACGATAAAGGATTGATATGGCTTCAGATGGTGTTTTGGCTTCTAGAGCCTGAGCAATTGAATCAGTGGTTGCAGGGAGGGTTGATGAAGACATTGTAAATACTTAAAAATTTCCAAATCCTGCAAAATCAACAATTAAATTTGACATAGATAAACTTGCACAAACAATTAAATTTCATTACAAAGAGACACAAAGGGAAATCAACCCAAGAAGTTACCAGCTACTTTGGCAAATGGATTGCACTTGAACCAACTCGAAGATTGCAAAAGTCAATGGCTTTTTAAAATCAACTTTTTGCGTTACTTTATCACTCAAACAAAAGTTAAACATCATCACACAGCTCATTTTTTTACAAAACCGCAAACATTCTCACAAAGCTAACTGCAACTTTCTAGGCCATATAACCATTCATCCAAAAATTTTGAAACAAAAACACTTTATTGTTCAGTCTCCAGAAATGTTTTGACAATATACATAAAAATATGTCAGATATACACAAGAAAACAGTACAGAATAGCAACTCCTTGGACTATATGTATCAACGTGTTGCAAAAGAACAATAACTATCTCCTGCTCTCACATACAAATCGAGTTCCACTTCAATAAACCTCAAATAACTATGGAATGTCAATATAGTTCCTCACAGAAGAAACAGCCATGTAAAGATTAAATCCAAGTGTTAATGGTATATTTGAACTTCTACAACTTTCAATCAAAGGGTGACAATCTAGAAGTCATAATCACTTCTAAATGTGAATATGATGTTAATTGAAATTCCACTAATTAGCTATTGACATTTGCTAAGCCTCATAACACTGTATTCAAAGTAAAAAGGAGTTGATATTTACTCGGTTGATATTCCCTATATTGGAACAAGTGAGTTTGTTTCCCTAAAGAATGGAGGTGAAGCAAATTAGAAGACCCGGTTATATCACCCCCGACACTTCACTCATTTGTCGATGTCCCTCAGATTGAGAGAATATATGAGTAAACAGTGATGTACTCGCTACTTCACTTTATGCTGCATGTTCTAACAATCAAATTTTAAGATCTTCAAATCAGGAACAGTGCATAAGCTCTATAGTTTACTCTACTACTCTAATGCCATTTCCATTCCTAAACAAAACATTTCCTTCGTTATCTATTATCAATGCAATTTAAACCCAACTACACAGCAATAGCCACCATATGAAATGGTCCAACCGGAAAATTAATACTCACTGAGAACCATAGAAGCTAACCAGCAGAAAATTATGAAGCTATGTGATATCTAATCCACCGATGTGACCAAACATCAACATGCTTCCACATTCGCCGGACTTAATAAAAGGAAATATAATATTCCTTTTACTTATTTAGAGTTTGGACGGATTCGACACCAGAAAACCTTGAAACAAAGTAGGATGAAAATCCGATGGCGGAGCGGGAAATCAAGAAGATACGAGGTAACAAAGTGGAATATCAAAAGACCAAAATAGAACAACAGAAGAAAATTTTAAATAAAATATCATAAAATGAGCTAAATCGCAAACAAATTTTCGATAGTTAAAGAGAATTAGCAGAAATATCATGAATCTGATGGAAACCTAAAAAGAAACAAATCGTAAAATCAAGAAAAACCAAATCCTAAACATTAAAGTGAAAAAAAAAAGTAAACTTAAAAATAAATAAAATCGTACCTTCAACCAGAGAAGAAAATAGTCGAATCGATCTGTTCGTCAATCAAACACTTCACTGCTTAACTTAGAAATGTGTGCCCTTTTAGAGACGATAGACTTATGCAGCAAGAAAACTTCAGAGACGATGGATTTCAAATTCTGCCTTATAGAGTTTTGGGCTTCCATATGTTGATCGGCTTCGGCCCCTGTCTCAACCAACTTCAACATTTCACTATTTGAACAATGCTTAATTCCAAAATTAGCCCTAAACTAGATTGTTTTTTCCACTTAAGTACTTAAAGTTTCCTAAACTATAATTTCTTCTATTTTACCCCAAAAGTGTACGAGATAAAAAGAAAGCACGAAGTGTCACAATTTTATTGACTGGTATCATGATTTGCAGTAAATAAGACCAAATTAATAGTTTAATTACAATGTTTGACCAAAAAATGTTAAATACTAAGTGAAAAAAAGGTGTATTTTGAAGGCTAAATTGTATTCAAGACTTTGAGTAAAGATTTTAATATTATTTAATTTGTATTCGGATTGATTGAACTAGCTCAAGGTCAAAAAATCTTTGTTCAAGTTATGGTCGAATTAGATTCGAAAAATTTGACTCATGAACAAGTTTAATACATACATATTTAAAATTTGATCTATATGTTTTAAATATTTTTCACGATAGATCCGAACTAACATAAAATATATATACTAAATCAATTTTTTATTCAACCAATCAAGTCGAGAGGGATCGACTGATCCAACCCCAATTTTTAGGCTCGCTCCAACGGATTCATTAGAAACCAAAAAAAAAAAACATATTATTCATTCATGAGAGTTAAATTAGATATCAAGATGTTTAAAATAAATCCATTCAAAAGTCGGATTATTTGTTTGAAGTGATAAGTTCGGTTCAATACCAACCGGACTCATCATTATCTCATCATGATGAGATTTAGGGTTGAGTTCAATTCGATTCTATTGAGTTATTGAAGCCACCACCTGAGGCGGCGTTGGGATATAGCACCACCAGGGAAATCTTTGACTTAAATGCAAGGATGATGTAAATAACTGATACAGCACCGGTGACAACATATTAAAATTTTCACATTTTTCTTCCTTTTTTTTTAGAAACTCAAGAAATGTTCAACAAAATGTCCATGGAGGAATCACTTTTCACTCCAAAACCAACAAGTACAATGGAGTATTATACCTAGTACAAACCAAAAAAACCTTCCTTTTTCGTCATCCCGAATGCCAAATGACCGACTCTTCGATGACACTTACAGCATTACCCTGGCGGATACCAGACTCTACAGCCGTCAAACACCTCTTCTGAAATTCAAATGAATTGAACGACAGTCCACTAGGCACTTGAGAGTTCTTAGGACCATAAA
Organism: Gossypium raimondii; assembly: GCF_025698545.1. Classification (NCBI taxonomy): domain Eukaryota; kingdom Viridiplantae; phylum Streptophyta; class Magnoliopsida; order Malvales; family Malvaceae; genus Gossypium; species Gossypium raimondii. Next base: position 106,639 of record NC_068568.1, read on the forward strand.
TTAAAGAATAAACCGAAAAATCAAATTCGGAATGTGTCACAGCATTCTACCATTAACCTGGCCGGACGAAGATGGTGCTTTGAGTTTAACAACCCTCTCGGTCTGTTCAGAAAAGAGAATGTTGTTCCAGTTTGTTGGTCTATGAACAATTCTCGATGGAACTCGATCACTATCTTCCCCACCGGATGCTTCATACCCATCACTAGCGGATCTCGACAATGGAAATCCCTTTTGACCAGCCATATTGAGAGGTAAACCTGTTGGATGTCTTGATTCTTCGGCTCCTGATGAGGAGATCCGAAATGGATGAATATCTGGTGAATCTAAACTACTCTCCGGAGAAGAGGTAACAACCCCAACTGAGCTCGACATTGCTCGGCTCGTTTGGAAAGCACTCCGCGCTTCTAGTTGAAGTGGTGCCAAACTACTTGACGTGTCACTGAAACCTTTATCAGCAGATTTAGACGAAATGTTCATTATGGACTCCATGGGTAGGTCTGCGGGTAGACGCACCCGCTTAGCTGCTCGTCTTCTATTGCCATCAGGTCTCGGGAACATTCGTCGGCCACTGCTGCCAAAGCTACTATCCCCTTCTAACCCAAATGGGGCATCACGTCTCACCACAGGCTGCAGGATTTTGGACTTTTTCCTTGCTTCAGCAGCGGCTTTTGAAACATCTTCCGCATTTAACCGTGCTAATGTCCACGGACTGATCTTAACTGCACCTGGATTCTTCTTCTTAATTGGTTCCTCCCTGACCATTTTTTTCCCGAACGAACTTACAGATCCGGTATCAGGAGGAACAACATCAAACTAACACCAATTACAAAAAAAACAGCTCAGTTTCAGTGATTCAACAAAAAGTAGGATCATTGTATGATGAACAATTTGAGGTAGGTTTCGTAAAAAATACCTGATCTTCAAGGAACAAGCGTGGGGGCGTACACCATGCACCCCGGTGGAAAGTAGAAAACGAACTAGCACTACTTAATCCAGTAAGCGAGCTGGCAGGGGACATTTGTGGACTCTGTTGGCCGCCGACACCTTGTAGCTCTTGCTCTTGCTCCCGTAAAGCTATTATATAATCGTATGTGCTGATTCCCTGAGGCATATTCAGAAATCACCAAAATAACAAACAAGCTTTTTCGTTATTTCTTTACCCTCTAACACTCCTTGGGATTTTACTAATTGTAGCCGTACCTTTTTTATGAGTAGAATGTGAAAGAAGAATAGCTGTGCAAGCGGTAACGTCGCTACCATAGCCAAAATTGTGCACAATACCTGCGGACATAAAAAACTACACTAGTAAGTAACGGATTTGTTTCAATGCCAAGGGGGGAAATGAGGATTAACATGAATACTTACAACCACAATAATGAACGGAACCAAAGAGAAACTGCTTCCTAACTTCGTTGAAATATCCAAAGAAAACTGCTTCCGGTCAACGAAACAGCAGATAAGTACGAGGATTCCAGTTGACCATTGTAGAATAAGCTGCAATCTCAAGCCCAAGGTGGACAAACCAAGTACATACCTGTCAATATTCAATTAAAATGAAAATGACTAGAAAAATAAAAAAGGCTTACTCTCGGTTCTCTTCGTGTCTGGCAATTGTGCAAACATGGCAGTGATCTCGTGAAGTGAATTTGGCATTTGGTAGAAAGAATGAAAGACAAAAGGACACGATAATAGAGGCTAATTGTAAGGTGCGAATTGAGTCATGGAGCAAGAAGCCTAGTGTTATTGTTCTCGTAGATCAGGGTCGGAGATGCATGCAAGGAAGAGGTTGACTAGAATGGAAATTGGGATCGCAAATGAACATGTGGTATTACATGATGTAATATGACGATGGGAAGATGGAGGCCAAGCTTACCAATAGAAGAGCCGACACCATGAGAGTGAAAAATTGTCTGTAGTTCCTTTTGCCTATACAATTGTTTAGCCACTACAGAAAAGAAACCAAGGGAATAAAATAAGTATTAGTAGAGTTTCTGATGAAGAACCGAGATAAAGTATTCAATGAATGAAGATCATGCATTACCCTGCAGTGATGATCGAAATGGTTGACACATTTGTCACAGACTCGGCAGTGCTTACTGTATTTGAAAACCTGCCAAGAATAAAGTACTTATGACAACAAATCGAATGGCAATAGCATAAAAAGAATGCAAGATAAGCACAGATGGTGGAGCTACTCTTTCCCCTCGTAAGTCCTAAGATCATAATGTAATAATCATCTCATTAAAGGGAAGAATAAACAATCAAACTTTAAAGGCACCAAAGGGATCCGTACCTCAACTTCACACAAACTGCAATAGAACATTCCATCTTCACTCATCTGTTGCTCGGTAGATTCTTCATTCGAGCCACAGCATTTGCAAATAACAGCACAAGGAGAGAAAATCCATAGCAAACAAGATGACCGCTTCATTGAACCATCGTTTCCCTCAAGTTCAACACCACCGTCTTTCAAGGTTTCATCAGTTGCTGCTGTGTCCTTTTCTGCAGTTTTTCCTCCAACCAAAGCATCATTGTCATCATGCAAGGTTGTAGCTGAACCTCCACCTAATTTACAGTCTTTTGGTCCAGAATACTTCCCACTTTCAGGAATTTTAAGATACTTTTTAGACTTAAAAACTCCGGGATCTGCAGGATCTGCTGCCGCACACCAAATATATAGGCCAAAGCAACAAGTAATCTAAAATGAAAAACATTGTTACTAATACTTCCATGTAATAAACACACACTTCCCCTAACAGATTCTGATATCAATAGAACCAGAAAAAACCAAGATTCTAGTAGCAAAACAAAGAACCTTCTCCGGTGTTAAATCAACTGCATTTTGAAACTCAAGTCCAATTGTTCTTAAACTTGTTCAATCAACACAAATAACTTAAACCTACTTTATCCTAAAAAGCCAAACCCGAGACTCAACCGCATACCAGGAACTGTCATCTCCTAATCCTTAAACAAAGTTTAAATGTACAATCTTCAACCAAATCAAGTGATAAATTAACAATCTTTTGATGTACAAAAATTAGAAATTCTAGTACAGAATCAAAGGAAACAGTAGCTAAAAGACAAGCAACATATTTTGCTTTATCAACTGAGGTGACATGTTGATTGAAAAAAAAAACGACACGAAGAGAAAAACACCAAACGGATGAATCAAAAGAAACAAACAAAACATAGATCTCAAAGATGTTACTAAAATTATGTACCAAAAAAAGGAAATTTGTTTGAAATGGCTTACAAGAGGGGTATAGATTCCCATCACAACATATTGAAACATTTTCTTCCCAACAAAAGGAGCAAAGAACACATAGAAAGCAAATCCAAGTGCCAAGAACACAGCAACAGCCACCACCTTCACAAACAACAAAAATGAAAACTTTACTCAATACCCCGAATTAAAACAAAAAAAAAAGCTCGATTATTTACACACAAAAAAAGTTACCTGAAGTGGATGAGAAGGAAGCTGCCATCCATGCTTCCTCATTTCCTCTTCAAATGCTTTAGTCCCAGAAAGAACAAGAAAGAAAGTGTATGAAACAGGAAAAGAAAAATCTGGGAATTCCTTTTTTTTTCCCACTTTATACTTATTTTCTCACACTTTCCCTCATTTTCCAGGAAAAAAAAGGATAACCCATTTTCACTGGATCACTAACCAAACAAAAGCAACATTACCCATTTTTTGTTCTTTTTTTTTTTTTTCACTACAACAACAATGAAGTTGACGAAGAAGATAGGTATGGACTCTGCTTCACTTAATCATAGCCCTACAGAGGAAAAAAGAAAAACAATGGCTAGTCTGGTCTTTTTCGGGGGTTTCCTTTGTTTTCTAAGCAAAAACAAGGAGAAACAAAGAGTGGAATGAAATCTGGCTTATCTTTTCTATGTCTATAAACTTATTAAATTTGCCATTCAAGTCCAAAGTCCAACCCAACTTTTACTTTAATTTTATATTTTATTTTATTAATTTGTTTCTGCCATGACCTTTTTCACTGCTGCAAATCATGTGTCACAGGCCCAATGCAACAGACACTTGTTTGGTTTCCACTTTTTGTAATTGCTTTCACCAACCATTTGTCTTTCAAAATTTGGTCCCCCAAGGTCGCAAACACATTTACTCATCGCATTAAAAGCCATTAAAATCCCTTCCCACTTTAAAGATTAACACCAACAAAACTCAAAACCCAAATATTCCATAAACAAAGTTTTATCAATTGAAATTGTTATTGGTTCTTTTTTGTGATGTAATTAACCCCAAAAGAAAAAAAAAATATGACCCACTCAATGTTTATTGTATTTTGACTAGAAATGAGTGTTCTTCTGTAGAAACGAATTTGACACAGTGACAGGAAATTGGTAGGGAACCCCCCAATTTAATTAATGTCCATTTTTTAGCTTTGAAAGCTCATGTACCTGTCTTTACCTGATGCCATTAAATGCATGGTTTCTTTGGGTAAAAGTAATATGGAGATATTTATATTAATATTTATATTATAATTTTAGTCAAAAATAGGATAAATCTTAAAATTATACATGAGTTTTATTTTGGTAAACTTATACATATGAAAATTTGATTTAATTATACACAAATTTAATGAAATAAATACATCTATTTGTTTTATGTGGAATAAGTATAATTATTTGTGTGTGCAAAAATAAACATAAATTGATGTTATATCGATAATTATGTTAATAAATTATGAGATTTAGGTCAAATTAAAATTTTATATACAAAATTACATAAAAATAAAGTTATTGTATAAAATTACGTAGTTTTGAGATTTATTCCAAAATTAGCTTTCCGTTTAGTATTCAAAGGCAAAGTTGGGCAAAGCCATGTGTTACAAACTCTAGCCTCAATGGCTCCCATGCCCCTATCACACAATTTATATAGGGTGGATGAAATTTCAAATTAAAATTTTTATTTGAAAAATATTTATTTTTCAAGGTAAACTTCACAAATAGTCATCCAATTATTAGTGTATTTTTATTTTGGTCACTCGAGTTTAAACATTTTTAATTTAGTCATTAAGGTTATTGAGATTTAATATTTTGGTCTCTAAAGAGATATTGATGTAGTTTTTTTATTGACATAATAATAAATTTAGCTCTTCAATATTTATAAATCCCATCAATTCTGTCATAATTCTAAAAAATTCAATAAATTTAACTCGTAAATTTACACCTCCTTATTCAATTAACAACAAATTCGTATCCATCAATGTACTAAAAAATAGTACGTCAAGTTTGATCCAATCCAATTTAAACTATGTTTCACGTGATTATAGTTTTGAACGGCGAGTAAGGGTGGTTAAGTTGAAATTAGTGACAGACCAACTAAATTATTGTTGTATAAGTCAATAATCACCCAATTTTTATATTAACTTTTATTATATTAAAAAAGGTCACGTAACAGAGAAAAGAATAAACTCGGAAAAAGAGCTGAATATTTTTTTTTTATTTTTGCAAATGGTGTTTTAAGAAATAGATTTGGCATTTTATTGTCAGTTTTTGGACTTTGTGACTCCCTTTTTCTAGGTTATAGCAAATAAATAATTAGTTATTTAACAAGTAAAGACACCGAGAAAAAACAATGGCAGCTGGCCAGCCAGATGACGGGAAGAGTCACAGTTGTAATAAAAAAAAAATTGCACGAAAACGGCGTTACGGTAATTGAAGGAGGTGTCAGAATATATGGACAATTTTGGAAGGTTAAAATGTAAATTTTATTTTAGTATTTTAAATTGTAATATTAATTTGTAACCTAAATAAATAGAAAATAATATTTATCATTTAAAATATTGTATTAATAGTTTGATTATATAATTATAAATATCGGAATTAATAGTGAGACACGAGGCGTAGTTGAAGTGCTTTAATGAATGAATATATATATATATTGGTACATTACAATTAATTTTGAGAAAAAAATAAAAACCGATTTCAATCGTGGTGTTTGGATAATTTTTTAAATTAAACATTTATGATTCCTCAGTCGTTTAATTTGTAAATTTTATTTTATGATTAAAATAAATATTTTATATTTAAAATATTTTAAAAAATTGAAAATTTTCTTAAACATAAATCAATTTTATTAAAATAAAACTCAAAAGTAATAAAAAAAATTCTAAGCAAACCAACTTGAAGTTGATCATAATCGTAAGTATATATTTTTTAGATATAAAATTATAAATATAATTTTGAAGGAGGAAATATTGGTAATTATCTCATGAAAGAAGTAGCGGTGAACAAAACTCGATTCGACTCGAAAAAATCGAAAAAAAATTCGAATTTCGAGTTAAACGAATCGAGTTATTCGAGTTAATCAAGTTATTCGAATCAACTCGAATTTTTTTTTCGAATTTCGAGTTCGAATCGAGTTGAGTTTTCGAATTCGAATAACTCGAATAATTCGAATAATTCGAATATCAAACTATAATATTTTATATTTTTACCCCAAACTCCCAAACTTTTTTACTTTTCTCTCAAAACTTTTACTCCTTCCCACTTTCCCCCCAAAACTTTTACTCCCCTCCACTCCCAACCCCCCAATCTACCCAAAATCCATTTCCCACCAAAATTTTACTCTCCCATTTATTTTTTCTCAAAATTTTACTCCCAAAAACCCTCAAAACCTTTTATTTTCCCCCAAAATTTTTACTCCCTCCTACTTTTCCCCTAAAACTTTTATTCCCTTCCCATCCCACCTCCATCTATCCCAAACCCTCCCCCCTCCAATTTTTTTTTAATATTTTCCCTCCAAAATTTTACTCCCCCGTATTTACTTTCCCTCAAACTTTTATTCCCCAAAACTTTTTATTTTTCCCCTAAACTTTTATTTCTCACCCTTTACTCTCAAATAAAAAATTAAAATTATTCAAAAAAAATCACTAAACATAAACAGTAATAATTTTATTTATATCTACTATTAATATTATTAAATTAAATTTCACATTTTATATATTAAATTAAATTTCACATTTTATATTATTTATATTATTGAATTGTTTAGTCATATTGAATATTTATATTAAAATTGAATTATTAATTATGCCATAAAATATCCGTGTTAAAATTTTATATTGGTATCAATTTCACATTTTATTTTTAAAATAACTTTTATTAAAAATCATATTTTTACATTTAATATATTTTTAATTCTAAAATACATAGTGACAAGAATCAAGATAATTGAAACAACTAAGCAAGCAAAGAAGCTAACCGGTATATAAAAAATTAATAAATAAATTATGAAGTGATGAAAGTTAATAAAAAATTTGATTAAGGTGGACAAATTTTATTACGATGGGTGACAATTGTTACAATGACCCAAAATTGTTTTTTAAAATTTAATTCGAACAAATATATTTGATTCGATTCGATTCGAATTCCATCTCACTCGACTCGATTCGAGAAAACTTCAAATAAAGTTAGGATGATAAAATGAGATTCGAAAACTTGATTAACTCGAAAATTTTTTATTCGATTCGATTCGAGTCGATCGAATGCTCACCCCTAGAAAGAAGCACTTAAATCTTTTTACTGTCTCTTCAAAGGACAATGACTAATGTTTAAATTTCGTGTTGGGGATCGACCCATATAAATAATGAAATAGTAAAAATGGATAATAACAAACTTAAATATTTACATGGAATATCCTCATTGAGGGAAAAACCGTGGGCAAAAGAGGTATCGGCTTTTCACTAAATGAGTAAACAAATGAGAGTACAATATGAAGAAAATAAACCTAAATATACTAAGTGTACATTACCCAGAATAACGAATACAAAGCTCAAAACCCTAAAGAGCAAACCGATAAATAAAACCTTAAAAATGGTATAAAATACTATCCATAATTAACACGAAACTCTCACCAAAATTCATATGCGATTTCATATTGTCACCCTAAAAAAACCATTACTACTTGACATTTCAAACTAAGGATACAAAGCCCCTTTAAATAGGTTAAGATTAGAGTTTTAATCATACTAAAATATCCTTGGAACACCTCACATTTCGTATTGCTTGATTAAGTAGGTTATTAGTTTTAATGAATAAATTTCTTTATTCTAACCAAATCCAGTGGCGAATCTAGAGGGGGGCTGGCATGGTCTCCGCCCCCCTAAAATGTAAAATTGTTATTTAAGCCTTTAAATTTTTTTAAAAATTTTAAATTAGTAAAGGTAAAATTGTACATTGCCCCCCTAAAATTATAAAAATTTGATTTAATCATTTAAAAATTATAAAGATATTGACTATAAAAAATTAAAATTTCATTCGATCCCCCTAAAAGATTGTTCTGACTTCGCCCCTGACCAAACCTATATAATTTTTATTAATATAATTGAATTATATTTATCATTTTAACTAAACCTATATAAAAAGGCAAATTAATATTATACATATTAAATGAAATGTTTGAACATAAAGAGAGAGGTTGATATAGAAACAACAAGTACAAAACAGAACGAGCGAGACGATAAGCACTACCCTCTGATTTTGCTTTTCTTTATTTAATTAGATATATGATTTATTTTGTTAATTGTTGTTTTTTAGCTGCATGGGCGAGGCTCTCCATTACATGGTTCCCACTTCAATGAACATTAAGTCAAAGGAATGTCGTAATTGGTATCTTCTCCAGTCTCATTTCAGAGGCACGGTTTTATAAAAACCAAGTAAAAAGAATCACGGTAAATTTTCAAAATTATCACTTTTATTTATGTTAAGTCACTTATATTTAAAATGTTATGTTTTAGTTACTAAGTCGTTAATTGTTATTAACAATATAATGGTAAGTTAATGTGACACGCTAAATCATCTTTTCAAACAAAAAATTAAGTTAAATTCTATAATTAATCCCTATATTTTTTTATTTTGAGCAATTTAATTTATTCTTTTATGTTCTTTTTCTTTTCTTTATCTTCCATTCTCTCGCTTCTCTATTTGTTTTCCTCCCTTTTTTTTTTTTTAGCGTAGTTTTTCTATATTTTTATTTGTTAAATAAAACTAGCCCATGTACTTTTATTTAACAAATAGAAAACATAGAAAAATTACGTTAAAAAAAGAGAAGGAAGAAAAATAGAGAGAGAAGCAGAAGAGAATGTAAAATAAAGAAAGAAAAAAGAGGAAAATTAAAAGAACATAAAATAAACAAATTAAATTGCTCAAAACGAAAAAATATAGAGACCAATTGTATAAATTAACTTAAAATTTTATTTGAAACGATGATTTAACATATCATGTCACTTCTTGTTACACTATTACTTGATAATTAACGGCTTAATGACTAAAATGTTACAACGCGATAACGTAAGTGACTAAAACGTAATATTTAAAATATAAATAACTATTTTGATATTTACCCAAAGAAAAACTATTTGTTTATGTTTATTGCCATCTAACTTGAGAAAAAAAATACATTTGAGTGTGTTTAAACTCACATATTTTAATATTAATAATAATGTCTATATGAATGAAGGTAAAATTGAATAAATAAAAATAAAATTTATTTTATTAAAAAAAGAAAGTGTGAAATGTCCCGTGAGTGAGCATGATATAATAGAAACACACGTGATTGATACATATTGATACCCGTGACAGGCCAATGTCCACCTCACCTCCTCTAATGTTTTCATTCACAATCATATCTTTTTTCCTTTGTTATTCTTTTACGAGAAAATGTATATATATATATATATAATTTTTTATAATTTATAAAATTTTAAATTAGTAATTATAAATTTACATTTTAATTTTTTAAAAATAATAAAATTTATAAAAATATAAACTATTAAAATAATAAAATTATATTTTACTATCGTAAAAATATACAACTTAATTTAAACTCGAATTTTTTACTCCATAAAATGTGATGGAACATTGAAGTGGACCGAAAATAAAGTATACAGCTTTATAGCCGAAAGCAATTAGGAACAAAATGATTATAATCAAATATAAGTTTTGCTTCATTTGTGCGCAAAGACAACAAATCATTCAATTAATTCTTTTCTTTTAAATAAAAGTTATTTTTATTCTCATTTGCTTCCAACATTTCTTCTCATTTTCCTCATTTTTGTGTCACCCCCACCAATCAACTTTCAATTCTACTATTAAATAAATTACTTTTTTTCTTTTTTTACTGTTAGAAATTATACAATTTAAATTTCGATATTTGTTAAGAAAATGAATGCACTGATGAAATAAAAGGATTTGTGGGGACAAAAGACACCATTTTTCTTTTATTTAACTTTGATTAGAATAAGATTTTTAACCTTTAAATAGATGTGGTTAAAACTCTTATTGGATAATTCGTTTTTCAGCGTTAATGAATTTCTCCTCTTTTATCCATGATTTTCTTTTCTGAAAGGATTTTTATATAAAATCGATATTCTTTCTCTTTTTCTTTTTATTACTTAGCAGTCATTCTACCGCCATTATCGATATTTATTATAACAACTACCAAATAACGGCTAATAAAAAAATATATAAAATGCATTTTTAGAAGAAACAAAACACCTACCATTCTTGAATTGATGGCAAGGCAGTTAAACCATATGGCGAAAGCTCTAAGATATTAGACCCAAGAGTTTACGTCAATTCACCGATACAATTATTATTTTTAAGAGGATAAAAACACTTGAAAACACTCAAATTTATAATAGTAACCCAACTCCACTTGAACTTATGCTGTCTCCTTTCCATGCTTTTTTGTTTTTGGTTCCATGACTGAAAACCGTTAACTAGAAAAAACGGACAGAGACAGAGGAAAGAAAAACAGTGGAAAAGCAGAGTATTGATAAAGAAAAGACATGTAATTGTCTAACATATTAAGCATGCCATGCCATCTATCATATCATGTTATGTGGTCTCATTTGTATACATTATCTACTATACAAAAATGAAGAGGGTGCTGAAATCTCACCCTCTCTCTTTCTATCAATAAATAGACACAGCTATGGGTGTAAATATGAATTTGTTTAATTAGTTATGTATTCATTACTAACCATTCTCTTTAGTGGGTGCAAATATAGAAAGCAAGGTTTACATTCAATTTTCAAAAATTTTAGATGAGTTTATTTAAAATTTTCAAAAAATTGGGAGGTCCTAAAATGAAATTAAAGCTACAGGGTCTTCCTTGTTATCATAGGGTTAAATTATTGTTTTGGCTAAATTTAGCCGTAACTTCTATATTTGGGTTTGAGTGTTTTTTTTCAAATTAATTTCTGAACTTGATAATTGTTTTCATGTCCGGGTTTAAATTAGATAATTGTTCATACATGGACTTGAACTTAAGTTAGCCCCTGTAAACTTGACAATTGTTCTCTTATTGAGTTTGAATTTAGTGTTTTCAAGGAAATATGAAGAACTAGTTTGGACAAAAAAAGTTTAAACCCCAATGTGAGAATAATTGTCAAATTTAAAAATAATTTGGGTCAAAAAAAATTTAATTCTAATACAAAAATAATTATCAAATTCAAGATCTAACTTGAAGAAAGATAAGTAGAAAGTTGATTAACCATAATTAAATGTAATCATGCCCAATGGCATTGTTTTTCCCCTCATATTTGCGTCAAAAGAGTGGGTCATGGGTGAGTGTCATTCATTATTCAACTTTACACAAACATGTGAGAAGCATTAATTTATCAAAGATTATCCATCAATTGAGTTTATATTACAAAATTCAAATTCGATTAATATTTTTTATTTGTCCTGACAATAAAAAAATTTAAAAAATTACGGTTACTCAGAATTTTATTATTTTTATTTAAACATATTAATGGCCAACAATCACAAAAACAACATAATTCAGCATGTTCCATGTACAAAAGAATGCATGGAATAAGAGAATCAAATTACACTATATATACACGCACGCACTAAACTACTTTACGTACAACCTTTTAAGCTTTACATTTGCCTGAAATATGACAGATTTTCCATGCTGCAATTCAGAGACATTACGTTTCCTGTTCTTCTTTTAACCGTAACCGTGCTACCGGTCGTTGCCTATCTTTCGTAGAATCGACACTGTTATTTACACCGTGGTTGTTATCGGTTACTATATTCTGTGTTCTTACTTGTGTTGCGTTACTACTGGCGGTGTTGTGGCTGCTAGTTCTGGCAGCCGGTACATCATGATTATGTTTTCCCTCGTATGTCGTTATAACAGCCTTGGGATCAGTCGAAGCCCTCTCGACGTGTTTACGGACATTGCATCCCGGGGTTGTACATTTGTAGTAGCTTCTGTAGAACCAAAAAAAAATGCATTAGGCATGTTCCACATCCATGCACAAAAGAACAGAACAGAAAATGAAACATTCCAGTATCCACATTTGTTCCAAGAGCTAACACCGGGGTTACGGATACACAGTTAGTCAATGAAACCGAGACTCATTAGTCATTACCTTGGATAAGGATTGCCTTTGACAACTTTCTGTCCATACTTGCGCCACCTATAGCCATCATCCAATAGATCAACTTCGCTTGTTGTCTGCACGATAATTCTAGGTTCGGTAACAGTCCTATGTGACGAACATGGCTCCGAAACTCTAATTTCCATACTTCTGCATATAAAGAAACAAGTTTCGTTGGATATAGGGAGTTTCAATACTGATTCAGTGGTGGTGCATATAATAAGAACACAGGAAATTTTTTGCATACCGTCTTTTGGTATCAGGTTCATCTTCATCTTTTTCATCATCACTATCACTCGTCCCGGAAAGAAGATCGGTTGTAGCTTGGCTAGACTCTTGATCCTTCTTAGACATTGAAGAACATGTCCCTTCTTTAATTATGTTTAAGTTGGTACTATGAAGTTGAGAAGTTGATTCGGAATTCCCCCGATTATTCGAAGTTCCGTTTCCTTTTGCACGCTTATTCTGCTGAGGAGGTTGATGGTTATGTTGCCCTTTGTAGATGATTTCAGTGACTTGGCCATCAAGTGATCTCTCAACCTTCTTCTTGACGGGACAACCGGGATGCGTACACTTGTAATAACTTCTTGGGAATTCGCTGCCTTTCACCTGTTTCTGCCCATACTTCCGCCAGTTGTAGCCATCACTGGCATGCTTATCAGAAGCAGGTTGGGATCTCTGATCAGGCTGAGATACGTCCGACGGTTGCTTAATCATAACACTAGAGTCTTGCAACGAGGTTGCCGTATCGGCATGTATTTGCATATGCGAATTAGCTTGTGCAACCTGCGCCGTGACTTGTGCTAGAGCCTGTTGGTGTGTCATTCCGAAAGGTCCCTATGCATTTCATAAACAAAGGATATTGCAGTGAATCAAAAGCACCAACAGTTATAAAACTAAGAGCTGCCACTACAATGACACCCCACATTGCCAAAGCTTTTTAATGTAACAATGAATCAGACACGAGAATGTATCGAATCATATATCCAACAGCATAAGCTTTGAGGTCATCCAAGCTCGGTTTTTAACATGACAATGAATTAGACATGGGTATGTTCGAGTAACTTAAGCAACTAATCACACTCGAGATATGTTCAACAACATAAGCATGGACCTGAAAAGTTTTTATGTCGAGTGTATGTGTATCAAACCATATATCCAACAACATAAGCTTTTAGGTCATCCATGCTCGTTTCTAACGCGACAATGAATTAGACACGGGTATGTTGAAGTAACATAAGCAACGAATCACACTCGAGATACGTTCAACAACATAAGCAACCATCCATGGCTTCCTTTATATCTATCTCCTCACTCATATAAGACTCATAAACCAAGAGGCACATTCTTACAAGTTTTGTAATTTACATTAACATCAATCAAAAGGTTAAAGAGTCCAATTCAATCCAAAGGAGTCTACAACTTGGGATAAAATAAAGTATTACGAAGTCACTTGTACTAGAAGTTGGTATTAAAAAATGGATAAATTAGTCCTTTTACATTATATCAAAAAATAAATTGGTCTTATTTTACTATTAAAAATTATACCTGATTATTCTGTCAGTCAGCCAGACCAGTTTTTAACACTACATATAGATGGTTTTAAAAGAAATAACAAATTTACTCTTTGATTGTTCATTTCTCTTTAGTAGAAATGACAATATGCAATTTAACTCTTCGTACTTTACGTGGTATTTTACAGCAAATACAAATTCCAAACTCTTTAGATATATATAAAGGGTTGCGTAAATCAACTAAACTAAATTCCCTCAAGTCCTAATTTCACAAATTTTCTTTTCTATTTCATTCCTTTATTGCTATATGAAAACAAAAACAAGAGTCTAAAAGAAGAAAATGTTATTTTGAGTGCGAGGATGGAGTATATATAATAAAATATATTTGGAAGAAAGTTAAAAAGATGACATACATAAAAGCTTTTTCCTATTTACTTGGAACAAACTCTATTTCCCATCTTAAAAGCATCCCTTTTATACCATTGGTTCTCTCAAACAAAACAACAAACAGGGAAGGAACTCATTTAAAGAAAATCAAATTTAAGTTGCTAATATTACCTGGGGACCAGGAGAAAACACACTAAATCCTGGAGATTCCAATAAGCTCGCAGGGCTCAACAATCCTTGTGGCATCACAAACGACGACGGTTGTTGAGTTATCGCTAAACCGGCCGGCTTATTCTGCTTGAACCGCAACCCCGTGTTAACTCCTCCACCTTCAGCCTGCTCTTCGGTCAGCTTTTGAGCTGCTGGAGACGCCATGGCACCGGCGAGCAGCTGAGAAAATGACTTGGAATCGTCGGTGGTGTCGGAGAAGAAGTTGGAAACAAGTGTCATGGGACCTGGACTGAATCCCATCAAGCCTGCCCCACCGTTGAATAACGCCTCCGAGAACGGCCGTGGTGGTGGAGTAATCATTGGCCGTTTAGACGAAGCTACTGTTTTCGACGGCGGCTTCTGCTCCTGCATCTCATCCGCCATAAAAACGTGTAAAAAGAAAAGAAAAGAAAAAAGACAAAGCTTTAGCTTGTCTGGATTCTGAAATTATAAGTTTTCCTTCCTCTTTCTCTTCTTGCGGATCTGAATCGTAACAACTTTTTTAGTGAAAAAAAGTCCACGCTTCAGATACGTAAAAGCCTTTTCTTTTTCCTTCTTTTTTTTTTTTTTTTATATATATATCTAAGGGTGTTCAATCGCGCCATCAGATCGGCCGATATGTACACTTAAAATTCCATTTATGCCCCCATTTTTTTACTTTTTTCCCTAAATATATTTTAATTTTAAAATTAAATACTAGAATTATCCAAATTCATTTTTGTATAGATTATAAAATACTAGTTTCTTATTAATATATTTAATAATTTTGAAAAATTTTAAGGGTGCATTTGAGCAATGATGAAAGTAATTATACTCTTTAACTACAAAAAAAATTTATAATTTTTAAACATGTTCGGTTAATAGGGAATTTTTTTTTAGAGTAACAAATTTTCTCTCAATTATAATTGGAAGTTTTGAATGTTTCAAATTAAAGAGTTCTCGAACCGTTTTTAGTGCTTGTGTCTAACTCTATTATCTCAAATGGTATCGTATCCCATGATATGGTGCAAGAAAATTTTTTGTATTTACATAACTAACATCCACCACATAATATTTTCCTACAAAAATAATAGGTAACAGTTTAAATAATTTATAAAAAAAATTAAAATAAATAACATAAATTGATATTAATATTGGTGGATTATCATATGTAATTTTTAACCATTTTGAGATCTCTTCCAAACAACATTTCTTAGCACTCGAGAATCTGAAGCAGAATCCTATCAAAATCTACCCCATTCCTAATTAACACAATAATGTATTGATATTTGAGTGGGATTTCAAAGTTAGATACTCATCTAAGGCTTCCTTTGGATTGAGGTTTAAAGGCAGTGAGGTGTGTTTACATGGAAAATATGGTGCCTAACTCACTGCTGTGTTGTTTGGTTTAGACTGTCAGTGCAGTGAAGTTTCTTTTTCACCACGCTAGTCAGTTGATTTTCAGCTGGAGAAATCAGCAGCAGTGGAGGGCTAAACTGAGCTGTTGGCACTGTAGCAGACAAGATTAACCTTATTATCATTTCCAATAGGGATAAAACATGACAAGGAATATTATTTAGTTGTAGGAAGGACCATAAAACCACTTGCAAGAACTTGATGATGTTGCTAGCACCAAAGACACGATGAGCAATGGCGAACTTGGCTGGTTCAGTAGGAGGAAAATAAGGTGCCAACACACATTTATCAGCACACCTTCTCCTCAAAATTTTGCAAGCGGCACATGGGCTAATAACCACCAGCGGCGACGATAACGGTGGAGAAGGTGGTGAGTTCGAAGAGATCGAAGAATTGGGAGAAAGGGATGGAGAAGAAGAAATAGTAGGAGTTGGAATTGGTTCACTGTATTCCATATCTTGCAAAATGAGTTTTTAGGGTAAATACATTCAAGGCCACTAAAATATTATTAAATTTACGTTTTGGTCACTCAATTTCAAAAAATTATAAAAATGATTATTAAGTTATTCGAATTACAACAAAATTCACATATTTTAATAATTTTAAAAAAAGTAAAATAATTTAAAAAACTTCTATTATATATCAATTCTAATATGATGTCCTTAATAGTCATTTTTTATTCTTACCTCACCGCTACAGCTGCGTTTGAATCCAAACACACACTCCACCATTGTTTCTAATCTCACCGCCACCGCTGTTTTTAACCTCACCGGAGGTAAACACACCAAACTAGCCCTAAATGTCTTTCTCCTTTTTCTCTTATCTTCTCACTTGATTCATGATAATAATTAATCGATAATGATATATTGTATTAGTTACAATTTTAAATCATTTATATATTGTAATTATTATATAATTTTTAATGCTCGTGTTGATTAATGAGAACAATTTCTTTAAAAGTAACTATAATGTTAATATATAATTTCATATATTATCAACAAAAACAAATGTAATTATTATTTTCATTCGATGCGTTAATGATACATTATCAATGAAGCAAATATAATTATGGGTTTAAAATTTACATATTTAAATTTCTCGTTGAAAAGAAAATAACTTGTGATTGCAATACAACCTACTGTCTCTGTCTCCAACAGCACTTACTCACATCCAAGTCCGAGTAACGTAGGTTAAAACCGACAAGCCCAGAAATTGAGATTTACAGATAAAACCCACCATGGCAGCAGCAAGATTGAAAGCTTAATGTGGCTTTTTCCAATATGTACCATGGCATGAACTCATCAGCATCATCCTCAACAGGAGTTGGTAAGTTCGGATAAATTAGACTCGGCAATGGCATCTCAGTTGAGTCCTGTTTTCATCATTAACGTTTTTTCCTCCAAACTTCCAACAACCCCCTAATGCTTGGCCAGACTTGAAAATTTTGGTGCCCCTTGTTTTTTCTTTCTTTCAACAACCATGTGGAAAATGATCTCTTTGTTTCTACACAAACTGACCACCATTAGAAGCACATTTCAAGTCATTGTTGCGAGCAGAACCTCTTGAAAGCATCATCAAACACAAAGCCACCTCTTGTTGTTCTTGTTCTTCATCCTCCGTATCTGCCAAAGTGACAGAGTTCTTACAGCAAACGCCAGTTGTGTCACTGTTTCTTGAATGACAAGCCATGTGACGACAAACAGCTTTCAATGAATGGAAACCCTTACAACCTTTGAGTACACAAGTGTTGCCTGTGTCAGAGAAATTGTTGGTCTTTTTGGGGTTAACCCTTAAACCACATGGGGATTGACCACGACGACGACCACCACCACCATCATTTTCACCTTCAGCAGCTCGCCTGTTAATGGAGATTTCAGCTGATCCTTCATCAGCTTCAGCAAAATTCATATGAGTCCTTATGTCACCACCAAGCGACTTTCCACATCGATATCTCTCTTGTTACAAAACTTACAAACAAATTCCTTCTCGACGTTTTGCCATTAAAACTCAATGGAGACTGATCATTCAAAAACATTAAAAAAAGAAACATAAGCAAACATAGTATCAATAGCTCATTTCTCACCTCAATCTTCAAAGAGACTGCATTTTTTCATGATAGCATAGAAAACAGATCACAAAGTTTCTTCTTTTTTTTAAAGGATCCAAAAACAGACTCTTCAAATCCCAATTTTCCGAAATGGAAAAAAATAAGAACTTCACAGTAAATGGGGGTGGCTTAAAATGGCAATGAAAAGGCCTACAAGAAGAATAATGGAAGCAAAGAACCCAAAGACTCTTTATTTTTTTTTCAGTTCTCTCTCTTTTCCCTTTGTTTTAGTGTTGTAGTTGAAGTGGAATTACATTTACATGCATGGAAGCAAAATGCTTTAAAAGGGAAAAAAAAATATAGACAACACGTGTAATCAAATGAGAATCATCCGATGATTTTGAACGGTCATGATTTTCTGGGCTTTGTTAAGGATTTCCCCAACAGAATGAGAACGACTCACTGATTGTAGTTGATAAAAATGGTTTTTTTTTTTTTTTTACATAGCAAAGCTGTGAGAGATATCCAGAAAGGTTTTGTCTTTGCTTGCAAAGCTCATATAAGTTAAAGCACAAGAATCTCCAACCCCTTTATGTTGCTTTCAGCTTCCTCTATTTGCCTTGCCACCATTAAAAGGATCCTTCTTTTGCAAAAAACCTGTTAAAACTTTATGGTTGGCCCCTCCATCTTCCTTCCAAACACCTATAAAAAATCGAATAGACTCGTAATATTCACATTCAAATAGATATTTATTACTGCACTGTGTTTTTTTTCTTTTTGTTATTTTACGTGTCATAATTATTTAGATGACGATAAAAATATTAAAGAAACTTTTATATTAAGAATTGGATTGCATTTTATTTCATTTACTCAAAAATTAGTAAATTAATCATTGTACATTAGATAAAGTAAAATTCCATCCATTCTAACAGTTAAAAACTGGTTCCTATAGGTCAATATGAGATGCACGTGAACTTTATGATTTTTCTCTTAATATGTCAATTTTTAACAGTAGAAATAAATAAAATTTTAATAGAAATAACCAATTTACTCTTTAATCTAATGTAAAAAGACTAATTTACTCATTTTTATAGTAAAAGAATAAAATGCAATCTAGTTTCTGATATAAGGGTGTCGACTACCAACCTACCTACTCTTACAAACATGGGAAGAAAAAGAGAGTGGATACCGGATAAGAAGAAAAAGCCAAGTACATAGGACCATCTCATTTAAATACTCCCAAAATACATAAAATTCATTTAAAATAAATAAATTTACAGATACCCGAATTCAGCAATCACACATAAATCCTGAGGTGCAGTAAATACCAACTACCATTCAAGTACAAAACTATGAATAAATTCCAGCTAAGTTCAGATCATGAGAAAATTGTACTCCAAAAATTGAAATTCTGGAATCAGTAATTTCACTACAGAGAAAAATGGCCGAACCAAAGTCATTCTCCAAAAAAAGAAAAAATGTTTCAGACAACCTCAGCAACAACAAAAAGAAAAAAAAAATTGATCTGCAACTTCCCTGTTTCCCTTTACAGACATATATCATGGTTGTGTGCCTAAGTCAAAACATTTCCTACACCAACTAAAAAACATCAAGGCCCTTGTCCTTCGTTCTGTAGTATCGGTGGCTGTGTTGGCACCTGCTGTGGCGGCTGAGCTTGCTCGTGAAATGGTGCGTTAAAGTCCATTTCTGCAAGTCCTTCTAACTCTTGGATCGCGCCTGCGCCTGTTCCGTTGTTGATGCACTGAGGCTTTAGTACTTCAACTGCATGCTTCACTTTTGATTGCTGCAATCAGACATCATTCCAGGACAAAGCCACAAGTTTATCTTTAGGTGCCAAAATTTTAAAGGAGTCAAAGTACAATTTTATCTTTGCATATGCTTGTTATTTTAGAATTTTAAAAGGATTAAATTGAAAAATTTTCATCTTTAGCGAGGCCAAAATGATAATTTATCATTTTGAGTGGCCAGAGCCCTTGGGCGCTGTCCCTACATCATTCATTCATATGATACATACATGCATAGATATATGTATAAATCCCAAATAGGCATAATCGTAACTTTCCGATAAGACTTACAAAGAATTCGAGTTTTCTCTTAAGATCTTCATATGTAGCTGCTGATGCTCCACCAGTTGTCTTGTTATCAACCAAAAATAGGTCACATTAGATTTAACACAAACAAATCCAACAGAGTAAAAAAGAAACAGATTATATTTTGCTTGTACATTATATTAAACAGCAAATTAGTTTTTCTGTAAAATTTTTCATCTATTTCTACGGTTAAAAATTGATCCACGTACATCAACATGAATTACATATAGAATGGCACACGTAACTCATTAGATCATCTATTCCATTAGTCATATCAATTTTTAACAGAAAAAACCAATTTACTTTTTAATCTAAATTATAACAACTTATAAGAACAGTAAAAAGGTGATGTCTATTTCCACATCATGCATTGGGGAGTGGAAATCAGTTATAACTGATTTAATCAACTAAACCAACAAACCAAACCGAACCAATCGATCGGATAGTTCAATTAAGCGATCAGTCGGTTCGGTTCATGATAGAAATGGCTAGTTAGATCAGTTAAATTTGAAAAGCTGATCAAGTCGAACCGAAAAGAAACTTGAATGGTCACCCCCTTACTCGTATAATCATATCATAGACAATAACATGTACCATTCTCTTACATGTATGTCTCCATATACTTTTGATATCTTTGAAGAAAGAATAAATGTATAGCCCAAACATTGCAATATGAATACGTAATACTAGGAAATGTACTGCATAAAAACCGGGTTTACCTTCTTGGGCCGGCCTACCGGTCTCCCAGTGGTTTTCTTGGCCATTGTATTGCTGCCAACTTTGGGCGGTCGACCTCTCCGCTTACCGGGGACCACCGTGCCGGTGGCTCGAGCCGTGCCCTTAGGCCTCCCTCTGCGCCTTGGTAAACTAGGAGCAACGGGAGCAGCAGGATCAGCGTCAGCATAGGGAACAGCCACGGGTTGACCCTGGATCGGCACAAAACCCTGTTGAGGTACCTGGTTCACGGCCCTAGGCGGCCGTCCACGGCCCCTTTTCACCGCATTAGCACCACCAGCCACCACTGACCTAACCGTCTTCGGTCTCCGAGACCCACTTTTAGGTGGCCGACCCCGGCCCCTCCTAGCATCAAGTTGACCAATGGGTGCATTTTTCCTAGGCCTACCGACGGATTTCTTAACTTCACCCGCAACCTGAACATCCAGCAGCTGAGACCCGGAATCAGTAGCCGAAACCGTCGGTTTAGCCTTAGGAGGACGCCCGCGACCACGTTTTGGAGCCAAAGAACCGTCGGGGACATTAGAAGTAGCAGAATCCGGCACCGGAACTTCAGATCCGGCAGAGGGAGCAAGCTTATAAGACTTCCTTACCATAACAAGTTGACCGCTGCTTTTCAAGAGCTTCAAATGTTGAGTCAACAACTCATCGTGACTCGGTGGGTACGGTTTGTGAGCTAACTCGATGTACTTAGAAATGGCCCTTTTGCTTGACCCATTCTTCTCTTTCAAAGCACCAATGGCCTCGATTATCATGTCTGGGTAAGGAGGGTGGTCGGAAACCGGAGGCACGGCGGCCGCCGCCGCCGGTGGTTCGACCACAGAAGGCGGAGCGGGGGCCCATGCGGGGACAGTGGGCGGGGGAGGAGGGTCTGCGGGGATGGAAGCTGATGTTGAAGCATTCATTTCTTGGTTATGGGTTAAATTGTTTTTGGGAAAGTGATAATAATTATGGGAGGGAGAGAAACAATCTTTTTTTTAATTTTATTTTTCTGAATAATAATAAAAAGAAACGGTATTTTATTTTTTATTTTTAATCGAAAAATGAAGGAAACATTGTGCTATAAATAAGGAGAGGCATGTTCTACCAGGGTTATTATACGGAAATTATTTCTTCACTTTTTAATTTTATTTACACTTTTATTAATTTAATCCTTCTTTTTAAAACTTCAATCTTTTATTCAAAACAATGTATTTGATTTTTTGTATAAATTTTAAATTACTTGTAATGTCATTGTGAAGTATATGCAGACTATCACGCATGAGTTGCCATGTTAATATTTTTAAAAATAATAATGATTTAATAAATATTTCTATTAAAAATAATTTAATCCTTTTGAAAGATTAATAGTTAAATCTAGTTAAAAATATAGGGATTAAATTCACAAAAATATAAATATTACTATATGGTTTTATATATATATATAGTAAAATTTGTATTAATTTTAAATATTAATTAAAGACAGCATGTCAGTTTTAATTCATTCATAAAATTTATTTTCATATATATAAAAGGCAAAGATTTATTTGGCAAAAATCCGATCGACTTACTAAATAATTTTTTTTTATTTTAGTAAGCACATAAGGAAATTCCTTATCATGTAAAGTTTTGATTAAATTGATGTTGCTGTTATATCCTAATTTGAAAAATATATTATATTTAATATATAATTATGTTAAAATATAATGCAATTTAATCATAATTAAATTTATTTTTAATTATTTAAATTTTATTATTTGTAATTAAAATTACTGAAAAATGAGTGGAGATTGGGAATAAATAAAATAATAAGTATTTAATAAATTAACTACTCAATAGAGATACGATGTCTAGAACTATCAATAGCTCCTCCACATGTAACACCCTATACCCGAGACCATTGCCGGAGTCGAGCATGAGGTGTTACTTGACTTAACTTAAAAGTTCGGGGCATAAAAAATTATTTTCAAAATCAATTTCACTATTCACAATAAAGCTGTCCACCTGCGCAGCATTCACTAAAATAATTATAAGTCAAGCTACAAAACTTGAAATTTAGATCCGTAAATTTTCCCTGAAACTAGACTCATATATATTTTTACCATAAAATTTTTAGAATTTTTGGTTTAGCCAATTAGTACAGTTTATTAGTTAAAGTCTCCCCTGTTTCACTGGTTGACCATCCTGACCTCTTGTCACAAAAATTCAATTATCTCTTTGTACAGACTTCATATGGTGATTCCACTTATTTCTACTGAAAATAGACTCATTAAGGAATCTATACATATAAATTATAACTCATAATTCCTTCTGTACAATTTTTAATGAATTTCTAAAGTCAGAATAGGGACTTCAAAAACTTTCTTGCCCTGTTTCACTAAAATTCAAATATCTAAAAATATATAACCATTTTCTTACTCTATTTCTTTCATGTGAAAGTAGACTCATTCAGATTTAATTTGGCATCTCACTCAGCTTCTAATTCAATTTCCAATATTTTGATGATTTTTCAAAGTTACCTCAATGCATATATCCAAAAACTGTTCCATTGCAAAATTTAAAAAAATTCAAGATAACCCCTATATAATTATCTAACCTTCCCTGCAAATTTAAATCACAACCAATTCCAGTATTTCAACTACTTCATTTAAATACTAATGAAGTTCAACCAATCAACCATTTCAAACTAAAACATGTATATATTTCGATATCTAACACAACCATAACATTCAAATTTATTTTTCATACTTAGTCATTCATACTAATACTTTTTACTTCAATTCCCTATACATGCCATATAAATCCAAAAAGTTGTTTAACAAAATCTACCGGAGTAAATCTGGATAGTGTGATCGTTGTTGTAGATCCGATCCTCCGAAATATATATACACGTCAATCTACAAGAAACAGTAAACACACACCAGTAAGCTTACAGAAAGCTTAGTAAGTTCACAGGCTCATAATAAAATCTTACCAGAATTTCACTAACAACATTAACAAACAAATAAAAATTCAACATTTCCTGCCAACCACAATCGCAAATAATAATTATGTCCAATCGAGCTCAATATCAGTAGTCAACTTCTATTCCGGCATTTAGCTTCAATTGCACTTACAAATACCTGTCAAATTAAGGATAGTCTTACGGAATTGAGTACATCGTTTGCCCGGTGTCACAATTTGCTTGAATATTTCTCATTGCTATAACTCAGTATGGCTTTCTTCACGGAAATACCATACCTACTTTTCACAACTCAGTATGGTTTTCTTCACTGAAACACCATACCTACTTTTCACAACTCAGTATGGTTTTCTTCACCCAAACACCATACCTACTTTTCACACTTTGCCATGGATGCACCATGGACTTATCCGTCAATTCGTCGTTGGTTGCCAAACATGTGTACTCAATCCTGCGTATCCCTTAATTTGAACTAACAATCTCATCTTCTTCTCATTTTTACCATAATCATAATTCAGTAACAATATACGAATTTATACAATATATCATTTCCACATTAACAATTAATCATAAAAATTCAGCCATATGAACTTACCTGGGCCGATTTGCAGAATTTGTAAAAGTTCAGGGACTAATCAACTACTTTTTCTTTTCCTCGGCTTGCTTCGGGTTCTCGATCTAAAATACAAATTTATTCATTCATCAGCATATAATTCAATTCTAATTCATTTCACAGTTTCTGCCCTTAACTTCTAGAAATTACACTTTTACCCCAAACTTTACATTTTTTACAATTTGGTCCCTACTCAATTAACCCCTCAATTGATCTAATTTTTTCTCAATCAACACCTTTTCCAACTATTTTAGACTACTACATAACCTTTCATATTCAAAACCGCAACACCAAACCCTAATTCCCAACTTTTTCACAATTAGGTCCCTAAAATCAATTTCTATCAAAATTACTTTAATAGAATCATCATATAACAAAATCAAAGCTTTAATTCCATGTTTATTCATCATAAAAATTCAGTACTCATCAATGGTAACTTTCAAAATTAGCCATAAGATCAATAACTAATGAAACAATTAGTTGGACCTAATTGTAAAAGTATTAAAATCACAAAAATTAGAAGAAATAATCAAGATTTAAACTTACAGGATTCAAATATATGAAAAATCCAGCTTGTTTCAGACCTCCTATGGCGTTTTTTTGCTGATAAGTTGTGAAGAGATCTCTAGATTTTTCACTTTTATCTTTGTTTTAAATGCTTAATATGTTAAGTTTCCAATTTTGCCCCTGTTTCTCCTTACATTCTGCTGATTTTTCTTACCAACCTCATATAATTTGGGCATATTTGCCTTTTAAATCCCTCCTCATTAGTCACTTAAGCTATTTAATCACAAGTTAACAAATTTTGCACTATTTTCAATTTAGTCCTCTTTAGTTAATTGACTATCCAAACGTTAAAATTTTCTAATGAAAATTTAATACCAACTCAATGACACACCATAAATATTCATAAAAATATTTATGGTTCGGCTTATGAACTCGAGGTCTCGATACATCGTTTTAGACCCAATTTACCTATTAAATTCTTTTTAAAACACAAAATTCACTAATTCAAAAATTATTCTAAATTCACACTTGACCCATAATTATTAATTTAATAAATTTTTAAGACTCACTTGTCAGATTTAGTGATCTCGAATCACTATTTTTGACACCACTGAAAATTAGGCTGTTACACCCCAACCCTTAAATA
The DNA here is from genome assembly GCF_025698545.1 of Gossypium raimondii. Classification (NCBI taxonomy): domain Eukaryota; kingdom Viridiplantae; phylum Streptophyta; class Magnoliopsida; order Malvales; family Malvaceae; genus Gossypium; species Gossypium raimondii. The sequence continues at coordinate 132,170 of NC_068568.1, forward strand.
GAAGGATAATGTACTTTAGCATACTCGAACCTATGTGCTCCTGCACTAACAACAATGTTCATACAAATCGAACTAAGACTTAATCGACTTTAGTGTAGTATTTTTAAAATTATTAGAGTTTTATTTTTTGGGAAGTGATAATAATTATGGTGGGGAGAGAAATAATAATAAATAAAATATATTTTATTTAATCAAATAATTTACTAAAATTTTGTTTTATTTAATTGATTTAGTATTGTTAGTTTTGATATAACAAACTTATTTATAAAATCTCTTAATCAAATTTGTATAAATTATTTTTTTATTTTATTCAATTATATTTTCAAGTGTTACAAATTTAAAAATAAAGTTTCTAAATGACTTTAACTTTCTACAAAAAAAAAATTGAGAATTCCCAAATCATTTAAACGGTTTCTAAGCTACATTTTTTAAGGTTTTCAATATTGTCTCGAGATACAAGAATGTCTATATTGAGACAAACCAACATCGAAGCTAAAAAAGCTTCAAATGAACCTTGTCTCGAGACAAAAAGCATATTATCTCAAGATCAACCAACATTGAAGCTACGGTATGCTTATGGGGAGCCTTATCTCAAGAACTCTGGCTCCAATGGTCATATTTGTTCTTCTTGTCTCAAGACATATTCATGCCATGTGGCACTCTCTATTGGATTGAAATGCCACGTGGATTGAACTGATTAATAAAATATAACTTTATGTATCAAATTAGACAAAAAAAAAGTTGAAGTACCAAAACGAAAAAAATGGTATACTTTAGGGGCAAATGATGCTTTAACCCTATATCAAATAAAAAAAAACTAAAAATTGACAAAATACTTTGAGGACTGATTTAGATAACGTTGAGATTGAACCATAGTTCAGGGATGTGTGGTGCAAATAATAAAACTATAATATATAAAATAAAAAAAACTAAAATTGACACAATACTTTGAGGACTAAATTAAAAGATGTTAAGTTTGAGTCATAGTTGAGGGGCGTATGATGCAATTAATAAAAATATCGGTTTAGTGCTCACGTTGGCCTCCAAACTATACTTGTTTTCCCACCTTAGTACCTAAACCTTTTTTTGTCTCACATTGGTACTTAAATTATCCTCTATTACTCGATTCACCCCATTTTTTATAATGACGTTAAGAAAAAACGATGGACACGTGACACCAATTAAAATGTTCCATGTAGGACATCTAGTCAATTTAAATTTAAATTTAAATTCAAAAGTACAAAAAAAATTTAAAGATTAAACATTTTAAAAAATACATTGAGTTTGACCATTCGTTGACCAACATTGACCACCGCTTATCGGTGTTAACCGATATTTTTCTTTAACTTTCAAGTATTTTCAAATTTTCATCATTTTTAAAATAATATATACTTTTCTGTATTTAAAAAATAAAATTTTCTAAATTTATATATTTTGATTTTTTAAAATTTTAAATTAATCTTTTCAATTTCTATACGTTAAGTTTTTTAAGTTAAACTTTTCTATTTTTACATTTTATTCGTTGTTTTGAATTTTTAGAATTTAGAATTTTGGAAAATATATAAAGCTTATTACAACTTTTCTAGAATATATATTTTGATCATTTTAAGTTTTTTTTAAATTTATAAAATTTATAAATTTTGATTTTAAAAATTTTCAAATTTTAAATTAATCTTTTCAATTTCTGGACATTAAGCTTTTTTAAAGTTAAAATTTTTCTATTTTTAAAATTTTTATTCATTTTTTGATTTTTTAAATAATAAATTTTTTACAACATTTCTAGAATATTTTTGAAAATGTTAAGTTTTTTTTATTTCAATTTTTATAAAATTTCAATTTTATATATTATTATGTATTTTAAAATTTATACATAAAAAAAAAGGCTAACATGGTGCATTCTAGAATTTTTGAAATTTCTAAAATCTTAATAAAACGCTAGAAGGAGGGCTTGAACCTCCGACCTTGTGGTTAACAGCCACACGCTCTAACCAACTGAGCTATTCCAGCCGCTTCACTACAAATTATAATGTTAAGATATTTTACTTATAGTGTAGATCAAACCCAAAGATAATTAACTAAATCATATTTTATATCAATATCCGAATACAATAAAGATTGTATGAAATAGAAATATTATCAATTTTCAATAGTTTTATGCCACATCAGTAATTTTATCCTGAATTTAAGGATTTTAATTTGGATTTAACTTTTTTCAAGGTAAGAATGCTGATGCGATGTAAAACTATTGGAAAAGGAACACAGATAACGTGGCATCCCTATTTCATAGAATGCTTTCCCATCCGAATACACGTAACACATATATTTTGTACATGCACCAAGCAAGTTCTTCTACAAAGCACTTAATTAATGAACTTCTTCACTGGCCAGAAAATAATAATACGAATGTTGTTATTCATTGCCTTTTTGCAGACACAAATGGGAGTTTGTCCATTCTTGGAAATTATTAAGGCTACCTTCATTTTATTTATCAACAAATCATATGGATCCTGTTTGTTCGTTCCAAAAAGTGTACGGATGCATCTGAAAAACAGTACAAAAAAATAATTAACTTCACCATTTCCAACCTGAAAATATGTAATGAAAACAGGTTCTAGGATGTCTCTACCGTGTCGGTTTTAGGGCCGATCGTTACATGTGCTTTGGCTACAAGATCAGTGCTACCGCATACCGACTTCACTTAAGTCATTATCGACTGATGGTGCACATGTGTCCTTGCAGGGTCCGATTCCAACCACACACGACTTTACGGAATCAAAATAACAATCTGAAGTAATCTCGAAGAATGACTGCAACAACATTTTTCAAGTATAGGTAGTCACCTGTGTCAAGTACAAGTAACATAGCTGAATAGTAGTGCATGAACTTGGTTAGCGTCCTCTGTTCTCGTTGTTGTATCGGCAATTAGCAAAATTTTCGGTGAATTTGCGAGGTTCGAGAACTCGGAGTGAATGATTCAAATATGCATAAAAATATGATCTTTTGAATATATGAAAAAAATAAGTACATCCGTATTTCATATTCTACATTTACCTAGTCGATCTTTATATTCGACAACTTAATCGATATGCTAAATTGACAAATTTTGCTAAAAATACTTATAATTTTAATAATTAGACTAAAATTTTAAATAAACAAAATTTGAGGAGACTAAATTGCAAATTTTATTAAAATATAAAGATTTAACATATTTTAAACCTTTTAAAAAATTATAATATAAGCCTCTGGCGAGGATCGAACTCGCGACCTTTCGCTTACGAAGCGAACGCGCTACCACTATGCTACAAAGGCATCTGCCTGCACGTTTCTCTATTAATTTAAAAATCCAAACCCAAATTCATTTTGGGCCTTTTAACTACATCATTCACAACGAAATATAACTCCTTTGCCACCTCATTTTTCTTTCTAGCCCCCTTTTATACGTAGTTTATTTGTTTTTTCTTTCTATTAGTCTTTTATCCTTTTTTTTCATTCTCACATTCGAAAACAGAGCAAGAAACAGAGTTTATCTTTTTTATTTGGGTGATTTTTCAATATCATTGGTTGCACGTGGAAACCCAGAAGGTAAGTTCTCTCTGACTCTTTATATGTGTGTGTGTGTGTGTGTGTGTGTGTGTGTGTGTGTGTGTGTGTGTGTGTGTGTGTAATATTATATTACAGTTTCCATCTTCATCTCTGTCTTTGCTCCTCAGCCTCCAGCATCTTCTGTCATAGTTTTCTCCTTTGTAAGTATTTTCCATTTCCCTTTTTTTACTTTTATTTGTCATAAGTAATAAAAAATTGTATACTTTTCCATGAAATTGATCTCTTTGAAGCTTATCAAATTTGTTAAAGTTTTGATTTTTATTGATGTTCAGTTTATGATGATCATACCCTTTTCTTGGAATGTCCTCTTGCTTCAATTTAACAATCTAATTTCTTTGAATCAATTAAAGGGCATTTAGCTATTGGCTATTTTTCAAGTGATAGATTCTTTTTAATGCATATGAGGTGCAAAAAGTTAATGGCTTTACTGTTCTTCATTAAGTGTTTAGGTAAATGAGTATACTTCAGGGGCGAATTAAGAATCTATGAAAATTTAGATGAACTAAAGTCGGATTTGGCTGATTACATTGCTGAGCTATCAGAAGCAGCAGTAAAGGAAAGGGGAGCCTTTGCCATTGCATTATCTGGTGGTTCTCTCATTGGCTTAACAGGGTATCAAATTGCATTCTTTTTTATCAATTTTTTTTTATCTTTGATTTAATTTGTTGTTCTTCATTTTAAAGTGTTTCGTTGTTGAAGGGCACTTTGCTTCTACTAAAAAAAGTTATTAGATCAAAAAGTAAATTAGACTTTTGTTAAAATTTGGGATAAATCTCAAAATTATTCATGAATTATGGTTTAATGTGCAATTGTATACATGAACTTTGATTTTGTGCAATTTTGTACATAAAATTTTGATTTGATCAAATTCTCAAATTCTTGTAAATTATTAACACAATTATTGATATAACATCATTTTATGTTTATATGTTGCATAGATGAATAATTATATTTATCCAATATAAAAATAAATTGATGTATTTATTTTTTGAATGTGCATGATTAAATCAAAATTAAAGTTTCAAGTATACATTTGAACCACAATTAGAGTTTCACGTATATAATTGCACTAAATTAAAATTGTATATACAATTGCACATTAAATCAAAATTCATGTGTAATTTTGAGATTTATCCTTAAAACTTTCATCAATTTCTCAGTTAAAAACTGGTCTATATATGTAGTATGTTTTTAATAGTAGAAATGAAATAAATTTTTAACAAAAAAAGATCATTTATGTACAGAGATTAATTTATCTGTTTTTTAAGTGAAGGGGTACAAAATGGTAGTTTGACCTTGTTGAAACTTGAAACAGGAAACTGTTAAAGCTCCTTATAACAAGACTATAGGTTGGTCTAAATGGCACATATTTTGGGCTGATGAACGTGTTGTGGCTAAAAACATATTATAAGCTTGCAAAAGACATTTCCATGGTTTGGATTCTTAGTATTTCAAAAATTTTCGTGTTAAATGAATCGATATCTTACTTTACTAGGATGTGTAGTATAGATTAGTTCCTTCATTGCACTGATCTGGTCGCCCTTCGGATCTCGAAACAATAGCATTCATTATAAGCTAGTTTGGGATGGAATGGATTCGTTAGTTTAGGGATATAGTACGATAATTAGTTAAATATTGATCTGCACTTCGGATCTCGAAATATTAGCTTATGTTAGAAGGTCTTTAAGCTTTTTTTCGAGTTTGGGATGGACCGGTTTTAGCTGCTACTATTAGTTTACCCTATGATATTCCGGTATTCATTAATGGATTCGTTAGTTTTGGTGGTTCCTAGGTTTGTTCATTGCTTTCATCTTAAGTTTTTCGTATCGGTTTTTACTTACGTAAATTCGATGAATGTTCGTTCGTTGTGAGTTATCTGAAGCATGAAATGAACTAACTAGCTCGATGATCATGCACTGCATCCATTTGGAGTTGCTAGTGATCAAAAATGACTTAACTTAGCATCGAACTGAGCTTGATTATGAGGTTAGGTTACCATTTGTTGTTTCTTTTCATCTAAGTTTCCGAAAAGTTATCTAAAACATGCCTGTTTTCCGTCTGCATTTGGTGTCATGGTGACACCATTTCGAAGTTCCGAATTTAACGATGCTTTCCTTGAGGGATAGGTTAATCAAAAATTATTTTCAGTTTGTGAGCATATTATATGCTTTTGTGGCTTATCCCTCGTATTTTCAGGTTCCGATGGTTCCCAGCCATCTTCATTCCATCAACGATTCAGTTTCGGCAGAGGAAGCTGCCGACAAATACATGTTTGCTATACGCTAGCTAGTAAAAACACAACGCTCAGTGTTTCCGATATTAGTGATTGCCCCAAGTTGGATCTTATCCTTCTCGGGATAGGCCCTGACCATCACGTTGCCTCACTATGCTCTAACCATTCAGCACTCAACGAGACAGACAAATGGGTAACTTTCATCATCGATTCCCCCAAACCGCCACCCGAGAGAATAACATTCACTTTCCCAGTCATCAAGCCGAAGCTGTCCATTTAGCGATCGATAACATTGAACCGAACTGCCAGTCGCTGCCTGCACAGTTAGTCCAACCAAAAATAGGGAAGCTGATATGGTTTTCGGACAAGCCGGCCACATCGAAACTTAAATGTGTATAATTGAATTAACATTAAAGTTTCATGTATACATTTGAACTATAATCGAAATTTCATATATATAATTATACGATATCAAAGTTTATATATCAAATTTTAAATTGAATCAAATTTCATTTATGATTTTGAGATTTATACTTAATTTTTTTAATCATAATATATATATGGATAACTATTTGACACATCGCTATTGATATATTTTAACTCCATAAACGAATAAAATATATGAAACTTCTTAACATCGCATGCAAAATTAAAGTTCTCCATTTTAGGGCAAAACTTAATCCAAAATTACTTGAAATCCTAAACCCGAAATTATGAATCTTAAATCTATAGATGCAAGCCTGCCAATGGAATGCTCACATTGATTAGTCACATGAAATCAACACAATATGTTCCTTTCTTTTTTCATGCAGACAATGACCACCTAACACCCTGCTAAAAATTTTTTTATTTCAATTTGATCATAAAGTATTATGGAGTACCCATTGTTTGGGTTCAATACTTACTTTATTATTGTTCTTTTAACCTATTATAACTGTGAAAAATGTTGACATTCAGACATTAACATACTTAATTTGAGGTCCTAAATTAAATACCTTGACAAACAGGTAAGTGCCATTAGACAATGGGACCATTTTTAATAGATTAAAAAATTGATGGACAGAGTTTGGGGACCTCTTTTTAATTTTATCAAATCAATCATAACACTTAATGTCATGATCAAAGATCATTTCACTTGAAAGCTACTAAAAACATTATTTTTTTCCATTGCCTTTCTCACTATTGGTTGACTCAAAGTCAACTATTAAACGTTAGCAAAAAGACATGCATTTTGAAAACGACATTAAGACAGGTGCAAAAAAGCAGATAATGATAATAATTATATAATCAAGTTCCAATGAACATTGTGTCACCTATGACATCATTTTTAATTAAAAGAAAAGCTTTGGTAAAAACAGCTCTTTGGTCCCTCTCAATTTCGATATTGAGTAAGTTGGTCTCTCTCAATAAAATCAGAGCAATTTAATCCCTATCAATTTTAAAAGTGAGTAAAATTGAGAGTTAAACCAATCAAAATATGTGCAATTGGCGGAAACGTTAGTGCTGTGATTAATTGTCCTTAATTACTCACTTTTAACATTGACAGGAATTAAATTGCTTCAACTTTTTTTAGAGGGGTCGAAAAGATTTTTTACCAAAAACTTTTGAAAGATTATCAAGTTTGAAGCATCAGCATGTAACCAACTAATCGAAATACAAGTGTAAGTATCAAATACGAATATATATATATACACAAATATGTATAGGAGGATTCAAATAATATACCATTAAAAGCCAAGTTGTAATTCTTGAATGAGATTCCTATGGAGGAATTGATGGTTTCATTTTCATTGTTGTTAACTTTTAGAGTTTTTTGTGATATTTACAGCTCAATGTCCAACAAAAGCACTAACCAAAACATAAAAAAAAGGTAAATTGATGGGTAAATGAAGTGGCAATCCACTCATTCCCTCAAAGTGCTAAAAAGAAATCTGTGTTTACAAATATATAAAACATAAAATATTAAAAATAGTTTATTATTTTTGTTCACGACATGAGTAGTATGAAGATACGATCTTTTAAATACATTTAAAAATAAAATAAAATAAAATCATATTTATATTGAAAACATATATATATATATATATATCGAACATTCACACTCGAATCCGAAGTTTAATACTAAAGGTACCTATAGTAAAAAACTCCAACACTTTTGGGATAATTCCAAGGACTAAAATAATATCAACAAGCACCAAAGGTGCAAAAAATATTATAAGAACCAAGTTATTTCTCCAATTAATATTAACCACTTAAAGTTTTATGCACAGTATAAAGTGCAAAGATTTTATAAATAAAAACATGTTAGTGCTACATGATTCCTTTCTAAACTTTTTTACAAGGGTATTGTTCCAACTTTAGACTCTTACTTTGTCCCCTCTCAAGTTGCCCCTTCAGTGCCACAAAAGTGATAGGGATCATTAAAACCCGAGAAGTACTTGTGTCCAACACCCCTATTTGACACATATCCGTACATTGGTACATATATGATCCTCCAAGGACATTCGAAATATACGAAAATCTTGGGAAAAACCCGAGTCCGAGTAACATGTCATGAACCTGTAAGAACAACAGAACATGCCTTGTCCTTCTCATACTGGTTTAAGTTGTAAGGAAATAACAAAGGTCCTCGTTTTCAGGCTTTACGTGCATTGAACTCCTTTGTTGCTCCACTCTTTGGAGATGTGTTGATAGTTGAAGTAAATCAACAGTGGTTCCATTTGGACTCGAAAGACCCAAGTCTCGAAAAGATCCTGCTTGGCTAACTCCCATGGGGTTCATCCCACATGAGCAAAAGCCATTGGCATTTTCCAAACAACTCCCATGGTGGTGGCTAGCTTGATTGATAAAGGGCTCGGTCAATTGAATTCCGGTCGCATGGCTCGATAAGTCTCGTGATTGAGAAGACAGAAGAGAGAGAGCACAATCCGAGCAAGAAAGACCAGATAACTCATTAGGAGCATGGAAGGCTTCAGTTGCCAACGAAAAACTTCCGGGGATGTGTTGTTTCTTCGACACCAATTTGCCATTTATGATCGATATTGCCGACTGAGGATCATAAACCGGTTTCTCTCTGAATTTAACCTGATCAGCATGTTCATATCTCTCTGCAGAAAACAACAAAGTCACTTTCAAATGCATTCTAGGCAACAAAAGGCATTTTCAGTATACAAGTCTGAAGAATCTCGGTACCCAAGAGGCCACATAGGTGACAATTTGTTCAAAGTTTGCTATATAGGTGACACTGCTACCAAATTGTCAATTGGATTACATGACCAAATAGGTCGTGCTCATGTCCTAGTTTCCTACAGAGATGCAAAAAGTTGTTCATACCTCGATATGACTGCAAAAACTTATGTGATTTTCCGGGAAGGGTACCGAAATGAAGCTTCCTTCTACGCTCATTATGTCCTACCAGTCGTTTACGACAACTACGCTTACCATCATCGAATTCAGCCAATAAATGGAACCTAATAAACAAACATAAATCACATTCAATACCAGAAACAATGCCAAAACATAAACACCATGAAACAACATTAGTAAGCTTAAATCGAAGGTCCAGTCGAGTAAAGGTGGTTAATTCATTTGCCTACATTGAAACTATGAGTATCTCTATGAAACATATATACAAACACCTTTAATAGGATAAAAACAAATACAAGAAGATCAAAATTGAAGGGACAAACCTGCTACATTGTTGACAAAATCTCATTTCATTTCCATTAACAATAACTTTGGCTGTCTTAGAATGAATCTCACAAACTTTGTTCCTCTTGTAATAATCTTTTGATGAACTAAGATCCTTATTACAACCATAAACTTGACATTGAGGTGTTTGAGGACATGAACTTCTTGTTGTCAAAGCTTTCTTCGATATCAAAACCGGTTGAATCGAAGTTACAACGGAAGTTTCCTTACAACCCTTTGAATCTCCATAATCAATGATTGAAGATTCTTGACTGTTGGACTCCATTAATGAACTTGAATGTTGCTCAACATAACATGAACTAGTAGTAGTGGTAAATTCATCACTAAAAATCCCCAAATTGGTGTCACTAAAAAAGGGTTTCTTTTTCTTATAATCAAAGCTAAAATCCATGAATTGATTGAATTCCATACCCTCTGCTTCAAAATCAGTAAAAAATAGGTTTTTCCCTTCACAATCATAGCTCCAAGAATCCATCAGCTGATAAATAATGTAAATGCCTACATAAAAAAAAAAAGAAAAAAAAGAGAAGGAATCATTAGGCTAAACCAATCAAAAAAATCAAAACTACCCATTGTTAGAGATTAACAGACAAAAAGAACTCATTTTTTGGGATGTTGCAAGATTCCCAATATTTCTCTCATTTTCCAACAGTTTCTAGGAAACCAAACAACAAAAAAAGAAAAAGATTCTTGGTAGGGCTTACCACGGAGAATAGGAGATAGCAATGTTAAATGAAGGCTAAAACAGAGATAGCTGTATAGATTGATGGAAAACAAAGATTATTACTATTATATATATGGTGAAGTCGAAGCTGATAGAGTGTGACTTTAGTGAGTCAAAACATGAGTTCCACAACAACTACGTATTCTGTCTGAAAAGTATGTATGTATGTATGTCCATCTATGTCTTTACTCTTTTGTAGCTTTCAAGGGCTATATATTTCTTTTTCTTTTTTGTTAAAATATGTCATAGGTCCTTGTACTTTCCCAAATTTAGAATTTAGTCTTTCTACTTTCCAGATTTCAAAATTCAAGTCCAATTGTAACAACAATGTTAGTTTTTTTCGTTAAATTTGTAGGTGTAACATTTTGAAATTAAAAAAATCTCACTTAGCAGCAGGGGTGAAATTAGAAAATCTTTCGGAGGGGTCGAATTTGAATTGTAAATTTTTCAAAAAGCTAAAAATAGACTTTCTTCGTTGTATTAATGTAAATTATTACAAATTTCAAGGGATTAAACTATAAACTTTGTGTTTTTTGAGAAGGCATAAACGGATTTTAAATTTTAGGAGTGGTCGAAATATAAAATTATTATTAAATTAATTTAAAACATTGCAACTATTCAAGGGACTAAAGAAGCAGTTTTTCATTTGAGGGGATAGGGCCTTGTCTGCCCCTCTAGCTTTGCCATCGCTTGGTCATTTAATTCAATTAATTCATGCAATTACTCTTACGAGTAACGGCGAGGTCAATGATAAAAAGGATTTAGTCTCAAAGACGAATGTAAAGACAGATATTTTAAAACTATTACTATGATAAAATTTGGCCCTAAAATGATTTTTTTGACTTTACATGTTCCTCAAAAATGGTAAAATTTTAGTTAAATCTCTTCAAAATTTATAAAATTATTGATAAAATTGTATTTTAACTCCTCCAAAAATTTATAATATAGTTCTAACCTCTTTTAAAATAAAATTTGGCTTTACCTGTTTACCAATTGATATTTAGTAAGGGTCTCTTTAGATAGGCGATGCGTTTATTTCCGATTAAGGTAAAAATAGCGGTGACGATGAAATTAATTACTACAGCAATAAAATTAAAAACTATAACATAAAACAAAAAAAATTAAACGAATTGCACTGCACTGCGCTGAAATCCACCGTCCATCCAAAAAGACTTTATGTTAAAATCGAACTCAAGGGTACATCAAAATTTTTAAAAATTCAATTGAAATGAAAGACCCACCCAAGTTGTTGCAGTTGAGAGAGCCAAAAGGCCCAATAAAAGACCCCACAAATGACCAAATATTTGTGTTTTATGCTTAGACAAGGTACTAAATTACTAATCTAAGCTAATATTAGGACTGTCTGAAAGTCTACTTGTCGGAACATTGCTATGTCATTTGTAGTAATGCCATTTCCCTACATCTTGTTATTTCTAATCTACAATTGGAATTTTTCTCGATCTTTACTAAACATATTTCTCTTAATTTAAATCTAATTATAAAGTATTCAAATATTAATAATTTCTTTCATTATTATTTCGCCTAACTCGATTCATCCGTTGGTTATATATAAATATAAGAATAAATATTAAAACTATACATAAATTTTTTATTTAATATGTAATATAATACGTGAAGTTTATTTTATATAATTGCATGCATGGATTTTAATTTTAAATATATAGAATTTAATTAAATTAAAGTTTTACTTACATAACTACTCGATTCAAATTAATGTATCAAATTAAAATTCATATTCATACGTAAAATCAAGACATATATATGCAATCCCGAGTTTGGCCTAACCTTAATATATTATTTTTTAAGAATAAAATAAATCGAGTAGATCCAACAGACCATCCAACTCACAAACACCTTTGTTCCATGTATCAATTCCTTTTTCTTCTCTTTTTGACATTCTAAATCACTTCCCACTATTGTCCCCTTCCTTTCGAAACATGTGGGTAACATAAAGGACAATGCTAGGAAAGGACTTATTATTGCCCTTTAAGACTAACACCAATATTGAATCCAAAATTTAATTTCATATGCCACAAAATATTATTTAATAAAAAAGTACTAACGATTTTAATTATTAAATAAAAATACAAACATTTAATTTTTAAATTTTAAGTACAAAATTAAATATCAAATATCGTCAAAGTTTACGGCTTGACAAGATATTTTAATACAATAATTCAATGGTTTGGTTTATGAGTTATGTTTCAATATGCGACCAATTGACTATGAGGAACACACCGATTTTTATTTTTAAATATATGTTTCACGAGTTTGTAGTTGTTTTTTTTAATATTGTCATTTTAAGGTTTAAAATTATTTTTACCGAGAATATAATGTATCTTACTATTATAGTTAACATTTTCGATACATATAAAATTATTTTAATACTATATATACTCAAATTTAGCTTTAAAGTCTAATTTGGTATCCGGACCAAACGGTATCATGTGGATCAATAAATATTTTACATAATCGTGCTCTAGTAAAAAGAACATAGGTATTTAATCAAAACAAAAAAATCAATACCAAATTGAATATTGAAGGTAAGTACTCAAGTACCAAATTAAATATTAAAAGCAAATTTAAGTATCAAATAGTAAATTAACCCTTTTAATATTATTAAAGTATCATTTAAATATCATGCTAAACCACACTCAATATCACTAAACTATTAGTAAGTTTATGTCTTGGTCACGCAACTACAAAAAGCTACAAAATGGTCACTAAACTATTTGAAAGTTTTTATTTAAGTCACTAGGCTGTTAAGTTTTTATTTTTATTTTTATTTTTTAAAGTTCAAACAGTGAGATCTAAGTGATAATTCGATAATCGGTATTGACAAAAATATAATGTCGGTAATGACAATATATCGCAAAGAAAAAGAAATAGAAAAATAAAAAACATATATATTTTACGTGGAAACCCTTTCGGGAAAAACCCACGGGCAGAGGAGAAGAAAATTCACTATGTCGAATTCGAATTAATTACAAGAGGAGTAGACTGTGCCTATTTATAGGCTTGTAAACCTTATTCTAATAGGAGTGAAACTCCTTATTCTAATAATATCAAATAGATGGAGTTTAATAAGGTTTAAAAACCTTATTCTAAAATAAAATAAAACAAGTATAATTCTATAGGGATTTTACTTTTATTTTATTTTACCACAAATTTAATTTAAATAAGGATTTGGGTCACTTAATTCTAACAATCTCCACCTTGACACGAATTCTTAATGAACAAGTTCTTCATCGCGAACTCTCAACGAACAAGTTTCTCTACCTCTTCCATAAAACCCCTTAAGGGTTTATTTTCAACAATGAACACCAACCAAGTCTAAGCAGTGCTCAAACTTAGTTATAGGAAGTGACTTAGTCATCATACTGCAGGATTTTCATGAGTACTAATTTTGCTCACAACAATATCACCACGAGCAATAATATCACGAACAAAATGATACCGAACATTAATGTGTTTTGTTCTCTCATGAAACATTTGATCTTTTGTAAGGAAGATGGCACTCTGACTGTCACAAAATACTGTATTGATTTGAAGGTCTTCATTGAGTTCACTAAAGAGTCTCTTCAACCAAATAGCTTCCTTACAAGCCTTGGTAATCGCCATGTACTCAGCTTCAGTGGTAAATAAATCGACTGTAGTTTGCAAAGTGGCTTTCCAACTGATTGCACAACCTCCGATTGTAAAGACATAACCTGTGAGAGATCTTTTTCTATCGAGGTCTCCAGCAAAATCAGTATCAACATACCCAATGACTCCATCTCTAGTTCTTCCAAACTGTAAGCAAACATCGGTAGTACCTCGTAAGTATCTTAAAACCCACTGAACTGCTTTCCAAAGTTCTTTACCGGGATTCGCCATGTATCTGCTAACTGCACTAACTGCATATGATAAATCTGGACGTTAACAAACCATGGCATACATGAGAGATCCTACTGCACTAGAGTATAGAACATGTGACATGTGCTCAATCTCATCATCTGATTGTGGAGACAAAGTCGATAAAAGTCTAAAATGGGCTGCTAAATGAGTACTAACAGGCTTAGCATTCTGCATATTGAATCTATAAAGAACTTTCTCAATGTACCCCTTCTGACTTAGGTACAATTTACTTTCTTTTCTATCTCTAAGAATCTCCATACCAAGTATCTTCTTTGCTGGTCCCAAGTCTTTCATATCAAATTCTTCATTTAGTTAGGCTTTGACCTTTCTTATCTCCAATTTATCTTTCGCTGCTATCAACATGTCATCAACATAAAGGAGTAGATACACAAAAGAACCATCACTGTTTTTCTTAAAGTAAACACAACTATTAAAGCTACTTCTTTTAAAATCATGAGAAGTCATAAAGGAATCAAACCTCTTATACAATTGTCTTGGTGGTTGTTTCAAACCGTAAAGGGACTTTTTCAGTAAGCAAACATAGTCCTCTTTATCTGAGACTGTAAAACCCTCTGGTTGTTGCATATAAATATCTTCCTCAAGTTCTCCATGCAAAAATGCAGTTTTAACATCTAACTGCTCAAGCTCCAAATCATGCATGGCCACAATACCAAGCAAAGCTCAAATTGAACTATGCTTCACAACTGGAGAGAACACATCTGTGAAGTCCACTCCTGGAATTTAACTGTAACCCTTTGCAACAAGCCTTGCTTTATATCTGGGTTCTTCAAATCTTGGAGTCCCTTCTTTCTTCTTAAACACCCATTTACTACGAACAACCTTTTTACCTTTAGGAAGTTTCACAAGATCCTATGTTTTATTTTTGTGTAGTGATTCCATCTCCTCTTGTACAGCTAACATCCACTTTTCTGAGTCTTCACAACTAATCGCCTCAGAATAATTAGATGGCTCTTGGTTTGCATATATATCTTCAGCCACATTTAAAACATAATCAACTAGATCAGCCTCGGCATACTTATTTGGAGGTTTAATTTCTCTTCTAGTTCTATTTTTGGCAATCGAGTATTGTGGTGAAGAATCAACTCTATTTTGAATATTTTTACTGGCTTTAGTAGTCGACTCTGTTGTAGATTCTAGATTAATCTGATGCTCCACTTGCTTTTGATTTTCTTTATTGGAATAGTCTTTAAGAGACAAGTTAGGTAGTACAGCAGTTTCATCAAAAACAACATCTCTGCTAATCACAACTTTTCTATTTTCAGGACACCATAACTTATACCCTTTTACACTAGCTTTATAACCAAGAAAAACACATTTAATATATCTCGGTTCCAATTTTCCATAATCAACATTAGCATACGTAGGATTACTAGACCATACCTCTTGTGGAGTCTTTTTCTCAATGGCAACGGATGGAGATCGGTTGATCAAAAAACATGCAGTAAAGGCTGCTTCGGCCCAAAATGACTTTGATAAGTTGGCATTTGACAACATGCATCGAACCTTCTCCATGATCGTCCTGTTCATTCGTTCTGCAACGCCGTTTTGCTGTGGAGTATGACGAACTATCAAGTGTCTCACGATCCCTTCTGACTTGCACAGTTTATTAAATTCATCAGAACAGAACTCTAAGCTATTGTCTGTGCGGAGGTATTTTATTTGCTTTCCCATCTGTTTTTCAATCATGATTTTCCAAGACTTAAATGCGGAAAACACATCGCTTTTCTGCTTCAGGAAAAACGCCCACACTTTTCTGGAAAAATCATCAATAAAAGTTAACATATAATTAGCGCCACCTCTCGAAGGCACTCTGGATGGCCCCTACAGATCAGAATGAATATACTGTAACGTTCCCTTCGTGTTATGGATTCCTCTGGTGAATCGAACTCTCTTTTGCTTCCCAAAAAGGCAGTGCTCACAGAACTTCAGTTTGCAAATTCCTTGCCCATCAAGAAGTCCTCTTTTGCTCAATTCTGCCATACCATTCTCACTCATATGCCCTAGGCGCATATGCCAAAGTTTAGTAATATCATCATCTGACAAGGAAGAGGATAAGACAACTGCATCACCAGTAACAGTAGAACCCTGCAAAACATATAACTTGGTAGTCTTTCTCTGCCCTTTTATCACAATGAGTGAACCTTTGGAAATCTTTAAAACCCCACTTTTAGCTGTGTATTTATACCCTTTTAAATCAAGAGTACTCAACAAAATTAAATTTTTCTTTAATTCTGGAACATGTCGTACGTCACTAAGTGTTCTAACGACTCCATCAAACATCGTAACTCTAATTGTTCCAACACCTTCAATCCTACATGAAGCATTATTTCCAATCAAAACAATACATTCAGACTCCGTTTCGTAAGTTGTAAACTAATCCCGATTGAGACTCATGTGGAAGGTGCAACCCGAATCAAGGATCCACTTCTTGCTCGTTTTAGAATTATTGACAGAAGCGACTAGAAGTTCACCATCGCTGTAGTCTTCTACAACATCAGCTTTACTGGAATTTTCTAGTTGTTTTTCATTTTGATTCGCAGCCTCCTTTTTATCTTATTCTGTAGCTTATAGCACTCAGATTTAATGTGCCCTTTCTTCTTACAGAAGTTACAAGTTTTACCTCGTTTAAAAACTTCGATCTACCCTTAGATTTACTGCGAGGATTCCGTTCATGTGTCCTTCCACGATTAACATCAACATTTAGATCTTGTCTCCCACGAACAATAAGACCCTCTCCCCGAGAGTCGGTTTTAACCACAAGATGCTTCATCTTATCATACGAGGTTAAAGAATCATAAACCTCATCAACTGTGAGAGACTCGCGACTATATACAATCGTATCTTTAAAGGTTGAATAAGACGGGGGCAATGAACAAAGTAGAATCAACCCTAGATCTTCATTATCATACTGAACCTCCATGGCCTCCAAGTTTGAGAGAATTTCTTTAAACACTGTTAAGTGTTCGTGCACATATGCACCTTCCTCCAAACGATGAGCATAAAGACGCTGCTTCATATGCAGCTTGCTAGTTAGAGTTTTCGACATACATATTTGTTCCAACCTCTTCCATAATCCAGCGGCGGTTTTCTCCTTCATCACATCCTGTAAAATTTCGTTAGACAAATGTAGATGTAACTGTGTTAACGCCTTTTGATCCTTTCGTTTTTTCTCTTCCTCCGTCAATGTTGAATGCATCTTATCTACCCCTAGCAGGGCTTCCTCAAAGTCCATCTGTGCAAGAATTGCCTGCATCTTTATTTGCCACAACGCAAATCTGGTGTTGCGATCCAACAGCGAAATTTCGTACTTCAAAGACGTCATTACCGTGATTTGAGATGAACAACCCGGAAGCTCGGATACCAATTTAACAAAAATATAATGTCGGTAATGACAATATATCGCAAAGAAAAAGAAATAGAAAAATAAAAAACACACAAATTTTACATGAAAACCCTTTCGGGGAAAAACCACGGGCAGAGGAGAAGAAAATTTACTGTGTCGAATTCGAATTAATTACAAGAGCAATAGACTATGCCTATTTATAGGCTTGTAAACCTTATGCTAATAGGAGTGAAACTCCTTATTCTAATAATATCAAATAGATGGAGTTTAATAATGTTTAAAAAATCTTATTCTAAAATAAAATAAAAGAAGTATAATTCTATAGAGATTTTACTTTTATTTTATTTTACCACAGTATTTAATTTAAATAAGGATTTGGGTCACTTAATTCTAACAGGTATAGTGGATAAATAGCCATCGACGTGTAGTAAAATATATCTTAGATCCAAGTTAATCTAACGGTCAGTGCCAAAGATCAGAGAAGAAAGCCGTTTGGATTTTGATTCATAAATTTACAATGCTCAAAGTTATTTCATGCAAAAAAAAAAAGAACTGTATAAGAGAAAGGGAAAGAGAACTTTTAATTGGTGCAGGCGATGCGAATAGAGAAGACCATACGATAATAATTTTAACAATACAATAATTTAAATAAAAACTTCTGAATAATTTATTGACAATTTAATAACTTTTTAAAATTAAGTGGAGTTTTGTTGAGCAAAGGAAAACGAAAAGAGCTTTGTCGTCCTAGATTCCTAGTTCTGTAATGAAAAAAACCTCAAATTCAGGTTAATGGTTGTGAAATCGACATGTCCTAGTGCTAACACTGGTTTTTTATTTTTATCCTTTAAAACAAGATTTCAACCTTCTATCTAGAAATTTGTGTGTTCATAAATTTTTTAGATTAATATATCATTTTGGTACTTATATTTTGTTCTAATATTCAATTTAGTAAAAAATTGACTTTAATGTTCAATTTGATACTTAGATTCAACAACATCATGGCCATGTGGTACAATAAATATTTAACATGTATGCTCTAGTAAAAGAACATACGTACTTAATTGAGACAAAAAAATATAAATATTTGACAGGTGCCAAATCGAACATTAAAGTCAAACTTGGGTACTTATATGAGATAAAAGAAAAAGTCAAGTATCATTTAAAAAAAAAAAACTCAGGTACCAAACTAAACACTGAAGCCAAACTCAGGTATCAAATGAAGACAAAAAAACTTAAGTACCAAATTGAACATTAAAACTAAGTATAAGTATCAAATGTTATATTAATCTAATTTTATCTGAAATAAAAATTGTTTGGCCATTAGAAATAACTACAAGCTTTTTTTAAATAAAAATAAATATAGGTAAAAAAACAAGAAAACATTATAGTTTCTCAAGAAAGTTGTGATAGGTAATTTTGCGCGTTTGCTCCACTAATAAGGCTGAGGGAATTTTGAGGCAAAAATTAGCTTAAGCGATGTTGAAACTCAAAGGAAAGTCTTTGCTTGGAGTACATATTTGCTATACCAAAAAAGATAGTCTTGGTACAGATTAAAGAGATTGTGTAGGTTCGTTTAGGAGGAAAACCGATCAATAGAACTAATCTCGCTAATACTTCAGTTTGTATTTCTCGAGACACCATTAGTTAATTTGTTTGTAGAGCTTAAAGTTACGCAATAATTTAACTGTTTTCTTAAATTAATGAAATTTATCATTCATAAAAAATTAAATTAGAACAAAGAAATTAAAAACATTATGTTTATATAATTTTGTTAAATTAAATCAATTATATTGTCCCTAGATGTGAACAATGATAGATCGACACGTGCCCCTATCTTGCTGTATGCCTGCATGTTGATCGTGACTGATGCTTTTTGTTTTTCCAGTGAAAGAACGTTGCTTTTTTACTTGCAAACAGTAATCTAAATAGTAATTATTTTTAAGGTTTTTACATATTGTTAATATATTAAATATATAAACCCTTGGATTAAGTTTTAATTTCATTTATGTAAACACCACATATTTGAACGTATTATATTTTAATTTAAGGATTTAAAAATTATATAAAATAATATACATTAACCTAACTCTGAATATCAAATTAAATGTGATTTGACTTGAAAGTAATTTTGATTTTGATTTTTTTTCTTGGGTAATTGACCAAACACATGTTGTGACTCGCATTATCATCTTTGTACCCTAAAGAAAAGGCTACTCTCGTGAATCTTGCTGATCTAAATTTAATGCAGAGGTGGAGAAATTTTGGTTATATGTTAAGGGTGAGTTTAGATGTGCGGTGCGGTGCGGTGCGTTTAGCTTATTTTTTGTCTCACGTTACAGTATCTAATCTCACCGTTACCGCTGTTTTTACACTAATCGCAGGTAAACACACCGCCCATCCAAACTCACCCTAAATCTCGATGATTTATATGTCAATCTTTAAAAATATTATTCCAAGTGAAGCTAGAGAATTTGTTTTTGTTTTTGTGGGTCAAATATAAATTATAAATTTGATTAATTTCTATTAATGGAAAAATTGTTTTTTAGCCCATTCAAAAGATTAAAACATTCTATTTTAAACTTTTTAGCCATTGGTTAAATAGAAAAAAATGTATTTTTAACCCACCAAAAGTTTTAATAATTTAATTTAAGCCCTTTTAATATGATTTTTTAAACTTTAACCTCTCAAAATTTTATAATTTTATAATTCCCTTAAGCAATCTATGAAATTGAGAAATTATATACATAGACTAGAAATGACATATTAATTATGTAAATGAAAATTTTTAAACAATATATATCAGAATTTATATGCAAAAATTATAAAAATCATCACGTTTTCACATTCTAATAAAGTAAACTAGAGGATTAACTTTTAATATTGATAAATTAAAGGGATAAGAATCAAATTAGACCTTTTTTAGACACCTTTATAATCTTAATCAAACTTATACTTCAACAATAGAACTGATAGAGATTGTGTAACCCAAGTCCGTATAGAACTATACTTCTACTATTTTATTTTGATTAGAACAAAGTTTTTTAACTCTTAAATAGATGTAGTCGAAACTCCTATTGTATCATTTGTTTTTCAACATTAAAGAATTTCTTTTCTTCTGCCAGTGATATTTTTCCCAAATAATTTTCACGTAAAATCTGTCTTCTTATATTTATTTTCTTATTGCTTTGCGATCATTTTACCGCCATTATCGAACAGATATAAATTTCAAATTAAAAAGCTAAAATTTAGACCAAAATGATATAAAAAAACATTCCATTATACCAAACATCATTCGGTTACCTTTGCTTTTGTGCTTTTGAGTTTATATATTTACGCTAATGACATGATTTGATGATCCCTTCCCCATGTCGCAACATTTTCAGAACCAAAGTCTTTGATTCTTCACCCAAATTTACATTTCTAACCCCTATCCCTTCAAGCTGGAAACCAAAAGTATGCCTATAGAGGTGGGAATATAATTGTCCAAACACAACCAGTGTTCTTAGCTTCCACAGTTGTTTCGACACGTAGAAACACACTTAAAGTCAGGAATGTTATTAAAGATTAAGATTGATGTTGACGTCATTTAGTCAAAATTTTAAGAAATTCCTTAAATTTACTTTTTTATAATTAAGATTGATTTTATATTCGTGATTATCTTTTTTAATAACATTATCTCTAATATCCACGCTTTAGATTTTTCTTTTGAAAATACAATACGACACTGACTCAATTGGTAAAGACGGAAGTCTTGGGTCTTATATATTTAAGTTTGAGATTTACTTATATCGTAGGTCTTTAAATCGATAATGTACAATGAATCCCAATTTATTGACTACAATTTATTTATTTTATATTTAAAAATAATATTCGATATAAAAATATAGAGAGAGTATATGGAGTTATGAACCACATACATTATTAAAAAAGAAAAAAAGAAAAAAACCATATGTAGTTGTCTTGTCCCACTTCCTTTTCATCTTTTCTATTTGAAGGAACAATGAAAACCTAACACCTAGAATTTACAGACTCATAAGCAGGAAAAAAAAAGCAACACACCTTAGTTCTTACCCTAAGAACAACAAAACAAAACACAAAAAACAACAACCTAGTTTCTCAAAATAACGTAGGTTGTTTTTCTTCCTTCCTTCCTTCATAAAAGCTTTTATTTCTTTTAGTTATTTTTGACAAAATATATAAACAGATGGGCAGAGGAAAAGTGGAGTTGAAGAGGATCGAAAACAAGATAAATCGACAAGTCACATTTGCAAAACGAAGAAATGGTTTACTCAAAAAAGCTTATGAACTTTCCATCCTTTGTGATGCTGAGGTTGCTCTTATCATTTTCTCTAATCGTGGTAAACTCTATGAATTTTCCAGTTCTAACAGGTAACTCTTTTTTTTTTTTTTCCCTTACAAAATCTGAATCTGTGCTTTTCTTCTGGATTCTTTTCAAGAGATCTTTTAAAACCCCCACAAAATTTCATGATCTTTGTGTTTCGATTTTATTTTACCAAGTTTCTAAGAACCCTAAAATAGATGGTTTTTTTTTAAATTTATAACTTATGCACTATTTTTAATGATTTTGGATTAAATACAATTTTTAAACCTAATGATGAATTGACATGCATACTGCTTTGTGTGTGTATATAATTTATCTTAAAAATGCATGGATTAATTCACAGTACATGACATATTAATACATTGTCTTCTATATGTCTTTATATAAATCAATATGCAGCTTTCTCTATAAAAGCTTACTGCAAATTTGTGCTTTTATTTAGGGCCCTTTTCTCCATTGTTTCATTCATCCATGGATAGGACAACTTATATATAAATTAAATTTTTTTATCATAATACCCTTTATAAATTAAATAATAATAAGTTTCCAAGAATGTACATTTAATGAATCTAATATTCACATCATTTGCAAGCAATGAGGGATTAAATCAATAAATTGATTGTTTAATGAGATACTTTTGTAAAGATTTAGGAAACTAATATTAAGTAGAAATAATTACATTTTGTTTAATAATTTAACAATAATTTAAATTATAAGTATAATTTTAGTGTCATAAATTAAGTGAAATAAACTTATAAGAGAAAAGTGATTGAGTTATTGTTAAATAAATAATTTAATTTTTAAAAATAAAATAAAATAAACACTCTCTTACTTCTACTCATTCAATTTTTAATTAAAATTAATTTTTATTATTTGTGTACCATAAGACTAGTTAAGTTTTAATAATAAAATTAAGTATAATTTTAAAATTTAATAAATGGTGACCATTAGAGAAGCACCCATGAAAATTTGTGACTGAACATTGTTACTTTTTTCCATGTCGATGTACAAATGGTTCCTTATTTAATTTTTATAATAACAATAAAATTAGTATATTAAAGTACTAATTTCTTTCTATGCGTGCAGCATTGCTGATATACTAGAGAGGTACAACAGGTGCACCTATGGAGCATTGGAACCTGGTCAAACAGAAATTGAGACACAGGTTATTTCATGCCTGTGATTCACTATATATATATATATATATAACTTTAGTCAAAGCAGTAGACATGGGTGAAGCCAAAAATTGCTTTAGGAGTAGAGATAAATCATAAATTCTTTTGAGTTTCAACCACTCATTTCACTAATTTCATAAATTTTAAAAGGGTTAAATGATAAATTTCTCGTATTTTTAAACCACTCTGGGATATCATGTTATATGAATATAAGTTTGACAAAATCTAAAAGTGGTGCATGTCATCAAACAGCGAAACTACCAGGAATATTTGAAGCTCAAAGCAAAAGTTCAGGTCCTTCAACATTCACAAAGGTAACACAAAGCAAAACAAAGTTATATATATAGTATCTATATGTGTGTGTATATAACATATATATATATATATATTGTAGACATTTTCTGGGGGAAGATTTAGGAGACTTGGGCTCTGAGGAACTTGAGCAGCTTGAGCATCAGTTGGACTTCTCTTTGAAGAAAATCAGGTCATTAAAGGTATTTTTCTCTCAATTAGGGTTCTCTATGGTGAATATGATTATTTTAATTTTACATCATTTTTTATAGATTAATCCCATACAATTATTCATCTTTGAGTGGTATTTTATTAATAACATTTTGCTGAGAAAAAAGTACTTATCTTATGCTGACATTTATGCTTTTTTTGAATGAATGCAGATGGAGCGTATGGTTGAGCAGCTTTCTAAACTTGAAAGAAAGGTACATGTATATGTATATGTATTATTAACTTTGTGTTTTCTAGATATCATCATGCTTGTATTCTTTGTATACAGGAAGAAATGCTACTGGAAACCAACAGAAACCTGAGAAGGAAGGTAAAAAAACCTGCTCATTTTTAAATGTTCTGATGCAAGTTTCCAATACAGATATGCGCCCAACACATGTTCAAATTTATCCATGCATTTTATATAAATATGGAGCACAAATATTGTTAGAGTTGTGTGACCCGAATGTTGTACAAGTTGAATCCGTACAACTCGAATTCCACTTGTATCGCGTGTTTTCAAACATACTCCTTTGTCCGTGATTTTCCTGATAAGAATTTTTCACGTAAAATCTATGTGTTCTTATTTTTCCTTTCTTATTACATTGCGATCGTTCTGATATCATTATTCACGTTTATTATAACAAATATTTTAAGAAAAAGTAAATACAAGGTTACTTGCACACTTAATCATGTGTGTTTGATATAATATATATATATTTAAAGGATCATATCTTCGTACCACGTTGGGATTGGATACGGATACCGTCTTTTTCACTTATTATCATTTGATCTTAAATGAAATTCATGTTCCCAGTTGGATGAAAATGCTTCAGCACTAAGATCAACATGGGAAACTGGGGAGCAAAGTGTTCCATGCAACCTCCAGCATCCTCGATTTCTTGAGCCTTTACAATGCACCACTTCTATGCAGATTAGGTAACTTAACCTAAACCCTAATTTTTCCATTATTCCAATTCAAGACATAGACATAAACATGTGCCCATATATATTCGATTTTTATCTAAGAGCAAAGTTAGAAAATTGTTTTAAGGGAGTCAAAATTGAATAATAAGTGTAGTTTTACCATTGTATTAACTTGTAATTTCATAAATTTAAAAAAAAAGATTAAAAGATAAAATTCCCATTTTAGGGCCTTAGCCTCACTCAAATGGGAAAATTATCTTCTAGTCCCCTAATAAACAAAAAGATTTCTATTTAGCCCTTTCAACTTTTTTTTTTGTGTGTGTTTATTGCAGTTACAATGTTCCAGCTGATCTAACACATGAAAACATTGCTACTACAACTTCAGCACCAAGTGGATTCATCCCTGATTGGATGCTTTAATAGTTTTAAAACATTTTAATAATCAAATAAATACATGTATAATCTCTTCTCTCTAGTGATGAAACTAATAGCAGAAATTGGCTGTATTTAATTATTAAAAAGGGTGGTCGATGCTTGGGGTAAAGCTCCATTTGTAATAATTTCTTGGATTTTAATTATCATGAAACCTAAGTTTTCATAATGTATATGCTACCAACCTTTCATATGTTAGTATTTCACTCCCTTAGCTGAAGGGTAAAATTGCAGTTTTAGTCCATTGTAGTTATGAATTATTTAATTTAAGTCTTGACATTTGGCCCCCAATACCATATTCCCGACTTGGGCCTTATTTGCAGGAGCTTTTAATATGATGAGCAAGGAGAATGTCTGTATAGATTTTTCATGTGATCTTGTAATAATTCGATATTTGTTTGCCGACCTAAAAAAGGTGATTCAGGTATTTGTCTTTTCAACAGAAAGTAGACGTAAAGAAAATGTGAAGTTAAAGTTTGCGATGAAATTCAATGCAGCATGGAAAAGTGGGTAATTTTTTCATATTAAATTTTAATTTCATTTTTAAAGGCCAATTCATTTATTCTTTTATCAATAAAGTCCAATTTAGGCAGGAATAAAAACCTAGTTGCACAATGCCTAAATCAGATAGGACCAGCTATACCAGACAGCAACAATACCATGCGTAAAATAAAAACTATCATAGAGGTCTATGTATTTTGAGTCAAATTATATCTTACTTTATTTATTGAAAAAATTGGTAAATTAGTCCTTGTATGTTAAATTAAAGAGTAAATTGATCTCTTTTTTTTATTAATAATTACATCTATTTCTACTATTAAAAACAGATATGACTGATGGGATACCTCATTCTAGCGTACATGAACTAGTTTTTAACAATAGCAACGGAGAAATTATTTTCTGTACCCTTCTCGCCACATCATCCATGGTCTTTTTTCAATTATTCAATGACATTTCAGTCATTTATTCTATGTCATTAATGCATAATTTTGGTAATTTTTTACCCTGAACCCAAATCATTTAAGGTTTGGGGTTCAAGATTCGAAGTCTGACGTTCAAAGTTTAGGGTTTAGGGTTCTAAGTTTGGGGTTTAGGGTAAAAGTTACCAAAATTATGTATCAATGACATGGAAAAAATATTGAAATGTCAATAAATAATTGAAAAGGGACCATGGATGATATGGTGGGAAAGGTCCATAAAATAATTTGTCATAGAAATGAATAGAAATTTTGACAGAATGATTAATTTGCTTTTTAATTTAACGTACAGGAACTAATTTACCTATTTTTTGAGTAAAGGGGATACGTTGCAATTTGACTTCTAATACAAGAACTTTCATGTACTTTTACTAAAAATACACTGTGGACAAATTGAGTTAGAAAATTGAGTAGCATTTAGATTACTTCCTCCTCCTCTCACCAAGCCATGAACATCTCGGATCGGTCGACATGCCCCTTAGTTAAGACATCTATCTATCTAGTGGTGGAACGTGTTAATAAATTTTAGGGTTGTAAATAAAGATTTTAAAAGAAAATTAAGGATCTGATTAAAAATTTTAGAGGCTTAATGAAAATTTTCAAAATTTTTGAGAAGATTAAAGAGAATTTTTTAAATTTTTGTTAGGCTTTATTAGAATTTCTAGAAATGTTGAAGGAGCTTAATTAAAGTTTTAAAAAAAGTTGAAGGGTATAATGAAAATTTTCCAAAATGTTGGAGTGGCGAAGTCCCCTCCTACTCCAACGGTGTTCCACCTTTGCATCTATATACCATTTGCTTTGCGGCTACCGATAGAATTAAAGTATTAAACAATCCTAATAATGGTAAAATTGTTTTATAACTTCTTCAAAATTTAAAAAATTATAAATTAGCATAAAAACAAATTTATACTTTAATCCTCAAAAATATTTATTATTCATCTGTGAACCCTAAAATAATTTCCTGCTTCAATAGTTGTTTTGTTGGAGAAATATAATAGTAGGTTGGTCAATTAATATCGGCATTGTTATCAATGCATGAAATTGTGGGTTTGAGTGCGCTGAAGTACATTTTTCTTCTATTTAAAGGTTGGGGAGGAATTATGGTTAGTTCTAGATATTGTTTCAAAAAAGAGTAGATATGATAAAAACTTATAACGAGATTAATATATAAGTTTAATTTAATTATTTATAATAAATATGGTTTCCCAAAGTTCGTTGGGTAGTCTTTGTCTTTCCATCTTTTGAATCAAAATGAGGTGTCAAATCACCATAATAAGGTTAACAGGCCATGGCACATCATCATTCAGCTTCATCATGATATTTCCTTTATTTCTTAATAAATGGTAAATTTTTCATTATAGTCACTCAATTTTGAGGGTGTTCTTATTTTCACCATTATTAACTTAATTTCAAATTCTAGCCACTTTATTGTTAAAATGTATTTAGTCATCAAACGGAATATTTACGTGGCTTTCTTTTATTGGTATAATAACAACATTTACTCATTTTGTTAATTTAATCTTGATTTTAAAATTTTAATAAATTTAGCCGTCAATGTTTACACAACTTATCAATTTAGTTTTGAATCAAAAAATTCAAAAATCATAAAAAAGAATTAAAAGTTTGGTTAGGATATTTAAAAAAAGTATTTTATAATTTTATGTATTTTAAAATTTTTAAAATTAGGATCAAATTAATAGAATGTGTAAACATTAATGATTAATTTGTTGATTTTTTAGAATTAGAACCAAATTAAAAGAATATGTAAAATATTTAGGGCTAAATTGTTATTATAGCAATCTAAAGAAGGCTACATCAGCCTTCGATTTTGTGACTGAATACATTTTAACAATTTATTTTTTCTTATTTGTAAAAGAAAAGTTCAAATTTTATAACTAGGGGTAAAAATCATAAATAATACATATACAATTAACTAAAACTAGAATTAACTAAATACAAAACTCAATAGATCGAAGGCTAAAATAAATCTAGACAGAACCCACGCATAGTAGAACTAATCAAGAAGAGAAGCACGCATGGCATTTGCACATGTTAAACTCGAACTTCAACCATAAAAGCCTACGACCTCAACCTTGCTAACACAACTTAAGTATCATTGGCAATTTTTTTATATAATGCCTACTTTGTACTCATACTCCCTACCTAACCCTTAAATCGGAGGAAAATCATGCATTAACACACTTAAACCCATGTTCTCTTGATTGTTATAATAGTAACGATACCAACTAAGCTAGAGCTTAAAGCAATTTTGTTTTTATCGAATGCACATATATTTTACATTATTTCTATTAATTATAATGTAGTAGATTAAAATTGCATCATGACATAAATTAAATGATATAATTTAATTAGTGAAATTCTTAAAATTACGCCTATAATTCAAAATTTAGTAGAATTCATCAATACAATCCTTAATAATGTCTAAAATTTGTTTATTTTAATACAGCTAAAAGTAAATTATTGTCATACACATCACCAGACAGTTCTAACGGTTCGGTCTCAATTCATATTTTTCTCGATTAAACTGAGGCATGATTAAATTGTGCAGATCCCATTGAAAGATGTTATATGCAAAATACACAAATCTAAGTAATTGACATGGTTTAATTGTGGCAATTTCTTCTCATTCATGTAACAATTATATCCATATATTTCTCACTATAAAAAGCATTACCTTTCACTAAAAAGAAGTGGTCCTCCTTCCCCCTTTTCTTTTTCTCTGTTAAAGCTAATTATAAACTTATACCTATTTGATATAAAGAAGTAAAACACATGATGAACCTCACCTCATTCCCATTCCTTGTATCACACCATATCAAGTGCCTAATCATTTTTCTTGTATTTGTTGCTTTCTTCTTTTTTTTCTTTCTTTTCCAACATTGGGGTGTTTTCTCGTAATTACCTGGGTTTATTTGGTGGGGGCAAAAACATATGAGTCGTCAATTTGTTGAATAAATTATTAAGGGTTTGTGTGGTACATACCGGATTACTAGTTTTCGTAGGAATAGACGTGGGCATATGAGGTGACTCATTTTTGTCCTTCTGAACAAATTATCAATGGCTAATGGCTTCTATTGCTTGAACCCACGAGGGAAAGATTCTCCCGGTTTCTCTATTTTTGTAATATGATACTTCTTTGCAACTTCAACAGTGAAATAAAAGGAACATGGGAAAAAAAATTAGAGAAGATTATTGTGATTGGATGTCACAATGTTTTTTTGGTACACTCGCAATTTAAACCATTAAAAACCAATGATATTTTGGTAAAAGCAAATAATAGTAATATGTCAAGAAAATGTCCGCAATTACTTGCACCAAATTCTATTTTTAAGTTTTTATGATGTCAAAATTCTATATAAAATTGTTTTCTTCAGAGAAATACAACAGCAGAGTTATCTATTAATTATTCTTTATTTATTTGAAAATTTTATTTTTTAAAATATTTATGAAAAAATTAAAAATTTTACTAAAACTAATACCGAGAAATTAAAAATTAAAAAAAATAATCAAAACCCCAACCTCTACCATGAGATCATTGATTACCATTAAACTAGTAAAACCATGCATGTCCATGAGACATGACATTTAAGTAATACATCTATGGTGCTTTAGAATTTAGACATACTCGTCATCAGATATGGGATTAATGGTTGAAAGTCTTCGATAAAAGTATTATGGAGAATTCTATATTATAAGTTAAATTGTATTTTGTCTCGTTTACTTAAAAATGGATAAATCAGTTATTGTATGTTAGATCAAAGAGTAAATCAGTTATTTCTGTTACAATTTTCAACCATTTCTATCGTTAAAAACCAGCATAGCTTATGAAATAACAAGAGTGGCATGCTGCATGTACTTTATGCTGCCATACGAGGACCAGTTTTTAATTCTAGAATTGATGAAATTTTTTAACAAAAAGGACCGGTTTGCTCTTTGATCTAACGTACATGAACTTATTTGCTCATTCTTTGAATAAAGAAGGTAAAATGCAATTCAACTCCTAATATAAAGACCTCTATGGTACTTTTACCAAAACCCTTTTTTGGCAAAAAAAGAGTTAACGTCCTATTAATTATTATGAAGTATGAAATAGTAGTAAAACAATTTACAATAATTCTAATCCAATAACAATTTAAACTCATGCAAACAGTAAAAACATGCAAGAAACTCTATTCCACACCATCATAAGCCTTAGACATGTCATGTTTTAGTGCAAAACCCTTGCTCGGATGATTCTTTGACCTATGAAGATGATGAATGAGTTCGCAAGCAACTAACATATTATCAGTGATTATGCAACTCGACACGTACTTTGTTTGTGTAACAACCCAATTTTTAATAGTGTTGAAAACAGTGGTTCGAGACCACTAAATCTGACGAGTGAGTTTAAAAATTTCATTATTTATTATTTATGAGTTAAGTGTGATTTTAGAAAGATTTTTGAAATAGTGATTTGTGTTTTAAAAGAATTTATTAGGTTAAGTGGTTCTGAAAATGGGGTATCGAAACCCCGATTTCATAAACTGAGCCGTAAGTCATTAAGTTAGTATTAAAGTTTCGTTAGAAAATTTTAACGTTTTGACAATTAATTAATTAAAAAGGACTAAATTGAAAAAGGTGCAAAACTTGCCAGAGTGATAAAATAGCCTAAATGCTAAATGAGAGAGGACTTGAAAGGTAAATAAGCCTAAAATAAGAGGTTGGATGACATCAGTGTAGAAAAATCATGAAATTAGTGTGAATAAGGGGTAAAGTTGGAAATGAAATAAAACTTAATAGTTAAAAATAGGATTTAATTGAATATCTAGACATTTCTTCATAATTCTCAGCCAAAAACACCATTGAAGAACCCATAAGAATCTGGTTTTCATATTTAGCTACATGTGAGTTCAATTCTTGCTCTTTTCTTGAAATTTTTGTGTTTTTAAGACTTTTGCAACTAGGTCCAACTATCTAATTCATTAGTTTTTGATTTTATGAGTAATCTTGAAAGTTACCATTGATAAGTGCTGGATTCTTATGATTAATTAACATGGAATTGAAGGTTTAATTTTGCCATATGATGATTTTATCAAGTGATTTCAAGGGAAATTGATTTTAGGAACAAATTGTGAAAAAGAAGAAATCTTAGGGTTTGGTATTAAATTCTGTTTATCAAAGGCTGTGTAATAGTTTAGAATATTTAGATAAAGTGTTACATGAGAAAAATTAGCTTATTTGATGGGCTAATTAGTGGGGGACTAAATTACAAACATTGTAAAAATTAGGGTAATTGTGTAATTTTGAAAATTAAGGGGTATAAATTGTGAAGTGAATTAGAATTGAAACATGTGCTAATTAATGAATAATTTTATATTTTATATTAAGAGCCCTTAGACCAACGCAAAAAAGGGAAAATAGCCGAATAATCTCTAAACCACTGCAAATTCCACAATTTAACTCAGGTAAGTTTGTATGGTTAAAATTTCATGATTAATTATTAATTTATGAATGATATAATTTATTTATTCATTTTTTTATTATTGAAATTAAAATTTATTGTTAAAATATGAAATTGAAATGAATGCTTAAAACAAATAGAACGCAGGATAGAGTACAATCGTTTTATAGCAAAGGATGAATTGACGGATAAGACCATGGTTGGACCATGACAATGTTTATATGTAAGACCATAGCTGGGCTATGGAATTTTAGTGAAAAGACCATAACTGAGTTATGACACTTTGAACGTAAGACCATGGCTGAACCATGACAGTATTTATAAGTAAGACCACAGCTGGGCTGTGGCATTCTGATGATAAGACCATAACTGGGTTATGACACTACGAATGTAAGATCATGGCTGGGCCATGAAAATGCATGTGTAAGACCATAGTTGGACTATGGCACACAGAAAACAATGTACTCATACCCGTAAGTCGTTCCTCGATTCAGTAAGAATTGGTACAAGACTTATGTGAATGAATTGAAAGATATATTGATTATTAATGATATTGATATGAAGAAAGTGTATTCATTGACTTATGTTGTATTTGACAGGGAGAATGTATGATTTTTTTACAATTTTGTTTAATATATTAAGTTCGGTAAGATCAATATTTAATTTATTGAACTTATTAGGCTTCATTAAGCTTACTCGTGTTGTTTTATGTTCTTATAGATTAACTTGTGATCGGGAGATCGGATCAACACATCAAGACACACTATCCAGTTTAATTCGGTAGTTTTTGAAATGTAAATTTTGGTTTATATGACATGTATAGGGTTGGTTTGGCAATGAAATAGTTTGAATTGTGGTTGTGAATCTTAAATGTTTGTATGTGTGTAATTAGTAGTAGAATTTGATAAATCAATGAAATGAGTTAAATGGGTAAGTATAAGTAATTGATGTATATGTAATGTTATATTATGTTTAGAACATGTATTGGTTGGTTTTGATTGCTTGGTTGGGATATATTAGTGTATTTAAATGTTGTGTGTGGGTTGATGTCAAAAAGAGTGAGAAAATTGGCCTTAAAATGGCCTATTTTCATCCACACGGACAGAGACATGGGCGTGTGTCTCAGCCGTGTGTGACACATGGCCATGCACATGGGCGTGTAGTCTAGCCATGTGTCCCTTGCACCTTGAAATTTTAAAACAGAATGCCCAGGTATTTGCTCACGGCCTAGCACACGGTCGTGTTGCTTGGCTGTGTAACCCCTGCACCTTTCACACTACCTAACACACGGGTGTGTGGTTGGCTATGTGACCCAAGTCAGAGAGTTACATGGGTAAAGACACGCGCTGGGACACGGCTGTGTGCCTCATATCGAATGCCCACATGGCCTAAGACACGGGCGTGTCTCCTAGTCGTGTGAGCCACACGGCCTGGCCACACGGGTGTGTGTCCCCTGCACCTAGGAAAATTTTTGAAATTTCGCGAAAAAATTCTCTAAGTTTCCAGTTTAGTCCCGACTTGTTTCTAATGCCTATTTTAGGCCTTGATGGCCCATTTAAAGGGACTATATAATAAAATATAATTAATTTCAAATATGAATAGTAAATGACATGAATTAATTGTAATTGTTCTGTAAACTCCAGTAATGCTCTGTAACCCTGTTCCGGCGACGGATATAGGTTAGGGGTGTTACATGATGACTTATAAAATGCATCATAACATGTTTTGATATTTTCTTTAGAATGAATTTGGTTCAAGGAATCTAACATTCATGGGAGGGTATCGTGAGATTTCTGTATAGGACTCTCATATTTGGATTTCAAACATTATTTATAGTTGGTAATTTTACTTTTCAAATAGTGTCAAGATTCTGAAATATAGTGGATATTATTATATGTTTAATGTCATATCAACTTGTTATCTCCACATAATTCCCACAAAAATCAGTTAATGAATTAATGATTGCTATTTGTGTCAAGATTAAAGTTTAAAATTGAATAAAATATAGGGTTTTAGAATGATCTAATTGGAGAATATTGACCAAATCTACAAATTTATGCATAACATACAATTAACAATTAAATTTAACTAAATAGATTTAACTGTTACCATATGAATCGGGACTAAAATTTTTAATTTAACTAAAATTAATCTTATACTTCATTACGACCTAGCGTCATCCTAGTATGCCACACAATTTTAAATTTTTATATTATTTATTTTATTATAATGTATATTAAATGAATATTATATATAAAATATATTTTAGTAATTATTTTGAGATAAAGACAATACATTTTTTTCAAAACTAATGGTGAGTTTGGATAGGCGGTGTGTTTACCTGCTGTTAGTGTAAAAACAGCGGTGGCGGTCAGATTAGACACTATAGTGATACTGTAGCGTGAGACAAAAAGTAAACTAAACGCACCGCACCGCACCCAATCGCCCATCCAAACCCACCCTAAATCTACTTTGTAATGATTGTGGAATTTGTAAAATCTAATTTTTTTTTTGTCATAGGATTAAAACAAATAAATAAATAATTCATAATGCATGTGAACTTTTATCTACCATTATATTGAAGAAAAAAAAGCTTAGGAGTTAGTTGGTTTGAGATTAATGAAGCCAATATGAAATCGAAACCAATCGATTCATTTGATTTAATCAGTTTGATCCGATTTTTGTATTTATAAACCATGTCTAAATATGGGTCTTAATTAAATTATCATTTATACAAAAATAAGATTTTCCTTTTTGCTTTTCATTTGAATAGTACCAAAAAAGAATGTAGGCGTATTATAATTTTGTCTTTCTTTTAAATGCCATTTTGGGTACAATACCTTTAATACTAGTTGTAGCTTACTTGTATGCCCTACTTATAAAATGCAATGCGTTTCAAATATTAATTACAAGGACCAAAATGCATATGACAAAAATAATAATAATAAAATATTCATTTTGAGATTTATGCATGGTAATTCTAAGAGAATGATTGTCGGCGAAATTGAAGGCAATTTTGTGGGTGAAAATACTTGAGAAGTCCCTTTTATTATAGGGATGATATCAAATTAGTCCATCTACTAATCAGTTACATCATTTTCATCGTTTTATTATTAAAATGAATCAAATAAGGTTAAACTGTAACAGAGTTGACATATAGTATTAAAAAAAAAGGCATGAAAGTTATTCTTTTCGTTTACAGTTCAACTCAAAACAAATGATTTCATTTGTAGAATCGTAAAAAACTTTAAAAATATGAAGTATGTTAGTAATAATTGTTAACTCTGTTGAAATTTAGGCATGTTTTTTAAATATTTTTAATAATACATGGACTAAATTGATCCATTAATAATAGGGAGATTAATTTGATCTCGTCTCTTTAATAAAGGGACTTACTAGGTACATTCACCTCATTAATTTATATCTCTATTATTATAAAGTTCTTGGGTCGACATCACAAGTTAATTGAACATCAATTCAGTTGGAAAATGATTAACAAGTCAAATTTTTATAAAAAATAGGAAATATTACTATAAGGGTAATTATGTCATTTAAATTTTCTATACAAAATTTTAATAAAATAAAACTATTTACTTTCTAAAACCTTATCCATTTAAAACTTGCTATCAGTTCATGTAATATGTGTAAGTTATGGATTTAGTCTTTATACTTTAATTTGGTCAATTTTAGTCTTTTACTTTTTCAAAACGGTCAATTTTAATCCCTATGCTTTTTGAATTTTAAAAATTTAATCACAACTCAAATCACAGCAGTTAAATTCGCTTGGTTAAATTCTGGTATTAGTCTTGTAATATGCAAAAAGTTATATATTTAGTCCATGCTCTCCAAATTGATCATTTTTAGTTTCAATACCTTTTGAACTTTGGAATTTCTAACTTGACGCACATGACAACAATTGAATTCGTTAATTGGCTTCTTCTTTTTTTTGCGAGTAATAAGTGGAAATATCAAACAAATGTGGCATTACACATGTGATAATATGTCTGCCATATAAGATTTTAAATATAGTAGAACTTAATTAACTTAAAAATCACCATTTGGTCATGACTAAAAAACCTAAAATTTTATTATATATTTGTCAAATAAAGATAATAATATCACATTTGAACAAAACTACCCACTCTTGAAAAAATAACCCATTAATGTAAATTTACTTTTAAACTATAATAATAAATAAAATTATCTCATACACAATATGTGGAGTTTCTTTGACACCTCAAGTGGGTTTTGGTCTGACATGTGTCTTATAGGGTATAATAAAAATATATATAAATAAATGTGACACTTGTCACATTAAATATATATTATCTTATACACACTAACGCATTCTTCTCTGTGCTATATGGTCCTGACATACCCTTACTCAAATTAATCCTCCACGGACTTCCTTACTCGTTAGCCCTCGAATTATAAGATCTTAAACTGGAATCCTCTTATTCGGTAAGTCACTAGCGGACTTACTGCTCAAACCGTTTGGCTAAGAATCTGCTTCATTGACCCTCTTATTATACCCGAGGCTATATTTCTAGCCAACCATTGACGAACTAATAATGATGGTTACTACATACCTCACAGTGGGTATTTCATCTATTATCTTTACCTTGTTAAGGCCACATAGACCAATCCCTCCTTTCCGTACTTCCTAGGCGAATTCCCTTACAAGCTCATTTACTGCATTCTTTGGCACGCCGACTCATCCTATTTTGCTTCTCCCTACGCGAGTCTTATAATGATTTCCCTTTCCTTGCCTTATCTTTTTCATGATTCATCATTCTGGAAAACTTGATTTAATGCCATGGTCAAAATATGGTCTTACACAAAGTAACCTCATGTTTATTGTCCTGGTGGACTCTCCCATGTTTACTATCCCTGCGGACTATCCTGTGTTTACTATCCCGGCAAACTATACCGTTTTTATTGACTTCGAGAGTTTTTTAACCTCTTTGAGGTGTTGTCTTGTAGATCCAATATACCGTTATCATGGTGTCGCCCCATAAAGTCTGCAAACTGTCGTTGCAATGTTGCTCTATGGAACCTATATGTAACAACCCATTTTTAATGAAATCGAAATAGTAGTTTCGGGACCAAAAATATGAAGTCAAAAAATTAATTTTAATATTATTTTATGATCTACAACATGATAGAACTATTGTATAAAAATTTTATTAAGAAATTTTACCGTTTGTATGCTTAATTTGTGAAAAATGACTAAATCATGTAAAGTGCGAAAGTTGCGTTCTATTAGCTAAAGGTGTTAAATAGCTATAGAACCTTAAAGTGGAAGTCCTTATATGGTAATTATACCATTAAATGAGTTAGTGGATGTGCATGGCTTGGTAATTGAGTAAATTTTAAAGTTAGGTAAGGGGAAATAGGTAATTAGGTAATTAAAGACAAGAAAAGTAAATAAAACACAAATGGTCACCTCTTTCATTCTTGCATGCACCGAAATTTAGAGCAGAGAATAGCCATTTGAGATCTTGAATTTTTCAGCCACAAAATCCCTTACATGTAAGTGATCCTTTGTCCCGTTTTTGTTAATTTTTATGTTTTTAGAATCGTTGTAGCTTAACCTAACTAATTAGGGGGCTAATTTGCAAAACTATTGAATGGTTTGAGTTTTTATACTGATGAATTTTTTAAGTTTTTTAAGTTTAATGGAAGAAAATAAATTTTGGCCGTTAAATAAACAAGTTTTGTTAAGTGAGTTTTGTTGAAATTGTCAATTAGGGGCTAATTTGTGAAATATGAAAATTGTGTGGTAAATGTGTAAATTTGTGGAATATATGGGCTGATATAAGAACATATAAAATTTGGCTAGGCTTAGGTGTGGATGAAATTGCATGAATTTTATTTTACGAGCCTAGGGACTAAATTGTGAAGAAGTTAAAAGTATAGGGGCAAAATGGTAATTCTTTCATAACATGAATTTTGGTTAATTTGAATAGAATGATGCTTAAATTAGTTACATTTGATTATATGGATTAGGAAAAGCAACATTCGAAATTAAATCGAGGAAATGATAAAGTCGTGGACTAAACGATCGTATTTTCGTCGTACGAGCTTAAGGTAAGTTCGTGTAATTAAATTGTGTCTTTATATGCTTTAATTGAAATATATGTATGTGAATGGTTTAATTATTATGTATAATTATCGAGAACATAACCGACGAAATACGAAGAATACCGAGCCTCATTTGAACCTTAGGAATTCATAGGATACAAAAGACATGTAATTAGGGTTACCGATTCCAACTCTTATGAGCTTACCGATACTCAGTTTGTATGAGCTTACCGTTATTCAGCTCGAAAAAGCTTACCGTTTATCGCTCGTATGAGCATACATGTACAGGAATTGACGAATTACAGTTCAGTACACTCGTGTGTACCACCCGCGTATCTAACGATATTCTAAGTGGTTCAACGAGAGTAGTGTTATTATGAGATTATACAAGTTCGATATGAACTAGTACATGTATTTACATGGAAATGATCTATGTATAATATACGGATACACGATATAGATGTTACATGTACATGGAATTTAATAATTGTTGAATTCATACATGATTTTCAGTTTTTATATGAATACATGGCTAACTTGGTAAATGGTTATGTGATAGGCTTTGGCCAAATTGAATTGTGTTATGATTTGGGCTACTTACCTAAATTGGGGGTTAAATGGTAAGTTTAATTCTGTGTTATACGAACTTACTAAGTTTAATTGCTTACTCTGTTTATTTTTCCGTGTTTTATAGTGTTTCGAAAGCATGTTTGGATTGGAAGTTGTCGGAGATCACATCACACTATCAAACGTTATTTTGTTACTTTTGACTTTATATTTTGGGTTAAATGGCATGTATTGGTCTTTTTGGGTAATGGAAGCCTATATGTCTAGTTGTGTTTTAGCCATTTGATTTGGCTTGTTTTGTGGACATATCTTTTGAATTGTAAATATGTAAATAGCCTTATAGTATATGATGTATGGTTGTGAATTGGTATTTTGGGTACCAAATGGTTGAGATTTATAAGTGGCATACATGTTAAGTTTTAGGCACAAAGATTGCATATTTGTGTTTGACCAATTAGGTATATTTAGAGACATAGTTTGCATGATTATGAGGGGCCATTTGAGGAGCCTATATGTATCATGATGGTATGTGATATTATTGCATGTTATAAACTTGACATTGGTTAGTTTTAAATGCCTATTTAGGCCATGGTTATATGCATATTGATGTGTATAGGTTGGTACCAATTTGGGTGAGAAATATGGCTTGGAAAATGACCTATTTTTGTCCATACGAGCAGAGACGCGAGCGTGTGTCTCAGCCATGTGTCACACACGGCTAGGTGACATGGCCGTATGTCCCCTGTAACTTCCTTAAAAATCAAGTCAGTAGCTTCACACGGCTAGCACACGGGTGGCTTGGCTGTGTGGCATAAGTCAGTATACCCTCTAGTGTTCACACGACCTAGCACACGGCCTGGCACACGGGCGTGTGAGGTCATTTCGAATGGTACACAGCCTGACACACGTGCGTGTGGTTTGGCCGTGACCCAAGTTAGTATGCTCACTAGTTTGGACACGGGTTACGACACGGGCAAGGACACGGACGTGCAGCCCCATTTCGAACGTCCACACGGCCTAAGACACAGGCATGTCTCACGCAGCCTTACCACACGGGCGTGTGTTCCCTGCACTTTGAAAGTTTTCCATGTTTTTCCTAAAATTTCCTTAAGTACTTGGTTTAGTCTCGAACCATTTTTAATGTTTATTTTGGGCCTCGATGGCTCGTATTAGGGACTATATAAATGGTTTTGAATGATTTTTGTTTGAATGAGAAATGAATATGAAATGTATGATTGTTTGATTTATAAGTCCGATAATGCTTCGTAACCTTGTTTCAGCGTTGGATACGGGTTAGGGGTGTTACACTATAAATCTTCATCACAGTGTCGCCTAGAAGAACCGTTTGATAACTGTCGTCACGGTGTCATTCTAGCGAGCCAATCGATATCATTCCACGGTACAACCATACTCCCTTGTATCCCTATACCTTAATTAACTATCAATTCGACAAAATTATCGGACCAAACTTTAATACACTTTTATACTAGCATAATAAATATTAAATATTACTATTTATTGACTCAATTTATGAAAATGGGGTTCCAAAATCGTCGTTTTCTACACCACTAAAAATCAAGCTGTTACAAATCATTTATCTCATTTCATTTCAATTCAATCGAATTCATATATATATAATTTCACATTCAATTTCAGAATCATATTCCTCTTCATCATCAACATACAATACCTCATTCTATCTAGCATGTTTCAATCCATTCTTATGTTACAAATCATGTTCCATTAAGTCATACTACTTTCCATTTTATTCAATTCAGTCCACTATCTCGATAATCAATATCAATCACAGCAAATCAATTCATATGAAAATTATATACTCACATTGATATTCAATCATACAGTTAACATGAATATACAAACAAATAAATTGATCTCGAATCATAAAAGTACAAATCAAAATCTCGCGTCACTCGTAAACGAATCTTGCTTTTCTTTTCCCTCTCGACGGCCCGGCATCGTCTTTCGTTACAATCGATAATTAATAAATAAGACAATATCAGATTTCATTCAATCCACATCCAAATGCAAAGCCACTCATATTTTCATTTTATTCAATTTAGTCTCTAAACTCGGGATAAGCATATCTTTCGATATTTAGCTTCGGATCAAAACCTGATTTCATGTTCTTTCATTAGGTACCTTGTAATTTCTATTCTTTCCACTATAGCATTTTATATATTATAATTAACCTTCAATTAACATTAAGTAATTAGATTAATTAAGGTTTATTATATTCTTAATTATTAATTCAAACTAAATTGCATAATCATTATCATCCACCAACCGCATAAAAACAAGGTCTCCAAATCTTTTCTTAATTAAAACTCTATAATGATTGGATTTCTACGCTTCTGAGCTTTAATTAATTATTTTTTTGACTAAATTATTTAACCGAATTTTATTATACTTTCATATTAATTTTGTAAATTAATATTCTTATTTTATATTTATTAACTCAACTTATGAAAATAATAGTTCCCAACATTCGTGAGAAAATGAAACATTCCTCGAATAAGCACACACTTTGTTACATTTGTCTTGAGCAAGACGGAAAAGCCTGAGAAAGGAATTCCTCAAAGGGAGTTCACCACACCATGCATCCGACCAAAAGAGGATATCCCTACCATCCCCAAGTATCCAGGTAAAACATTCGAGCCCCATAAAATTAACCACAGACTCGTCCTTAATTATATTAATAATATTCCTCCAATTGACAGACACCTTTGTTGTATTTGACGAATACGGCCACCAAGCGAGCACGCTTCCACCATACTTAGCAGCGATTAACCTTCTCCATAGAGCTAATGGCTCTGAGCCATACTTCCAATCCCATTTAAACAACAATTATGATATTTGAACCTAAAAATACGCACAATATTTGAATTTAACATAACACGATATTTAATATCTCAATTTTATCAATTTAATTAAAACATCATTTAGTTTGGCTAAATGGGTATATAATCCCCTAAACTTTGATGAAAAAATCAACTAAACCCCTAGTTTTGTTAGTATAATTATAGTCCTTTTTGGATGGCTACTTCGATGGCAATTTGATTGTCATTGACTTCTATCTTAGCAAGCCATAAACATTACCTATTTTTTGTTCAATAAGGAATCTGTTTGAGAGTGCATTTTTGTAAGTAAAATATAAATACAAACGGGTCACTTGGTTTTACGGCTAAACTTTTGGGGAAAAGTTTTAGTGAAGAGCAATCCAAGTTTTTGTATGAGTATGAGATTGTTACGTAGTGAGTTGTACGACTTAAATCATTATTTGTATGTATTGAAGAATAGATGATTAGCTCTCTGGGAAAGGCCTCGCAGATGTAGGAGGACCAAATGAATAAAATATGTATACGTGACATGTTAAAATTGTTGAATTGTTTAAAATTGGGATCAAATTGATAAAATATATAAGTAGATTAATTGTGTTATTATACCAGTTAAAACGGATAACATCATCTTTTTTGTTAATGATTTAACATAAAGTAATCAAAACAGAATCAATGAAAAGCGTTATAGACGAAATTGAGAGATCTTATAATTTAGTGACCAAAACACAAATCCACTAATAACTAAGTGACCTAAAAGTAAAACTCAAATAATTCAGATACAACGTTATACCTAAATATCAATTAAAAGTAGT
Organism: Gossypium raimondii; assembly: GCF_025698545.1. Taxonomy (NCBI): domain Eukaryota; kingdom Viridiplantae; phylum Streptophyta; class Magnoliopsida; order Malvales; family Malvaceae; genus Gossypium; species Gossypium raimondii. The sequence goes on from NC_068568.1 coordinate 173,859, forward strand.
TATAGATTATAAATAATAAGGGGAAACAGGAGCACCGCCGTCAACAACAGCAAGTGTGTGGCAGTGTGGTAGCATTCGTAGCCTATAAGCTCAAAACCCTATTTTTTTCTAAAGTTATATATAGGTGCCATTATTTTATTATGATGAAATTATTGGGAAGTATAAAATAATTTAAAATCATTAGTATAAAATTTTATATTTTTAATCTGTTTTAATATTTTTGAATTTATAATGTGGGTGAAAATTTTAATGTGATAAACTATTATCTAAAAATTAAATGTAATTTTGATTAAAATTGTAAAATTAATATTTTTGTTTCGTGTTTATGAAATTATAAAAAGTAAAAATAGCAAGTAATTTTACAAATCCATGTAAAGTAAATGAAGATGGTAACGACTGCTCAGCCATTCCAGCCAATAAGAACCCGACAGCACATCCGTCAAAAAACCACTCTGGTTTTGCCCTAAAACCACATTTTTTTCTTCTTCTGGTTTTCACTTTCTTGTTTTGCTTCATTTCCCAATTCTATATATGTTCTATTTTTTTTTCTCATCCACTCTCTGAAAACCACTTCATATTTAGCAAAATCATAAGAACTCAAAACATAAACTAACAACAACAACAAAAATTCCCCAACTTAGGTACGCACAACACATATACATACATATATATATAGACATACACACACACATATCGTTTTGGTTTTAAAGAATCTGGGTTTATTTGTTCCTTTGTTTCTGGTGTAACAATTTTTTCTTCTTACAGGTATATTTTTTTTTTAAAAAATCATGGGAAGAGGTAGGGTTCAATTAAAAAGGATTGAAAACAAGATCAACAGACAAGTTACTTTTTCCAAAAGAAGAGCTGGTTTATTGAAGAAAGCTCATGAGATCTCTGTTCTTTGTGATGCTGAAGTTGCTTTAATTGTCTTCTCCCATAAAGGCAAACTCTTTGAGTACTCAACTGATTCCTGGTAAAAAAAAAAACAATACCATTTCTGTTTTGTTTTTTTTTTCGTATCTCAACGGCAGATCCATGTTTTAAAAATCTGGGTTTCTTTTTTCGGTTTTCGGTTTTTATTGCTTGTTTCATGTATTTTCATGCAGGTGAAAGAATTTAAGACATGTTGAGGTAGCATTTTAGGTAACAGGACATGTTTGTGTAATGAAAAACATGTAAAAGGATCATGAAAGTACTAAAATGAATGACCAAGTTTGTGAGAAAGAAGTTTTTGTCAAATCTGGTTAAGGAAGTTATTGACCAATGGAAGAACAATAAATTTTTTCCCTTTTTTAATGATTCTTTATTTTTTCATGTTCAAATGGTCTAACTTTCTTAAATAGGAGAAAATACAAAAAAAATCTATTAAATGAACTAAATTATACCAAGAAATAAAAGATAAGAAAAAAAACCTAACCCTATGTTTATATGTTGTTTATAATTTATTTTCTCTTGGAAAAAATGTTTAATTTGATATTTTTTTGCTCAGCATTTAATTTGATACTTAAATAAACCCTATTTTCATTTTCTCATTTCCTTTTTAATTTTTACTTACACACTTTTTTGGTATTATTTTGGGGTACATAATTATATATCTTCTTCTTCTTCTTCAATTCTTCAGCAGCTCTTGAAACCTAAACCCTCTCTGGTTTTATTTTCTGTTTCTAGTTCAAGAAACTCCCACACCTAAGCTAAAAACCCTAAAAAATGATACATCTTTTTATAGTTTTAACAAAAAATATTTTTAAAATGTTAAATACTCAATAATTTAAGCCAATTTACCAGGAAAAAAGACAGAAAATTCTCTCAAATTTTTGTTCTTTAATGTTATTATTTTTCTTTCCATTTTTGGGGTGTATATGTGGCTATATATATTTTAATTATCTATTTATGGTTTTCAAAATAATTTAAAATTTCAATTTTTATAAAAAATTATTGAGAATAAGTAAGTTACTAGTTGAGCTTTTACCTGTTCCAAATTAAAATAATTACTTATAGATATTAAAAATTTTCCTAATTTATACCTCAAATTTTATATCTTAATTTTTTTACAATTAATAAAATATTAAATAATACAGAAAATATTTACATAGAGTTTACTAATAAACAATGAACATTTATAAGTAGTAGCAATTTATTGGTTTTGATTTATTGAGTGATTTTTTTTCTTGATGTACATGTTAAAGATTGTTTGATTATAAATGTAAATTTTAATAATGGATTCGAATATTTTTAATCTATTTTATAAAAATAAATTAGAGCAAATATTTGCATAATATATTGTAGAAGTAAAGTAAAGTTCACATTTGTTAGGGTTTGGTTCTTTCCTTGCAACTTGAAAAATGGAATTGTGAATTAGGGTTTATAAGTTCTAAAATTGTCTTTACATTTTTAAAAGAAAAATAAATAAATTTCATTTCTTTTTCAATTTTATGAACTTTTTTTCTGCATGTAACTCAGTATGGAAAAGATACTTGAACGCTATGAAAGGTATTCCTATGCTGAGAGACAGCTTGTTGCTACTGAATCTCAACCTCAGGTATATAATTCTTATACATATATATATATATATATAGCACATAACATAAAAGGAAAAAAAATGGGTGTTAATGTTATGGTATACAAATCTGCAGGGCAACTGGTCCATGGAGTATAATAGACTTAAGGCTAAGGTTGACCTCTTGCAGAAAAATCACAGGTATAATTCTATATATATATATATATATATACTTGGATTAGTGTTAGATATGGATACAAGATATTAGTATTTTAAAAAGAAATGAATATATTATATTTCATTGTTGAATTTGGTTCTTAAAAAAATCCGAGTAACATAGGGTTTTGTTTGCAATTTTTTGCAGGCACTATATGGGAGAAGATTTGGACTCACTGAGTCTCAAGGAGCTACAGAATTTGGAACAACAGCTTGATACTGCTATTAAACACATTCGATCTAAAAAAGTAATCTTTTTTTATTTTTTTTAAAATTTTTACAATTAAAATTGTTCAATTAGAACTGTTTTTTTCTTTCTAGTGATGAAATTATGTGTTTTTGTAGAACCAACTCATCTCCGAGTCAATCTCTGAGTTGCAGAGAAAGGTAAAGCCTTTCACAACATATTTTTTGCTTATCAATGTGTATATATATACATATATAAAGGCCTAGCAAAATATTATTTATTGTCCTACAATTACATAAATTTGTTCTGACAGGAGAAGGCAATACAGGAGCAAAACGCCATGCTAGCAAAGCAGGTGATTTACCCTTCTTTTACATATATGTCTATATACATATATATATATATATATTTCCTAATCTGCCCTACACCCCCGAACCCAACATTACGTGTCTAAGTCTAATCGAACTTGCAATCTCTAGGAATACATCATTGATTTGATGCCAACTGAGCTAGAAATTACCCTTCTTTCCATGTTCATGGTTTCTTACTCTTTTTCTGCTCGGCATTCATGGTTTCTTACAATGTTGCTTTGGGTCGTTATTGATTCTAAAAGTATTCGTGTCCAACATCCATGTGACATTTGCAGATCAAGGAAAGGGAGAAAACGGTGGCGCAGGCACAGCAGTCGCAGTGGGGGCAGCACCAACAGCAGCTTGGCCTCAACACATCAACATCTTTCCTGCTGCCTCAGCCGCCGCATCCTTGTTTGAATATCGGGTAACATTTCTTCTCTATCTTCTTTCGGTACACGATCAAAAAAATAAAAATAATAAGGGATAATATATTTTTGGCTATTAAACTTGATAACTTGTCTACTTTTGGTCCGCTTTTGCACTCGAAGTTGACAACTAGTTCCATTTTTCTTTTATCCGATCATGTTCCATTAACACTAGTTGTATAATCAAATCTTGATAGAATTCAAATTTAATGACCAAAATGATTCTAATTGTTAAATTCATGAACCAAAATAGAAAAAAAAATATAAGTATCAAAATGAACCTAATTGTCGAGTTTAATGACTACCAAATTATATTATCTCAAAGAAAAACAAAGAATTCAAGTAACATAGGTTCTTATCAGCCAAAAAGAAGATTATATATATATATATATATATATATATGGAAATGGTGATAATTTGGTAGTGGAATTTGTGTTGATGCAGTGGGACATACCAGGAAGAAGCAACTGATCAAGTGAGGAGGAATGAACTTGACCTTACCCTTGAACCTATTTATACCTGCCATCTGGGATATTTTGCTGCATGAAACTGGTACTCTAAATACATACATATATACATATACATTGTATGCATGCATGCATGTATGTATGTATATATGAGAATGCTTTGATTTAGCAGCTAATTATGAAGTTTTGGATTGTGTGAATATAGGCAGAAATGGAGTTGCATTATCATGGCATGCTAAAAGGAAAAAGAAATTTGTTGGAAACTCATGGCTTTTTATGTATGTTACTACTTTGACATATATATATATATATATGTCTATGATAAGTGTATAATATATCTATGGATCTCGGATTTCCCATTATTAGTTATCAAGTTCCAATTTATTAATTATCCAGGCTTTTTATTGTAAATTTGGTCAAATATTGCTACTAATCCTTATATTATGTATAAGTTGTGGGTTTAGTTTAATATTCCAATTTAGTTAATTTTAGTCTAGGAGAAACTAAAAACTTCAGATCACTTCTATGGCCATGCAAAAGGCTTAAATAATCAGACCGGTAAACGTTGATTCGTTATTTTTAGATCATATACTTTTTGAATTTTGAAAATTTGGGTCTAAACTAAACTTTAGCAGTTAAATCTATTAGGTCAAATTCTGCCGTTAGTCTCGCGAGTTATGGATATAGTCCTTGTTCAAAAATTATTTTGATCTTTACCAACTTAAACAACATTTATAATTTTATCTAAATAAATTTTTTAAAAAATTTTGTATGTTTGATGTTTATTTAGGAAAAAAAAACTAAATTGGCAAGTCCTCATTTTCAAAAATAATTTAATTATTATGTTATATAAGGGTTAGTTTTATTAAACTAAGGTAAGACCTATTTTATAAAAATTATGTATTCGAGAAACAAGGTTTAGTATATCTTTGCTTTTACAAAGTGTTAATTGAAAAGAAATTAAAAAAAGTGATTTTTGAGAAGTTTGATAAATATATAAACTTATAATAAAATTATAATTTTAATTTATTATTAATATTTTGATATATGAAATATAAATTTTAAATATTTTAAGTAATTAATGTAAATTCTTATAAATTTTAATTTGAAGATATAAATCATATTTCAAATATAAAATAATTCTTACAAATTTAAATATATAATTTTATATATTTTAAATATTTTAAAAAAGAGAAATAAAAGGAATTTATTTTTGTGATGGTAAATGAAGGTAAGTGTTCAAAAGATAATTTGAAAAATGTTGTTTTAAAACCAATGCTAAATATATTTTGATAAAATTTCGTGATTTAATTTATTTCGGATTATCAGAGTTTTCCGAATAATATTTCCAATGAAACATTTTCATAATTTTCAGAGAGATACCAAATCATAAATGTTTGAAATTCATATTATACAATGAGATATTGTTAATTAGAATTGAACGGTGATATAAAATCGGTTTATTTCCGATGAGATAAATATAAAATGATATATTAACTTTGGTTCAATATGTAATGTCATATTTCAATTTTGATTTTTACGATTTTATAAATGAAAATTTGATTTAATTCAATTTTAGAAATCACTAACAGCATTCTATGTTGATATATTGCATACACAAACAATTATATTAATCCGATATAAAAATAAATGTACGTATTCGTTTCTTTAAATGTGTACAATTGAATCAAAATCAAAGTTTATTGTATACATTTGAATCACGATTCAAGTTTTATATGTATAATTGCACCAAATAAAAGTTCACATTAGACCAAAATTCATATATGAATTTGATATTCATCCTTATTTTCAACATCATAGTTTTTTTCTAAGCAAATAAAGTAAAAACAACACTCAAAATCTTAACACACAAATTAGCTAATCTATATTAACTTAAAACTTAGGTAGTCAATGTATAATCATAAAGGCATTTATGTATTTATAATTTTAATAAAATATCAAATTATTCTGAATTTTTTGAAAAAAAACCTTTCAGTACTTAAGTGAAAAAAGGTAGAATTTGGGATCCGATTTTGTAATTAAACCAAATTGTTTAACTCCTTAGAAATTATATGAGGCAAAGGCCCATATAATGTCTCAGCCAAAGCCCATCAACGATAAGCCTCTTTAAGCTCTTACAGAACCCAAAACCTTAAAACTGAAAAACCCTGTCTTTCCCCCTCGATATTTTCCTCCGCCAAAATAAACCCATTAAATTTCCCGCCGCCGCCGAGACCGACAAAGATACGCCGGCTTAGCCATGGCTAAGCAATCGACCGCCGGAGCTAAAACCAAGAAGAAATCAAACAAAAAACACCACAAAAAATCCGATCCAGATGTCATCTCCATGAAGCTCAAGTCTCAAAAGCCTAACCCTTTCGAAACCATCTGGTCCCGTCGCAAGTTCGACATACTCGGCAAGAAACGCAAAGGCGAAGAACGCCGCATCGGCCGTGCACGTTCCCTCGCCATTCAAAAGGTAAATTATAAAACACTATCCCCCATAAAAATTTCAACTTTTTTTTTGCCCCATATTTGTTAGCGTGTTGATATGATTTTTTTGGCGGTTTTGTTTCAGAGGAAGAAAACACTGTTGAAAGAGTATGAGCAAAGTACAAAGTCTTCTGTTTTTGTTGATAAGAGAATTGGTGAACAAAATGATGACTTGGGAGAGTTTGAAAAGGGTATCTTGAGGTCTCAACGTGAACGTCAGGTTGTTTTCTCTTTTTGAATGCTTGTGTGTGTATGTAGTTTATAAGTGAAATATTGAAGTCTAGTCGAATTGAGCATTGCTTGAACATAATGGGAGAATGGAAGCTGGAATATTCCTTCATTGATAAAAATATATATATATATATTTAACATTCTAAATAATATATTGATTGAATCTTTATAGTACTCGAGTTTAGCCTGTGCTGTATTTGTTACTTCTATTTGCATGATTGGAAAAATGAATACCTGTTGAGATTAAGTTTATATGATTCTGTAGTTGAAATTGGGAAAAAAGAGCAAGTTCAATTTATCAGATGGAGAAGAAGACGAGTTTGATGCTCCGGAATTTGGTTCCCTTCCGGAGAGGGATGATTTTGAGGATGAAATGCTGTCCGATGACGATAATTATGCTGATGAAAGTAAGATTAAACTTCTGCTCTTCATTATGATGATGCTTTATAATTTGTTTATAGATAATCTAAATTTCCTAGTAACTGTTTTTTTTCATTTGTTAGACAATGTATTGTTTAACTAGTTAGCTTTTACATATCAGTAACACATGGAAGTGGTCATAGTTCCTGCTTATTTGTCTTTAAAGCTTCAGTCTACAGCAAGAACTTTGTATTCTTCTTTATGTACTTGCCATTATCAATAAGCTTAAAGCTTGTTTTTGTTAATGATGCATGCAAATGCAGTAATTTAGTTTAGGCCTGAGTTGTCATCTTCTCGGCTCTCCTTTTACTATATTTCTGCGTATTTTGGTGGATGTTCTGTTCTTTATGTACATTCCAATCTATTATTCTTTATGTGAATATTTTTACCTTTTTTCGTATTATTTCTTTAAGCTACATTAATGGTCATGATGATTTGTTCTCCTTTTCAGAGCGGTCAACGGTCTTAAAGTACCTTAATTCTCACAGTGCCAAGGATCCCTTGGAAGGGGATTTGATAGAAGGAGAAGAAAATGTAAGACCTATTCTCTTTCATTAAGAAACGCTTGTTTGTAGTTGTGTTTGATGGTCAGCTTAGCAATTTCAATGTTATCGGTCGTTTGTGTTTGGTCTTATCCTCATTAGGGTTATATACGATATACAGAGCGTTTAAATTGATGGTTTTCATTCTACAGAAGCACAAATCCAAGAAGGAAATAATGGAAGAGGTTATTTTGAAGAGCAAGTTTTTCAAGGTAAAATTTCATATGCACCATAAAGGTGACTCTATTGTTTCCCAACTGTTGTTGTGTCTTGACATCTGGTCTCTAATTTTTTTCCTTGTTTTGTACCAGGCACAAAAAGCTAGAGATAAAGAAGAAAACGAGCAACTGATGGATGAATTAGATAAGAGCTTCTCATCTTTAGTGCAGTCCCAAGCCTTATTGTCTCTCACTGAGCCAGGCAAAATGAATGCCTTGAAAGCTCTCGTGAACAAGAGCATTCCGGATGAGCATGTGAAAAAGGAAGAGTTAGCCGTTGCGCGGAAATCTGAAACTAATAATCAGGTACTGAGTTAGGGTTCTACGTCGGGTCTTATTAAACTTATGTTACTCTTACTTGGGTGTCTGTTTGATGCATATCTGTATCCAGCACGGGTATGGTTAGATTTTTCTAAGTTTTCTGTTGCATTTGGAGGATCCTTTGAGCTCATATATCTGTATCCGTGTCTCAGACTGGAGTTTTAGACACGGATATTTAAAAGAAAAATGAAGTGTAATCAACATGGTATTAAACTGGCCATGCTGATCAGTGCTCTTGCCCATGCAAAGTTCTGATCTTCATTTATTTGCTACTGTTTTCTGAAATCTTACTTTAGCATGCCGTATTTCTTCACTGTTAGTGTTAGTATGTTATTGCTTTTAGTGGTGCATCAAAATTAAGCATTTTTCCCCTTTTTTACCGACAGGAACAACCTGATTCGTATGATAAACTTGTCCATGAGATGGTATTGGATATGCGTGCTCGGCCATCTGACAGGACAAAGACGCCCGAAGAGATTGCCCAAGAGGAAAGGGAGCGACTCGAGCGATTAGAGGTATCTGTGGTCAAAGCTCAACTACTTCCTTTTGGTTATATTTGCTTTTTCATGCTATAGTTTTATTTGGAGAGCTATTTAGTAGCTATTACAGTTGATAGAGTTTTCCGAGATATGGAAATTCACATAAAACAGGGCTTTATCTTGTGCTTTATTGGTTCGAAATAAGATTTTGTTTGATATGGTAACTACTATTATCGTTATTTCATGGTTATATATGTTAAAGACGCTATGTTAGAATGTTTGATTATTATTGTTATTTCATGGTTATATATGTTAAAGACGCTATGTTAGAATGTTTGATTATTATTATTATTTTTTCTTGGTTATATATGTTAAAGACACTATGTTAGAATGTTTGCTTAAGAACTTACATAGGATTCCCCAAATTTCAGGAGGAGCGTCAAAAGAGGATGTTAGCAACGGATTATTCTAGTGATGAAGATGGTGAAAATGCGGAGAAAGATTATGCTCAGAGGCCAAGGGCTATCTCGGGAGATGATCTTGGTGACTCCTTTGCACTTGATGATGAGCCTGGTAATAAAAAGGGTTGGGTTGATGAGATTCTTGAAAGAAAAGATGCTAATGATTCCGAGGATGAAGATGAGGATGATTCTGAAGATTTGGGAAGTGCCGAAGATACCGATGAAGATGAAGAATCTGAAGAAGAAGAAGAAGATGATGAAAATGAATGTGAAAAGACTCTCTCTTTGAAGGACTGGGAGCAGAGCGATGATAACAATGTTGGTACAGATTTGGAAGAGGATGAGGAGACCGATGAACATGATGAGGCCATTGGTGATGAAGATGTGGATAAAAAAAGCCGTAACAAAACAAACAAAACTGAACTTAAGAAATGTGTAGAGTCTGTGGATGCAAAAAAACCCAAAGCAAGTGGCAAACATACTTCAACAAAGTTGGATATTCCGTTTATAATCGAAGCTCCAAAGAACCTAGAGGAACTGTCTTCCTTATTGGAGAATCATTCTAATGATGACGTTATTGTGATTATCAATCGAATTCGGGCAAGCAATGCAATTAAGCTTGCCGCAGAAAATCGGAAGAAAATGCAAGTAAGTTTCCTTATAGGATATTCTGATATCCTACCAATATTGAGATTGGCATCTTCAATTTAAAACTGATATATCTTCTATTTACCAGGTATTTTATGGTGTTCTTTTGCAATATTTTGCCGTGTTAGCAAATAAAAAGCCCTTGAATTTTGAGTTATCGAATTTGCTTGTCAAGCCAATAATGGAGATGAGTACGGAGATCCCATTTTTCTCCGCAATATGTGCTCGTGAGCGAATCTTACGAACTCGCGTACAATTTTGTGAGGCTCTCAAGAACCATGGTATGTGATTGCTTGATTCTTTGTCACTGCCCTAACTTTATTATATTTGTAGAATTCCTTATAAGATGCATTTTATTTTATTTGCAGAAAATGGATGCTGGCCTACCTTGAAAACGTTGTTTCTCCTGAGGTTATGGTCCATGATTTTTCCATGCTCTGATTATCGTCATGTAGTAACAACTCCAGCACTATTGTTAATGTGCGAGTATCTGATGCGTTGTCCCATTATGTCGGGTCGAGATGTCGCTATTGGTTCGTTTCTATGTTCCATGATTCTCATGGTATGTACATGTTTATCCTTTTCACTCTATCCTTGAACTTGTCTTGTAAGAGTTTGAAGTTTCTTCTTACACGCACCTTATGACATCTTAGATAATGGTCTTCTCTTTTTGTTTATTGAGCGTATGAAAATCAGTTACTTTAAAGCACGCTGCTTAATAATTGTGTTACAAATGAAATTCGTATTTATAAGTTTATCTGTCCAATCACTTGTATTCTTATGGTCCCTAACTTGTAAAGCCAGATTCGAACCTAGGCATTGCCACAAACCCACAACTACAAAAGGATTTTACCAAATTGATTCACATGTTTACAAACGTACGATATATATGCCGTTCCTTACATGATAAGTCTTGGTATTTGTAGTTCACGAAGCAATCTCGGAAGTTCTGTCCTGAAGCTATTATGTTCCTCCGAACTCTGTTGATGGCAGCTACAGACCACAAACTAGCATCCGAGCAAGATTCACAAGTATTTTAACTTCCTCATTGCAGCCTATGAACAATAATAGTAAACATAATTAGACAACAGTTTTCTTTTTTCCTAATAAATTTGTTTTCTCGTGCTACTTATTGGACTAAATTGTTCTATTTATGTACATTTCTTTCTTATCAGTTCTATCATTTTATGGAACTGAAAGCACTCAGGCCCTTATTATGCATACATGATGGCGTGGATGAAATTAATCCTCTGAATTTCCTCATGGTAATGGAAATGTCAGATTACTCGTCGTTTTTCTGCTCGGATAATTTCAGGTCAGCAGTTGTTGCTGTTTTTCATTGTTGGTTTCTTTGTCTCATTTCATTAATTCTACTGTCCTAGGTAAGTTTCGACTTATATGGACTTTTCCCTTTCATTGCGTTTATCTTCAGGGCAAGTGCACTGCTAACTGTGATTGAAACTTTGCGAGGATTTATCGAGATCTATGACGGGTTGAACTCCTTTCCCGAAATTTTCTTACCAATTGCAACATTATTAGTTGAAGTTTCGGAGCAGAAACACATGCCGAAGGCACTGAAAGATAAGTTCAACAATGTTTCTCAACTCATTAAGAAGAAAGCAGGCGAAACTCATACGCTGCGGAGACCACTTCAGCTACGCAAGCAGAAGCCGGCTCCTATCAAATTACTTAATCCGAAATTCGAAGAGAAGTAAATCACATTAGCTCTAATTTTAACTTTTACCTCCCGTCTCAATGATATTTAGACTCGGGGGACTAATGGTCTATTTCCCATGTTACATTGCAGCTTTGTTAAAGGTAGAGACTACGATCCTGATCGAGAACGAGCCGAGAGAAGAAAGCTACAAAAACTGATAAAACGCGAAGCTAAAGGCGCGGCTCGAGAGTTACGTAAAGACAATTATTTCTTATACGAGGCGAAGCAAAGAGATAAGGAATTAGTGGAAAAGGAAAGAGCAGCTAACTATGGAAGGGCGATAGCATTTTTGCAAGAACAAGAACATGCCTTTAAATCTGGACAATTAGGTAAAGGCAGTAAGAAGAGGAGGAGATGAAAGCTATATAGGTAAATTTCTAATGCAAAGCTCCTTGAATTAGCTCATCAAATTTAAGATGTTTTGACATAGAATTTTGAGATTCTTGATTGTATTTTAGTGGATTGGCATGCAAGCAACTAGCCTAGCAATTTTTGTGTAATTCATCACGTGTTCGTATTTTTTCTCGTGTCGTAATCATATTTAAGGTTTCGAAATGTATCTAGTCATGTCGTGTTCGTGTTTTACTTGTTTTTCCATCTTATGTTTCATGCTTTAGCTCTATATATGCCTGTAGACTGTAAAATTCACATTTCTAAATCAATGGCAGGCAAGGCCGTTGTATTATACAAAGATCAGATTGTATTTTGCTCCTTTTATTAAAAAAAAAAAGATTACATGAGTTACATGTGTAATTGTCTGGTTATTTTGAATAAATAAGATAAAATATAATTTAACTCTTATATTAGGGGTTTTAATGGTATTTTTACCAATAAATGTTTTTATATATCAAAATCAAATTATCCATGTATGTAAACCGAATAAATTGAATTGATTTAGGGAGCAAAATTAAATAAACCGATTGAAATTTTTGGTTTGATTCATTGTTAATTGAGTTACTTGTAATTTTATTTCTTTTGATTTCTTTAAATTAGTATATTGTATTTTATTTTATTTTTCTTTCAAATTCATTATAAAATATTAAAATTAAATTAAACAAATTTAATGAATTCCAATAATATTTAATTTCTGAGATAGGTATATAGAGTTTTATATATATATATTAAATAACAATTAAAATGAATATTATAAAAAATAAAATCTCAATTTAGATTTTAAATATTAATGGATATTGGGTTTTAATTTTAATGGGTTTGGACTTTTAAGAGCATTAAATTTTAATGGGTTTTAAGTTTAATGTCTAAACTTGGGTTTGAGTATGTAAAAGAATTATGAGTTTTTAATTTTATGAGTTATGATTTTAAAGTTTGTTTAATTATTCTGTCCTCAAATTTTAAATCGAAGTGAATCGAGTCAGTCGATTTAATTGATTTTCATGTTGAATTTAAAATGTCAAAATAAAAATCAATTGAATCGAATGTGAAAATTAATTAAATTATAAAGTCGAGTATATGAAAAAATTCGATTTTTTCAACTCAGTTTGCTTTGATAATTTTTTATACACCCCCAACAAGCAGGACATCGAAAACATAATGCTAAAAATGATAAATGAAGTGTGAGAGTAACCTAAAACAGTAACATGGGTTATAGAATCAGCGAATGCAAACTTGTCAACGTCCGGTAGGAACGATGATTTCTGAAAACTCAACACCTGGGGTTGGTTCCGAATTACCGGCGGGGAACAACTGTTGACCATTAATCATCGGAGTAAAATTAACGTCAGTCATTCCATGAGTTCCGTTGGCTTCCATCAATGAACTCTTCAGCTCCTGCCGCCATGCCAGCTCCAAGTTGCACAATATTTCCCCCATACTAGGCCTGTTACTTCCTTGTCTACCAAACATTTCTTTGCTATACCTGTAAATGTCTTAAAACATTCAGGGTTGATCTTTCCCTGTAAGAAAGGGTCAATGTTCTGTTCCAGGGTCCCCATTTGATAACAATTTAGTGCTCAATCAGCCAAATTCACCTTGCCATAGTCTTCTTCATTTTTGATACTTTGTAATAGGGCAGGTCTAGCAAACAACACTTCAATCAGCACAACCCCGAACGAGTAGACGTCAGATTTTTCAGTCCGTTTTTGACGTTGATAATACTCTGGATCCAAGTACTCACATGAGTTTCAGATTCTGTCATTGTCATATTTGGTCCTATTTTCGATGGTTCGAAATCCGAAAGCTTGGGTTCCCAATTTTCATCTAATAGGATGTTTGTAGTTTTCAAATCACGGTGAATGATACATTGCTTCCCTGACGACGTGTGGAGATAATGCAGTCCTCGAGCTGCACCGCCTCTTCTTCCGTGGAAGTGGTGATTCCTTGGTCCTGTAAAGGTGGTCTGCTAATGCACCTCTCGCCATGAAACTGTAAACGAGGATCGATTCATTCGCTTCCATGCAACACCCGATCAAGGACACTAAATGGCAGTGTAGAAGCTTCGAAAGTATGGTGATTTCGGTTTGGAATTCATTGATACCTTGACGTGATTCAGGATTCGAACGCTTTATAGCAACAGCAGTCAGCGTATTTCTGTTGTTAACAAACCCCTTGTATACCTTTCCCAACCCCCCCGAACCAAGTAACAAAGCAGCCGAGATTCTCGGTTGCCGACTCTATCTCCGCAAGAGTGAAGTGTGGGCAGTCCTTTGACAATGGCAAACATGTAACTGTTCTGATCTTCCATTTAAAGCTAGATGGCAATGGTAATTGTAAAGAAATAAGGGCCGAATATATACTTACACCAACCACTGTTAAAAGTATATAATAAATGTTGAAGTTAATTCCCATGCAACAAGCAGATCACAAGGTGGCCATGCACAAGAAAAGGCAGCAAGCAATCGAGCCCTGATGTGCAGCAACTGAAACTTGAAGTTGCTGACTTGTTTGCTTTGTTTAGTTGTCTTATAATTCTTTTGTAACCAAGTTCATTTTGAACTTAGTAGGTAAATGTTTTGATGTTGATTGACTGAAAAATCAGCAAAGCTATGTGAGCAAGTTAATCTTGCAAGTTTCAATGTAAATTAGTGGTGTTAGGTGGCTGATTAGGTGTTTACTTGTTTAATTGTTTTATTTTTCAAGTTGACTAATATATGTATTGGCTTAATGCCTTATTATCATGTTAATGAAAGATTCAGCTTGTCTTCATTCAAAACTCTCTTTTTTCTGTTTTTCCACTAGCAAATTTTCTTTCTTCTTTGATTGTTTCTTGCTGTCCAAGCAAAGCTTTAGCAGCTTGCTGTCCAAGCAAAGCTTTAGCAGCTTGCTACTGCCTCCAACACCAACAATAAACAATCCGAGCGATAAAATGATTTGCAGATAAAGATACCTTTCTTGCTTTGAATGGATTAGATCCCGCAAGAGAGTTGCTTTCATCAGATAGTTTGAAGATTTCGAACCCATTCAAGAACGGTACATTATGAACTGAACTTCGATTATATTGTATGGACACTGAGACAAACACATCCCCCTGCTGTTTTCTCGAGAGATTCACAATAAAATCTCTATACACGGGAACTCCCATCTCCTGAATTAAGCTGCTGGTTTCTGCATGAGTGGCACCACTTGAAGAGTTGGTATGAACATCAACATGAACAGCCATTCCATTTTCGTCGACAACATTCCGGCTTTTCTGCACGTATAAGTGCAACCTGATGAGGTAACTGAACACAAAATCTACGGGGAGTGACCAGGTTATGTTACCTTCACGAGACACTGAAAAGCTGTGGTATAAACTTCCTTAGGTGCAGCATGTGCTGCTGGTATAAACAATATACACGTAAAGAGACATAAGTTTACATCTATTGAAATAGAGTGGATTAGTTTTGCTGGTATAAACAATATAAACAATATACACGTAAATTGACTCACCTCAATTGAAGTAGCCACGTCAAGCTTTTGCCTTCAATGTCGCGACATGATTCCCAAATGGTCACTATGTTACCCCAGTATTTTGAAATTTTTATACTTTATTTCTTCAATTAACAACGGTGTCTCATAAGAGCTTTTGTAAGCTTATTTATAACCCGGATTCGAACAAATAACATATAATTAAGTATTTGAACCTAATGAGTTGTGTAAATTGTTTATTTGGTATGCAAACGAAATTGTAGTTGTTCCGGCAACGAATCTAACATCTCATATCTTAGATCCAACGATTGGACAGGGAGTGAGTATTACACTCATGGTCATTGCTAATTATTAAACTCATTAATTAATTTATATATCTACTGTTACATATTCGAGGAGTTGTAAATAAATTAATATTCTCCAGAATAAAAGTCAAATTTTCTTTCACAAATATGATAAAAGCTTAAATTTCATTTAGAGCATTGTTACAATGTCATAATGTTACAAGTTGCAAGACGTACAATGACTAAATACCAAACATGACATTAGATTGATGATGATTAGAAGATTATATTAACTATTACGGTTAAGACGTATAGTGTAAAATGATGTTTCATTATTTGTCTTACTAACATTTGATGTATGACATTTTCCATGCAATTTGGATGTTATGTCTGTTCTTTTACTTGTTTTTCTTGTTTGAAGAAATGGGAAATTTTGATTATTTATATATATATATATATATATATATATATATTTCTATAGACTGATTTGGATTCATCCATTAGGTTCTAAATTAGATGACAACAACAATGCAATAAAATCTTTTAGGGATATATTGTTTGAATTTAACAAAATTTTTCAAATTGGTCCAAATTTAAAATTTGATAATTTTTTCAATTTGATCCTTCAATTTGAATATCGTGATACTTTAAGATTGTCCCACATCATCATTTAGAAAATATTATAAAAGTTATTAAAAAATTTAAAAAATCTTATGGTAACATAATACAATTTCATAATTCCATATCATCAAAATTGCTGAAAATTTGGGAAGTGGATGGATGACAACTCAAACTATTATTTTTCGAAACTTTTTATTTGAAATTAATTTTTTTATTTTTTAATCCAAACGTCAAATGTCAATGAAATTTTGATTTCTTACTAATTGTAGCATTTGTCTTCACTTCAGCCTTCAAATATATATATATAAACATCTGAATTCATTCTTAAACAGACGAAAATGGATTCAACAGAAAAGCTTTTAATCTTTCTGGCAAGTTCTTTAACCTTATTTCTACTGAAATTTCTTCATAAGTACTGGTGGATACCTTTCAAAATACAAAGAGCACTGAGTTTACAAGGAATCAAAGGACCTCCATATGAGTTCATCCATGGCAACAACAAAGCCTCTACCCGTTTCAGATACGAAGCTTTAAGCAAACCCATGGCTTCCTTAACTCATAATATAGTCCCCAGAGTTATTCCTCAGATTCATTCATGGATCAACACTTATGGTGATGATGAGTTACATGTTCTTTTTCATATGTATATAATTTTCATTTGAAAATGTTAATCATTTCCCTTTTTTTTAAAAAAAAAAAAACAGGGAAGAATTATCTTACGTGGGAGGGGAATCGAGCTCAACTGGTGATATCCGAACCCGAATTAATCAAAGAGATACTGAAAACCAACGACGGGTCTTTTCCGAAAAGGAAGGATGATTCGAGTATTATTCATAAGATCGTCGGGGAAGGCCTCGTGACCTCCGAAGGTGCGAAATGGGCGAAGCAAAGGAAGTTGGCGAATCATGCTTTCCATGGAGAGAGCTTGAAAGTAAGGCTTTGAATTTATATCTGTAATCACCATAAACGCGACGTAACATGGATGGTGTGTGTGTATGGCAGAATATGAATCCAGCAGTGATTGCTAGCGTTGAGACGATGTTGGAGAAGTGGAAAGGTCGAGAAGGCGAAGAGATCGAAGTGTTTAACGAGTTCAGGTTGTTGACTTCGGAAGTTATATCGAGAACGGCTTTCGGTAGTAATTACTTGGAAGGGAAGAAGATTTTCGACATGTTGACGAAATTGGCGATACTAGTTAGTCGAAATTATTTCAAAACTCCGATTCCTGGCATCAGGTAGCTCCATCCATTTTTTCATCCACAACCACCATAGCTTAGATATCTTAATTCTACTCCAACTAGATAATTTGACTTGATCAATTTCATCCAACCATAAACAGTCAACCATCATAATCTAAATTTACCCAAACAATTAATTTGAAATAACTTAAACATGAACCCATCAAAATTCAAATGACTCGAACTCCTGAAGACTTAAGTTGAAAAACCCAAGTTTTTTATTAAACAATCTCAATACATATTCTGATTATATCTATTTTTTTTACACAATATCTAGAATTAGAGGTGTTCATGGGCCGGATCGGGTCGGACCTAAGCATGATATTAACATACTTTATGTTTTTCCAAGCCCATCCCGATCCAAAATATGAGCTTAAAATTTTGCCCAAACACACCCATATTTGTAAAAGACTTTTATTTATTGAAATTTTTTATATAGTCATCTTAACATTATTTTAATATTTACATTAGAGTAGTATTATATATTTAGTATAAGTTTATTTTTTTAATGTATTCTAAATTACATAATATATAAAAATAACCTAATATAAAGTATTATAAACTTTAAAATGGGTCGGGTCAGACTGGGCTTGGGCCTTGAATGTTCAAGCTAAAGCTTAATCCATATTTTAAATGGGCTTAATTTTTTTACCTCGGCACATTATTTTGGCCTAATATTTTTGCTTAAACCCTCCCAAATTTCGGGCAGACTTTTGGGCCTGGGCGAGTAGCCCAGCGCATGACTAGGTCTACCTAGAACTACTCATAATCCCTCTCCAACCCATAAATAGAAAGATAATGCGTCGAGCTAATCCTATGTATGATATTAATATATCTTATTTTTACCGAAGCCTAGCCTAACTAGAAATATGAGCATAAAATTGTCCATTTTTGTAAATGACGAATCGAAGTTTGTTTTAGATCCAACAATATTATTTCTTAAAAAGCATTAATTTTAATTTAATATTTTAGATGATTTTATTTTATTAAAATTTTAAATTTACAGAACTTCATATATATTTTTTAATGTTTACGTAGTATTGTATTATTATATATTTAATTGTATATGATATAAATGACATAATATAGATAAACAAAATAAAAATATATTACAGAAGTATAAAACAAGTTGAGACGAGCATAGACATTGAATGTTGAAACTCAAGCTCGGCCCATCTTTTAAATTCGTCTAATTCTTAGCATTGTACTTTTGTCCAATACCTCCCATATTTCAGGTGAGTCTTCCGGTTTGGATGAGTTGCCCAGCCAATGAAAAAGTATACCAAACCCATATTTAATCAAAACCCTTGAATAATTCCAACGTCAAATTGACACAAATTGAAATGAACTAAAAAGTGATTCAATCCAAATTGACTCAACTTAAAACCAACAGATCCACTCAATTGAAAGGTTTAAGCTTATACCTTTGTTTTCTTTTACAGCAAGATATGGAAAACTGCAGATGAAATAGAATCGGAGAAACTTGCTAATGGAATTCATGATTGTGTGATGGAAATGGTTAAGAGAAGGGAAAAGAAAGTAGAGACAGGAGAAGCTGACGGTTTTGGCAATGATTTTCTAGGATTACTTATAAATGCTTATCGTGATTTCGACGAGAAAAATCGATTTTCCATCGAGGATCTAGTGGATGAGTGCAAAACATTCTACTTTGCCGGTCAAGAAACAACCAACTCCTTGCTTGGGTGGACGATCCTTGTTTTAGCAATTCATACTAAATGGCAAGAAAAAACAAGGCAAGAGGTGTTTGAGGTATTTGGGGACCAAAATCCTAATTCTGAAGGCATTGCCAAATTAAAAATTGTAAGTAAATTCACAATCTCTATCAATTTCAATAGTGCATTGTACTTTAAGTCAATCGGGCAGGTTGGGTTAGTTTCAAATTAGGTCAATTTAGACGGGCCAATTTGGCTTTTAATTTTTTTGGTCATTTTAAATTTAGATTAATTTTAAGTTCATGTTATTTACGATTGGAGTCATTTTTAAAGTAGAGTTGGGCGAGTTTGGGTTGTTAATGGTTTATGGTCAAAACAAGTTGGGTTAAGTAGATTACCTGACTCGATTTTACCATAAAATGGCAACAATTTGAACCCATCCAATTTGAATCTAAATTCAAAGCTAACTCAAACTAGAAATATCTCAACCTAAAATGATTAGAATAAGTAATCCAAAATGATCTAAACTTGAAGTACATGAACTTAAAATGACCTGACTCAAAAAACTTCAATCCTCAAACTCGACTAAATTGGACAAAAAGTGACCAAAATCCAAAATTGACCTAAACCCTAAATTTGACCCATTGATTCAATCAAAAACCAATTTGATTCATCCATTAGGGTAGAGGCGAGCAAAAAATCACTCCTCTCAACCTGATTGCCAACTTATGTTTGTACTAGTAAAGTGTTTTCTTACTAGTATAGGGGAAATGTCAAGGAGGACAGGTAGTGGCATTGGCCACCTTAAAATGAGAAAATTGCATTTTTTACCCTCTAATACATGGTAAATTACACTTTGTCCCCTCAAATATGATGGAAATGTCAAGGAGGACAGGTAGTGGCCTTAGCCATCTTAAAATGAGAAAATTGCATTTTTTACCCTCTAATACATGGTAAATTACACTTTGTCCCCTCAAATATGATAAAATTTTGATTCAGTTCTTTAAAAATATATAAAGATATTAACTAATACAATGGTGAAATTGCATTGTACCTCTTATGGAAATATATAATTTCTGACCCCTTAAAAAAATTTTATGACTTTGCTCCTGACTATTATTTAATAAATGAAACTTATTTGGTGGCAGATGAACATGGTCGTCAATGAAACCCTGAGATTGTATTCTCCTGTAGCTGCCGTGATCCGAAAGATCAAAAAAGAAGTTCGATTGGGAAAGCTCGTTTTGCCTGCAAATCTGGAGATATTGATCCCAATCGTAGCACTTCACCATGACCCTCAACTATGGGGAGACGATGTACATCTTTTCAAACCGGAGAGATTCGTTGAAGGCATCGCTAGTGCTACCAAATACAACTCTGCAGCATTCATTCCCTTTTCGATGGGACCTCGATCTTGCGTTGGCATGAGCTTTGCAACCACAGAAACAAAGGTTGCTCTCTCAATGATTCTCCAACGCTACGCCTTTACTCTCTCCCCGACCTACGTTCATGCGCCATTTCCTGTAATCACGCTTCAACCACAACACGGAATTCAAGTAATGCTTCATCCTTTATAGGGTGATGCCTGAAGTTCTGATCGTAATAATTGCTTATATCAATATCTAAGCATACTTCAACGTCTGGATTGCAAACGTAATAATTGTTATTGCAATCAACTACTCTAAAATCTATAAGTAAAATAACGATTAAGTTGTGACTTTTATTTAAATTCGTGATTCCAAAGCTACGATTTAACTCCCAAATATTTATTTAAGTCTATTTCTTTAAATCTTGGTCAACAATTTGGTAAATGTAAACACAATTGACCGATCAAATCACGTAAATTTTTGTGTCTTTCACTATTTCTCCGTTATTATTGCTATTGAAAATAACGGGTGGTTGTCTCTTGCATTCTTAACACTCTTGACTTATCAAGCCATACCTATTGAGTGTTACAACACGGAGAGTAACAATGAAAGTAACATTGCAAGTGTGCAATTTTTTTACAGGATTTAGTTGCAACAAATAAAGAGATTCAATACGTATTCGGAAACTAAGTTACGTGGAATGTTTAGAGAATAAAGATTGAGTTGTATTAGAATCAAGATATTGATGGTTGACAAGTTGCTCCAGAGTTTATTTAACGGCTATTTTTTAAATTAGAAAATATAAAATAATATAATAGTAAAATTATAATTTATTTCTGGTCCCCTAATTTTTTATTTATTTATTTTGCCTTCCCCCTGTATACAAACTCAACATGAACATACAAAACAGGTCAAGGACAAAATAGCAAAGCAAGACATTGGGTTGATGATGATTGGAAGATTATATTAAGGTTAAAATTGTAAGTGTCAAACGTTGTATATTATTTGTCTTATAAATCTTCGATTTATGACATTTTCCAGGAAATTTGGACTTTATGTCTGTTTTTTTCTGTCTTGTTTCATGAAATGGGTATATTTATTATTTAAATTTCTTCTATCAACTGATTTTGGATTTATCCTACAAATCAAAAACAAGATTCTAAATTCAAATGACATCAACAATGCAAGAAAATTTCAAGTTTCTCGATAAAACTTATAAGTTTTGAAATGATACAAATCTAGCCTCAAACTTGAATCACCCAAATTTGAAATGACTTAAATATAAAACAATCCAAACTCGAATTACCTTATCCAAAATGATCTAGAAATTTTAGAACTTGAATTGACCCGATCCAAAATCAACTTGACCCGCTGAAGATAGTTCTAGATATTATAAAAACGAAAACCAAAATTGACCCGAATGACCCAAACTTGAAATGACTCGAATCCAAAACCTTTAAAACTTGAATTGCCTTGATCTAAAATCAACCTGACTTACTAAATCGATAGTTCTAAACCGAAATGACTCAAACCTGAATCAATAATGACCCAGCTTGAAAAACTTGAGCCTCAAACCCGTAATCATCCAAACTTGAAGTAACCAAAATCTGACATGACCCAAACTCATAAACTCCAGCCTCAAAGCCAAATGATCCAAACTTGGAATGAGTTGAATCCAAAATAATCCTAAACTCAAAATTGATTGAAACTCGAAATTAACTAAATCCAAAATGATCCGGAAATTTTAAAACCCAAAGTAACCCAACCCAAAGTCAACCCGAAATCAACAATTCTAGACATTATAAAAATAGAACATCAAATTATATCAAATTAAAATACACAGATTAAATCACAAATTTGAATATCTAGAGGGACCAAAACCAAAATTTTACCGATTATAATAAAGAGAGAGAGACTCATCATAATTATATATGTATAACCAGAAACATTTGAATTCATTGTTCAAGATACCAAAAATGGATTCAACATCCAAGTTTTTAATCTTCCTCGCAAGTTCTTTAAGCTTATTTCTATTGAAATTCCTTCACAAATATTGGTGGACGCCCTTGAAAATACAAAAAGCACTGAGTTTACAAGGAATCAAAGGACCTCCATATGAGTTCATCCATGGCAACAACAAAGCCTCTTCTCGTTTTAGATTCGAAGCTTTAAGCAAACCCATGGCTTCCTTAACACATAATATAGTCCCCAGAGTTATTCCTCATATTCATTCATGGATGAACACTTATGGTGATGATGATTTACATGTTCTTTTTCATATATATATATGATTTTCATTTGAAAATGGTTTTTTTTTAATATTTAGGGAATATTTATCTTACATGGGAGGGAAATCAAGCTCAACTGGTGATATCCGAACCCGAAATAATCAAAGAGATACTGAAAAGCAACGACGGGTCTTTCCCGAAAAGGAAGGATGATTCGAGTTTTATTTATAAGATACTGGGTGACGGACTCGTGGCGACAGAAGGTGCGAAATGGGTGAGGCAAAGGAAGTTGGCGAATCATGCCTTTCATGGAGAGAGTTTAAAAGTAAGTCTTCGAATTTATCTGTGACTGAAAAAAAGGACATTGATGGTTTTTTTTTTTTTTTTCCTTTTTGGGTGGTAGAATATGAATCCAGCAGTGATTGCTAGTGTGGAGACGATGTTGGAGAAGTGGAAAGGCCGAGAAGGTGAAGAGATGGAAGTGTTTGAGGAGTTTAGGTTGTTGACTGCGGAAGTGATATCGAGAACGGCTTTCGGTAGCAATTACTTGGAAGGGAAGAAGATTTTCGAGATGTTGACGAGATTATCGATACTAGTCATCAACAATTACTACAAAACTAAGATTCCTGGCATCAGGTATGCTCCTCCATGTTTATGGCTTCTCAATTCTCACTCAAATTGACAAGATTGAAATTGTCCTGAACAAAAACTAGCTCGAGTCATCCAATTAACATATCTAAGCTTATATCTTTGTCTTCTTTTACAGCATGATATGGAAAACTGCGGATGAAATAGAATCGGAGAAACTTGCTAAAGGAATACATGACCGTGTGATGGAAATGGTTAAGAGAAGGGAAAAGAATGTATCGGTTGGAGAATCCGACAATTTCGGCAATGATTTTCTGGGATTGCTTATAAATGCTTATCGTGATTCTGACGAGAAAATTCGATTTTCTGTCGAGGATCTAGTGGATGAGTGCAAAACATTCTATTTTGCCGGTCAAGAAACAACTAATTCCTTGTTGGCATGGACGGTCTTAGTTTTAGCAATTCATACTGAATGGCAAGAAAAAACAAGACGAGAGGTTTTCGAGGCATTCGGTGACCGAAATCCTAATTCCGAAGGCATTTCCAAACTAAAAGCTGTAAGGAAATCTGCAATCTCTAAGAGTTTTACTAGCATATTGTACTTCCAATTAAGAATCAGGGTAGAGTAGAGATTTCAAATTTGACCCAAATCCGAAAATTCGACTATTAATCCAAACTAAAATCCATCCCTGCTCGATTGACAAAAACTTGAACTCGAATTCATTTAAACTCAAAATTGACATTGTATTTAATAAATGAAATTGGTTTTGGTGGCAGATGAACATGGTCATCAACGAAACCCTGAGATTGTATTCTCCTGTATCTGCCGTGATCCGAAAGGTCGGAAAAGAAGCTCAATTGGGAAGGCTCGTTTTGCCCGCAAATATGGAGGTAATGATCCCAATCATGGCTCTTCACCACGACCCTCAATCATGGGGAGACGATGTACATCTTTTCAAACCAGAGAGATTCGCCCAAGGCATCGCCAGTGCTACCAAATACAACTCAGCAGCATTCATTCCCTTTTCTATGGGACCTCGATCTTGCGTCGGTATGAGCTTTGCAACCACTGAAACAAAGATCGCTCTCTCAATGATTCTCCAACGCTACGCCTTTACTCTCTCCCCGGCCTACGTTCATGCACCGTTTCCTATAATCACGCTTCAACCACAACACGGTATTCAAGTAATGCTTCACCCTTTATAGAGTGATGCCTAAAGTTCTTACCGCAATAGCCGCGCTTCTGTATCAATATCTACGCATACTTAGGCACAAGGATTACAGATGTAATAATTGTTATTGCGAACAATTGCACAAAATATTAATAATGAAAATAATTAGATAAAATAAAATAACGACTACATCGTGACTTTTTCTTTAAAGTTTGCCATGCAAGTTTATCTACATTTATAAATCGAGTTGAATGTCTTTAAAGTTCAAACTCAAGCAATGTTACCTGGACTTAATTGTGGTGTCAGATATTACTACTTATAAAAACAAGGTAATAATTGCCATAAAAGTATTTACGATTTTGTAAACTTAAACACAACCGACAGATCAAATCACATAAATCATTGTTCCCTCCATCATTTCTCCATTATTATCGCTAAAAATGTTGGGAGGTCGTCTCTTGCATTCTTCACACTAGACCAAAAAGGACACGCCTAGTGACAGAATTTAATTAAGATTGAAATATGTCATAAGTCCCTATACTTTTCACAAATTTGGACTTTTTGTTCTTATACTTTTATTTTCAGTTATGTAGTCTCTCTACTTTTTGGATTTCAAAAATCAAGTTAAACTATTAACACTGTTAAATTTTTTTGTTAAATTTGTTGGTACGATATTTTGAAATAAAAAAATACTCACTTTGTAGCCATGTAACTAAAAAAGTAGCGTAATAATGAACCTAAATCTAACAAAACAATTTTAACAATATTAACTGTTGGACTGGATTTCAAAATATATAAAGTACAGAACTAAATTTCAAATTTATGAAAAATATAGGGACTTAATTCATATTTTAACCTTTAATTAATTAGTAATTAAATAAGTAAATTTTAATGTTTTTAATATTTAATAATCGTTTCCGTTATGAACAATTTTTTTCTATACCTAATCTTCGTAACCACCGGCATGAAATTTGTGGACAACCTTTGATAGCTTGTCTTCATTTGGACAAAAAGGAGATTAACAATGTAATACCTTTGCGATTATTCTATTAATTAATGTATCAAATCCCATAATCATCATTATCCTAAATATACTCAAATGTTAATAAAGGTACAAGCAAGGGCTAGTCTATCAATTTTTTTAGATAACGTAATTGAATTATAAATTTTTGAGAGGCCAAAGAAAAACTTAATCATATATATTTATAAATATACTATTTTTTTAAAAGGTTAAATTACTTTTTGGGGCTTGGACCTAGCAATTACTTCCACGTTAGTGCATGAACTTTTTTATTATTATCCAAATTAGTCCCTAAATTTGACAATTGTTCCCACATTAAGGCTTAAACTTTTTTTATCCAAGTTTAGGGAATCGTTTCCACATTGAGGCTTGAACTTTTTTTTAGTCCAAGTTAGCCCTTGATATTTTCTTGAAAACCTTAAAGTTTAAGCCCCAATGTGAGAATAATTGTCAAGTTCAAACCTCAATATGAGAACAATTGTCAAGTTGAAGGGTTAATTTGGACAAAAAAAAATCAAGCCCCGATGTGGGAACAATACCATTTTCAGAGACTACTTTGGATAAAAAAATTCAAACCCTAATGTGAGAGGTTTTTTTTTTTCTCGGCTATAAGATAAGTTTTATTACAAGAGCGAAACCTACATAAGAACAAACTAGTACATGCAAAGAACAAATAAAGCACCGTCAAGGTGAAACACCCGAACATCGAAAACATTGGAGCAAGATAGGGGGTACGGTACAGGCTGCACAAGTAGAATTTGTATAGAAGTTTACTTCCTCTGTTTAATATTGATTTGAATAAGGTGTTTCAACCTTATTGCATTACTTCTATTAGATGTTGATTAGAAATAAGGTTTTCTAAACCTATAAATAGACGCAATCTATATTTCTTATAATTATTCGAATTCGACATAATGAATTTTCTTCTCCTCTGCCTGTGGTTTTTTCCCCGAAAGGGTTTCCACTGTGTGTTCTATTTCTCTTTTTTTTCTTGCCATTGTCGACATTCTATTTTGACAACAACAAATTAAATCTTACTCAACAATCTTAAAGACTAAGGCCCCAATGTGAGAGTTGCTATCAAGTTTAGACCTCAAATAGTGATTTAACACTTTTTAAAGAACTTAAACAATTTTTTTTTGAGGGTGAAATGCAATTTTACCATATATCAACTTATAGTTTAATCATTAATGAGAAAACTACACTATAATTTTTCCATTTAGGGGATTAAGATCCCTGTTTGCCCTTTTATATTTGCCTATGGATACATAAAGACACATATCTGTATTTGATACTCACTCTTAAATCCAAGCCTTGTATTTAATTGAATATGCAAAACAATTACATAAGCCATGGATGAAGCTTTATGAATCATCAGTATACATATACAAAAGAAGAAGAAGAGAGAGATTTAAAGAGAGTGAGTAAAGATGTTAAAAGCAAACTCTCCGTATGCGTGTTGGACACATACCTTATCCGAATAAACATAGGTTTTTAAATGTGTCTCCAAGGTCGCTCGGCAAGGGCAACACATTCTTTGTGTCTAAAACATCCGATGAGATGATCGATAGTCAACCCGGCAGCTTGCATGAATGAATAAACGATGACTGGCCCAACGAATCGGAATCCTCGTTTCAATAGGTCCTTGCTAATGGCTTCAGCTTTTGGGGTTCTAAGAGGAACATTTCTTGGGTACTTGTATTTGTTAATTTGTGGTTGATGATTCACATAACCCCACATGAAGCTACTAAAAGATCCATGTTCTCTCACAATCTGTGTATTTGGGTAAAGAAAACTATTTAGTGTAATTAATTGAGTAATGAATTTCAAGTTTATGTCACTGGGTTTATGCAATCATATGCAAGAAAAAAAAAGACATTCAATAGATTTGGAGTTCGAATCTTACTATCGGCAACTGTATATCTTATTCCCATGCTAAAAGGTTTTTGAAAATTTTAATTAAGCTCTTTTGATTTTTTTTTTTCAGAAATTCTTGTTAATCTCACAATTTTTTCAATACTTTTAATTAGACCTCTATTTTTTTTGAAAAAAAATCTCGTTAAAGTCCTAAAATATTTGAACATTTTAGTTAGCTCTCAAAAACTTAGTTTCAAAATCCATCACCCTTAAAAAGAATCATTCAATAGGGTTGGAACTCAAATTCTAACATATCAAAGACCCTTTTTCCTAATTTGGGGTTGTCTCTCAACCCTATCGAGAGTCAGAGTGCTTAAAAAGGTGACTGTTCACTTAAGTTGAATAGAAGAATCATCAAAGAAACTAAAGAGTTTGGAATCGATGGGATTTGAACCCATGCCTTAGATAAGCATGAGTGCAAGTTGGGAACCACTTGAGCCAAACATGATCTAAGCATGTACAACCATTTTTCCTATTCTCGAGCTAAAGAAAAACTAAAATGCAATGAACCCTAAGCTTAATTGGTTCATGCAACCACATTCATTAGGTTCAGAATTCGAATTCCAACATCTGCAACTATTTCCCTATTCCCATGCTAAGAAAAATGTAACGCAATGCAATAAACCCGAAGCTCTATTAAAATTCGAATCCTAAAATCCGCAAACTTACCTTTTGTATGCATTTGGCATTGTGTATTATGCACCTTACTCTGCTCTCAACCAACATAATAGCTTTGTTTGATGATATCTCATTGATTTCTTTATCCCCCATTTTTGCAACAATTTCAGTATCAAACCCAGCAAAAGCTTCTCTGTAAAATTATTATATAAATAAATAGTGGCAACCTTTAGTTCAATATTCACCTTGAATTATACATATTTTAATGATATCACCAAATTAATCTAATTACATCATTTTTCTCGATCGACAGAGATTAAATAGAGATTAGTGTTAATTAAAATTTTGAATCTGATACAAAAGCATTAAAAGGTGTATAATTGAATTAGAATTTATATATTCTTTAAATAAAAATCGGAGAATAACATACCTATAAAGTTCTTTTTTTTTCAAAATTTCGGTCCAATTGTAATCCATCAACATACCGGACAAGGCAAGCAGTTCGAATAATTGGCTGTTTGATCATTATAACTTTAAGATATCAAAAAAAAAAATCATAATTTAGTGAAAATCATTGTGATTTTATTGAATTAGAAGAACTCACATGTCATCATAAACTGGAACTCCCCATTGTTCATCATGAAATGATATGTACGCTTTATCTGCATCAAGAAAACTTTTGTTAGTTTTACCGAAATTTAAATGGTTTAATTCTAGTTTTAATCACTTAAGTATGCTAAAAATTCAAATACTTGATGTTGATATCAGTACCATGGAGGTCCTTGTATTAAGATTTAGATTGTATTTTTCTCCTTCTATTTAAAAATGGATAAATTAGTCCTTGTATGTAAAAATTTCACCCATTTGTAAAGTTAAAAATTGGTGCGATTGACGGAATAATCAGCATGTGTACCTCATGTTGATGTAGAGGACCAATATTTAACAATAGAAATTGATGAAATTTTTAACTAAAAGACCAAATTGCTCTTTGATTTAATATATAGGGACTAATTTATCTATTTTTTAGTAAAGGAGGTAAAATGCACTCTAACTTCTAGTATAGGAGCCTCTATGATACTCTTACCTGAAAAAGTAAAGGGACTAAAACCAGAATTAAACCTATTTAAATCCTTACGTATTTCTCAGTTTCTATAGGAGAGGACCTATATAAATATAAATAAATTTATGTAGAGATTAGAGAAGTCTCAACTGCAAGACAATGATAGGTGACAAAAACAAGTTTCCTGTTGACTAATTAGGTTGTCTGAATATTGCAAGTGTTCTATCTTTTCAGTTTAATTTGACTTCAAATTTTTTCACAATATTCCCATAGCTTAACCACTCAGAAAGCAATGGTCAACAAATTGGAAATAAAGTGTTAAATATATATATATATATTCATACTTAAATCTAAATTAAACATAAATAAAATATTTTTAAAAATAAGTATTTGATTGCAAAAACAATGATGGAAATTGAAGTAATTAAAAAAAGAAAATTTATTTTCAGATTGTACTAGACCTAAACTTAAAAATTAATTTAAATATCTTGTATGAACTTGATCCGAACTTAACCCATCAACATCTCTAGTTTAAATAGATTGAGGAGATTTTTGGTTGGATTTTAGCTAAAAATTAATTAAGAAGGACAAAGATCTAAAAACCAGCTATCAAACCGTAGTGGTTGAGATGCTTCATAATAAAAATTAATGACCATTATTAGTATTGTTTAAATATATTTGTTGAACATTATCAATATAATGATCAATTGAACGACCAAATTATTCCGAATTGGAAAAGCTAAATTATGACCACCATTAATTTAATTGTATGATCACTGCCAAATTAAGATTCTATAAAACTATTTTTGGTACCATATGCTTAAATAATTCATAATTTGGTATGCAATATATCAAACAATATAGTATATTTGATATTTCATTTATCCATGTATTTTAATCTTATTAGGAGTGAGTGAAGTTAGAAATTTTTTGAGATTAATAGGTTAAAATATAATTTTACTATATATTTAGCATTTAAGATAATGTCTTGAAATTTGATGAGTTGATATTATTTTTCCGTCCCTACATATTCAGACAGGAGTACATAGTGTATGACTACTAAAACCAGATGTCCGTTAAAAAAAATAAAATACTAGGTATTGTTAACTTACCACTGTTCTTTGTAATCCAGTGGCATCTCCTAAGTTCCCCATTGTTAGGATGTTCTTGTTGTTGTTTTGGTTGCTGAGTTTGTCGTACATTTTTAACAATCGGGACGAAGGCTCTCCGCTCATGATGAGGCGCGATCAAGCTAAGAGCTAACGAAATCCTTTGCTCCAACGGTGTAGTACTCGAATGATCTGTAATCGTTGAATCATTCGAGTTCTGCGACAAAGACAACGACAACGACGACAACGACAAAGACGAGCTACTTCGTTGAAACCCGATAGGGTAGATTTTCTTCAAGTTCTTCGACGGTACCGGACTTTCCATTGGCTTTTCTTTTCCTTTCTTCTCCATAACATGTTTCCTAACATTGGCTTTAGACATGTTGGAGAAAAACATAGAGATCTCTTTGTTTTTCATTTGTGTACTAAACATGAGTTTGTTTTTTTTTTTTTTTTAAATTAGGGTTTTATAAAAGCTGCCATGGCTAAGTTGGTGAACTATGAATTTCACTATCAATTATAACATTTTCTTTTGCATATTTATTAAGAAAAATAAAAAATATTGCAGTAGGTTGGAAAGTTGAATAAATTATATATTTTAGTTCATCCGAAAGAACAATTATTTAATATTCTAAATTATTGAAGTAGACCTTTAAGCTAATCTGATTTTAAATTTAATGAAGTTACATGCATAATTTATATCATATATATAAAGGTCAACTCATGTTTTAAATATTTATTTGTGTTTTTCTTTGGTAGTTTAATACATAATTTAGTTAATTATGAAAGATAATGACAAATGATGTTGAAGGATTATTTCTTTAACAACAATAAAGTCCTATTTTTAATCAAAATTTAATTTAATTAATTCCAATAGTCAATTTTATTAAATAACACCCAATTTAAAATTTAAATATAAGAAAAAGGCCAAATTTCTCTTATTTGGAATTAAAACAAAATATCCGATCAACTATTTACGATAATAATTAAATAGATTTAATCATGAGTCGAAACTATTTATTAAATTAATTTATTGTGAAAGGTGAATTTTAGGTGTAATGGTGAAAACATGTTTGATTTAGTGGCATTTTAGTTGCAGTGTTTTGTCTGAATGCAAACAGGAACAATGGGGTCCAATTTGTTAATTCTTAAATTTCACTCCTTAGCCCTTGAGGTTTTGAGGCAAACTTGTGGCCTGCATTGACAAAGAAATCTTGACATATCATCGCATATATGCTACATTATTGTTTTTACATGTTACTTAAAAAACTACAGTAAATAAATTTAATGTAGGTTATTTACGTCAAGATTAAAATTTTAAATTTTAAAGATTAAATCTATATCTTTATGCACGGTACGAATTTAAAAATTCAAAAAGTGTAAGGATTGTTGATCAGTTCAAAAGGTATTGGGACTAAAATTGTCCAAATTAAAGTACAATAACTAAATTCACAACTTACGCATAATACATGGACTTACAACAAAATTTAACTAATATTTAAATGTTGTATGATGTTTAGACACGTTAATTTTGACCCCAACCTGAAAACTTATTCAGCCCGAATCTATATCTAATTCAATCAGATTTGATCATAAAAAGTTTAATAACTTAATCCGATAAACCCAAATCTAAAATTAACTCCAACCCAAAATTAAACCAAATTCGAAATCCATCCAAAACCAAATTCATATTTTTTAATGAATTTTTTTAAAAAATAAAAATAAATATCCGAGAAAAAATATTTAATAATATGTAGGATTAGTTGATGAACAATGATTATCTTTGGTAAGATTTGTCTTTTCTATTTTTGCATCTGTTATTTCTGTTTTCAATTTGCTATCCTCCAACTAACAAATATTGATGCTTTAATCACCAAATATTTCCTATTAAATCGGTTGTCCTTTTTTAAATTTTATTATTATTTAAAATCATCATTAAATATATCGGTAATGATTTTTATTCCATAAATGAGATTAAAAAATTACTCCATAATTATCTATTTCTTAATCTCGCTTGTCAGTGACAAATGACATTAAGTTTTGGATAGACGGTTGGGGAAATGAAAATTTTAGACTTGTTTTCTAAAGCTAAGTCTAACCCGAAAAATAAGCTTAAAATTTTGTCCAAGCCCGATAAAGGTAAAAATGCTAAACCTGAGCTCGGCTCGATCTGCTTGCATTAAATTATTTTATATTATTTTTTTATATATAAATAATTTTAAAAAAATAATATATCAAATACACTAAAAATATTAAAGTAAATGTTTCCCTCTACATTAAAAAAAGTCTTAATACTTAAATAACACTAAGATAATTACAAGTTAGCAAGTAAATACCTCTAAATAGTAATAAAATTAATAACATCAAAATAGTAGCAATATAATAGAAAAATGATTGCAAAACAACGTCAAAATGGCAACAAACAGCAATGAAAAAAAAAAGTAAGCAAATTCAGGGTGGACCCAAGCCAAAAATCTTACCATGGGCTCAACCCGTTTAGAAAAAATACATTGGTTTTTGCCCAAACCCTCTCACCTTTGGGCAAGCCTTCGGACCTGAGCGGGTAGCCCACCTACCCGCTCAGGTCTAGTTTTGAAGAAGCTAATTAAAATTTTAAAATTTTTGAGATATTTAATGAAAATTTTTAATTTTTTATAAGTCTAATGAGAATTTAAATAGAAATAGGAGTTTAATTAAAATTTTCAAAAACTTTGAAGAGAGCAAGGCGATTTGTGCCTCTAATAACTCGTTAATTTATGGAGTTAAAAAACACATAGCATTAATTATTTAATATACAAAAATAATGGGAAAAAATACTATATTTAAATTACAAATTTTCTTCTCACTTAATTTTGTTTTTAATATTTTATTTTGTCAATGTCTATTTTAGCCCAAAGGATCCAAATTAATGCTAACTAAACATTTTAAAATTGTCGGACCGGACCAATTGAATGCCCAGCTCTTAGGACATATCTAATTTAAACACGGTTAATGCAATATATTTAAGACAGTTATATGTTTGTCTTTAATATGTTGACATAATTTTGTTATATTCATATTTAATAAATTTATTATATTTATACATTAATTTGATGGTAAAAGAATCGATTTTTAATTAAATTTTAAAATAAAAATATTTTAACAAATTTTTTTCGAGAATAAATATTTTAATAAAGTTATATTATTAATTTAAGAGCATGAATATTCTCCAACTTCGTTCAAATTTAAAGTAATTATTTTTGGTTGAAATATGTTATAGGTATTGTATTCTTCATAAATTTAGAATTTAGTCCTTGTACTTTTCTCGATTACATAATTCAAGTTCAATTTTTAACTTTTTTGTTAAATTGGTTGGTATGATACTTTGAAATTAAAAAAAACTTGATAGCAATGTAACTAAAAAGAGATGTTATAATGAATTTGAATTTAATAAAATAAATTTTAACAGTGTTAATAGTTGGACTTAAATTTTGAAATTTGAAAAAGAGAGGAACAAATTCCTAAAAATGAAAGTACAAGGACTAAATTCTTGATTTATGCATATGACATATTTTAACCTTATTTTTTATTCCAACAATTACAAAGTCTCAGTTTACTAGTTAAAGCAGAGGCCTTGAATCTGTGAGTATTTAGGTTCAAGTCCTATCATCTACAACTATGATATGTGAGTATTTAGGGACTAATTTTTAAAAGTAGAAATAGATGAATTTTTTAACAAAAGGACCAGTTTCCTCATTTATCTAACGTAAAATTACTAATTTGTCAATTTTTTTTAAAAGAGGGAGCAAAATACAGTCTAACTCCTAATAAAAAGGCCTCCAGATTCTTTTACCCACAAATATACAAGTTGTACCAAAATGACGCCGTTTCCAGTTATATATGAACCGAACCTTACAATCCCTCAATTTTTTATCGGTACCTTTAAAATTGCCGGGAAAATAACGCCTTTTTAAATCTTAAACCCTAATTTTCAAATCTAATCCCCTGTTTTCCCAGATTCCCTTTGAAACAAACCCTTGATTCTATTAAATAATTATCGCACTACTGAAATTAACATCCTAAAACCTTAAAACGTGCTTTTTTTTCCATGCTCGACAAATGGAAAACCCTTCGGTTACCTATCAAGACCTCACATTCTCCCCCTTCCTTCTTCGGTAGCCTTTGTCAATGCGGTTTCCGTTGAATTGCTCGAGATTTGTATCAACACACTGTTGAGTATGTCTTTGAGCCGATTCTGTGTTTGTGCCTTTTTCTAATTTTGCTGTTACTATCTTCTGACTCTGCTGCTATTAATTCTGAATAAATCTCCTAATGCTTAGGAGCATGCTGTTACAAGCTTTGTATATAAAAGGATGCCTCTGAGTCATTAAAATTCATAGCTTCATTCTTTCTTTCTCACTTTGTCTATAAATTGAAAGCTTGATTTTGCATTGGTATTCTTTGAATTTCACGGTTCTTCGAAGGCCCCCATGTTTTGGCGGGACAGAGGTTTGGTTCAGAGCTAATGTTAAAAGAGGAAAGTACTGATTCCACTTCTGGATTTTGGTTTCTGTTCATAGAAAATTTGTTATATATATTGGTGGTTGGATTTGTGTCGAAATAGGCTCGTTTTTCCGTCTGGGTAACAATCAGCTTTTGAAGCTGCCAACAGCTTGATAGGCTGTTCATATATCAAGAATATACCATTCATTTCAATGATTTTATAATTGTAAGTGTGCTTTCCTGCCCTCTTTTTACTAGCTATGCACTAATTTATTGATAATGATAGTTTGTCAATAAATAGAAAATGTAGGATGTAAAACAGAGAACAAGAAGGTTGCTTCTGCTTATTTTAATGCATGTTTTGATCCACACTAAACCTTAGACTGAAACCCTATGGTGTAGGATGAGTTCTACTATCTAATTAGGCTACCTCAGCTGGATTCAATTTCCTTTGAAACTATATACGCATGTACATGTATATCTATATTTACTCATGCAGGCTCATTGATGCATGCATGTAACCTCTTGGTAGATAATGTTGCATCAAGAAACTTAAACAAAGCTCAATATCTTCTGATTGAATTGTTCTAGGTAAGACAGGACACGATCTTTCATGTCTGGTTTTCATACAGTCTACTTTTCTTCCCTCATGTCTTATTTATCAGAAATGAAAACATAGGTCCTCCTGTTTATGTACGAGTATCAGTTACAACATGTTTAGATGTATTTTTCCTCACACTATCCTCTCATGAGGTGTTTGTTTATTTTGAAAAAGAAAACATAATATCTTCTCCGATAAAATAAAAGGATTTATCACCCTCCTAGTTGACCCAATTCTTCCACAAATCTATCCAAGTCTTTCATGGAGCTTTCCCCATGACTCACTGCTGCCAAAGCCTTATCTTTGAGATCTTTTGCCTTGGCCTTCATCCCTCCACCCTCAGTCATAAACTCGGCAATGGCTCGGCCTAGTTCATCAGAGTCAGGAACTGAGTCTGCACCCTCACACTCCCTAACACCCACACCTATATTATCCACCAAGAGCCTGGCGTTCAGAAACTGGTCAGCCTCCATAGGCCCAGCCAATATCATGACTCCACTCACTATCCCTTCCAAAACCGAGTTCCACCCACAATGACTCAGAAATCCACCCACTGCTTTGTGGTTCAGTACCAACCCTTGCGTTGCCCACCCCTTTTATCACCAAACCTTGACCTGCGGTTCGTTGCTCGAACCCGTAGGGTACTACTCCGAACCCTTCGACCTGCTGTTGGGTTGTGCCTGATTTCACCACCCAGATAAATCGTGTGGCACTCTTTTCAAGCCCATTAGCCAAGGCTTCCATTTGTTCTTTTCTCAACAGCTTTTGACTCCCAAAACAAACATAAACAACTGAACCATCGGGGCATCGATCAAGCCAAGTCAAGACCTGGTCATTCATCTCAGACACTGAACCTGAATTGCCTCGATCCGATACATCAGGGCCTATTAAACTTAGTGGTCCAACACTGAAAACACGATTATGACCTACATGTGTCTTCAACCACTGAACATATTCAGCTTCCAAATCTTCAAAGGAATTTATAAAACAACCCCAGCTCTTTGTATTTGCAACATGTCCATCCTTGATCATCTCCAAATCGGGATCCGATGGTTTGTAGAGCTTAAACAAGGATGGCAAATGTTCCTGCTTGAAGGCAGGGGATCCAGGTAAATTACCGAACTCTATTTCACTCAAAGACTTCACTTTTTCAACGTTGTTCCAAATATAATCAAAGATAGAACCCACAGGCCACAAATGCACCAGAAGAGTAGAAAGTGAGTCTGGGTATTTGCAAGCGGGTTGCAAGGCATTGAGTCCAACCAATGAAGAAATCAGAGACGATGGCAACCGGCGGTTCAGAGTGAGAGTCGAACCACTCCACTAAAGGGTCATGAAGTTTGCCTAAAGCTACCATGATGGGGAGGTTACCACTGTTGCCAAGGTCTTTAACATGTTCAACGCCTGGTGGGATGAGAGGGTGAGAAGGGAAAGGGAAAACAAGGGGAGTAATGGGAGGGTGAGAAGAGAGGAGAGGAGAAAGGAAAGGGAGGTTTTTAGGGGTGACTAAGATGGTGATGGTTAGCCCCCGGAGAGCAAGTTGGTGGGTGAGGTTTAGGAGGGCAAGCATGTGGCCTTGAGCTGGGTATGGGAACACCAAGATGTGAGGGTGAGGGTTGGGTCTAGTAGCAGTGGTGGCCATGGTGGCTGGTTGATAATGGCTCAATGGTCGACACGCGAAGAGAGGTAGCTGGTTTCGGTGATGATGGAATGAAGAAGATAAAATAGCAGAGTTGTAAAGACTGGAGAGTGGAGACCAAAGACTTCACCATTGAGTCAGTGACGGTGGACAACAATATGAATTTTTTTTAAATTTACGAAAAATTGTAGATTTACTCCAAGTACTTTAATATCAATTTTAGTCCTTGTACTTTTTGAATTTGTCAACTTTAGCCCCTATACTTTTTGAATTTTGAGATTTTAGTCTTGACCCAAATAGGAGCCGTTAAATCCATTTGTTTAAATTCAACCACTAGTCTTGTACTATGTGTATAGTTATAGATTTAGTTCATATTCTTAGATCATTCTAAGTTTCTATTTTTTTCGAAATTTGAAGTTTGAAGTTACAGTCTTAACGCAAATAATAGTTACTAATTCATTAATTGAATTTTTGGTAAGTAATATGTGGAAAATAATATTACACATATGATAATGTGTTTTACCACAATCTAGCAATTGCCGTTTGGTGAGAATTTAAAATTTTAAAATTTGAAAAGTAAAAGCACTAAAATACCAAATTAAAATTCATGGATTAAATCCATAATTTTTGTAAAATATAGGGTCTAATAGCAGAATTTAACATTTTTCTTATTTGGGTAAATACCTAAATTTGATTTAGAGTTAGAGGTGAAACAGTACAATTATTTTGGGTAAACCACAAAATATCATTAAATTATCGCCTTCATTTTATTTTGGTCATTGAACTATTAAATTTTTATTTAGTCAATATTTTTGAAATCAAATATTTTCATCACTCAAAGCTGATTTGGAAATCTTTTATCGATTTAATAAAAATTTAGCCCTTAAATGTTTACACATTATATCAATTTAATCCTAAATATAAAATACTCAACAAATTAGCCTTAATGTTTACAAAATTTATCATTTTATTTTAAATTTTAAAATTGATATAATGTGTAAACACTTGAGGGCTAAATCTTTCTTTCTTTCTTTCTTTCTTTTTATTTAAGATTTATGATTATCCTTTTAACAATATCTTTTATAAAGTTTGAATCTGAGTTTTCTCTAAAAAATTAATATGTCTTACCACTACATTTAACATTTATTGACACAATTCATCTAATTCATTAAGAAAAGATTACGTTCAGATAATATCTCATACATAATAGAATTTAAGCCTAAATAAATTTTAACAAAACTTACATATAATTTACATGTTTGGGACTTGAATTTGAACATTCAAAATTTTAAGAGTTGGATTTTTCCATTTCAATCAAGTTCTTGTTAGTCTTTTAGCTCCTTTTATTGTTTAACAAATATTTTTATTAATATTTAAATATATTCAATGGGATGTCACATATTTCAAAATGTGTATTTGACTAATGATTCCATGTTCACCATGCTTTCATTCTAAGCAAAAGTATAGTAATGAAAAAAAAAAAGATTCTCCCCCTTTTGTCATGTCAAAATCAATTGCAAACACAATTTTCAATTATATGTCTACTAAAAGTAAATAATATGTCCCTACCATAAGCTATGTTTGAGACTTCAATACAACAAGACCATAAAAATGCAAGGACTTAAAAATAAAGTGATAGAACTATTCATGAACTGGGCGATTCGGTTAGGTTCGAAGGCTCTTTCAAAATTTGAAAGGGTTTGGGTAAAAATTTTAGGCACGAAAAATAGGCTTGAGCAAAAAAATTAGACCGTTTAAAATATAGGTTGGGCTTGGGCTTGAATATTCAATGCCTGAGCCCGACCCGTTTTTAAGTATATAATATGTAATTTAAACACATTAAAAAGTAAACCTATATACTAAATATGTAATACTACTTTAATATAAACATTAAAATAATATTAAGATGATTATATAAAAATTTTCAATAAATAAAAAAATATATAATTATTAAATATTAAAATAAAAAATTTAAAAAAATTTTTATAAATAATGTGGGCTGATCTAAAATGGGTTTGGATTAGTCTTTTGCAAATTTAAACAGGTTTAAACAAAATTTTAGACTTATATTTCGGATCAAACTAAGCTTGGGAGCAAGTATAAAAATTAACTCAAACCTATTTTAGGTTCAAACCTGACCCGACTCGACACATGTAGTCTCCAAAAATAAGCAAGAAGTAGACAATAGACATAATTCTGAAAGATCTAAAATTAGCCCTAAGCCAACCTAAGTAAATGAAAAAACCGAATCATTCCATCATCCCCGTCTCTAAATTTAGAAATCTATTCCAAATTAGTCTAAATATGAATAATCTCAACATAAATTATCTTCATTTAGATCTTCCAGTAATGGGGGCAAAAGATGAATCAAGTCAGAAGCTGAGCAATATCAAGCCGCAAAGTATGAAAGTCTGTAAGTACACTACTTAAATATTGATGTCACTAAAAATCCATAGAAGCAGAATTTGAAGCTTTTGAGGTGGAGAAACTTATATGCATACATGGATGATAATGAAGCATCAAGAAACTTGAACAAAGCACCATCTCTTCTGATTTAATTGCTCTAGGTAAGACATGACACCATCTTTCATATTTTCATACTTGCTTCTGTTTATGTTCTTCATGGTTGTTTTGTTATTTGTTCACCTGCGAATGCTTAACTGCAGATTCTTATCACGACAAACAATATATATAGATATATTTTACAAAGAAAAGATATCCCAAAAGGATTTATCACCTTCCAAGTTGACCCAATTCTTTCACAAATCTAACCAAATCATTCATAGAGCTTCCCCCATGACTCACTGCTGCAAAAGCCTTATCTTTCAGATCTTTGGCCTTGGTCTTCATTCCTCCACCCTCAGTCATAGCCTCGGAGATGACTCGGCCTAGTTCATCTGAGTTAGGAACCGAGTCCGCACCCTCACACACCCTCACACCCACTCCCATATCATCTACCAAAAGCCTGGCGTTCACAAACTGGTCAGCCTCCATAGGCCAAGCCAACATCATGACTCCCCCCACTATCGCTTCCGAAACCGAGTTCCACCCACAATGACTCAGGAATCCACCCACTGCCTTGTGGTTCAGTATCAAGGCCTGAGGTGCCCACCCTTTTATCACCAAACCTTGACCTGCGGTTCGTTGCTCGAACCCATCGGGTACAACTCCAAACCCTTCGACATGCTGTTGGGTTGTACCCGGTTTCACCACCCAGATAAAACGTGTGTCACTCTTTTCAAGCCCACTAGCCAAGGCTTCCATTTGTTCTTTTCTCAACAGCTTTTGACTCCCAAAGCAAACATAAACAACAGAACCATCAGGGCATTGATTGAGCCAAGTCATGACTTGGTCATTCAGGTCAGAACTCGAACCCGAATTGCCCCTATCCGAGACATCGGGGCCTATCAAACTTAGTGGTCCAACATTGAAAACACGATCATGAGCTACATGTGTCTTCAACCATTGAACATATTCACCTTCCAAAGCATCAAAGGAATTTAAAACATAACCCCAACTCTTTGTATTTGCAAGAAGTCCATCCTTGACAAACTCCCAGTCAGGATCTGATCTTTTGTAGAGCTTAAACAAAGATGGCAAATGTTCTTGCTTGAAAACCGGTGAACCAGGTAAATGACCAAACTCAACTTCACTCAAACATTTCACTTTTTCAACATTGTTCCAAATATAATCAAACACAGAAACCAGAAAAGCTCGTGTAGAGAAGAAAGCAAGTCTAGGTATTTGCAAGCGGGTAGCTAGGTGTTGAGTCCAACCGAGGAAGAAATCAGAAATGATGGCAACTGGAGGATTAGACTGAGAGTTGAACCAGTTGAACAAAGGGTCTTCAAGTTTGCCTAAAGCGGCCATGATAAGGCGGTTCCCACAGTTGCCAACGTCTTTAACATGTTCAACACCTGGTGGGATGAGAGGGTGAGAAGGGAAAGGGAAAACAAGGGGAGTAATGGAAGAAGGGTGAGAAGAGAGGAGAGGAGAAAGGAAAGGTAGGTTTTTAGGGGTGACTAAGATGGTGATGGTTAGGCCATGGAGAGCTAGTTGGTGAGTGAGGTCCAGGAGGGCAAGCATGTGGCCTTGAGCTGGGTATGGGAACACCAAGATGTGAGGGTGAGGGTTGGATCTGGTGGCAGCGGTGGCCATGGTGGCTGGTTGATAATGGCTCAATGGTCGACACACGAAGAGAGGTAGGTAGCTGGTGCCAGTGATGATAGAATTCAGAAGATAAAATAGCTGAGTTGTAAAGACTGGAGAGTGGAGACCAAAGACTTCCTCAATGGGGTCGACAAGTCAACAATATGAATTTTTTTTTTTGTTAAACTTTACTATTAGTAATCAATTTTAATTTCTCTACTTTCGAATTTGAAAATTTTAATCCTAATCCAAACAACAACACTTAAATTCGTTTGTTTAAATTTAATTATTAGTAATGTATTATGTGTATAGTTATAGATTTAACCCATATTCACCAATTGAATCATTTTAAATCCTTATACTTTTCAATTTTAAAATTTTAATCTTAACATAAATGAAAATTATTAATCCATTAATTAAATCTTTAGTGAGTAATTTGTAGAATTAATAAGCTGACATGGCTTTACACATACTAATGTGTTGGCCACATCAAATTTTAAAAATAGCATAACTTAATGAATCTAACAATTGTCATTTGGTAACGATTAAAATTTTAAAATTTGAAAAGTAAAAGAACTAAAAAACCAACTTAAATTACATCATTAAACCCACATCTTTTGCAAAAGCTAATACTAAAATTCATGAGTAAATACCCAAATTTGTTTTAGAGTTAGAAGTATAATCGGTATGATTATTTTAAGTAGTGCATGAAGATAAATTATTATAGATTATATATGATTTAGAATAAAATAAATTTGAATAGCATTTTAAGTATAACTTGTTCTTACTAAACTTAACCATGGGTCGAATTATCCGATCAAGCCTAAAAACTCGTTCTAAAAATGAAAAGATTTGAATAAAAATATAAGTCCAAAAAATGAACTTAAACAAAACAACGAGATATGTTTTCTAAACAGACCAAGCCTCTAAACCCTCCTTACCACAACAAACATCCCGAGAATGTAAATAAAAATAAAGACTTGACAGACAAGTCATATCCAAAATCATGCAATCTAAAGATGGACAATGTGAAGCTGCAAAGTACAGAAATTTGCAACGGGTTGATACAAATGTTAACATGAGATTGCAAAGATCCAATGACGGTGGCAAAAAATGAAATCGAGTCAAAAAAATACGAAAATTTGTAGCGAGTTGATTTAAGTGTTAACATAAGATTGCAAAAGTCCAATGACGATGAAAAGTGCTATAGTCTCGAACAATATGGGTTTAGATTATCTATTACAACATAGTTTAGAAATATTTTTCTTCACACCATAGTTTCCTTAAGGTGTTTGTTTATTTAAAAATTACAAAATAATTATTGAACTATTCGAAAGTTTTTATTTAAGTCACTAGATTGTTAAAATCGTTATTGTACGATCTTCTTTATTTGCACCACTTGCACTAATCGAAAACTCTCATCCCCTTTCTATTTTACTTATTTTTTTAATAAAATAATTTTGAATCGCATGAATTTACAAACCAAAATCCAAATAAACCGTCATTTAGAGCTCGTTAAATGAATTTTTTTAAAGAAAAACTTAAAAATCTAGTGATTTAAATTAAAAATTTTCGAATGTCTAAATAACTATTTTATAACTTTTTAAAATAATAATTTAAAAACATTGATATAAAAGACTTATCACCCTCTAAGTTGACCCAATTCTTCCACAACTCTATCCAAATCTTTCATGGAGCTTTCCCCATGGCTCACTGCTGCCAAAGCTTTTTGTTTGAGATCTTTCGCCTTGGTCTTCATTCCTCCACCCTCGGTCATTGCCTCAGCAACGGCTCGACCCAATTCATCCGAGTTAGGAACCGAGTCAGCACCCTCACACACCCTAACAGCCACACCTATTTCATCAACCAAAAGCTTGGCATTCACAAATTGGTCAGCCTCCATAGGCCAAGCCAATATCATAACTCCACCCACTATCCCTTCCAAAACTGAGTTCCACCCACAATGACTCAAAAACCCACCCACTGCCTTATGGTTCAATATCAACAACTGTGGTGCCCATCCTTTTATAACCAAACCCTGACCCGCAACCCGTTCCTCGAACCCATCGGGTACATCTCCGAACCCATTGGTCGTACCCGGTTTCACCACCCAAATAAAACGTGTACCACTCTTTTCTAGCCCATTAGCTAAAGCTTCCACTTGTTCTTTCCTCAAAAGCTTTTGACTCCCAAAACAAACATAAA
The DNA here is from genome assembly GCF_025698545.1 of Gossypium raimondii. Classification (NCBI taxonomy): domain Eukaryota; kingdom Viridiplantae; phylum Streptophyta; class Magnoliopsida; order Malvales; family Malvaceae; genus Gossypium; species Gossypium raimondii. The sequence goes on from NC_068568.1 coordinate 217,370, forward strand.
CAACGGAACCATCAGGGCATTGATCAAGCCAAGTCATGACCCCGTCCGAACCCGAACTCGGATCCGAATCTCCCCGATTGCCTATCAAACTCACTGGTCCAACACTATAAACACGATTATGACCTACGTATGTCTTCAACCATTGAATATATTCAGTTTCCAAAGCATCAAATGAATTCAAAACACAGCCCCAACTCTTTGTATTTGCTAAAATCCCATCCTTAACAAACTCGCAATCAGGGTCTGATTGTTTATAGTGTTTAAACAAGGATGGGAAATTTTCTGGCTTGAAAACAGGAGAACCAGGTAAATGACTAAGCTTTATTTCACTCAAAGACTTCAGTTTTTCAATGTTGGACCACATATAATCACATAGAGAGACCACAAACGCACCTGAAGCGAAGAAAGTGAGTCTGGGTATTTGTAACTGAGTCGCGAGTCGTTGAGTCCAACCGAGGAAGAAATCGGAAATGATGGCAACTGGTGGATTAGACTGAGAGTTGAACCAGTTGAGTAAAGGGTCATGAAGCTTGCCTAAAGCGGCCATTATAGGGAGGTTCCCACTGTTGCCAAGGTCTTTAACATGCTCAACGCCTTGTGGGATGAGAGGGTGAGAAGGGAAAGGGAAAACGAGGGGTGTAATGGAAGAAGGGTGAGTAGAGAGGAGAGGTGAAAGGAAAGGGAGGCTTTTAGGGGTGACTAAGATGGTGATGGTTAGGCCTCTAAGGGCAAGTTGGTGGGTGAGGTCTAGGAGGGGAAGCATGTGGCCTTGTGCTGGGTATGGGAACACTAAGATGTGAGGGTGAGAAGCGGTGGCGGCGGCGGTGGCGAACATGTTGGTCGGTTGATGGTCGACACTTGAAAGAGAGGAAAGCTTGTTTAGAAAGATGAATGAATTGGTATTGTTGTAAAGTAGGATATGTAAAGCCTACTAACAGGTTGACTGGTCTTTTTTTTTTTTTTTTTTTGGAATACGTAGCTGAATTTGTCACTTCAACTTGTATTTGAGATACATATTAACAAAAATTTATATCTGACACATACCTTGTCATGTGATAGTGTAAAATTCATCATCAGTGTTATATCAACGCAAACTAAAGATGGTAATATGAATGTACCAACAAATTTAGATACAAACTAGTATTTTTGAACAAGTTATGGAGGTAAACTACATATTAATCTTTCTTTTACTCGGGACTAAATCTACCATATTGATTGGAATTAATTGAAACAAATGGTTGAATAGATTTTTGAGTGAATCGCTTTAAGCCCGTTGAACTAGGTTTTATTTTTTTAAATAACTTTTTTAATTTTCATAAATTTATTTAATTAAAACCGGACTAAGAATTAGTGACTTGATTAATTCAATCATCATTTCAATTCCAATAAATCATGATATTTTTTTTATCTTTTGTAATATATTAATTAATTATATGTATTAATTAAATTGTTTTTAATTTTTTAAAGAAAAACTATAACATTTCACAAATAATATGATTAAAAATTTAATATATATTTAATTTTAGATACTTGATAGTTGATATTAAAATGAGGGTGAGTTTGAATGGGCGGTGCGTTTACTTGCGGTTAGTGTAAAAACAGCGGTAGCGGTGAGATTAGATATTGTAACAACACTGTAACGTGAGACAAAAAGTAGGCTAAACGTACCGCACCCAATCGCTCATCCAAACCCACCCTGATTTTCATTATATTGGAATTTAAATTTTTAGACCAGCAACAAAAAGTGAATGAACCAACTACAAGATAATTATTAAAAATTAGGCATCCATGGACCAAAAAGTTAGGCATCCATTTATAGATGCACAAAAATATACCTAAATAGAATTTATTCCAAAATTAAAAAACAAACAAACATAGAATTGATTCCAAAATTAAAGGGTAAGATTAAATTGTTTTCAAAAATTGATGAAAATTGTATTTATTATGATTTGTAGTAGGTCTTGATTATTATAGCAATATTGTCAAATGTTAATATGTTTATCAATGAGACCCATTACTTGTAGCAATATCAACTCTACTACTTGAGATTTTAGATAATATACATGATTAGTCTTTTAGTCAAATTTTAATTTCTGTAATTTAGTAGCTTGTTTAATTGTTTATCAAATTTTTTTTTTATTGTCAATTGAGTCTTAGTTCGATTAGCATCGGTTTTGTTGTCAGTGCAAGAGGATGTGGGTTCGAGTGTGCTGAAGCGCATTATCATCTTATTTAAGAGTTAAGAGGGGCTATGAGTAGTTCTAGGCATTGTATCAAAAAGGTCATATATGGTAAGAATTTATAACGAAATTACTGTTAAAAAATATTTTTATTAATACTAGATTATGATATATTTTATGGAGGAGGATAAAGATTTTAATGTTTCAAGGTTTGTATTATTTTCTATATATTTTATATAAAAATTCAAAAATATGATTTTTTAAATTGGGTCAATGTGATTTAAATTTAGGTTTTCTAAATATTTTTAGTCTCTTAGTCAAAGTTTAATTTATGTAATTTAGCAGTTCGTTTTATTGTTTAATAAATATATATTACTAATATTTATAGACTATTATCCTATACACTCATCTGAGTAAAAGAATTCACAAGTGAATCAGATTGATGCCATTTGTTTTAGGATATAATAAAATAATAATTAAATAATTTAAAAGATACTTGACATCATCCTAAACCCGCTTGTGGAGTTTTTTACTCCATTGACAATAAATAGAATAATATCCAATATTTATAGGGTTAGTATTTAGTATACTCATAGCGTATTTTTTTAATTCCACAAGTAACCTTAAAATTGCCATGTCCTTGTTAAACCATTAATCTTGCTTGTAGAATCTAAAACTCTATTAACCGTGTATCAATATTTTCTCATATTTATATAGTTTTTATAATTTAACACAATCATAAAAATAATAATAATAATAATAGTTTGTTATTTTCCTTTCAAAGGTAAACAATCCAAAGATTGAGCTGAAAATGTTCTGATCTTATAAACAAGAGGGATAACATTTAATCTTGAATTGATAAATTTTTCCACTTTGATATCTCTTATTATTATTTTTTTTCCATATTAATCTCAAATTTTGAAAAATTTTCTCAACTCGTGTATTTCATTAAAGTGTGATGACATATTACTCTAAGCTTATATCTTATCATCACTTAAAAAGAAATTTTAATTATATAATATTTTTATGATTTTGTGCATTTTATTTTATATAATTTTTTAAAGATTTCCAGGAGTGAAATCCCAATTCAAAGATCAAATCAAATCGAGAAAATCTAAATTTTAAGATTAATGTGAAAAAAATTAGGGATCAATTTGAAAAATATTCAAATTGAAGGATTAAATATTATTTTATCCCTAAACAATAAACGAAGCTGTAATTTTAGGGAAACCTAAACGAGACGTAAAGACTTAAAAGGACAAAGAATTAAAATATCAAATGAAGTAAAAGGTTTAGAATTAAATTTAGTTGACATTTGTTTCTTAGGAAAAATTACATTAATGGTATTGATTTATAAGTTTTGAGATTTAAATCGGTGATGAAACCGATCAAACACTAACTCTCAATTAGATTGGTTCAATTAAATAAATTATTAACAATCACAAATATTAAAAAATAGAGAATCGATTCAATCAATTTTTCAGCCCAATTCGTACCAGTTTTACAAGTCAACTATCCAACCCTTATTCTAAATCAATATCCTAACCGAGTCTTGATTGGACTGGTCTGATCAACCCGATTTTGAAAATAATACTTTTAGCTGCATAATAGCATGATTTTGACTTATAGATTTTTTTTTACCTTTGGTTATTGGAACACACTTTAAGCAATTCATACCAATTTTACAAGTTAACTAATCCAACCCTTATTCTAAATCAATGTCTTGATTGGACTGGTCTGATCAATCAATCCGATTTTGAAAATAGTACTTTTAGCCGCATAATAGAATGATTTTGACTTATAGACCATTTTTATTGTTTACCTTTGGTTATTGGAACAAACTTTAAGCAAGGATTTCAGAACTAAACCAAAGTCGAACAAATCAAGCTACTGATTCTTGATTCAATTGGTCTAAATAGTTCAGACAATTAAATTAAACAAATTGTTTAAAAATCATAAAAATTAAAAATACAAAACTACTAAAAAGACGAGAAACCAATTCAACCAATTTCGAAAAATTCGTAGGCCAACCAATTTAACCCCACTCTGGATTGATGCCCTACTAGTTCTCGGTTCGATCGATGCGATTCTCCGGTTTAAAAAACGTTTAGGGTTAATACACTAGTGTTTAGGGTTAATAGCACCCCATTAGTTCAGTTTTAACCATAGTTGCCTAACCTGGATCAAACTAAACAAGCCGGTCAAACCGGGAACTAACTGGAGTACCGGTCTAGATAGAATATTTAGACCGTTTCAAGAGCAAACCACTACAAACCGAACTCGAACTGCCAAACCGTCAAAATTTGAACAGCTGAAAAAAAAACCAGCTTTTCAATTTCTTAGCCCAAAAATATGGCCCAAACAAAAAAAAAAAAAAACAGCCAAACCAATCCTAGCCTAAATCCTTAAAATCCGACCAAAATCAATCCTTAAAAAATGAATTAGAAAAGAAAAAAAAAATCTAAGCACAAAATGGATTCGATTCATATCCATAAATCGATATGAGATTATGACCCTTTGAATACATGAAGAAACTTCATGTACTTTGCATCCAATTTTCTTTCAAAAGCCTACTATAGCACCACAAAAAAGCTATGTATCTTCTCTATTGCAATGTTGCATACTATCAAATACCGACACGAACGCGAAACTCAAGCAAATATTACCACCAAAAACAAGACAAAGATCCAAAATTATAGTCATCTAGGCGAATGCCATTGTCATGTTATGCAGTAAAATCTCCCAAACTTTACATGTCATTTGGGTCACAACATGCAATACAAGTAGGGAAAACACAAAAGGGAGACAAAGAAAATATACCAAGAGAACAACTGCCATAACAATATAGGCAAGGAGATATTAACCTGAAAAAGAAAAAAAAAATAGCACGAGCTGCATTTACTAGATAAAGTTCATCTCGTTAACGATTACCACAGCTGTACATGTCATCAAAATGAGAGAAAAGATGTAACAAAGAAAATTCTATATAAAATATGTGACAAAGATGTTCATATCATGACATCTTCATAGCTTTCCATTCCCTTGAAAGACTATCATATTTATCTCTAAAACTTCTACCCTTTTTGTAAAAAGGGTTCTTTAATTTCTCCATTGTCGAATCGTATATGCTAATTCTTTTATCAAGCATTGTTTCGACAAATCTTTTCACTTCTACTAACCTACCTAAGTTGCAAAGCCCAATGAGTAACTCATTAGCGCTTTCATCGAGCGTTGAGACATGATTCTCAACCATGTGATTCCACATATTAATTGCCATTTCGGGGGTGAATGCCATTGTCATGTTATGCAATAAAATCTCCCAAACTTTACAAGTCATTTGGGTCACAACATGCAATACAAGTAGGGAAAACACAAAAGGGAGACAAAGAAAATATACCAAGAGAACAACTGCCATAACAATATAGGCAAGGAGATATTAACCTGAAAAAGAAAAAAAAAATAGCACGAGCTGCATTTACTAGATAAAGTTCATCTCGTTAACGATTACCACAGCTGTACATGTCATCAAAATGAGAGAAAAGATGTAACAAAGAAAATTCTATATAAAATATGTGAAAAGATGTTCATATCATGACATCTTCATAGCTTTCCATTCCCTTGAAAGACTATCATATTTATCTCTAAAACTTCTACCCTTTTTGTAAAAAGGGTTCTTTAATTTCTCCATTGTCGAATCGTATATGCTAATTCTTTTATCAAGCATTGTTTCGACAAATCTTTTCACTTCTACTAACCTACCTAAATTGCAAAGCCCGATGAGTAACTCATTAGCGCTTTCATCGAGCGTTGAGACATGATTCTCAACCATGTGATTCCACATATTAATTGCCATTTCGGGGTCATCGTTCTCCAACAACATCTTAATAGCCGCGGCGTAATTAGAACTTGTAGGAGGCCACTCGTTCTTGGTCATCTCGACAAAGAACTTCCCCACCTCGCGAACCATCTTATTCCTCACCAAGCAATGGAAAATCATGTTGTAAGTCAAAGAATCGGGGAAAGCTCCGTGGAATGTCATCTCATCGAGGAACCGGAAAGCGTCATGCACGTCATCGTTGTTGCATAACACACTGATCAATGCATTGTACATAATCAAATTGGGCACCAGCCCACCACCCACCATTGTATCCCACAATGGAATTATTTGGGCTGAGTCATTTTGCTTGACGAGAATATCGAGAGTGTTAGAGAAAAATTTCAAACCTGGTAAGCAGTCATTCTTCTTCATAACTTGCAAAAATTTGAGAGCTTCATCGACTTGAGAGCCACGAACAAGCGTGGTCAAAAAGGCATCATAAGCAGAAATGTGCTTCGGACTCCATCCTACTCTGACTACCATCTCGCCGAACGTGTTCTTGGCCTTAGCCAAATTGCCTTCTTTCTCCCACCCTTCGAGCAAAATGGCAAAAGTATCCCCATCAGGTGGGATCTTCATCTTGATCTTATCAAAAAACTCTATTGCAACCGACATCTGATTGTCCTCGTGGCAAATTGCACTAAGAAGTGAATTGACTGCAACAACATCTTGTTCTACACCGTACCTATCCATGACATCAAAACTCATGGTAGCCTCACTAAACCTATGCGCAATACAATAGCTGCTGAAGACAGAGCCAAACGTTGTAGTTGAAAGAAGACCCTCTTGCTTCATGGAGCGCATAGCATCCCACATCGGTTCAAAGCTTTGATTCTTCCCAAGCAAATCGACTATAAGATTCCACGCATAAGCAGAGGGCTTGACGAAGCACCCGGCCCACCTGAAGAACTTGATGGCAGACAACGGCTGATTGTAAGAAAAACCAAGGACTTGTTGGATGTCATCGGAAGTAGGGATAACCCCAGTGGAAGAAAGCGCAGATTCAATATCGTGTGGAGAGATTCGGGTAAGGAGGTCGCAAAGGATTCGAACTGTTGGAGAAATATCGGGTGCATCATGGTGTGTGGGGAAACGCTGGGGTTGAAGATTGTTCGGGATTGACCGTGGTTGGTTTTGGGGTTTTCTTGGGAGTTTAGTGCTATGGTTTTCAGCTATGGTTTCCATTCGGTTAAGACCTATAGAAGACTATTCTCTATACACTACGGTGAAGGCAATAGATTCATTTCCGTCCCCGGCCGACCAGGCCGATCATAGCCTATAAACAAATATACCTGTACTCAATATCACATGCAAGATTACAATATAAATAATAAATTATCTAAACCAATTCTCAACCACCATCACGATCTCCTTCTCGACAGTGCCCACGACAAACAATCAAACACGAACCAACAAAAATGAAAACAATTATCATCAATTCATAAACATAGAAGCCACCATTAGCCGCAGTGTTGGGCCAACATGAACAACTTAAATTTGCTTTTCTTTTTTCTTACATTTTTCAACAATCGAAATAAAACAAAAACCCCCAATTCCAACATTCAAAATTCAAAAAAAAAAAAAAAGAAGCACACGAAGACTCCAATCATGAACCAGAAAATCACAAAAGGGTTGCACAACAATACCTGGATTTGCCGCGATACCTGGCGCCGCAAATTAGGGGTTTTTTGCGCCGAAACTTGCTTCTAATTTCGGAATTTAGGCGAGCTTACGCCCGTCCCCGTAATTTGTGTACGTTTTTTCTTTCCCTTTCACTTAATTTAAAGCACAACTTCAGAATCCTCCTGCCTGTGTTTGTGTAGGTTAAAGGATTGCCACTTTGACCCAGGATGGTCTTACATTTGATAGAAAGCCCGATTTTATTACTGTTATTTACAATTGGACCCAGTTATATTAGGCTTAATACCTCTTTTAGCCCCTGTACTATAGCTAAATTATTACTTTGGTATTTGTATATTTTTTTAAAGGGTAAACTACACCAAAGGTCACTAAATTATTAGTAAATTATGTTTTGGTCTCTCAACTTCAAAATGTTACAAAATGATCACAACGTTGTTCAAAAGTTTTCATTTAAATAAATGGATTGTTAAAATCATCGTTGTATGACCTTCCATATTCGCACCGCCTGCACCAATAGAAAGCTCTCTTTCTTCTTCTCTTCTATAATTTAGATTTTTATGAAATAACTTTGAGCGTCATGAATCTGCAAATCAAAATTCAAACAACTTTTTCCTTCAATCTCCGACATTGATTGTTAGATTAACTTGGACCTAAAGTATGTTCTTTTACTCGTCGATGAGTACTGATCAACCGTATCAATTGCAGAATTATCGCTTAAAGCTCGCTAGCCAAATTTTAAAAAAAGACTTAACAACCCAATATTTTTCAATAAAATTTTCGAATAGTTCAGTAACTATTTTATAACTTTTTGAAGTTGAGTGACAAAAACGTAAAGTTACTAATAATTTAGTAATTTATCCTTTTTAAATCAATTTGGCTCTTATGCTATCATTCTGCATGCCTGTTAACCAACAATAAAAAGTTACAAAATAATCACTTAATTAACCGTGCTTGCCTATTTTTAGTCTAATTCCATTAACTTAAAAGAAGAGAAGATGTGGTGACAGCGCAAAAGTTGATATTATAGCCAAATTAACTCTCAACATTTATATATTGTAGTTTTAAAAAATTTAACCCTCAAATTTACATATTATCTCAATTTAATTCTAATTCTAAAAAAATTAAAAAAATAACAACTCATAAATATTTTAAAAAATATAATAAATTTTAATATATATTATTAAAAAATTATTCTTTTTCTCCTCCACCTCTCCGCTGCCACTACCATCATTGACCGAAAACTTACCATTATTAAATACCTCTTTGGTGCAGTTTACTCCAAAAAGATGAAAAGTAAAGTTAAACTATGGTGCATAAATAAGATTTTCCCAAACTAAAGTGACTAAATTTGCAAATAGCCCAAAATGGTAGTGCCAGTGCCATCACGGACTTGGTTGTTTATTAGTCAATGATAATAGAATCTAACAACCAAACCAGGAAAAATTTTCGACTCCCAAAGCAAGTAATTTCAGACCAAATTTCTCTTTTTTGTGCAAAACCTACTTCAAGTTGACGTCAAAATTGTTTGCTTTATCTGTTTTTTAATGTCCAAATGCAATTTTTTTTAGATTTATTGATCTGGGTCGTCTTGTTTTATGTTTTTCTATCTGGGTTTATGGATGAAATTTGTTTTATGTTTTTAGATTGGTGCTTCTTGGACATTAAAGTTTGAATCAGACTTTGATGTTAGAATTTTATGTTTTGGTTTCTGTCCCAAAATCGAAATTTATCATATATGTTAGATTTGGTAAAAATACCATAGAAGTTTTTATATTAAGAGTCAAATTACATTTTACCTCATTTACTATAAAATAGATAAACTAATTCATGTATGTTAGAACAGAAGTGCAAACTGATCCTTCTATAAAAGTTTTACTGTTAAAAACTGCACATGTATGCCAACATGTGGTATATATGTTGTTACTATTATCATTATTTCGTCAGCCACGCCAATGAATGAAATTTTTAATGAAAATAATCAATATGCTTTTTGATCTAATATCCATTTTAACTCATAAGCCTCTCGTATTAGGTCAGGTCTTCATCGATAAAACGGAAAAAACCGTGAGGCTTTTAGACTAAAGCAGACAATACCTCGCAGATTGGCTGCGGGTCTCAACAGACGTTTTTTCCTGGCCTTACAGCCTATGCATATAGCGATATGCAACACCCGTTTGTGTATTTGTTTCTCTGTGTACATATGTATGTATGTATAATGTTTGAATAGTTATGCCATTTGACTGATGGTGTTAAATTTCTTATGTTGCAGAAAATAATGGTTTCCCTTACTAGAATCGGAAATCTCCCTTTGTACGGATTTCACGATCCCGAATCCTTTGTCCATTCAATCCAGAAACCGCGTGTTGTAATCGTGCTTGTGAAAGCCGGACCTCCCATAAATCAAACCGTTAAAACCTGATTGGTTTATTGGAGAAAGGAGATTTTATCGCCGACGGGAAACGAGTGATACGAAAACACGGAGAGGAGAAAGAAATCCGTGGCGGAATGGGAGCTTCCGGGTGGTGTGAAGAAGGAGTTCGGCGTGGACCTTCGTTGATGCCCGGAGGTTCCTACAAGGCTTATAAATATATAGAAGATATCCTTCTGAAGGTGGCAGCTCAAGTTACGGACAGCGGCCCTACATTGGCAAGGGAGGATCCAGTAATTTTGTTAAGATGGTTCATAACGGGATCGAATACGGTGATATGCAGTTAATTGCCGAGGCTTACGATGTATTGAAATCAGTCGGGAAGCTCTCTAATGAAGAATAACGCCAGGTTTTCTCTGAGTGGAATAATGAGGATCTTCTATGCTTCTTAATCGAGATCACTGCAGATATATTCGGAATTAAGGATGACAAAGGAGAAGGATATTTGGTAGACAAGGTTTTGGATAAAACCGGAATGAAAGGTACTGGGAAATGGACAGTTCAACAAGCTGCCGAGTTATCTGTCGCAGCTCCTACAATAGCAGTGTCCCCTGATTCGAGATTCCTTGGTGGTTTAAAAGACGAGAGAATCGAAGCTGCTAAGGTTTTCACATCCCGGGGCCATGGTGGTGTCATGGCTGATGTAGCTATCGATAAAAATAAGTTAGTTGATTATGTGAGACAAGCTCTATATACATAAAAAATCTGTGGTTATGCACAATGAATCAACTTGATACGTGCAAAGAGCATTAAGAGTTGGGACTTAAAACTCGGGGAGTTAGCTCGGATTTGGAAAGGGGGATGCATTATCCATGCTGTTTTCCCGGACCGTATAAAGAAGGCTTACGATAGAAACCCAAATTTGGCTAATCTCCTTGTCGATCCCGAGTTTGCTAAGGGGATTATGGAACAACAATCCGCTTGGAGAAAAGTCGTTTCCTTTTCTATTAATTCGGGCATTAGTATGCCAAGCATGTCGTCTACCCTTGCTTGTTTCGACTCATACCGGAGGGAAAGGCTTCTTGATAACTTAGTTCAAGCTCAAAAAGATTACTTCTGAGCTCATGCCTGTGACAGAATCGATATCCCAAAATCCTTCCATATGTGAGAGTTTTCGATTGTAAACTGATGGTTAACCCTGCTTCTTAACACCTAAAAAAGAAATCTACGGAATCCAAAATCTCCAATTGAGTTCCATATGCTATCAATACTATGTTATCCATACTTGAGGCGAACGTCAGATACATATATATGTCCGATATGAGTATATTCAATTTTTTTAAAGTTGCCATTCATTCTTGAATTCGTGCTCGACTAGCTTCCTCCAATCCTAACACTTATATTATTATACTGTGTTTTCAACTCTCTGGCCCAAGCCGGCCGAATTTTATCAAGATCTCAGCCCATTAGCCTGAACCTATCGGGCCAGGCAGGGACATCGGCTCTTCACCCCTTTTGCAATATATGCTTCAAAAACTTTGATTTCATAAAATGAATCACTCATACACCAAAAGTCATAGGTTGAAGAGTTTTGCATATCTAAATTTTCCTTTCCTGTTTCTAACAAAACATTTATAACAATGTTGATGAGCTACAGCAATCATCGACAAAAAATACCTGAATCACTTCAGCAGCAGCGTTTCTTGTTCTGCCTGAACAAAAGTTATGAACTGGTTCGGCATCGAGGAAACCTGTAAAAATGAGTCTGAATGTGTGATCAAACTCGGAAACCAAATTGTAACATGTATTTAAAACGTTGTAGCAATCTCAAGCCTCGACCACCAAGGTTCGGAAACGAGAAAAAACGTACCTTTTGTCACCCATTCTTGATATTCAAGCCTCTTTCCTAGTTATCCTGTGATTTAAGCCAAGGGATAATGATTAGAAAACTGCAATGTAAAATGTCAAAACTCGGATTGAGCCAATAAACAAACATATAGATACACTCATACAGATATACCAAGAATCTTTACCCAAATACCGAGACAAGTTACCGGGAAAGTAAAAGAATATACCCAAATACCGCTTCATACGAGATTAACCTAACCAGTTAAAAAGAGTTAATTTAACTTAAGAAGCTTCCATGTCCCGACTACACTTGCATATCATTGAAGTCATCATACTGAAACTTCGAATAAACTTTTTTTTCGAGAGGGCATACGTGCTTATGATTCAAATCAATATGTGACAATTTGCATTGAACAAGGTTTGATAGCCTGACATAGAATTGATTGTCCGAAAAAGATGTTCCTCACCTGAAGCAATAAATTCCCAAAGCTGTCGTAATTTCATGAATAACCGATGTGGCAAAGTGTAAATAGAGTGATCCTGTTTGATGAAAACAGAAATATAAGGCAAAATATAACACCGTACAAGAATAATGGATGGTAACTAAAAAGGCGAACATACCCGTGAATACACAGTAACCAAGAAGAACCCAAAAATCATCAACTAGAGGAACACTGAAGAAAAAGAAAGGTAAACATCAATTAGCATTCATGTCCCCGAGAAGAACTGAAAAGGCATGTGATATATCAAGTTAGAAATATGTTACTCGGCCTCAAGTATATGTGTAAGATCATATCCTAATTCACATGTCTGAGTATGTGTCAAGCATGAGTAAAAGTATCATGACGGCCCCTACAGTAGAAGTTAGATTGCATTTTATCCCCTTCATTCAAAAAATGGACAAATTAATCTTTATACGTTAGACCGTAGACCAAATTGATACTTTCTATTAAAATTTTTATCCATTTGTACTGTTAAAAATTGATATGACTAACGAAATAACCCGAGAATAACACATGGTATGCAACATGCACCTCATACTGGCGTACATAGGCCAATTTTTAAAGGTAGAATTTTATGAAATTTTTAACAAAATGATCAGTTTACTCTTTGATCTAATGTACAAAGACAAATTTGCCATTTTTCGAGTTGAGGAGATAAAATGCAATCTGAATTTTAATACAAAAGCTTGCATGATACTTTTATCGTCAGACATGAGTGTTGAATGAGGTTACTTCATGAAAAACAAATTCTCAGAGAAATATAGTGTCAGAATGCAAAACGTAACATACATACCCATCATTCAGCCTAGCTGTAAGAGCATTTGCAATTGCCAATGGAAGATACAAGAGCGACTGCAAACAAAACATACATAGAAGAGTTTACCATTTTAGTTACGAAAGAATAGGTTAGTGAACTGAATTTATTACCATAACCCTGATTTTCAAAAAAGATCATCGATTTATTTAAACCATGCTCATGAGCAAGTGCATAAATATACTCCCGAAAAATAAATGGGTATAGGAAATCGTGTCGGCGGGATCTATTTAGTTCTAAATATACTTGAAATTCCTCCATTTCAAATTCGATTTGAACCAAAGATAGGGGATCTATTTGGTTATTAAATGATACATAGTGCGATACAGTCAAAACAAGGTATTATAGTAGGAAAAGAATAGATACCTCGGAGACAGGCGGATTCATCAACGGATTCTCTATCCTATCTTTTGCCATCTAATTGATTTATGTTCGTTATAGGATAAGAAGACGGTTAGAAATCCTTTATTTTTTCAACCCAATCGCTCTTTTGATTTTGGAAAAAAATATATTTTCTTTATCAATATACTGCTTCTTCTACACATTCATGGACAAGTAGATTTTTTGAAACTCGGTTGAGCTTAATCTAAGATCGAGATCATGCAAGCTCAAGCAGCTTGATTAAATATTATTGAAGCCATGGCTGAACTTCTCTAAGCTCAGCTCTATTAAGCCTTTACAAACATTGATTTGATCAGATTATGTTGATTCGTATAAGAATGCTACATACCATGCACATGTTTGTTTTTAGTCCCTTGGGTTCGTCACACAAGTGAGCCAAAATCATCCGTCCCTGTCGAAAAAAAGAATCCCTCGGTAACCATATTAATTGGAATTATGAGTAACACATTTAGAAGAAAATATAGAAGCTTTAGAACGGAAAAAAGAAACGAAGAAAACAAGAAATACGAAAAGGACTAGCAAAATCAACCCGATTATTAGATGACAAAGTATAACCAAGCAAATCTTACCACAAGGAACCCAAATGCAAGTCCAGTTCCTAGTATAACCAAGTGTGGGTAATTTCCCATTATATCCGAAGGCGACAAATAATCCCTTCACATTGAAAAAAAATAGTCCATTTAAGGCCCGGAAAAGAAAATAAACATTGCTAAATTTTAAAATGGACGGTTTTGGTTTACCAAATAAGCACTCCTCCCATGAGTACAACGAAAGGATAAAGCTGCCAAGGAAGAACAAGAAAACATCTTTTAAGCAATTAAGCATACACAGAATGAAGGAAGAAACACATATTAAGTAACACGATTACCATTGCTAATGCAAGTAACATGCTTCCTTTTCGTGCCTGAATGACCTTATGGACGTTTTGTATACTGCAAAAGAAAACGTACAAGAACGTAAGAGAAGCTTATGATGGCATTAACCAAAGAGCCATAGCAACGATAATGTAAAGAAACCTAGATTGATATGAGACAGTTTCATGCACGGAAACGTTGGAAGCTAAAATCTCAAGGTAATCATTTAATATTTGGATTTCAAAGCTATGAGGTGAACGAAAAAAATAAAGAAGGGTCATTGAAAACTATCCTCGTAATCGAAAGCTCTCGTGTAAGGCTACATGAATGCTGGAATGAAAGCATGATAAGCTACAACATAAAGACTAAAACCGGCTAAAACAGAGAAACTAAAGTTCCGCAAAATGTCAAAGCAACTGAGCCTAACAATCCACATCTCGACTATAAGGCTACGAGAATGTTGAAAAGAAAGCACGAGAAGCTACCCTGTGAAACCCCGAATTAAATTGCAAGTATTAGGAATATGGATAGAAACTTACTTGCAGCCGACAGTAGGTATAACAGCAAATGCTATCATAATATACAGCACAACTCTGTATGTTGAAATTTCTAAATGACAAAAAGAAGAAAAAAATTAAATAAGCAATAATACAAGTTGAAAATACTGGTAAAACAACAATCAAGTAAATGAGATTAAAGGAGAAAAGGTAAGTTGAATAAAATAATAAAAATAACAATAGAGCAAGAATAATTCGCAGAGCTTATACGGATATAGGGATAAAATCATTATTACTTAGAAGATAATGATTTTAAAATGCAATCTGACATTTGCAACTAGATCTTGGCAGCTAAAGAAATACTTGGAAATAACATATGATTAAGAAAAATAATAACACAAGATAGTAGAATAGGAACATTGCCGAAACAACGGCAACACGAATATGATAATTAAAAGAAGAACCAAATCAGCATATGGTGACTATCAGTAAAAGATTAATGGAGGCCATTGTATTAAGAGTTGAATTGCATTTTGCCCCCTTCTACTCAAAAAATGGGCAAATTAGTCTATATTCGTTAGATCAAAAAACAAACTAGTCTTCTGTTAAAAATTCCATCCAATACTACGGTTAAAAATTGATCCCTGCACGTCAACTATAGGTACACGTGGCACGCCACATGTAACTGTCTAGTTATTCCATCAGTCAACTATAGGTACACGTGGCACGCCACATGTAACTGTCTAGTTATTCCATCAGTCAGGATGAAGTTTTTAACAGAAAAGGCCAGTTTGCTATTTAATCTAATGGGAACAAATTTACACATTTTTTAGTAAAAAGGGCAAAATGCAATCAGACTCCTAATACAAGAGCCTCCAAGGTACTTTTACCGATGGCTATCATACATTGAGGAAGTTGGAGCAATCTCATCAGAAAATCTAGTGAATCCATCATAAACTTGTTCATGTGATGTCATTAGCCGATAATGGTTCGACTTAAAAAATAGATAAATAAAATAAAAACTTACCATTAAGAAAAGGTACCCAACTGAAGATGGGTATGGATCTTCCGAATTGTTCAACCCACCAATGGGCACCTTAATGGGAAAAAGGAAAGATACCGCAATTAGAAAAGTAAAGAGGAAAAATATACAATAAAAGTTCCAAATGTGATGCATGACAACTAAGTAAAACAAAGTTTTCGAAGTACACATTGTCGAAAGCACGAGTAAACTGTCAAGTGAGGAAACATACCCAAAAATCCTGTCAAAAAGTGCATTACATATATCAGAGCAAGACCCTCAGTTGGCCCATTAACTACGGGAAGGATCAGCGTATTGGTGAAATAGCTGAACACACAAAAAGAAAACAACATAAGGATCAGCACTGCTAAAAACTTGACCCATATGCAAAAAGAACCTGCATTGGAGGTGTTGGAATCCCTATAATTAAGGATAGAAATCTGATGGTATTGGAATCCCTATAATTAAGGATAGAAATCTGTTGTGATCTCTTGTAAATAGAAACTAATCTCGATTCGATTCTTAGGAAATTACGATATCAATTCTTGATTCTTAGGGATTAGGATTTATTTCCTTTAAAATGATTATTTTCTCTTTATAAAGTCGTAAACTAAAGCAGTAGCAATATAATGAATTTTTCCTCCGAGTGTTTTTACATGGCATCGGGGCTTTAGGATTCATTCGATCCTAATTTTTTCTCTAATTTCCTTCTTAAAAATTCCTTGGTTTAGTCCTCCAATGGGTGATATCAATGAAATTTTCTCTAAACCGAGACATCACAGATAACTCGAATATCAATCGGGAATCACTCAAGGTGAAATTAATTCCTTCACTCTGGCGATGATGTTTTTGATGTTCGCTAACCAAAACACGACTTGAGACTCTCCATAAGATACTTGGTACTCCCACCACTCATGGATCTCTAGCCATTCAAGGTCACGCCTCAACATTGCTTTTGAATCTAATAATCAATCTCCTTGGATACTCGATTCGGCGCCTCCGATCACATGACAGTAACTCCACGTTGTTTCAAACCTACACTCCTTGTCATAACAAATCCGAATCCGCATAGCCGACGGTTCTTACTCACCGTATTGGAATAGGAGAAGTACAAATGATGAGAGTTTTCTCTCGATAAAGTCCTACATGTCCCAAACTTGTCCTGTAATTTACTTTCAATTAGTAAACTTACTAAGGATGAAAATGTTCTTGTTGAATTTTTCGCAATTGGTTGTGTGATACAGAATGTAAATCGGGAGGATGATTGGCACTGCTAAAGTTGATGATGGACTATATATTTGGAATAAAAACAGTACACAAGGGGGATTGGCTCTATCCACTGCAAAAGAGGACACTATTATGTTATGGCACCGTAGGTTAGGACATCAAACTTTGTGTATTTGAAAAACATCTTCATTGTTATTTGAAATAAAAGTATTAATTCCTTGAAGTGTGAAATTTGCCAATTATCTAAACATACCCGTGTGCCATACCCATTAAAACCACATATTCAGTCCCAACCTTTTTCGTTAATCCATAGTGACCTATGGGGAGCCAGTGAGTGAAAAATATTACAGGGCTAGATGGTTTATAACATTCATTGATGATCATACTAGGGTCATTGGGTCTATCTACTCAAAGAAAAATCAAACACCCAAAGTATTCCAAAATTTTCACTCAATGGTTCGAACCCAATTCAACTCTACCATACATACCCTCCGATCGACAATGGGAGAGAATACTTCAACTCGTCTTAAGTCCATACCTTTCTGACCAAGGCATTATACACCAAAGCTCTTGTCCTGACACTCCTCAACAAAACGGGATCTCTGAGAGGAAAAATCGTCATCTTCTTGATGTGGCTCGAGCCATAATGTTCACTATGAATGTTCCAAAATACTTGTGGGAGAAGTCATCCTTCGCCGCTATCTCATAAACCGAATGCCATCAAAGATCCTCAATTTCCAAACACCTCTAAATACTCTTTTAAAGGCCTTCCCTCTATTTCATGTCCCTAATCTTCCAGCCAAAATATTCGGCTGTAAAGCTTTTGTCCATAACCATCAACCAAATCAATCCAAACTTGATCCTCGAGCCCACACCGTATCTTCATTGGATATTCCCTACACAAAAGGCTATAAGTGTTACTCACCAACATTGCTGCGAATGTTTGTCTCTCGAGATGTTACCTTCTTTGAAAATGAACCATACTTTGCAAGATCTCATCTTCGGGGAGATTTTAATGAAGATGAGACCTTAATACTCTCCTCATTATACCGCTTTGATCCTACTACTACTATCCCAGATTTAGTTGTTTCCCTATCTGACAAGAATTTAACACCGTCCTTCCCAATGACAATACCTCCACCAAGTACAATGACCACTTGATCAAGGAAAACAAAAAAATGAGTTTACTCCCGACGGAATCGTTCTCCGAAACCGACACAAGAAGTGCCAATTACATCTCCAACCGAGGACTGCTCAAGCGAAGTCCCACCTCCGTCACCATCCATCTATCTTCCAATTGCGATTCGAAGGGTACAAGGAGCGCACTCAACATCCTATTTCTCGGTTTGTATCCTATGGAAATTTATCTAAGTCTTACAAAGCTTTTGTGACTAATGTTGATTCTGTAAAAATTCCAAAAAATATAGAAGAGGCTCTTGAATCAGCTGAGTGGAGACAAGCCGTGATGGAAGAAATGAAGGCCCTCAAAAACAATGAAACATGGGAAGTCTCGGATCTGCCTAAAGGGAAAAAAACCGTAGGGTGCAAATGGATTTTCACTACGAAATTTAAACCCGATGGCCGTATTGACCGATACAAAGCTCGACTTGTGGCTAAGGGATTCACCCAAACTTATGGTCTCGACTACAACGAGACGTTTGCACCGGTTGCCAAGCTAAACACCATTCGGGTCCTGCTATCTCTTGCTGCCAACCTTGATTGGCACTTGACTCAATTGGATGTAAAAAATGCTTTTCTCAACGGAGAATTAAATGAGGAGATGTATATGGATTTCCCACCAGGGTTTGAAGAAAACAAGGACCAAGTGTGTAAGTTGAAGAAGTCCTTGTATGGGCTGAAACAATCTCCACGAGCGTGGTTCACCGACGGCAAAAGCTATGACTAGCGAAATTACATTCAAGGACAAAGAGACCACACCATGTTCTACAAGCACTCGGAAGAGGGTAAATCTTGCATCCTTATCGTTTATGTTGACGATATAATAATAACAGAAATGACTCGGCGAAATTTTGAGATTGAAAAATTTCTTGGTACAGAGTTTGAACTTAAAGACTTGGGGAGTCTTAAATATTTTCTTGGTATGGAGGTAGCAAGGTCGAAAAAGGTATCTTCATTTCCCAAAGGAAATATGTTCTTGATCTCTTGTCGGAAGTTGGTTTCATGGGCAAGAAACCGGTAAAACTCCTATGGAGTTTAACCTCAAATTGGGAACTAATGAGGATGGAGAAGAAATCGATAGGGGAGATATCAACGTCTAGTAGGAAGGCTCATCTACCTATCTCACACCCGTCCGACATAGCCTTCATGTGAGTGTTATTAGCCAAGATATGCATGCCCCGAGGAGAAGCACCGAAGCGCATATAGAATACTAAGATACCTAAAAGGAACTCTGGTAAAGGCACAGACTTCAAGAAGACTATCAACCGAAGCGTGAAGTCTACACCGATGCAGATGGGGTGTTACATTAATGATAGACGCCTACAAGCGGCTATTGTAGTTATGTTTGGGGTAATCTCGTGACGTGGAGGAGCAAAAACAATCTGTGGTAGCACGCAGCGAGGCAGAGGCGAGTATCGAGCACTATCTCATGGTATATGCGAAGGAGTTTGGATACAAAGACTTATGGGAGAACTAAAAGTGCCTTTTACCGGACCTATGAAGATGTCTTGTGACAACCAGTCATTGTCAAGATAGCACATAATCACATGCATCATGATCGGACCAAACATGTGGAAATAGATCGTCACTTTATAAAAGAAAAAGTACACTCGGAGAAGTATGCATCATCTACCTACCTACTAGACAACAAGTTGCGCACATGTTAACCAAAAGTTTGAACGAAACATGTTTGAAGAACTTAGTGGCAAGTCGGGTTTGATTAACATCTACACTCCAACTTGAGGGAAGTGTTGGAATCCTATAATTAAGGATAGAAATCGATGGTATTGGAATCCTATAATTAAGGATAGAAATCATTGTGATCTCTTGTAAATAGAAACTAATCTCGCCATCGATTCTTAGGAAATTACGATATCAATTATCGATTCTTAGGGATTAGGATTTATTTCCTTTAAAATGATTATTTTTCTCTTTATAAAGCTGTAAACTAAAGCAGTAGCAATATAACAGAATTTTTCCTCTGAGTGTTTTTACAGGAGGTAAGCAACATACTTAAAAAACCTCAAACATATCATGAAATCATCGCAACATTGGAAACAAATTTATAAAAACTTTTAGAAAAAACCAAGTAATTGAAGGATTGCACAATGTACGGCATGGTTTCTTGCAAGGAAAGAAATGAATACACTTCGGATTACTTACTGTTCCCATGTAGCTCCGTAAAATGGAACAGCTGAAATTACCCAGAACCAGAAACTGTCCCTTCCACACATAGCAGTGCTCCCAAAGGCCATGGTTTCGAACTACGAAAAGAATCAAATTTTATATAATGAGGAATGCCATTAGCCTTTGTCATGTAACGCAACAAGTTAAATACGCGTACCGCACATGCAAGCGCATCGCACCCTGTAATATTTCAGGACCGCCAAAAATAATTATTTCGTCAGAATACGAACTTCTAATGTAAATAGCAAAGAGAAAAGACGAGATAAGGTAATATTACCATGGTCGAAAAGTTCTCCAAGGGGACTAGAGGAGTTTGTTCTTCTTGCTTGCTTCCCATCGACAGCATCAAAAGTCTAGCAGGTAATTAGTAATACATCAGAAAAGATTGATACTAAAAATTAAAGTAAAAAACATAACGCACCACGAGACCATAAAGAAGAAATAACTTTAAGGTGTATAAACCTGATATAAAAATAGAAGTAACCCATGAGCGAAATGAACCCATCTTGGTGGAGGTGAATCCAAGTGAGGGGAATAAACCTGAACATCGGTATAAATAAATAAACCGAATGGAAAGATAAATAGCAGAAAAAGCATACACATAGCTAAAATGCTTGTTGAAATACGTATTTTACATATGAAAACTACGTTAATTAAACAGACAGTCAATGCAACAATGGTTGTGTCTCAAACACAGAATTTGCATCACATTACTGTAAAATAAAACTGCCATTTCAACACGACATCTTAAGCCAAAAAGGATTTGACTTGGGGATCAAAAATCAAAATAAAGACAACAATGAAGAAACTGCAGAGAGAAGGATAGAAAGAGAGTTCGTCACTCACATAGCCAAGCACTGCTGAGGTAACCAAGAACATAAATCCCATAAGTGTTATCTTAAGAAACAAAAGCATACCAATTTAGTAATCAAATAAATCAGGTGTAATAGTAAACATGCATATACATGTATAAGCATGTCCGAGTTCGTATGTTAATAGAAAATCACAATTTAGAAGTAGTAAGCATTACATACCATGTTTGGTCTGGAAAAAAGAACAACCAACCGAGTAGCAAACACATATAGAAACATAAATTTGTTAGTGCCGGCAAATATCATTGAAAAACAGGCAAATACTTAAAGCTCAAATGAAGCATGATATAGCGTTTAAAACTTATACTTTCACACAAGGGCGTAACTAAGGGGAAAGGCAGAGGCCTTGGCCCCCCTTGATGAAATGGACTAATAGCAACTTTAGTCCCTTCCAGTTATAAAATATTCAATTTAAATCCTATTCAAATATAATGTTTACTTTCAACCCCCAAACTTTTAAAATTTTATTTTGACCCCCCAAAACCGAATTTCTAGCTTCGTCTCTGCTTTCACATTGATAATTCCATTCCCTTCCTCCAAGTTCAGCTCTATATCAAATATCACAATCCACTAGCAACACTCAAACAGGTGTAGATAGGAACCAGTGTTTCAAAACAAGTAAACAACACTAACAAAATGAAGCAGCAAATAAAAACTATGGTTATTCAAAGCACAAATAGAGATGACAAAATTACTTTCACACAAAGGGGGCCTTGGCTCCCCTTGATGAAATGGACTAATACCAACTTTAGTCCCTTCCAGTTATAAAATATTCAATTTAAACCCTATTTAAATATAATTATTACTTTCAACCCCCCCCCTCCCTTTTTCCTTCAAGGTTCAGCTCTCTATCAAAATCACAATCAACTAGCAACAGTCAAAACAAGTGTATATAGGAACCAGTGCTTCAAAACAGATAAACAACACTAACAAAATGAAAACTATGACTATTCAAAGCATTAAAATAATAAAAAAATCCAAAGAACTTACGGCATCCAAAGAGGGAAGAAGTTAACAAAACGGCTCCAAAAGGGTTGTAATACATATTTTGCAAGGTAAGAGTGATCCACACCACTGTATTTGTATCTTTTCAAAGCTTGTACACCATGTGATCCTATATACCCCATTTTTTGCTAAGAACTGCAATAATCCAAACTAATGGGTATTGATAAAAATGATTCAAATATAAGAAAAAATGAAAAAAAAATCAAGGAAATCAATTTAAAGAAAACCCCATGCTTGGTTTTTGCATAGAAAAAGATTTAACTTTTGAACTAATAGTTAAAGTTAAGAGATTCCATTAACTTGGGAAACAGAGAATCAAAGAAATAAGTTAGCATAAATCATGAATAAAGGGATTTTAAAGTGAAAACAAGGAACAAAATGATCAAACACTGAAAAAATATAGCAGATCTAAGACTCAAAAGTAAGCAAAAAGTTAAAACCATGTAAACACAATAAAACAATGAGAAAACTGAAGAAAAAAAGTTTTTTTTTTTTATGTATACCTGTTTGAAGCAGAGATCAAAAGCTTAGAAATTTGATTTGCAAAGGAATCAAAAAATCAGATCAAGTAAGGCCAAAAGGCAACGAAGATATTTTTCTTTTCGTCTCCCGCGTTTCAAACATAAGAAGCTCAGCTGTTAAAAAGGTGCAAGAACAGAGTGTATTATTACAAATAATCATAAGGGCTATTTTGGCACCTAAATTTTACATCAATATTCAATTTAGTACTTAAATTTATTTTTTTTTAAATTTAATACCTGAGTTTAATTTTAATATTCACTTTCATACCTGAATATTTTTAAATTGATACTTAATTTTGTACCAAATTAAATATTAGCTAATTCAGGTACTAAATGATATATTAACCCCTAATAATAAAAGAAGGAATCAAATGGAATCTTTAATTTCTTTGGCTATTTTTTATTTTCTTTCGGACAAGATAGATTTTACCCTAAATTAATTTTTAATCTTTTATCAATATAGTATATATTCTACCTTTGGTGAAAGTTCCTAGAAGGGCCAAAAGCAGGTTTACCTTTATATAATATATGTAAATTACATATTTTATAATTTAATAACGAGGGGTCGGTTTTGTTTGTTTTGAACCGGACAAATTCTTTTGCAGGTTACTATTTATTTTTCATTATAATATATTATATATATATAAATTTAATTATTAATAAATTATGTCATAAATTTTATTTATTTTATATTTTAATAATTTTAATTTGTATATAGGTCGGTCAAGTATGGAAGAGTTTTAAAACTCGTGATAATATTTATTTTTTAATAGATTTACGAAAGATTAATTATTGTGCTCGCTCGATAAATAGTTGATAAATGAAAAAAAAAGCATGAACTCATTATTTATTTAATATTTTATTTTTAAAAATTAATATTTGTATACTTTTTAATCAATAAATATGAATCAACGAGTCATGCTTTAGTTATGGCAGTTCAAGAAGGTTCAATATGTTAGGATATTTTATATTATTTTAAAATGTTTATTCAAATATAAAATAGAATTTACCGAATATATAAAGATTTAAAATAAATGACACGTGGATGGCGTATGAGTGAAGGGCGTGTCACTTCAGTTGGAAACTTGGTTAACGTTTGCACACGTTTTATACACCATATAAAACACATTCCCGACATTGCTTAAATAAATTTATTTAAAATTTAAATATGAATCTATATTTTTATTATTTTGAAATTTAAAAAATAATTTGAGGATGAGTAGGGCCAACCTCAAGCTTAAGTTTTTTTTTTCCAATTTTAAAGAAAATATAAGATTAAAATTTAATTTCTATATTTTTATTTCTAGCTTTTAATCCTCTAATTTTTCGGATTTTAAAATTTATTTCTAATTCTTTTTATTAAATATTTTATTGACCCGATTTAGATAAAATCGATCGAATTGAACAATAATCCGATCCTTAGAACGAGCTACTACCAACCTCCAAAGCCTTTTTTTTTGAGTGAAAACTTGAAAATAGGAAAAATAAAACATTGGAAATGATAAAACTGTAACTCCAAATTCCATGGATGTTATGATAATAATAAAATACTGCATTAACATCAATAATTTCAATTCACCATGTATGGCAAGAGCTGCAAATTACAGTGAAGATATACAAATCAGATCACAAATGTCAAATTAATTACAATTACAAGTATGGAGAACCATAACTATCACATTTCACCATCCATGTTACTCGGACTCGGATGAGTGTCATATAGAGATATGTTTTCAACATTCGTATGATCAATTTAGTGCACTATTAAAAAGAATTAAATAAGCTCAAATTGTAATAAAATTAACATTTACTGCATGAAAAATGTCTTGAAATTTTTTTTCAATTGCAGTACAATTCCAAACAAAAATTTCATTTACGGGACCATAAAAACTTAAAAGTATTATCCCTGTTAAACAATAAATGATTCCTTTTTTAAAACAGCAAATGTTAACTCTATTCCAAATTGGCCTCACTTGATTCTTTTTAATAGTATAGGGACTAAATTGATCTATTTAATAATAGAGACTAATTTGATCAATTCCTATAATAGAGGAACCTCTCAAGTACATTTACTGTTTTTCTATATATTTGAAGAATCATATTCTTATACACATGTTCGAATATGAAGCAAATACAGGCATGTTAACGAAAAGTCCGAGTAAACGTAGATTACCATTATATAGCTTTCTTGAACCATCTTGGCAATCTCAATGAAGTTTTCATTCCCATTCTTGTAAGGAACAATGAATACAAGAGGTGCAGCAAGAACACAAAGGAGGCACTATTGAGCAAAACCTGTTGAATTTAGCACAATAACAGTTTTAAGTGTTTCGAGTACCCGAAAACGAAAGAAGTAAGAGAGCGTAAAGGTAGTTCAACTGTACCAAAATCCCAAATAAGGTATATATGAAGTTCATTGATGGAATCAAGTTGATACCAACAGCAGCAAAAATGTACGAGAGAGAAGCATGAATGTTTATGGTGATCTGAAGGCATTAGGAAAGAACTATGCGAGTTAATTTCCAATACTGAAGTACAAAGGCTAGAAACATAAAAAGGATATCGAACTCGAACTACCAGAGCCAGTATGTTTTCTCTAATTAAGAAAGAGGTTGTCAAGACATAGCCCACCAAACCGATCGCTCGAGCCTGCAATTGTCAACAATGGCAGTTCACGTTGTGAAGAAAGAATCATATCGATTCTAAGGAGAAAGAACATGCGATAAGGGAGAAGAAACTACAAGTGTACACAACGGAATCGTGACAGTCCAATCAGCTCCCGACCTGAGTAAATATAAGGCAAAATAGTGCACGAAACTAGTTAGTAATTGATAAAACACAAGGCATTCATCATACATATAGTAAAACAATATCACACATCATTCAGATACATTTCTATATGAAAAACTATAACAAACATATATAAAGGAAAGCACTACATTTCTTATACGCTATGTTGCTCCAACTCTTCATTTCTCCTAAAGTACGTAAGGGATCCAAATATATGAAAAAACTTTATTTTGAGCATACCCGTATTCGGTACATACTTGTATCCAATGTTCACTTCCAAGTTCTAGTAACATAGCTTATATGTAAAGCTTTAACAAACATACATAAGGGCAAAAACAACTAAATTACCTCCATAAAGCACCCATTACAAAACCAAGTATTCCGTGAGTAAGCTGCATGGGCAAGAAATGGAAAAAGTTAGTCAATCATCACCATATCGATGCAACTTTGGCAGAAAAAGGAAACTTTATCTAAAAGGGTATTTTACTTGGTCAATTCAGTTAAGAGCTGCAAATGAAATATACACTCAACACGAGTGAAACATGGCAAAAGCATATGAGACTTTTTTACTTAAAAAGCAAAATCATCAGAATGTTACGTCATTTGGTAAAAGGACCAGTTTACTCTTTGATCTAACATTCAGGGACCAATTTGCCCATCTTTTGAGTAAGAAGGGCAAAATGCAACCTGACTCCTAGTATAGGAGCCTCCATGCTACTTTTACTTGCGTCGTTTCTACCTAAAACCCCATTCACAAATATCAAACACGCACTTAATCATTATATCGCTGAAAAAGAAGTAGAGAGAGCACACAAGATTCTAATGGGAAATAGTTTAGTGGCTTAACTCAATACAGATCAAGCAAAATAAGTTCAAATTTGATCAGATTCGGCTCACCAGATAGTTTATGGCTTTTACCGGGCCAGACAAGACAAACAATAACAAAACCGTCGCCACCTGCCACGAAAAAAGACCATCTCAATAGTTAGGCAACCGATAACTTTCGAACAGTATCGATACTCATTAGATCTTGATATGAGTTACAAACCAACTGTTTCCTCCCACACGCAACACCCCATCGCATAGAGGAGATCACGATCGGCAATGAAAAGAAACACCCGAAGTAGTTCTGTTCGCAAAAATCAATCATAGTTGGCAACATGTATAGCAATAGTCCATAAACATGGCATGTAGTATACTAACAGTTGTTTCCACAAACCAAATATATAGAAGGTTCATATTGCAGAAATGTGAATTTTTACACTCTAAAAATGACCCATCAGAGAGAAATGAATGAATCAAAAGAAAGAACTCACCATACATGATTGAGTAAAACTACTTCAATCCAAGAGCTATACTCTGATGCATTATAAATTATATATATATTTGCTTCATATCAAAACAAATTTAACTATTATAAAGCTCAAAGCTAAAAGTTCAAAAACACTAAAACCTTCTTTGTTATAATACAAAATATCATTTGACCTTAAACTAGACCATGAAGTATAATCTTTCCTATCTTACAACTCCCATTGCATGCTTTAAATATTATATATATAAACATAGCTTATAAAACAAAGTTAACTACTATAAAGCTAAAAGCTCAAAAATATTAAAACCTTCTCTATTATAATACAAAATATCACTCGACCTTAAACTAGACCATGAAATATAATCTTCCCTATCTCACGAACCCCATTGCATGCTTTAAATTTAAGCTTGAATTTGAATCATCTTCATGGAAATCTCAATTTCCAACCATTTACAGTTGCCTTGAGACAAAAGAAACCTTTTACATCTAACCTATAAACATTCACCTCTCTATGAGCTAATGAAACTAAAGACAATTAGAAGAACGATGAACACATTTCTCTAAATACAGTAATTCAATAAATGACCAAAAAAAAAGGCCATTTTGCAATTGGAAAATGAGAAAAAAAATACCTCAATTGCAAGGGAATTGCTCAAAAAGTAAACAAGTCCAGTAACAGCAGCAAACATGGAACACTCCACCAATCTCAGCGTCTCCCTGTAAACGACGCCGTTTTGTACCAAGTCTTCGAATTCCACAACCGACTCATTGCTGGGTCCTCCTCTCTCTTCTTCATCGTCGAAATAAACCGGCTGTTCGACCTTGGAAAGGCTCGAAAATTTGAAGGACCGGGAGGTTTTGGACAAGGAAAATGAAGATGGTCGGAAGGATAATTTGGGAAAGAGGTGAAGAAGGGAAGTAGGGTGGCGGGGAAGGGTAGTTTGGGAAATTCGGAGATGAGAAGGTTGGTGATGTTGGAATTTGAGGACGTTATTGTTCATTGTTTATGAGATTTTTGTCTCTGAAATCTGTTTTGTTTATTGGGTATTCGTCGTCGCCGTAAGCCGTGATATTGGCCATTGAGGAACCGGGAGAGGATAGGGGGATAAACGGGCCTTTTTTAGGCTGAAAATGGGCCGGGCTTCCCTCTTCGATGAGGGTTAAATTAGGGATGGGAAAGTTGTACACATATTTATGGGTCGGTTATTTGTTCGAAGAGAGAATTTAAACAAAAAATATTAAGTCGTATAAATGGGTTTTGGCAGAAAATTATATCCATTTAAAATATAGCCGAGATTGAGCTCAAACATTCGCTTCTTGAGCCTAGCTTGTTTTCAATATTTTTAATATAATATGTAACACATAAAAATTAAATAAATAGTAATATATTATTTAAAAATTTGTTAAGATGCTTATATATAAAATTTTACTAAATAAAATATATATAAATTTATTGAATATAAAATTGAAAAATAATATAAATATTTTTAAAATATATAATATGAATTTGAATTAGTTATTTACAAATCTGAGTCTGCTTGGATAATACTTTAAGTTCAAATTTCAAATCAAGTCTTGAGCAAGCATATAATAAGCTATAATCAATTAAATAAAAAATACAATAAATAAAGAATCAGAATATATGTGGACTTAAATCAAAAGGTTTTGATACAGTGAAATCTAAACTCAGAATAATTTGAGCAATAGCCCACGATGGCATTTGGACTTGAACTTAAGCATTTAAAAGTTCCAAAATTTCAACATTTATTATTATTTAAGTATAGTGGCTTATCTAACCTTTCGACTTAACAAAAAATAAAATGTTATTTTAGTCATTTATTTAATTTTTCATCTTTTCTAATATTGAATTTTTGCTATTTTCCATGTTGACACCATTTTTTTTATGGAAAACGGGGTCGACTTGGGTTTTGAAAAATGAAACGGGAGTCGCCACCAATCCTTTTTTATAAGGTGTGATCGGATCACCTTGAAAAGTGGTTGTTTTTAATAAACGATTTGATTTTATTAAAACAACGGTTTTGGTCCACGAAATTCAGAAAAACAGGTTCGGGAGTCGGTTACGCACGAAGAAGGATTAGCACCCTCGATACGCCCAAAATTGGTACCTAGTTGATTACTTAATGTCTTAGTGTCGAAAACTGAAAACTTTAAAAAGATTTAAAATACGATCCTAAAAAAACTTGAATGACATGGATTAAGATTTAAGAGAATATTTGGCTATTTGGTTAAACGAAAAAAATCGGAACCCAGCACATTAGGGCACGTTTCTTCGAATTTCCAAACGCAAAATATTATCTTAATTTGAAATTTTAAAAGGATATTTGGCTATTTGATCGAACGAGAAAAATCGAAACCCAGCACATTAGGGCACGTTTTCTCGAATCTCCAAACGCAAAACATTACCTTTATTATTTTTTAGAAAAAATCCTCATCTCGAGAAAACGACATGTCATATCCAATGCGTTAGGACACAACTTATCAAATTCCCGATACAAGAATACATGCCGAAAAATTTACTTATTTAAAAAGACATTTAATTATCTCGGGTTTAGAATAAAGGTATCACGCCTAGTAAGTTAGGACACGATTTTTTTTAAATCCCGATATCATTTAAAACTTGAGTTTGAAAAGATTCGTGCATTTAGATTCATCGTAAAAATCGAAACCCAGTAAGTTAGGGTACGATCTTCTCGAATCTAAACACGAAATACTATTTTTTAAAACAAATTTTATTATATCGAGTAAAATAAAACACGAAGTCGTAGTAAAGAATGTGAAAACAAATTACATTGTTGTTATGCATGATGAACCATAATGAATACGAAAGTATAAAAATGATACGAGCAATAGCATAATATGAAATAAATAAAAGGTCAAATCTACAACATACAAAATAACAACATATACAAACGAATAAAATTAAAACATTCATTCAAAATAATAATAATGAAAATGAAATAAATAAATAGTGGATACAATTAAAAATGTAAAGAGAGATATATATATATATATATGTATATAGATATAAATTAAAATACGTATGCTTATTAAAATATATAATATATATAAAATATTTTAAATATAAAGAACATATAAATATGTATATATAAAATATGTACATATATACGTAGGTATATAAAATTATGAAATATGAAAATAATGAAACACATGTAAAAAGTAGGTGTACATGTATATATTTACAAGAATAAAATAATAAAACATATATAGATATATATGCGCGTATACATTGTAAAATAAAAGAAAATATGTATATACAAATCATAAAATATAGGAAAGGATTTTGAGATATAAAGAATAGGTATAGATATATATAGGTATTTATGAAAAATAAGCTAGAATAATTACTAACAAAACAGTACCGAATAGATATAAGGAAAATAAAACTAATAAATAATGATAATAATAATAATAATAATAATAATAATAATATCAAATTATTGTTTTTAATAATAAAATAACCTAAATACAAACAGAGGGCTAGATTGAATTAAAAAATAACATTTGGGGTCAAATCGTAAATAAAATAAAGGGGAAGGACCACAATGAATGCGCGAATAACAAGGAGGGACCAAATGGAAAATAATCCCGTCCCTCCAAAACGCACAGCTTCAAGGTGGACCAGATTATAAAGAAAAATATATTACAGGGCGAAATTAAAAAAAAAAACTTGATTGCAAAATCATTTAAAAGTGGAAGGGCTGAAAGCGCAATTAGCCCTTCCGCTAAAAACACACGGATCCTGGCCTGGAGCGGGTTGGGCGAATCGAGTCAAAGCCAAAACGGCGTCGTTTTGGGCGTTCTGGGGCTAGGCCAAAACGGCGCCGTTTTGTATCCCTATAAATTGCAAAAATTTTCAAAAAAATTCATTTTCCCTTCTTTCATAAAATAACTGACAAAAGCTCTCAAACTTCCTCTCCCCCTTTCCAGCACTGCCCAGAATCCGGTGAGGAAAATCGTCGTCCACGCCGTCGCGGTGGCCGGAAAATTCAAAGATAATTTTTTTACTTTTTTTTTATTTCTAATTTATTTGTATATATATAAACTGTTTTTTTTTTTAAGTGTGAAATAAAGAAAGTATATATATACGTATTTTCAAGGGGAAAAAATAAAGAAAAATAAATAAAAACAAAAACAAAGATCTTAACACCTTATTTCTTTGGATCTCTTCAAACTTTTGCTTTTTATTTTTTTTTGATTGGTGTCCGTCTGTTACAAGAAAGAAAGATGAAAAGAAAAAATCAAAAGAAAAAGCAAAAAAAAAGGGAAAAAAAAAGCCCCCCTCCTGGTGATGTTCAAATGGCTTTATATAGAGCCATTTTACAAATTTTTCTCTTTTTCTTTGCTTGTTGTTGCTGCTTTCTTTATTTGTTTGTTTGCAGGTGAGCAGTTGAGCGATGGCAGAGAGTAAGTGGCCACTTGCACTAATGAAGCGACGTGGCGGCGCTAGGGCAGGCTAGGATGGCGGCAGTACTAGGGTTTCAGAAAAGCTGAAACCTTACTTTGACAAATTAGTTTTGGGCCTGTTGGGTATTTGGGCTTGGTTTAATTTGTTGGGTCTTGGGTTTGGGTTGTAATTGGGTTTTATGTT
This sequence comes from Gossypium raimondii, assembly GCF_025698545.1. Classification (NCBI taxonomy): domain Eukaryota; kingdom Viridiplantae; phylum Streptophyta; class Magnoliopsida; order Malvales; family Malvaceae; genus Gossypium; species Gossypium raimondii. The sequence goes on from NC_068568.1 coordinate 249,098, forward strand.
TGGGTAGTGGGCAAAATTGGGCTGTACATTTTAAATCACCTCAAAACAGATGGAAAGGTTAACATCTGTTGACTTAACTATTTGACATCCACGTGTATGCCACACCAACAATTAATTAATTTTTTAAAATTAACAAATATTTATATATATTATAATTTTTAATAATTATAAAATTTACATTTTTTTAAATTTATTAAATTAAAAAAATTAATTAGTTGATGACATGACATCCACGTGTAGCCATGTAGTAAAGTTAATAGTATTAATTTTTTAATCCATTTTGAGGTGATTTGACAAACAATGCAAGTTCAAATGTTAAAAGATACGAAAAATTAAAAGAAATCTAAAATATTTTTTACAAAGTTAGAGATAAATAATTCTTTATGAGTGTTTTTCATTTGAAGCTCGTTTTGGATTGACCAATACAAAACCTCAAATTATTAAATAATAATCATTTATCTAACATTAACCTTGTGTGTTGGTTTGATATTGTCTTAGGTGTGGCCTGTGTTTGAGTTGTGCTAATTGTGTTATTATTAGGGCTTCAAATCATTTATCTAACATTAATATTTATATAATTTATAAATTTAATTAATAAATGGTAATTCGATAATAGAAAAAAAGGGAATTGGGTTGGACCACAATATGTAAAAGAACCCTTCCGAATATTTGGGCTTGCAAACCAAGCCCAGAGATATAACGCGAAACAAACCGTTTAACGTGCTACCATGAACCGCCGGCTCGCGGCAACATTAAACCTCATTCAGGCCGAGTCTTCCCTCTCTCAGTCCTTCTCTGAAACCGGCAAACCATAAATAGCTTCTTTTTTTCTCCTTAAATAGAGCTGCGATAATGGCGGACAAGAAAGAGAAGATGAAAATGTTACTCACAATCGCATCGGTAGCTGCTATCTCTATCTTCTTCACCGCTCACCTATTCAGCCGCCGCCGCAAGCAGCGGAGATCTGAAATTCGCTGTTACTTACACTCCGAACCAAAGTCGCAGCTGAATTTCAAGCGTGTCTTAGCTGATAACTCTTATTCTCCTTTCAATCATTTCAACCGCCAGTCGGATTCCGTTAAAGGTAAATAACCTTCCACTTGTTCTTGCTCATCTTCTTCTTCCGTGAAGTTTAGCTTCTTTTTTTTTTTGAATGATTTAATTATGTTGTAGAGAAACCTTCGACTTTGACTCATCCGTATGAAGCGGAGATAACGGCATTGATGGAGGATCCGCAGCTCCAGTTTTCTAAGATTGCGATGGATGATTTTGATATGAAAATGGGTGATTCTTATGTTTGGGTTGAATCCGAGTTGCAACTGAGTCAACTAGCTCGAGTGTTGAGTGAACAAACGGTTTTCGCTGTTGATACTGAGCAGCATAGCCTACGGTCGTTTCTAGGCTTCACCGCTCTAATTCAGGTTAATCAGTGATAACAAAACGTTAACTTGTTGAACTTTGAATTTTTAAATATTTTTTAATAGTTTAATGGTATAAAGAGCAGATTTCTACTGAGATGGAAGACTATTTGGTGGATGTAATTGCCTTACATGATTCAATGGGCATTCTTCGTCCCGTTTTTGCTGATCCTAATATTTGCAAGGTATAGATTTTACTTTCAAGTTTAGAACTCATTTATCGAAAGGAAAAGCCAAAATGCTGCTTTTGGATGCTGAAGCAAATAGTCATTTTAAAGAATTAGAACTTTAAAATATCATCTCCATACGATGGAATGCATGTTAATGTTATTAAGTTATATGAGGAACAGTTTATCAGGCAGTAAGAATGACCTTCAGGTGTTCAATGATATGTTTGAGTTAAGCACAACATAGCTTACTCGCCGCCTATGACTTCAAGGTGTTTGTTAAAATGCTTGTGAGAAACCGTCTACCTTGTTCTGGCCCATTTCTGGTTTAGCATTTCCGTTAACGGCCCATTTGGTTTCTGGTTTATCAATTAAGTCTGTTATTGTTGTTATAACAAGTGGTACAGCTGTAGCTCGTTTGCTATTTTTTTTTTGTTATTGATGTATCTAGAACGCCTGAACTCCTATAAGTAGCCTAGGTGCTGCTTTATCATTCTTATGCTATCAATGATGATTAAATCGAGTGTTACACTCACAAGCTCTCTCTCTTTTCTCATGTTCCTTCTCTTTTCTATAATTCTTTATCTGTTATTAATATTTCTTTCTTCTACTTCATGAATTTCTGGTTTCTTTATCATTTATGCTTTACTTTCCGATTACTGCACTGTCATTCTTCATACTTCGCGTAACAATCTAACACAGTTATGTCAGAAACAATATCGCTTTCTAAGTTCAGCTCTATTTTTTTTTTCTGTTCTAAATAATTGTTCCTAATTTGTCATAGAAGACGAGAAGGATTGGTCAAACTGGTTTTTTGTGTTTTTCCCTAAATGCAATGTTCATGCCACCCTTTTTCCATAGAAAGTAAAATTGATTTTATCTCAATGTTATGAATTTATTGATTAATTACATTTGGTTCAATTTATTGTGCATTATTGCTAAGACAGTAGTAAGATCAAAGTATCCTGATCTCGTGTTGGACTGCTTCTGATTCAATGCAGGTTTTCCATGGGGCTGATGGTGACATTGTGTGGTTGCAAAGAGACTTCCACATATATGTTGTCAATCTATTTGATACTGCTAAGGTGAGTGTCAATCATTTGTTTATAACAAACATGGTAGAATTTTGCCTAGGTTAAATGTTAGTTACTGGAAATGCAGGCAAGCAGATTGCAGAAACGTTGCTTTATAATGACTAACCATAATCAATTTACTACTCTATTCACATTTCTCTTACTTCGGCACAGGCATGTGAAGTTTTATCAAAGCCCCAGAAATCATTGGCCTACTTACTTGAAACTTATTGTGGTGTGGCCAAAAATAAATTATTGCAGGTATGTGGTTGACTCTTGCTCAAGTGCTTTTTACAACATTTATTGTTCATCGTCTTAAACTTCCCTATCTCGAACACTGATCTTAAACTTATTTATTTTAATGTTGCATTGCATTACAGCGTGAAGACTGGAGACAACGTCCACTATCAGACGAAATGGTGCAATATGCTCGTACGGATGCGCATTATCTACTGTATATTGCAAATTGTTTATTTGCTGAGCTCAAAAAACAGGACTGTGGTATGTTTGCTACCTAAAGATTGTTTGGATATTGGTATTTTATCTTGTTTGTCTAGAAGTGGATTGGAAGTTTGGGGCAACAGATCATAATAGGAAAGTTCTACATATATTGGTGATGGTAGAGATTAAATGATTATGCCAAAATCCAAAGAATTATCACTCTGAATTGTTAAAGGAAGACATTCACAATCAATTAGTGCTTTTTTTTTTTCTCTTGTCTAGGGGTAGGAGGGGGTGTGTATTAAAGGTAGTCAGAGGGGATCCAACTTGAAGGCCTTAGTTTGAGGCTAATATCTTTCCATTCAAGGGGTTTTTAGCATAAAGAACAAGGTTAATCATTGAAGAGTGCATATAATATTTCAAATGGTAATTTTTAATTCACAAATGCTAGAAAGACCTATATCTATTGTTTTTTGTAGCATCCACATGCTAATATATTAATGCATCAGAATATTCATCCTGCACCGATGACAAGTTCAATTTTGTTCTCGAGGCTAGTCGGCGATCAAACATGATTTGTTTGCAACTCTATGCTAAAGAGATCGATGGTTTTCCTGGGGAATCTGCTGCATTTTCAATTCTTTCTCGCCAATTGAATGGTCAGGGAGCTGCTGCTATATCTGGTGAAACAAAGGTTCGCGTCTCTCCACATTACAAACACTCGAAACATTAAAAGATTGGCCATGTTTTCAGTATATTGTACTTAATTTTACATCATATTCTTATGCTTTGTTCTTAATTCCAGTTTCAGGATCTTGTTAGGAGACTGTGTGCATGGAGAGATTTAATGGTAAGTGTTAACTATACTTTAAACTACCAAGTTAAGATTGCTTCAGTACTGGATGTAGCATTCTTCTTATTGATTAGGGAAACTCCAAGGCTGCATTTCTTTTGTTCTGATGCTCTGTCAAACTTTGTTGACAGAATGGAGTGATCAGTAAATGTGGTAATAGTTGTCTACTGGAGCAATTTTTATTGTTAGTATATGCAATCAAAAGAATTTTCTATTGTTTTTAAGCTTTTTCTCTTATTAACATCTCTTCTTTTCTAAAGTAAAAAACTTGTGTTCTTTTCTTCATTCATTTAGTTGGTTTCTCCTGAAAATAGTAGTTATCGTTTGATGCTTTACATGTGGTGCTACTTCTTTTCAGGCTCGTGTGCATGATGAGAGCACAAGATACATATTATCTGATTATGCTATTGTCGCTCTCTCTGAAAAAGTCCCTACAACTCAAGTAGATATTTATGGCACCATAATTCAAGCTGATTTGAATATTGATTCTTCGAATCTCAGCTCTTCACTGCCATCTCCTTCACCTGTTGTTTGCAGCCATTGGATAGATGTCCATGAACTAATCCAGGATAAGTTGGGCAATCTTGATAAATTCTTTCCCATGGTTATTCAAAATTGTCTTGGTCCAAATGGGAGCTGTCCGTTGTCTGTATTTAACTATGCATTATTGATGAATAGTAGCCTGAAACTAGAAACTAGATTAAATACCAAACAAAATGGGTTCAAAAACCCAAAACATGTTGCTAAAAAAGCTTCTCGTCAGCTATTTATTCAAAAATTTTCCTGCAAATCTCCAGTTTACCATAATTGTAGGATCTATGCAAATGATGGACGGCTGTTATGTTATTGTGATCGCAGGAAGCTCGAATGGTTGGTGCTCCTTTTTTCTATATCTTATTTCTCTATTTAACCACAAAAGTTATGTTCAATTTGACAAGTTAATGTTATTATCTAATAGGTATCTTAGTCGAGATCTGGCAAAACTTGTTGATGACGACCCTCCTGCAATAATGCTTCTTTTCGAACCAAAAGGCCGCCCAGAGGATGAAGATAATGATTTTTACATCCAAAGTAAGAAAAACATATGTGTTGGCTGTGGTGAAGGCAATCACTACTTACGCTACCGGGTAATTCCCTCGTGCTACAGAATTCACTTTCCTGAGCACTTGAAGAGCCATCGCTCTCATGACATAGTCCTACTTTGTGTTGACTGTCATGAAGTCGCTCATGCTGCTGCTGAGAAATACAAGAAACAGATTGCTGGAGAATTTGGAATTCCACTTTATGTCCGTAAGGTGGTTGATTCAACTCAAGCGCCTATTGTATCTGGGTCATCTGAGTCAACTAACTTTGCTGATTCAGGTGTCTCACCACTACAATTGCGAACAGCTGCCAAGGCTCTTTTGCGTCATGGACCTGAAATGCCTCCCAGCCGCCGTGATGAACTGACCCAGGTCTGAAAGCTTATCTTTTGATTCCCTTTCCAGCATAATATTTATCATTAGTCACAAAAAATTGTAGGGCTTTGCTGTAGCATCTTGGCAGTATATTTCATAGTAATCTCTTTAAGTAAATGAATCCTTTTTCCTTCTTCGTGTTGCTTTTGCAGATTGTTATGAGATATTATGGAGGACGGGAAATCTCCAACGAAGATTTAGAAAGAGCCTTGGTAGTGGGCATGAGTCCTCATGAGAGAAGAAGACTCGAGAAGAAGAAAGGCTTATCTTTAAAACAGTCTACAAGAATCCCTCCTGTTAAAGAACAAGAAAGTAATGATGCAACTAGGATCTTATCTACCACATCAGATCCATCAAATGTTGACCGTCCCGATGCTTCAGATTTTATTGCAGATGTTTCTAATTCAACAAAAGTTGATACATCAAAAGAAGCATCGGGGACAAAGGATGACTTGGACTTTTGTATGGTAACATATACGGATCATACAAACAATTCTCCAGCATGTTCTGATTTCGGAGTGGCAACAGCTTGCAATGATATGAATTCACATGGCAGTGAAATCTCTGAGACTAAAAGTGTGTCAGCGGTCAATCCTGGTGATAAATCTGAGAGCAGCATACCGAAGGAAATAGTTGACTCATCTTGTGCCAGATACAACGGGAACATCCCATTCAAACATAATTCAAAATTGTCTCTACTAGGACATGGACCTCACGGGAAACAAGTTGTCGATCATATATTAAATGAATCTGGAGAGGAAGGCATTCGTCAATTTTGTCAGCGATGGAGGCACGTTTTTGTCGAAGCTGTTCATCCTCACTTTTTACCTGCTGGCTGGGATGTAATGCACAGGTATGCATCTGCTCTGTCATATTTGTTAGTTGTTTTAGCTTCTGTTCTTATAGAACTATGGAGATTATAGGAAGACCGAGGATATGGTAAGTGAGAAACCGAATGCATTGAGGATTGGATTGTTCTTGAGGGAATTTGAGAAGCGTTCCAAAGTAAGATTTATGACCATATCTGAGGAAAGACAGGAATTCTCATAGGCTACAGCTTTTACTCATCGATAAATTTAAGTTTGAGAAGAGAGAAATCATTCAGTATGAAAACAGAGACTAATGCCTCCTTGACCTGTGGACTGGGTCTTAAAATGAAAGAAGCCCTTCTTGGTTCTGTTGTCCGTGCATTTAGGTCAATGCTCGATCCCCTCAAATTTGGGTCTTATGCCAATTATGATTTCATTAGCTAAGAACTTGATCAGTATTAGTCTAAAACCATGATAAAGTCTGTAGTTACTGTGCTATAGCAAGGTACCTTAAACTTACATTAGTCTAAAACCATGATAGTCAGTAGTAACCGCACTATAATGGAGGAATACTTTAGGTATCAAAATGGACAAAAATGCGAAAGTGGGAAAATGGGTATGCTTCAAGAGCCAAATCATGAATTAGGCCTTTGTTTTTCATGAATTCTCTCATCATTTAGATGTCTAACCCTAATTCAGATTTTAAGTGTCAGTATATATCTGTTCTAATCTCACTCTGTGTGGCATACAAACTACTCAAGCTTCACCTCCTAGTGGTGTAATTGAGCTGAACCGAATCTGAATAGCAGTAAGCTTGGGCTCAACTTGGAATTTGAGGCTTGGTACTTAGCTCGAGCTTGATGGAACATCAATTTCTAAGTTTGAGTTCAATTATGCTTGTTTATGAATTTTTGTACTCAAGATTTAACTTGATCTCGACGAAGTTCATTCATATTCAAGCTCTAGCTCATTCATGCTTAAGCTCTTTCTATAACGGTGGAAATGTAAGTTAATATAAAAATTTATTAAAATGAAAAGTTCCCGCTCACACAGAGTTTTACAGTGCTTGAATTCTGCTAGACCGGTAGCTCGAGCTCGGCTCAATAATTTATTGAACTGAGTTTGAGTTTTTCTCGAGTCGAACTAGAATAGCTTGCGAATACCACATTTATATCCCTATCAACTCCAAGGCCCCTGCAAAGTTAATACCTACTACACAGCTAGAGCACACACTTAGAACTTAATATCAGTTCCTATCCTTAGAATCTTTGCCATGATAAGATAACTGTTAACCATCTCCCACCTCCACCTGCCTGGAAAAAATTTACGGCAACTTACTATATGTGTTGATTACTAATTAATGACTCGTTTCATTTATATATTGATATATTTTCTTTGTCCAAAGGATTTAACATTGGAGGCTGTTTTTGCCAGTGGGAGACGAGAATTCGGCGAGTTCAGTGTGTACAATCCTACCAAGAAAGGCACCGATAGCAGTTAATATATATTATTAATCCAAATGATGGGAACGTGAACCAGGAGACATCTCAATTTCAACTATTGGCATTTACATGGCAATGGCTGCTGCTGGCACCACAATTCCTACCCTTTTTGTGTTTGTAAGATGATCCCTTTTTAATGCAATGCATCCTCTTTGTTTGGCTGTCCCCATTTTTGAGAATTGGATCGCCTTTTTTACTCCCTTAGACAATCCATGTATGAATGTTGTATCTTGGGGTTTTTATGATCGTACCTTATCGTGTGTGTTGAAATCTTAAGCATGAATACTAACAATTGTTGGGTGTAATAGTAAAGTTACATTATATTAAGAAAAGAACTTAAGTTTGAATTTTGAAAATAGCATTGTTGGAGGGGCAATTACGAACCGTGAAAAGGATAGTCTTTATAGGTTGTAAATTGGATTGGACATGAATGACACTTGGTTATACCAAAGCATGAATATGATACATATATTTTAACTAATTGTGAGTTAAACATATTATGTTACTAATAGTCTAGTATTGAATCGCAACTTGGATCATATAAATTTTGGGTTAGGATTTCAACTTGACAATAATTCTTAAATTCTTGAATTTAATAATTGTTCTCATATTAGGGCTTGAATTAGATAATTAGTTTCGAATTTGATAATTGTTTTCATATTAGAATTTGAAATTGATAATTGTTCACGGATTGAGATTTCAACTCTTAAGATTTTCAAGTAAATATCAAGGACTAACTTGGAAAAGATTTAGTTATCAATGTAAGAATAATTGTCAAATTTATGGACTAATTTGAAAAAAGAGTTCAAGCCTCAATGTGTTCAATTGTCAAGTTTAAGATTAACTTGGACAAAAAAAGTTTAAGCCTCAATAAATTTAACTATTAATCGAGGTGTTTTTCTGTTACGTAACACAAGTCACGATTGGGAGCAAACTTAAGCAATGGATGCCAAGAAAATCATTGCTGAGTTAAGAGTATTATAATGTTAAAACGATAAGATTAATCATTACTACTAATAGTGGACACCTTGATTTCACCTAAACATTTTTTTTCCTTAAAATTATTATTGAAACATGAAAATATTTACAAAACATTAAATATTATTACACAAGATAAATTTATGTCAAGCACTGGCTGTTTAGGTAAAAGAATTATGAAGAATTAAATTACATTTTATTTCCTTTAATAAAAAATTAACAAATCAAATCTTATACTTTAAATCAAAAGAACAAATTGATTTTTATTAAAAATTATCTATTTTACTATTAAATATTAAAATTCATCTATTATCAGCCGAAAAGAAAAAGAAAAAAAGAGCCGAAATCTGTCAAACTGCAAATAACGAAATCAAAAGGGGAAATTGGGATTTGATTGCAATTATTATTACTTTAATTATTTTTGTTGAATTAAACAAGACAAGAAGAGTAGTATGTTAATCTATAAATCTAGAGCTAAATTAAGGTGAAAAAAGAGCTCAAATTCACATATATTAAACTGATTTCATTCACTACTTAGCAGATCCACCGCAGGATCCAGCAAATCCAAAGCTGACTGTGTTGAATTAAGAAAAATCATTCCTTTGCCAGCAGATAGCTTCTTCCTTTGAAGACACTTAGGCCCGTAAGCCCTCCTCGTCGCCACAAAGCAAGGAATGCTGTCGACGGCAATGGAAAATGATCGAACGTCGTTGGACCGCAGATCGGGCAGCGAGATCTGAAAAACGGGACTCGGTCGGTGTGATCTAGCGCTGATTCGCGAGTCCCTAAGTCGAGCTAGTGCACCGGGTTTGAGGTACTTTAGGAAAGGCTCGGATCGAGTAAGGGAATGCCTGGGAAAGGACCGGCACCTGAGATCCATCGTCGGCGGCGGAAGGTTAAACGACAAGGTAAACGCCGTATCCTTTCTTGGGAGAGTGGAAGTAGGGTTTGGCCGTTTGGGGATTAGGGATTTAAGGTGAAAGTTTTTAAGAAGGGAGAAAGCGGGAAAAAAAGGGAGGGAATGGGAGAGCTTTGAAAAGTGAGGGTAGTTTTTTGGTCAAATTGTGGCCTTCGTCTCTCCACTATGCTAAAATTCAATATTTAGTTCCTATATTTTATTTTGTTATAATTTGGTCCTTCTGTTTCAATAAATATCCTTAGTTAATCGAAATAGTTGATATCATTATCTATTCTAGTTAAAATATTGGCATAGATTTCTTTTAAAAAAGAAACACATTTTCTAACAAAAATATCAATGTTAAGATGATGAATTAGTAAGCATGGACGAAGTTCGAAAAAGTTTTATGAACCTAAATTGAATCATAATTTTTTGGAAGGTTAAGACTCAGTCAACCAGCTCATGGGTCGGGTCACTCACCCAGACCCAGGCATAAAAGTCCACTTAAAAATGATAGGGTTTGGACAAAATATGAAGCTCAAAAAATAGATTTAGGTAAAATTTAAGGCTCATTTTCTATATGAGTTGAGCATTGGGTAAGAATTTTTTAGCCTAGCATGGCGTAGCCCAACCCGACTTGAATATTATGTTATAAAATAATATTATATTAATTATATATGATAAATAATATTTTTATATATTTATATTTATATTATAATGATAAATAATAATTAAATCCAACCTAAAATATAAATTTTTATATTTAATATAATAAAATATTTATTATATTTATGGTAGTGTTTTTTAAAATATAAATACTTTTTAATATATTTTTAATGTGTTAGAAAACTTTTATTTTAGCTTTTTTTAGTACATTTAGTGCATTATATTTTTTTAAATATTTTAATTTTAAGTAAAAATTAATTAAAAAAATCAAATATGGGTGGGCTAAGTCGGGCTCAGATTTGCTTTTCTTAATTTGAGTCAAACTTGAGCAAAAAAGTAAGCCCATTTTTCGGGGCCAAGCTTGGACTTGGAAATGTGGTATTAATACCTTGCATAAGTTTGGCCTGACCACGGCCCAGCCCGGTCTATGAACACCTCTTGACACGAGAGGTAAGTCTACCATTATGTTAATTTATAATTTTCAAAAGGACTTAAAAAGCAAATTTTAGTAAAAGTATCATGGAGGCCCTTATACTAGAAGTCGAATTACATATTGCTTCTACGCAAAAAATGGACAAATTAGTTCTTATACGTTGGATCAAAGAGCAAATTAATCATTCTATTAAAAATTTCACCAATTTCTACTGTTAAAAACGAGTCATTGTAAGTCAGCACGAGGTACACGTCACACTCCACATGTAACTGTTTGGTTATTCCATCAGCCACACTAGTTATTAACAAAAGAAATTAATGAAATTTTTAACGGCAAAGATTAGTTTGCTCTTTGATCTAACTACGAGAACTAATTTACACATCTGAGTAAATAAGGTAAAATATAATCCAACTCTCAGACGTATAAGAACCTCCATAACATTTTTATCCCAATTTTTCTATTTAAAGGAGACCAAGGCCACTACTTGTCTCCCTAGATTTATTGTGTTAATAAAGTTCTTTTTTAACCCATATTTCAGCTAAAATTATTTTAAAAAAATCTCGATTTTAAGCATACTAAATTATTTAAAACAAAACTTCGATCTATTTTTTTAATATTTACAAATATTCAATTTATTTTTACAAATTTAAATATTACGGAGTCAAATATTTTAGTAATGCAATTAAAAATAATTAATTTGGTAATTGAATATTGAAATAAAATCTGTTTTAAAATTAAATCAACATATCTTCTAACTTAAAATCCACTCTCTTCCTTTTTTTTCTGCCAAATATTAAGGCATATAAATATCCTCTTTATATGATATTACTTTGGCTTATTTGAGGGACTACTTTCTTCCTTTGGCTTTGGCTTTTGCTCAATTCTTTCCATTGACATTTTAATAAACTCTGCTTCAATTTCCACACCATCACAGTCTCTTAAAGCATCCAATTTTATAAACTTGGGAAAGCCCCATGCTTTCTCTTCTACACTAAACCAAGCTTTACCTGCAATATATGTATATTGAAATATTAAAAAATAGTATTTATCTATACCACTTGTGATTTATAAAATAAAATTAGAAATAAGATCGTGACCCTGTTCAGCTCACAAACACTTCTATTACATGTTTTTTAATATTTATATAATATATACTATCTACACTCTTATTAAGAGTTTGACTGAGTTAGTGTTATCTATCAATAAGATCCCGACTCAATTATGAAAACACCCAAAGCCCATTTTTTACAAAACAACACAAAAGATTTTGAAAGTATTTCTATTTTTTATATTTTGATAAATATTGAAGAATATATCCACATAATAGAAATACAACACGATAGTATGTCGGTTTTAGATTTAATTTTTTAACAAAAAATTAGAAGCGGGATTAAAAGTAAGAAATCAAGGTTATTAAGATTAAGCAATTTAGGTATTCGGTATTTGTTTTTTGCACTCTACAAAAACTGAGATTTTTTCTTGATTGATGAAAAGTATTCAAAGAACTAGAATTAAGAGATTATTCACACACAAAAATTCACTTATGAAATTTGTATTACATGGTGAAAAGAAAAAAAAAATTGATGATGTGGGTTCAAACGTGTTGAAGCACGTTTATCTTCCTATTCAAGGTTGGAAAGGGATTATGCTTTGTTGATCTAAACCTTGTATCAAAAAACATTTTCATTTTTGGTCAATTTTTTTCATTTATTTATTATTAGTTAAAAATAATGTTTGATGTACCGTCGGTGCATAAGTCACATACACCATCAATGAATAATAGCATGACCAATAATCATCATTAAATTAAACAAAAAAAATTGGAAGACTTTAAATAAATACTAAAATTTTTATTTAAACATAATAAATATTAATCATAACTATTAATAACTTTCGGATTTAAGAATTTAGGATTTTAGCATTTAATTATGTTTAAATAAAGTTATCAATGTTTATTTATAAATCCTTCGTTATTGCTTCTAGCTTATATAATATTCACCTGTGACGTATAAAATTTATACACCGAAAATGCATCAGATACTGACCTTGTTGTGATATTGTGTTGGAATTGGGGTAGGTTAGAGAAAGCCTGAATTCAAGGTGCATTTTCCATCCCAAAGGAAATTCGGTTTGGTTTTCCATTTGTAGTAAGCATATGTAAATAGACATGTATCTGTCTTTCTTTTCATCAATTCCTTTGGATAGATGTAATCTCCTGCAAATGTATATATATAATCAGTACATGGTTGAATATCTATAACTAAAATCAAATCAATATAACTACGAAAATATCGAAAGTTAGAAAATATTTTAAAAGAGGACTCATGCATTAGGGTTGTAATTAAGCTGAGTCAAGTCCGAATACTAACAAGCTCAAGCTTGAGCTCAACTCAAAATTCGGAGCTTGTTGCTCAATTCAAGCTAGATTGAACATCTATTTTTAAGTTAGAGATAAATAATGTAATTTAATACAATCAAAATATATATTAAAAATGAAAAACTTGATAAGACTTGCGAGCCTTTCGAGCAAAGTATTACTGAGCTCGAATTTGGCTCAGTTCCATAATTACCAAATTGAGTTAATTCAAGTTTTTTTTTTAGTCAAACTCAAGTAGCTTGCGACCACTAATATCTCATTTACACCTCTATCATACATGTTAGGGCATAAATCCAGAATAAATATGGTAAAAGACCCACGCATAGTATTTACACATACTAAGACTCGAACTAAGGGCAACAAAATTCTTAAGACCTCAACTTTATCATTTTAACCATATCTTCGTTCACAATAATTACAAGTTTTAGTGAACACATTTTCTATCACGTGTAAGAGAATATGATCTATAAATATATGAAAAATAAACAAAAGAAGTTAATATGCCCGTGTTTAATCGTAGTTCTACTCACTTTACTATGTTAAAATTTGATATTTAATCCTTCAATTTTGATTCGACGTGATTTGGTCCCTCTACTTTTATAATGTTATTAGCAAAACCAAAGTAATATAAAATGGTTAGTATTTCCTTTTAAAGTGATTACAAATTGTCTCCGTTATTTAGTCACGGATCAAATGAAAATCTTGTCAACCATGTTCAACCAATAATAAATTTATATGTAACGCAAATGTTTAAAGTTGTTCAGGAAAAAAAAAATCACATAATCACTTTGACTTAGCAACTAGTTGTGTTAAATACTAAATTAGGACAATTTTAAGTATAATGATTAAATCTCAAATTTCAACTTAATAAAGGGACTAAAATCAGAATTTGACCAATATATTTTTATCGGAGACATATCTATTTGACATTCATTGTCAAGGTATTGTAGAAGGACATTATTAAGATCATATGAATGGAAAGAGACTTCTTAGATATGATATTTAAAAGGATTAATTTATTATTTAGTATCTAAATTTAATATTTTTTTCTAATGTGGTATATGTGTTTTTTGTCTAATTTGATACTTGTATTTGATAAAACTTATATATTTTAGTACCCAATGTAACGGTATTAACTTTTTGTGTTTAATTGATTTTAGGGTTGATTTGATGAAAGTTGATTGCTAATATTACTAGGTTCGAATTTTTATGATTTTGTTAATAGAATAAAATTGGTGTTAATAGTGAATTTGTCGAATACAATTTGATGGATGTAATTTAATTGGGTTTTAGGGTTGATTGATGAGCGTTAATTGCTAATATTATTAGCTAATTATGAATTTTCATCAAGTCAACTCTTAAACTCAAAATAAACATTAGAACGTTAATAATGTTATCTTCAAGTATCAAAATGTTAAATTTTGTCAAATATAGGTACCACATTGGACAAAAAATTAACACAAGTATAAATTAGACAATATTTCAAATATATTAAACTATCTCAAAATGATTATCCCATACTTAGCCTTTAATGAATAATTAAGATGAAAAAGGTCTAATTATGAATTTAATCCCTCTATTTTTACGAAAACTAAGAAAATAATTCATCAGAATTTGATATTTATAGTTTGCGAAAACTAAAAATTTAGTCCATTTGTTAGTGAAACACATGAACTTTGAGGTTTCATAAAGTACGAGGATCATATTCTAACAAATTAAAGTAGATGGATTAATTTTTCAATTTTTATAAAGTAAAAAAGATGAAATTCATAGTTAGATGAGTGGCAAAATAAACTAACCATTTGTAGGCTTCTTCCGGATTAGGTCCAAGAGTGAATGGTTTTGAATATACGCCTCTTGTTTTCTCCGAAATAAACTTTTTCACACACACATCCAATATGACTTTCTTGCTTTCTTCTATTAGGGTTCGGAAAGACGCCCTAGTTTTTCCGTCGTCTTCCAAAACAAAAACCTCCACTCCAAACGCACATTTGTCGTCCACCAGATATCCGTTCAAAGGGTTTTCGAAGCATTCCAGAGGAACTATCGGAGAAAGTTCAGATTCCTTCTTCTTCCCACTAAATCGCTTCGTGTCGGTATCTATGTCATCATTATCAAGAAAGATGAATCTAAAAGGATTTGCAGTGAAAATTTCCATTAAAAAAGGGCCTAATTTGGTTTTTAGTCCCTTTACTATGTTGAACCTTGGGATTTAATCCCTCTACTTTAATATGGTCCATCCACTTTCGTAATGTCGTTAGTAGGTCCAAATTGGTAAATCTATCAGTTGTTGTCATTAAAGTATAGCAAGATTGTTTTTCAATAGATTTAATCATTCTAGTGGCATGTAAATTTATCATTGGTTAAACTTAGTAAAAATATTTCATGTCATCGCTTAAATGATAATAACCTACTAAACCAAATTAAAAGGATTAAACCTTAAATTTCAACAAAGTAAAAGGACTAAAATCAAATCAGACCAAAAATATCATTTCATTGTAGATAAATATATATTTCATTACGAATTCCATTTTTCTCTTATGGTTAGGGGCGAATGCAACCCTCCCGATTGTAAAATTGCTTCTAATGTTCAATATAATGGTCAAATTATCTTTTGATCCCCCAAAAATTGTAATTCAATTCAATTTGATATAGTTAAAAGATAGTTAGAATTATTAATCAAACCTTGAATGCTCAGATATCTGTTGTTAACTTGATCATGTAGGAAAAAGATCACAACAGCTTTAATCTCCTTATCCAATTTTTTAGGGCTCACAAATTCCAAGCTGAGAGAGACCTGTGGATTTTCTTTTTCTTTCTCGACACCGGGGTATAGTAGTAAATGCCTGTAAGAAATTATGCACCATCGCGTTAATTGTTGTGCTTTAAAGTGTTATTATCCAGCAAATCCGGATTCGAGTTTCAAAGATATGTAATTGTTTCTCTTATCTAAGTCTATTCATAGTCAAACATCCTATCCGATCAATATTAGGTCGAGTTTGAGTATTTAGAAGTAACCATGTATGGTGTTGATACCATACATGAGCCTAGCCCTAACCTAACTCGCCCTAACTCGTAGATACCTCAACTTCCTTTTACATATATATATTCAAGCTAAGACTCAATGTAACACATAGAGACCTAGACTTCTATTTAAACCTATCTAAGGATCGAGCTATCCGGCCAAACCCATTTAGAAGGGTGTGGTTGGAATTATCAAGCTCGAACAATGAGTTTGGAGACAGACAAGATTTGAGCAAGTATGTATAATGTTGATGCTATACATAAGTTTAACCCTAATCTACCTTAGCTACTGTAGTAGAGATTTCTATACTTTTATTCTCGTAGTCTATTTTATTTTTGTAAGAAAGAAAAATGACACTACAAAAATTTATATGATGCAAAGGAGATTTCGAATTTAGGATAAGAAATATCGAGATTAAATATTAACTCTTAAAATGATTAAATGAATCAATCGAGTTAAGAAACATACCACTTAAAGCCACTAGCTTCGAACTCATCTGATATATAATTCTTGTGTTCCCTTTTTTCAAGGCTTTTGACAAGTGACAAGAATGACTTGATTTTTACCATGTAGTGTGTCGGCGGCAATTCTCGCCATGTTCTCAATGCCTTAATACCGGCGTCGGATTTTGTACCTGAATATATTCTTAAAAAAAAATTAAAAAATAAAATAAAAGAATCACACAATTTATTTAAGCCAATTAATTTAAATAGACCCAAATTTTCAAATATATCAATCAATGATATGGTACATCAACTTGTTCACGAGTTAGATTATTCGTCCGAGCTGATAGGTCCGGTTGAGTCTAAGATAGGATTATTATTTTATATAAAAATAAATAAAAATACCCTCAAAATATTATTTTTTACTTTATAAAAATAATTAAATTTTTGTCCCAATTATATCATTTTAGATTGAGCCTAAAATAGGTTTCTTGTATTAGTTTCATCCATGGGTAATTAAATAAATTTTTTAAAGAAAATGATAAATTATGCATATTTTATTTAATATGTAATATGAGAATTTGATTTTATTTCAATTTTCAAATAATATAAAAATGGTTAAATTTATTTAATTTTTAAATGTGTAGATGTCTCTATAAGATAAATTTTGTTTACTATCAATCAACAAAATCAAAATTTCATGGGTAAAATAATTATCCGAAAATATTTAAATATTTAGACGATAATTAATTGAAATTTATATATAATTTCAGAAATTTATTCCCAAAACATATATTAATCAACATTGATATAAATGTAGATTAAAGTTTTACCTTCCATTGGATCTTCAAATTTGTCCCAAAGTGTTCTCCTACCTAAATTTTTTCCAAAAAATTTGCATTAGTTAAAAATAATATAAATTTAAGCAAAATTCATATATAGTTTTAAAATTTATCTCCATAAAACATATACTAAACGAATTCATTAAAAATTCAGATAGGGTCTTTACTTTTCGGTTCTTTCGGACGTGTTCTGTACCTAAAATAAATAAATAAACCTTCGATTATTTTCTATAGTGATATTATATTGAACTGATTTGTTTAAAACAATTTTCAATAAATTCATCTTCAAAAATTAAACCATATTTAAAAATATAAAATTGAATAAAATTTCTATTTTTATATATGTAGATTAAAGTATTTACCTTTCGGTTTTCATTCCGTTTGTCCTCTGAACTTGTTGTTGTATCTCGAAATAAAAGCAGATAAAAATAAATCATTTAATTATTTTATCTAGTGATATTATATTAAACTGATTCGTTTAAAAATATTTATTTTAATAATTTCATCTTCACCTAGTTAAACCATTTTTATTTTTGATTTAATATGCAATATGATATGAGAATTTTAATTCAAATTATTAATAATGTAAATTCGATTAAAATTTTTATTTTTAGACTTGTATGTAAAAGTTTTACCTTTCGGTTCATCATTACGTTTTCCTTGAACTCGAAGTCGTACCTAAAATAAAAACATATAAATAAATCATTTAATTGTTTTCTCCGGTGATATCATATTAAACCGATTTGTTTAAAATATGTTTATTTTAATAATTTCATCTTCACCTACTTAAACCATTTTATTTTTATTATGCAATGTGGTATGAGAATTTTAATTCAAAATTTTATCGATGTATTCGCTAAAATGATTTATTTTTAGATGTGTAGATTAAGGTCTTTACCTTTCGATTCTTCTTTAAGTTTTTCCTCCGAACTGTTGCCATACCTAAAATAAAAATAGATAAATAAATAAATAAATCATTTAATTATTTTCTCGAGTGATATCATATTAAACTGATTTGTTTAGAATATGCTCTTTTCTTCTAATAATTTCATCTTCACCTGGTTAAAGCTTTTTTTTTTTTTTGATTTTATATGCAATTGTATGAGAATTTTAATTCAAAATTTTAACAATGTAAATTCAGCTAAAATAATTTATTTTTAGACGTGTAGATTAAGGTCTTTACCTTTTGGTTCCTCATTACGTTTTTCTTCTAAACCTGTAGCAGTATCTAAAATAAAACGAATAAGTAAATAAATTAATAAATCATTCAATCATTTTCTCTAACAATGTAAATTTGGCTAAAATAATATTTTTTAGAGGTGTAGGTTAAGCATTTACCTTTTGGTTCTTCATTACGTTTTTCTTTTGTATACGTAGTCGTACCTAAAATAAAAGCGGATAAATAAATCATTCAATTATTTTCTTTAACAATGTAAATTCGGCTAAAATAATTTATTTTTTAGACGTGTAGTTTAAGGCATTTGCCTTTCGGTTCTTCATTACGTTTTTCTTTTGAACTTGTAGTCGAACCTAAAATAAAACGGATAAATAAATCATTCAATTATTTTCTCTAACAATGTAAATTTGGCTAAAATAATTTATTTTTAGACGTGTAGATTAATATTTTTACCTTTCAGTTCTTCATTACGTTTTCTTCCGAACTTGTAGTCGTACCTAAAGAGATAAATAAATAAATCGTTCAATTATTTTCTCTAGTGATATCATATTAAATAATCAATTAAATATGTTGTTTTTAAATAATTTCAGCTTTACCTAGTTAAAACATTTTAATTTCATTTTGATTTAATATGTAACATGATATGAGAATTTTAATTCAAATTTTGACAATATAAATTCGCTAAAATAATTTATTTTTAGACATGTAGATTAAGGTCTTTACCTTTCGGTTCCTCATTAGGTTTTTCTTTTGAACCTGTAGTCGTATCTAAAATAAAAACAGATAAATAAACAAATCATTCAATTATTTTCTCTAACAATGTAAATTCGGCTAAAATAATTTATTTTTTAGACGTGTAGGTTAAGGTCTTTACCTTTCAGTTCTTCATTACGTTTTTCTTTTGTACCTGTAGTCGTATCAAAAATAAAAACGGGTAAATAAATCATTCAATTATTTTCTCTAACAACGTAAAGTGTAGATTAAGGTTTTTACCTTTCAGTTCTTCATTACATTTTTCTTCCGAACCTGTAGTCGTACCTAAAAAATGGATAAATAAATAAATCGTTCAATTATTTTCTCTAGTAATATCATATTAAACAATTAGTTAAATATAATCTTTTAAATAATTTCATCTTCACCTAGTTAAAACATTTTAATTTTATTTTTGATTTAATGTGTAATATGATATGAGAATTTTAATTCAAATTTTGACAATGTTAATTGGCTACAATAATTTATTTTTTATACGTGTAGATTAAGGTCTTTACCTTTCGGTTCTTCATTGAGTTTTTCCTTGAACTTGTCATCGTACCTAAAAATAATAATAGATAAATAAATAAATTATTTAATTATTTTCTCTAGTGATATCATATTAAACTGATTTGTTGAAAATATGTTTTTTAATAATTTCATCTTCACCTAGTTAAACAATTTTTGTTTTTGTTTTCGTTTTAATATGCAATATGATAAGAGAATTTTAATTCAAAATTTTTAACAATGTAAAACTGACTAAAATAATTTATTTTTAGTCATGTAGGTTAAAATTTTACCTTCGGTTCATCATTACGTTTTCCTTTGAACTTTGTTGTCGCACCTAAAATAAAAACAGATAAATAAATAAATCATTTAATTATTTTCTCCACTAATATCATATTAAACTGATTTGTTTAAAACATGTTTTTTTATAATTTCATCTTCACCTGGTTAAACAATTTTATTTTTGATTTAGTATGCAATATGAGATGAGAATTTTAATTCAAAATTTTAACAATGTAACTTCGACTAAAATAATTTATTTTTACACATGTAGGTTAAGGTCTTTACCTTTCGGTTCTTCATTAAGTTTTTCTTGAATCATTGCGATTACCTAAAATAAAACAAACAAATAAATCATTTAATTACTTTATCCAATGATATCAAATTAGATTGATTTGTTCAAAAATGTTTATTTTAACCATTTTGTTTTTATTTTTGATTTAATATGCAATATGATGTGATGAGAATTTTAATTCAAATCTTTAACAATGTAAATTCGAGTAAAATAATTTATTTTTAGACGTGTAGGTTAAAGTTTTTACCTTCGGTTCATCATTACGTTTTTCCTTTGAACCTGTAGTCGTACCTAAAATAAAAGCAGATAAATTTTCTCCATAATATCACATTAAACTGAGTTATTTAAAATATATATTTTAAATAAATGTGTGGATGTCTATAGAAGAACTTCATGTGTAATTTCAAAATTCATTCCCTAAAACATATATTAACCAATATTGATGTAAATGTAGATTAAAGTTTTACCTTCCATTGGAGCTTTATATTTGTCCTTGAAAACTATTCTCCACCAAAATTTAAAAAAAAATACATTAGTTAAAAAAATAAATTTAATCATAATTTATATATAATTTTAAAATTTATCCACATAAAATATATATTAAACGAAATTGATAAAAAATGTAGATTAGGGTTTTACTTTTCGATTCTTCCGAACGTGGTCCTATACCTAAAATAATAATAAAATAATTAAATTGTTTGATTATTTTCTATAATAATATTATATTGAGCTGATTTGTTTAAAATTGTTTTTAATAATTTAATCCTCAACAAGTTAAACAATATTTTAAAAATATAAAATACAATTTTTTAATTAATATGCCATATGATATGAGAATTTCAATCATAATTCGAAATTTAAAGAGTGTAAAATTGGATAAAATTTTTATTTAAAAATAAATAAATAAATAAATAATTTAATTACTTTATCCAGTGATATCATATTAAATTGATTTGTTTAAAAATGTTTATTTTAATAATTTCATCTTCACCTACTTAAACCATTTTTTTAATTTTTGATTTAATACATAATATGATATGAGAATTTTAATTCAAATTTTAACAATGTAAATTCGACTAAAATAATTTATTTTTTTAAATGTATAGGTTAAAGTTTTTACCTTCGGTTCATCCTTTCGTTTTTCCTTGTAACTTTGTAGTCGTACCTAAAATAAAACAAATAAATAAATCATTTAATTATTTTCTCCAGTGATATCATATTAAACTGATTTGTTTAAAATATGTTTATTTTAATATTTTCATCTTCACCTAGTTAAACTATTTTTATTTTTATTTTGATTTAATATCCAATATCATATGAAAATTTTAATTCAATTTTTAACAATCTAAATTCAACTAAAATAATTTATTCTTTAGGCGTGTAGATTAAGGTCTTTACCTTTCAATTCCTCATTACGTTTTCTTCCGAACTTGTAGTCATACGAAATAAAAAGCGAATGGATAAATAAATAAATCATTCAAATATTTTCTCTAACAATATAAATTCGCTAAAATAATGTATTCTTTAGATGTGTAGATTAAAGCCTTTACCTTTTAGTTGTTGATTACGTTTTCTTCCGAACCTATAGTCGTACCTAAAATAAAACGGATAAATAAATAAGTAAATCATTCAATTATTTTCTCTAACAATGTAAATTTGGCTAAAATAATTTAATTATTGGACATGTAGATTAAGTTCTTTACCTTTTTGTTCTTCGTATGCGTTTTCCTTCCGAACTTGTAGTTGTACCTAAAATAAAAACGGACAACTAAATAAATAAATAAATCATTCAATTATTTTCTCTAACAATGTAAAATTGGCTAAAATAAATTATTTTTATACTTGTAGATTAAGGTCTTTACCTTTCGGTTCCTCATTACATTTTTCTTCCGAACCTGTAGTCTTGCCTAAAATAAAATGGATAAATAAATAAGTAAATCATTCAATTATTTTCTCTAGTGATACCATATTAAATTGATTTGTTTAATATGTTTTTTGATTTAAAACATTTTTCTTTTGATTTAATATGCAATATGATATGAGAATTTTAATTCAAATTTTTAACAATGTATATTCGGCTAAAATAATTTATTTTTTAGGCGTGTAGATTAAAGTATTTACCTTTTGGTTCTTCATTACGTTTTTCTCCAAACTCTGTAGTCATACCTAAAATAAAAATAAAAATTATTTAATTATTTTCTGCAGTGATATCATATTAAACTGATTTGTCTAAAATATGTTTTTTTAAATAATTTCATCTTCACTTTGGTTAAACAATTTTTATTTTTATTTAATATGTAATATGATATGAGAATTTTAATTCAAATTTTAACAATATAAATTCGCTAAAATAATTTATTTTTAGACATATAGATTAGAGTTTTACCTTTCGATTCTTCATTACGTTTTTCCTCCAAATCATTGTCGTACCTAAAATAGAAACAAACAAATAAATCATTTAATTATTTTCCCAGTGGCATTATATTAAACTGATTTGTTTAAAATAAATAAATTATCTAAAATAATCAAGTAAAATAATTTTTTGATCATATTAAATATTTAATCAAGATAAAATTTGAAAATTATCCCAAAAAACATATATTAACCAATATTAATTAAGTTGCACATTAAAGTTTTTACCTTTGGTTTCATCTTCTGCTTTGTCCTTCATAGGTGTTGCCACACCTAAAATTAAAATTGAAATTTTATACGTGTATTTTCTATTTTCATATTATATATTTAATCAAAATTTATCCCGAACAAATATATATTAACCAATATTTATATAAAAAGTGTAAATTAAAATTTTTACCTTTCTTATCGCCAAGTGTGTCCCTTGAAGATGTCGTATCTAAAATAAACAAATAATAAATAAAATAATTGTTTAGAATTTTTGGTTTAAAATAATTTCTGTAATTAATAAAATTTAAATTAGTAAAGATAAAATTATATTTTGGTCCCTCTAAAAATGATGAAAATTTGATTTAATCCTTTAAAATTATAAAGATATAGACTAATAAAATGGTGAAATTACATTTTACTATATTAAAATTATAATTTAATTTCACCCATTAAAAAAATTTCTAACTTCACCCACGATATTAACAATATAAAAAAAGTGTAGATTAAATACTTACCTTCCCTTTATCTTCTTGGTCTTCACGAAGCACTTTCATTTCTGAAATAAATTTTAAGGATTAAAGTGTAATTTTATCTTATTAATTTATTTTAAAAAAGAGCCTAAATAAAAATTATCATTTTAGAAAGGGCGGGTCCTACTAGCCTCTGACTAACTATAAGAATCAAAATTTTAAAATAATATAATGATAATTATTACATCATTATTCTATAAAAGTGTAGATTAAATCCTTACCTTCCCATGTATCTTCAAATCCGTCTTGAACACACTTGATATCTAAAATAAAAATATTATATTAATATATATATATACTATAATAATTTAAAATTATAATAATGGAATGCAATTTTACGTGGCATAATTACGGCTCAAGAAATTAATTCAAGAAATATTTTAAAATATATTCATTTAATGGTAATTTTAATTCAATTTTCATATAATATAAAATGCCAAAATTATTATTATTTAAATGTTGGCACCTGTATATTATATATATTTTAAAAATGTATCCCCGAAACATATTAACCAATGTCGATATAAACTATACCTTTCGTTCCATCCTTAACTTTGTCCGCACCTAAATAAAAATAAATGTTAAAATAAAATAATTTAAATTTTATCAAAACAATATATTATAACTTTAAACATGATTCATATATAATTTTACAACTTATCTCAAAATATATATTAATCAATATTAATTGAGATAATCATTTGGATCATCTTGTTTTAATATTATTTTTTGAAATATAAATAGATTGGTTAAAATTATTTATTTATTTATTTATTTAAATTTGTTAGTTTCTGGTAAAGGTGTTTATAGGCTGGGTTTAAGCATGACATTAACACACTTTATGCTTATTCAAACCCGCCGACTTGAAACATAGACCTAATATTCTACCCAAGCCCCCAATATTTGTCAATAACTAATTCAAGCTCATTTTAGGCCTGCCCATGTTATTATGTATTTTAATGGTGTCGGTTAGGTACCTAAAAAAAGGTACAAAGTTCGCCTGCGTTTTTCAAGTTTAGTTACCAAATAAATACGAGTTGTCAAATTCATGTACCTCATATATATTATCCCTATTATATATTAATGTAGATTTAACTTTCATATCTTACAAAATACATAATATATAAATATAATATAATATATTACAAACTTAGAAAATGGGCTGGGTTTTAAATGTTTGGGCCCGAGGTCGATCCATATTTTAAATGAGCCTACTTTTTTTTATCTAAACATATTTTTCAGGTCTAATATTTTGTCCAAACTCTTTCAAATTTTGAATGAACCTACTAGTTTAAATAATTAACCCGATCCTTGAACAAATTTTGTTTCTTGTACGATAAAATCATATAATACATACTTTCTCTTTTTCTTAATAATTTATGTAATTCTTTATTTTGTTTAAAGTGTTGAGATCAAAATTCATTTTGAAAATTATATAAAAAATAATATTAAAGTACAAAGGGTGTAGATTGATGTATTTACCTTTCTCATCGCGAGATTGGTCCTCCACAGGTTTTTCCATTTCTAAAATAAATAAATAAAAATTATACAATTGAAATAAAAATAAATTAACCAATATTAATATTTTTTGGGTCTTCAAAATAAATATTATATTTTATAATATTAATATTAATATGCCTTTAGTCCCTCTATTTTGATAAAATTTGAGATTTAGCCTCTATCCTTGAAAAGTTAAAAAAATGAAGTCCTACTTTTTTAGATTTAGAAATCTCAATCCAATCATTAAAATTATAAGCATTTTCCGTTAAAATTTATCAAATTAGCATGTTGATTACGTTGCCCTCATTTCACGTGGCATATGATTGAAGAAAACAAATATGTTAAGAAATTTTAATAGAAACTACTAACGATGGTAATGGTTAGGCTACGATTTTAAATTGAAAAAGTAGGAATTTTAAAATATAAAGACTAATCCTAGAGTTTATAGAAGTATGGGGACTAATAACATATTTTAACCAATATGGAAAGTGTAGATTGAAAATTTTATCTTTCGCTTTTTCATGAGAATTTCCTTCTGTTTTCTCTTCCTGAAAATTAATTAATTAATTAATCATAAAGATTATTTAAATGGTTTTGTTTTTTCTCTCCTAATGGCTAATGATATCAAGTTAAATCTTAATGGTTAAATTACATTGTTAGTCCTTTTGCTTTGACAAAATTTAATTTTTAGTCCCTATACTTACAAAAGATAAAAATTAAGTCCTACTTTTCTAATTTAAAATCTTAGCCAAATCTTTAACATTTTAGTATTTTTGTCAAAATTTGTCAACTTGACCATGTTAACTAGCCTATCCTCATATGATGTGATACATGATTGACACAAAATAAACATGTTAACTTGACAATTTTGAAGGAACTACCAACAACGATAATAATTGGACTATGATCTTTAAATTAAAATGTTAACTTTTAAAGTACAATAATTAAATTTCAAATTACGTAGAAGTACAAGGATTGACAACATATTTTAACCTTTTTTATTAATCTCTTTATCAACTAGTTAAACCATTTTGTTTGATGATAAATTTTAAAATTACACATGAATTTTTATTAATCTGAAACATTATACAAAATTTTGATTTTAATTTAATTTTCAAATAGTATAAAAATTGTTATATCATATCAATTTTATCTTACTGAGACATATAATAAATAAATGTAGTCATTTTTATACTATTTGAAAATTAAATTAAAACCCATATATATTTCTATGAAAAATTTACAATTTTAAAATTTATCCAAGAAATAAATATATTAAAAATATCTATAATCAATAATATATATAAGCACGAATTTTAAAAAAATTTAAACTCAGATTACTAAATTTACATTTAAAAATAATTCTAATATTTAATTTAAAAATAATTTAATTTACTTATGTTAATTTTCTTGATGTAAAATAGAGTTATTATTTGAATGGAATTAATAATGTTAATTATCACTTTAAAATGCTTTGATTATTATTTGAAATTTTTGAATAAGTTAATATATTTTAATTATATCCAACAATTCAAATAAAAATACTATTTTAGTTAATTGCTGCAATTAAAATATAATATTGTAAAAAATAATTAAATATTAAATACATAAAATCATATAAAACTTACAAAAGAGAAGACAAGTCTTTACCTTGTTTCGAAGAGTCAGGCTTTTTGTGTCTGAGTACACTTTACAAGAAAATAAATAATTAATCATAAAAAAACCTAAAAGTCATATATTAGAAATTATTTTCGGCATGTTTCCTAAAATGGAATTAAAAATTTGAAAATGGTATTTAATTAATTAATTTATAATAGATATAATGATCCAATACGATAAATTATACAAAATATGAGATGAATCGAAACACAACACGATATAATATCATATCACGAAAATAGTAGAAATCAATATATGATAAATTTTACATATAATTTTATAATGTATTCAACATTAAAAATATGAAAATTATGAGAAGAAAAAAATATATAACATGAACACAATATGAAAATACAATTTTTTTTATATCAAACCACTACGGATAAATAAAAAAATGCGAAATAAATTAATAAATGAATAAATAGTTAAAAACATGAAAAATAAAATACATACAAATGAATAAAATTATTTAAAAACTTATAAAATAAAAAATTATATTAATATATAATACTTGAAATATCGAAAATAACTTGAATATCAACATATATATATAAGAGATTATAGTTTAATTAGTAACCTGTTAAGCCAATTTGTAGCCATCGGGATTGCTTACTTATCTTTAGAACAATATGCTCCAATGACCAATTCTACAAACCAACTTGATAATTAATTTGTGCTTTTATATCTTAAATTTCCTAAACCAGAGAGTAAGAAAAGTATAAGGCTAACATATTCTTTGAGTACGTAAAAAGTTTTTTTTTTTTTTTGTAAATTTCGAAAATGAATGATTAAAGATAATTAGTTTTGATGTTGATGTTTTTCGTCGATTGTACATGATTTTGATTGGTGTAATAATAAATTTAGCTCTCGAAGTTTAGATATTTTGTCAATGTAGTTTCGGTTTAACAAATTTAGCCTGCAACGTTTGTGTAAATGTGTTGATGTTGAAGTTAAATTTGTTGAATTTTTTAGAATCAAAGACCAGATTGACAAAACATGTAGACATGAAGAACTAAATTTGTTGTTGTACGAGTCAAAATTATGTACAATTGATGAAAGACATCAACGCCGTGATTAATTGTCCTTAGTTGCTCACTTTCAATATTGAAAGAGATTAAAGAGGTCTTTTCACCATACTCTTTAGATATTTGAAATTTAGTCCAATTACTTTATTTTTTAAGAATTCAATCCCTCTAGTTGCTAAAAACTATTATAGTTCTTATGTTAAATTCTGTAGCGTAACAATTTTGAAACAATAAAATACTCACTTGGTAACAAGACCAAAGACCGACAAAAATAAAAAATGATAAAATCTTTATATAGTCCCTTCAAGTTTTATGAAATCACAAGTTGATATGATAGTAAAATTGAACTTTGACATCGTACAATTTATGTTTTATTTTTGTCCCCTTTTGAAGCAACCCGTTTTTGGTTTTGTCTTTACATGGTAACCATGTAAAGGATGGTCTTTAATAACGTTAATCGTTAGACTTACATTTTTAAATATGAAAAAATAGAAAAAATTATAGAGACTAAAGTCTAAATGTGCGAAAAGTACAAGAATTTAGAGCAATTTGAACCAAAGTATAAACCCAATTTCTCTATACACATGATATGATGTTGTTTTCTTGTATGTTAAAACAAGTTATACCCTTCGTAGAAAAAGAAAAAGAAAGTTATATTCCAATTTTCGTTATATAAACAAAGAATCTGATGCCCCCCCTTTGCCAGCATGGTGCGACTGTCAGATTTGTTCTGGGCCCGTGACACGAGTCATTTGTTATTTAAATTGACGATAAAAACAATAATATTTTATGGGTTGGTACTTGGTAGTAGAGGTGTGCAAAATTCGGATAAAACCGAAAAAAATTCGGTTAACCGATCGAATTAGGTTAATCGGTCGGTTAATCGAATTTTTTCAGTCAAGAGTTAGTTAATTATTTTTTAATTTTTCGGTTAACGGTTAATTCGGTTCGAAATCGGTCGGTTAACCGAATTTTTTCGATTTAACCGGAAAAAATAATAAATAAAATTATAATATATAAATAGACCCACTATCACCTAAACCCAATCCAACCCAATCATAAAAATTACAAATAATTTAATAAATACAAATAAAATTTCAATTATGTGTTAATTTCAAGACTTATGTAATGTTAGTGATTCAAAGACTTATGTAATATTTTTAATTATGTAGTGATTCAATTCGGTTAATTCGGGTAATTCGGTTAATTCTTAACCAAAAATAAAAAACATATAATTTTTGGTTAATTCGGTTAACCGACCGAATTGACCAAAAAAATTTCGGTTCGGTTAATTTTTTTGAAAAAATTTCGGTTCTGTTAACAGTTAAAAATTTGAAAGGTCGGTTAATTCGGTTAATGTTATTTCGGATCGGTTGACCGATTGAACACCCTTAGTTGGTAGAGTTAGAAAAACATGTTCGAACTCGTAACGACATTCGAGTTTGAGAAAACTTAAAATTGAAAATTTTCGGAAGCTCGAGACTGAAAGAATTTGAGCTCGAGAAAGTCTGAGTTTATAAGAATTCGAATTTAAAATCAATTTTTGACTCAAATTCGAGATGAATCTAACCCAAAAACCTAAAAAACTTAAAATTTATATCTAAACAATCATAATAGATATCAATAATTATATTATATGATATTACTTAATATAAAAAATAAAGAAATGATAATTATTTATTTTATAATGTAGTCATAAGCCTTACATATTAAAAATTTATTAATAGCAAAAATAATTAACAAATAAATTTTTATGTTAAATTATAAAATATTTTTAAACACTACAAATATATAAAATAATAATTATTAAAATCTATAAAATTTAAATTTAATGATAATATAAAATAATAATCACATAATATATCGATTTAATAATATGATAATTAGTATTATACTTATTACAAATGATTAAACATGAATTATTATGCAATACTAATATCGTTAATAATAAATTTAATGTTAAACCATATCTATTTCAATAAAAATTATCTATAAAAATATAAATTAGAAAATTTAATAATTTTTAATAATTAAAGGAAAAATAAAATATCCAAATAGAGCATACTAATAAAAATATATTTTAAAATTCATAAAGTCATACAAATATATAAACCAAATTTTTAATACAATTACATAAAATCAAGTCATTCTAAATCCAACTAGAGGTGTTCATGGGTCGATTAGGGTCAAGGTCAAGATCAATTTAAGCATGATATTAACATACTTTATGCTTACCCCAACCAAACTCGACCCTAATGGGCCTAAAATTTTACCCAAACTCACTCATATTTGTAAATGGTTAACTAAAGCCCATTTTGGACTCACTCATATTCTTTTTTAAATTTAAAGAATGTATATTTATATTTATTTAATTCAATATTTAATAAAATAATATTGTTATTTTGAAATTTTTAATATTTATAGTATAATAATTATATATATTACTATAAATTTAATTTTATGTATTATAAATTACATAATATATAAAATTAATTTACCTATCCGCCCGAATTAATTACATGTAATAAATAATTTTATGTTTTTTATGAACAATTTAATAATTAACTATAAACTTACTATATTAATTTTTTTACTATTTTTAAAAATCCTTTATAAATTTTGAACGTAACTTAACATGTCTAGTCACAATCACCTTTAGTATATATTATATAGGCGTCATTCATTTTGCCCATAGCATATCTGCCATGCCACGTGGTGTTTGCGCGTGAAGTGGCTATCATTTGAAACGACACGTAAGATGTCATCGTGCAAATTTGTTACCGGGTATTGCCGGTACCCTCCACATGAAATTAAAAACCACCTTGTTTCGCGCCGGCGGTGTTTGTTTGCTTCGCCCTTCATTATTTTTAAATTTGGAAATTCAATTTAAAAAAAAAAAACACCAGAAAGAGAGAGAGAGATTTTGATGGGTCGTTACGGCGTCGACGAGGCGGTGATACCGTACAATCTGAACGGCGAATCCAATTGGTGGCACGACATTAACGATTCACCGCTCTGGCAGGATCGCATTTTTCACATTCTCACCGCCCTTTATGGCCTCGTCGCCGTCATTGCTCTCGTACGGCCTCTCCTTCCCTTTCTTTTCCGTTCGTCTTTTATTTTCTTTTTGTTTGTAAGTAATTAGTGTTTATCTCTGTTTGACCGAGTTGTCTAGGAATTCTGATGCATGATGATAGCTTACAGTAAAGATTCTGTTTTAGTAGTACTTTTATATAATTTATGAAGATCTCTTTAGCGATTAATTGCTACCATCTTTGTTCTTAACTCGTTTATTTGTTAATGTTTATAGGTTCAATTGGTACGGATACAATTGAGAGTTCCTGAATTTGGTTGGACCACGCAGAAGGTCTTCCATTTTCTAAATTTTCTTGTGAATGGGGGTTTGTATCAGGAAATTTTTGTTTATCACTTTTTTTTTCGCGGATTCTTATACTTATTCTTATTTTGGTGTATTTATCGTGCTTTTGTTCATATGACAGTTCGCGGGCTAGTTTTTATTTTCAGGCGGAATGTGCAGGACTTACATCCAGAGGTTTGTGATAAATGATTGCGCATTTTGTTTTCTTTTTTATATATACTCGGGCTTCAATGATTCATAATTTGTTGCTTAAGGTAGCGTACTTTCGTTTTTGTTTAGATTGTTCGACACATCTTGCTGGACATGCCAAGTCTAGTGTTCTTCACGACATATGCACTTTTGGTTTTGTTTTGGGCTGAGATCTACTACCAGGTTAGCTTATTTGAGAGTTTGCCTTGCGGCCCTGGTACATCTTGTTTTGAATTACTTGGCTTTATCTAAACTCTGCCCATCTTAAAACAGGCACGTGCCGAGTCAACTGATGGACTGAGGCCAATTTTCTTTACAATAAATGTGGCGGTTTATTCCATTCAGGTGAAACATATGTTCTATTATTTCAGTATAAGTGCGTACAGAAAGGAATTTGAAGTTGTATTCTTTCTATTGGAAAATGGAAGCTAGTAATGCTCTGTAAAAATATAGTGCTCGTATATAGTTTTGCTTAATTATTTATTTAGCTAATGTCTTCAAACTCTATGAATCTTAAGCTGTGACAAGGGTGGCAAATTTTGACAGAGGGAATTAGTGCCATTTGGTGACTTTGTAAATACTGCAAAATTTGACAGAGGGAATTACTAAGTTTATTTTTCATCCTTCTCCTTGGAGGGTGAGTCTAAATATTGTGCTCCACGTGACAAGATTGCGGTAGACTGATATCTGTTTTAGTTCTTTCATTATATAAGAATCAAGCTAGGTAATACTCAAGGGTCCAATTAAAGAACTTTTTCATATTTATGAGATAAATATTGGGGTTTGGGGTCTTTAATTAAAGACAAAAAACACATTTTAGCAACAAGTAAAAAGGTAAATTTGGGATGGTTAAAATTGGTCTGTTTAGGACCGCTTTGCTGCATATGTCCAGGATAATTTTTACATTTGAAGGTACGATCTTGCTACAGTATACCTTGAGTCACCTCCTTATTTCTTGTGAATAAGTAGTTTGTTCTATTCCTGTACCTGTTTTCTATCAAACTTCAGTTATTATGCCAATTGTTAGCGGAATTCTATTTAAGTTACAAGGCATTTGTGCCTCTATTCAGTCATATGTTATATAAACCTCTAATAAGTTAAACCTGTTATCTTCTGTCAGAAGTTTCTTAGTGTTGGTTATTATGTCATACTCTGAAGTTCTTTCTCATAGCTATTGCCTCCATTAAGTCAGTTGAGTTTGGCACCTACATTTATAGTCCCAGCTATCAATATACTAAAACGATAAATGAAATGGCTTGTGTTTTATGTTTCAATTTGTCCTCTTCTCTTTTTTAGCTGTACTCTTGTCCAACTATTGTTAGTCATGATTTCAGACATCACATCTAAGATGCTTCTGCAATGGAGTTGGATGGCTAATAGTGCTTCAGTATTCCATTTCTGTTAGCTCTTTGTTCCTTTGGCAATTAGTGCTCTGACCTGTAACCATTCTTTTTTAGATTTTCTTTTCACAGTACCTTTAACCTGGTTGGAATTTCTCATCAAGTATATTATACTTAATTTTTGTGTGATGCTATAGTAAATGAGACTCGGACCTGTGCACACTGCATATTTATGTTTTAGCAATAGCTTCCTTTTTCTTATTATGTTACACGGTTTCTTCTGCTGGAATATTGCCAACAAGCTACCCTGATGCTGGCTTCTATAAATCATGAGCTGGTCAGATGAGACTTAAACCATAAAAAAAACTTGTTAAGTTGTTAGATCGGTTAGAAGATAATATTTCCTTTACTAGAACAGTGACTAGGATGTAAATTGCACCTTTTGCAGATTTTAGTAGTAAATTTGAACCTATGGTACATTGTTTTTTCATCCTAGCAACTTCAGTCATTTTGTCAACCATGTTTTAAGTGTTCGATACTTGACTTTATTTGGAGTGTGACGAGGTGTTAATAAAATTCCCTTTTCTATTTGTGTTTTTTTTTTTTTTTTGGGGGGGTTGGGGGATTGATTTCAGATTGCAATGTGGCTGGTATTATGGTGGAAGTATATCCCAGTTTTGGTCATCATATCGAAGATGTTCTTTGCAGGTAAGTAGTTGTTGCGTCCTTAGTACATTCAACATTCAACAGTTAACTTTTAACTTTGGACGCTCTATAGATTTATTATGGACAATCACTTGGTAATTAATAATCCTTTATAGATAGCAATCGCATGGTATTTCGATAATGAATGGAAGTTTTTGATCCTGACTTACGTAAATGGGCAGGTGTCTCATTGTTTGCAGCCCTTGGGTTTTTACTATATGGTGGAAGGTAATATTGCCATATTTTGTAGTGTTGCTAAGTGTTTTAAATGCATGAGAGCTATCTAGGTGTGATAATATCCCTCTCACATCACATGTGTCCACACATCCTCAGCCACCTATATTCATGCTCATCATTGATAATTCAGTTGGCAAGTGTCATGGAGCAGTTATTATTTTGCTGATAAATTAGTTCATGTTTATTTGGTACTTCCCAGAGAAAATTATGGTTGACCC
Source organism: Gossypium raimondii (assembly GCF_025698545.1). Taxonomy (NCBI): domain Eukaryota; kingdom Viridiplantae; phylum Streptophyta; class Magnoliopsida; order Malvales; family Malvaceae; genus Gossypium; species Gossypium raimondii. The sequence goes on from NC_068568.1 coordinate 282,892, forward strand.
TTTTTGTTCTATTCATTTCATTTATGCCGTAATTACAGTTTCTCCCATTCATTTGTAAGAGAACATTGTAACCATACTATATATATACCTTGAAATTCTCTCTCTCTGTCTCTCTCTCTATGTATATCTATATGTAATAAGTTCAATCCTTGCAGGCTTTTCTTAATGTTGCAGCGATTCCCTGTAGAGTCCAAAGGGCGACAAAATAAGCTGCAAGAAGTACATATTTACTTTGGAAGTAGATGTGGTTTTTAAGTACAACGATTTGAACTTCTATTTACAATTTTTTATTGTTATTTCTTTTTGTATTTGGCAGGTTGGTTATGTGACTGTCATGTGCTCCTCATGTTTCCTAGTCAGATGCATTATGGTAGATTATTAATCTCCTTTCTGGCTTTACTAACACTACACATCTCAAATTGACAATACTACAAGCACGTTTTGTTAGGCTTTTGTGAAACTTTTAGGTATGTATAGTGTTAGGGTTAGTATTTGGTACACTGGCAGTGTATTTGTTTTTATTGCATAAGCAACCCTAAAAATTTCCATGTGTCTTTTTTAAAAATATTTATTTTTTTAATATTTTACTGTACCTCTATACGATACTTGTCAACCCCCTAACTGTGCTTGTGGAGTCTAAAAACTCCACTTGCAGTGTACCAAATATTTTCCCATAATGTTATAGCACTTTTGTTTCAAAATGAAAGCATTTTAGTTGAACCTTAGCTACTAGTTGGTTTAAATTGCTAATCTATTTGATTAATCAATGGTGATTAAGTAGTATGCATCTTACTGAATTTCATATCTTGGACTTTGCTCATTTATGATGATGTTTGTCCAAAGCGTTTGCTAATTCGAGCTCCATTGTTAATTTTTGTTTTAGATGTGCTTTGATGCATTTGATAAAGCTGCTGATCTTAATGTTCTGAACCATCCAGTTCTAAACTTCATATATTACCTGGTATGTTTAATAAATATTTCTTCATGTTTCTAATTTTCTCATGATTGAAACAATCATATTGAAATACAGTGTGGAGGTTGCTTAACCCTTTTCATTGACATAGGAAAACCGAGAAGATTGCCACTTCCTTGTTTCCTTGTTTATTTTGCTGCTAAATTTAATGCATATTTCAATAAATTTCGTAAGCAATTTATAAGACTTTGCCATCAGATTGTTATGTGGAAGAAATTTTTAGATGCAGTTGTGAGTTGCGACTTTATGTTATCATTATTTGCAAACTAGTTCTCGAACTTTGGGGATAATAATTTTACCTGAGAGTATAGTTGATAATATTTTCTTCATGTCTTGCTAATTCTTTTCTCTTTCTTTTAATTGCTTATGTTTATATAAAAGGCTAGAGGCTAACTTCTAGGTATCTCTGTTGAACATGTATATATATATATAGCTCTCTAAAATAGGGAAATTGAAAGAAAACTGACTGAACTTTTTTTTCTATTTTGCTACCAAAATGGGGAGGAATTACTGAAATTGATGATATATATATATATATATATATAAGTATTTTAATGTTGTTTCTTGATGTTGATTACAAAGATGGCATTCAACTATCCTCAGAAACTTTTTCTTTTCGTTTTGTTTTCTTTTATTGGGCAGTTGGTGGAGATATTACCTTCGATTTTGGTCCTTTTCATTTTACGGAAGTTGCCACCAAGACGAGGTATTACTCAGTATCACCCGATACACTGATCTATGCAGGTCAACAGTGACACACAAGGAAGAAAAAACTGCAAGAATCGACGCTAAGACATGCCTTCTGTGCCCTGCAAAGAGAGCAGACAAAGCAAAATAGGTACATGAATTCTACAAACTTTTAATCTGTCTAAGGATGTTTGTAGGTTCTGATGAGAAATCGATACCATTTTGCAACACCTTGCATGTACTAATATATATGTAATTTATGTATGTATGCATGTAAATATGTATCATGTATGTATGTAAAGATCTTGCTGAATACATGGATGAAACTAAAACATATAGAACGAGACATACCGGACTTGATTGCACATGCTTGATTTATAGAGTTGATGTGCTTTGATGCTTGATATTGCTGAGTCAATATATAGAGTTGAGTTGAGTTGAGTTGAGAGATGGAAGGGGTTATTAAATATACTTTGAACAACAATATATAGAAGCCTGAAGGTTGACTTGTTGATAGAACAAAAACCTACCATTCTGAGTCTTAGCCAAGCCTTATATACATACATATAGGGAGGGCTTCAGTTAAGGTGTAATTGCCTATTTATATTTTAACAATATTTTAACCATCAAACCATTTCATATTCTAGATCTAGAATATAGATAATATTTTAGATTAGTATAATAAAGATATTGGATTATATTGATAAATTCAACTGTATTGCAAAATTCATTATAGTTTTACCCCTATCTAAGTGGATTTTTCGGTTTTCAGATTAATAAATTGATTTATTTTTAATTTGATTTGATTTAGAAGTGTTAGGTTAGGGGCTTGACCATAAATAATTCATTTTATTATTTTAAAAATAATAAATTAATAAAAATATAATTATATTAATATTTAATGTATTTTATGATTGAAATTTAAAATATATGGGGCTGGATTTAGAAATCTTTGCCCAACGGGGGGGCTAGGTTTAATATGGTTCATGGGAATGCTAATGAAATATGATGACTGGATTAAACAAATATCAAATAATTGGGTTTCATTGTGGGTTATAGTATTGGGTGTTGGGATCTCTTCACCAAACTCTTTCTTGCATTTAGTCGCTTTAAGATCTATGGCAAAGCATGATGGGTCTTGAACTCTCATTTGGGATGAAGTGTGTGTTTTTCACCATGGAGGTGGACTACCGAAAGTGGTAGAGTGGTTTTTAGGGATGTAAACGAAGGCATCAATGTTTGTAAATTATTATTCGATTTGGTAACTATTGCCAGAGTTCGAGTCAAATCAAATTTGAGCATTGATTCAAATGGTTTATGAGTTTAATTAAGCTTTTTAAGTATAAAATTATATTTTTATTAATTATGTATGAAAATTGGTTAACGAGTATCCAATTTTGAGTTGAAGTTAAACTTGAATTGTCACTATCCAAGTTCGACTGTGTTACACGGTAACATATCCTATAGCTTTGTCTTTAATTAGCCTTAATTACTACGGCAAATCTACCAAATAGTATATAAATAAAATTAAAAGTTGACAAAACCAACCAAAATTTGCGTTCGAGTCAATGATGAAGTCTGGTCTGCACCTAGATTTCCGGCAAGGTAGTCGGGATTGTCCTAAAACGACCATCCTCCGAATTGTGAATTAAAAATATTAAAATAAAATGTGTAGTTACACTTCTACCCAATCTTGACTTGAAGCCAACGTGACAGCTAGCCCAGACCAAACATCGATCTCTCCTCGTTACGTGAATTCGACTACTTTTTGAAGCACGCTTTTCGCCACGTGTCTTCCATTTTTATTATTTATTACACGTTTCAGGTCAGACCACTGTCCGGAGTATTAAAGGACTAATTCTGTTTTAGCCCCTCTATTGTCTTAAAATTTATAATTTAATTTTTTTACTTTAATTTTATAATATTGGTTGGAGTTTTATGTGGTTGATAATGTTTTGGTCCCTCTGCTCGAATGATCGATTCGGTAGTATCGTTAATTAAATTAATTGTTAATCATTTTTTAACAAAAATAACTAAACTGAAATAATTTTAGTTAATTCGATGGGCTTTCAAATAAATAAAAAAATTTAATTTTTTTTTCTTTTTTGCTTCGAAGATCTGTTAAGATTAAATGATGGGGTTAACTTGAAATGAAAAAGAGAAAAGTAAGGTAAAAAAAAAAAAAAAGCTACTGAAGAAGGGAGGACCAGTTCACTTCAGCAGCGTGAAAGGGAAAAAAAACACTGACAGACACAGGGGACTTAGGTTTTTTTTTTTTTTTTCATTTTTAAGTCATTATTTTTCTTATATTTTAATTCTATTTAACTTCATAATTCTTTTTCTTTGTCGCACAGCCTATTAATAGTTCCATTCTATTGGGCATTTATATAGTATATAACATTTATTATTAATTTTGATAATTTAATTATTTTAAATTAAATCAATCGATAATCTAATTTTATAAAATATTTGATTCATCTTTGATCGAATTAATTTTAATGATAGACTAATTAATCTAACTAATTTGATTTTAATTGATTTATGCATATCCTTAACTTTAAGGAAATAGCTTATATATATTATTACCAGTTTGAACTTGCCAAATATAGGGATAAAATCACAAACTTTAGTAGAGTAAAGGACTAAAACCGGAAATAAACAAATTTTTATACGTTCCAATTAAATTAAAATAAAACATATATCATCAAATAACAACATTTTAACTGAACTGGATTAAATCTGAATTATAAACTACTTAAATAACCCAACCCCTAAACTCTCCAAACCAAAACCAGAAAAAAAAAAGTACTGCTTTGCTATGCCTTCAATTCCTTCACCTAATCTCCTGAAACACTGGTTCATAAACACAGTCTCTGTCCTATCTCTTTCTTGAACTATTATTACTACATTCAATACGAGTAGATGTAATTCACCATCGAACCACTTGAGCTGTAGTATGGTTTTCTTTTTGGTCTTAAAAGCCCTTTTGTTTGCGTATTGATTTGCCAATTTTGTACTGTTTGAATGATTTCTAGCATTGGGTTGAATTCTTTGAAGCTTTTTAAGTGCTGGGTCTTTGCTGCTTACACCATTCAGTGATTTGCATATCATAGTATGTATATGCCATAAACCACATATGAGCGGCCCAAGTATAAGCTTTTAAAAAGAAAGTTGGTCTTAGTGTGTATAAATAGTTTAATTTAATTTTTTTAGTTACTATATAGAAAAAAATCATAGTAAAAAAAAGTTAATACTATTATTATTATCATTATTTTCTCTGCAAGTTCTGTGATAAGCTCACGTGAACACTACGCTGCCGTGTCCGTGAGTGTTTTCAAGATTAACAAGTTCGAGAAACCAAAAAAAAAAAAAAGATTCTTCAGCATTTTAGTGTGGTATTTTGGAAAGCCCATTAATGCTAATAGCTCCCCCACCCCCGGTTTAAGCTTCATTTCATTGTATATAAGTATATAAAAAACCTTTTTTCCCCTTTGTTGTCTCTTAGTTTCAGTCAAAAATGACCCAAAATTTTTCTACAGTTTCTTATGCATGCCAAACCAATGACAGATCTCAAGATTTAGTAAAAAAAAATGGGGTTTTTGATCCTTTTTGCATAAAGATGTTGATTTGAAGAAACCCCATTTCTTTCTTTCTTTCTTTCTTTCTTCTTCTTCTTCTTCTTCCCTTTTTAAAGCTTCAAAAAAATGGAACAACTTGTTTCTTCAAGGTACTATCTTCTTTTAACCTTCATCTTCATCATCATGTATGTCCTTTCTCTTGTTCCTATTGTTAAATCAGGTGATGCAGAAGCACTTTTAGCTTTAAAATCAACCATTGATCCTTTCAATTCATTACAATGGCAAAGCAGCACCAATCTTTGTTCATGGCAAGGTGTCAAAGAATGCAAAGAGGGAAGAGTAACAAAGCTTGTATTAGAGCATTTGAACTTAACTGGTTCATTAAATGGTACAAGCTTAAACCTTTTAGATCAGCTTAGAGTATTGAGTTTCAAAGGTAATTCCATTTCAGGTCAAATACCTAACCTTTCAGGTTTAGTCAACCTCAAAATCATCTACTTAGACAACAACAAGTTCAATGGTGAGTTCCCTGAATCATTGCCGGGTTTACATCGATTGAAAATCATTGTCTTGTCTGGAAATCAAATCAATGGTGAAATCCCATTTTCTTTATTGAAACTCAAGAGACTATATACTCTTTATTTACAAAACAATGAGTTGAAAGGACCGATTCCACCATTGAACCAAACAAGTTTAAGGTTCTTCAATGTGTCGAATAATCAGCTTTATGGTCAAATACCAGTAACCCCATCTTTAGTTCGGTTCAATACGTCGTCTTTTTTAGGTAACGCCGGCCTTTGTGGTGAGCAAGTTAAAAAGCCGTGTCCGGGAACCGGTACTGAACCGGGTTTACCAAGCTTAAACCGGAAATCAAACAAAAAAACCAAACTGATCATCATTGTTGTTGCAGCAAGTGTTGGTGGGTTATTATTATTCTTGTTGTGTTTCCTTTGTTTTATTTTCATTAAAAGAAAAAATAAGTCAACAAATGAGGTTAAAAGAAACAAAGGGGTTGTTGAAGCAGAGGGAGTGGAGGCCGGGGACGGCGGAAATGGAGGCGGAGACGGCGGAAGCGGTGGCGGCGGAGGGTTTTGGGAAAGTGAGGGCGTAGGGAGTTTGGTGTTCGTAGGTGCTGGGGATCAACAATTGAGTTATAGTCTTGAGGATTTGTTGAAAGCATCGGCGGAGACATTAGGGAGGGGTACAATGGGGAGTACGTATAAAGCTGTGATGGAATCTGGGTTCATCGTGACCGTTAAAAGGTTGAAAGATGCTAGGTATCCAAGATCAGAAGAGTTTAGGAGACACGTGGAGTTAATCGGACGGTTGAGACATCCTAATTTGGTCCCACTTAGAGCGTATTTCCAAGCTAAAGAAGAACGGTTGCTCGTATATGATTATTTCCCAAATGGCAGCCTCTTCTCTCTTATTCATGGTATGTTGTCGGTCACTCAATCTTTCATTATTTCGATCATTTATGTTTTCATGTGTTAGTTAACTCCTGGGTCAAATTTCTGTTTTGGTTCTTCTTCTATGCTTAAATTTTAGATTTAGTCCTTCTGCTTTAATTTCGCATGATTTTTAACCTGCTTTTTTTGGGGGGTAAACCAACATTGAATTTCTAAATTTGAGAATTCTTTTCAACTTGTCATTTTTTTTTCTGAATTTAGATTTAATTACAAATGCCACTTTATCATGTGAAAATTAGAAAAAATTAGGGTCATTTAAGTGATTAATGAAAATATTTACAGATTAAGGTGAAAATTTGTCAAATTTTCATTTTTTCTTAAAACTTTTCTTTCAGTATAAAAAAAATCACATAGTATCATGAGTTAGAGTGGATGTCTGTCCTTCAATAAAAATAGTTAAAAGATTTAACATTTTAGACTAGTTAATGACATTTCAAAAATAAAATAGAAATCATAATTTAGAGTTAGGTTCAAGCCCAAAATTGATAATCATTTCTCTATTCTCTAATTATATTTTTTTACATGAATCGAGTTTATTTAGTCAATTTCATTTAGAGTTTAGGGTTTAAATTACGTTATTGAATGAGTCTTAGTTCGATTAACATGGGTATTGTTGTTAATACAGAAAAACGTGAATTCAAGTGCGCTAAAGCCATTATCTTCCTACTTATGGGTCAGGGAAGGGGCTGTGGATAGTTCTAAGTCTTGTGTTAAAAAAGAGTAGATATGATTAGAGATTATCTAAAAAACAAATCAATTCATTCAAAACATATTTTAGAGTTTAGGGTTTAAATTTATTACAATTTTAAAAAATAAAATTATTAAAAAAAAAAAAACTCATTGTGGCCAAATGCATGCCTTGATGAGTTTTGGGACAAAAATGATTAACCCACTCACTTATAATAACCTTAAACCAATGGTAATCTTTTTTTGAGAAAGGAAGAAAGTAGCCCACCTAAAGGTTAAAATTTGCTCTATCAGTCCTATACTTATCTTCAATTCTAGAATTTAGTTTCTATACTTTTATTTTTAAAATTTAGTAATTTACTCTTCAGATTTGAAATTTTTTTTTGAAATTTTTAATTTAATATTTTAAAATAAACAAAAATATTCACTTAAGCAATAAATCTTTAATCAGATTTGGTTTGGGTCTATTTTATTTGTTTTATTTAAAATTTTTATACATTTGAAAAATTTTAAGATTCATATATATATTGAATTGATATATAAATAAGTAGAAATAATTAGGATTGCAGATGTCACATTCTTAGTCATGATTTTAGGGTTTAGCACACCAAATGTGAGGATTGAATATTATATATATAAAAAAAACAGTTTAGGTATAATAACTTCTTTGTTTTTGTCTGCAAAAAGTTGAATTGCTTTGAATAAAGTTAGCATTGCACGTTTCTGGATGTGCCCATTAAAAAGGTACCTTTCAGAGATGTCACCCATAAAATAATATGATGGGTTAGGTTCTATAATTTCATTCACCCACACACGTTTTTGTTTTTTAATTTAATCTTTGAATTTGGATTCCACGTTTTGAGATTTTTTTTTTGTGTATTTTCAGATTTTATATAAAATTTTACGATCTTAAAATGTTATGTTACGAAAATCAATTAAGGTATCAATATGAAGAATAACATTGAATCGGTTAGATCAAGAATCAGTTAAATTTTCCATTTTTAATAATTTTTCAATCGAACTGACAAATTGCAAGTTCGGTCAATTCAATTTCCTATTCGATTTTAAAAACAATATCCCAAAACCCGACATTGCAATTAGTGGTTTTAGTAGAGTACAATCTATTATTGGTAAATGTTTCGTTGGGACTGTCCTAGTAGCTAAGCTGTGTGTTTCCTTACATTCTCTATAGGCCTACAAATAGACGTTACGGGTCCGTCCATAGCTGGAAATTTATTTAGTGTGGATTTGGATGTACGGTGCGGTAGATTTAGTTTACTTTTTATCTCACGCTACAGTATTGTTGTAGTATCTAATTTTACGCACCGTTCATCCAAACTCACCCTTAGTTTGTTCAGTTAAATTTCCCCTTTTTTTTTTCCTATAGAGAAAGCATCCTAGAAATTTAAGTATATATTTTAAATCGAGTTCAAGTCTAGTAAACAATATTCGACTTAAACCATGAACATCTCTAATTTCGATAACAGTGTTTTGCTTTATTTTGACAACTCATTGTGGAACTGTGTTGGTCTGACATTTCAGCATGTTATTGTTGTCAGTTCCCTCACCCCACTCCCTGAATTCTCAGTTTTATAATTTGTTATGTATTCAATTAACCCCATGGTTTCATTATTTTCCTTTTCATTTTGTTGGTTGTAATAGTGTATGTATATATTATATATAATTTCTAGTTTTACCGAGTATGATGTTTATGAAAATTGTTGATGTTTGAGGTAAAATTTTAAATTATTATTTAAATGGTTCTAGGCATTGTTACATACTGGTTCGGTTCGGTTTTGATATGTAATATTTTGGTTTTTTAAAAACCGGAATGTTCATTTTTCTAAACCAAACTAAGCAAAAATCGAGTGAAAGTACCATAGAGGTTTTTGTACAAAAAGTTAAATTGTGTTTTATCTCCTCTATTCAAAATGACAAATTGCTCCCATTAAAAATTTGTCCCTGTACGTCAAATGATGTACGTGCCATGTCAGTTTTTAGCAGTACGAATGGATGAAATTTTTAATAAAAAAATTAATACAGGGACTAATTTATCTAATTTTTAAATAAAAGGAGTAAAATGTAATCTGACTTTTAGTACAAGGCATCCGGATTGATTTTCAATTAGGAGCATGAAAATTACATGTTTCATAGGCGTTTTTAACTGGTCTTTTTTCTTTGTAGGAACAAGAACCAATGGCGGTGGAAAGCCTCTTCATTGGACTTCATGTCTTAAAATTGCAGAGGATTTAGCTTCTGGATTACTTTACATTCACCAAAATCCAGGCTTAACTCACGGGAATTTAAAATCCTCGAACGTTTTATTAGGCCCCGACTTCGAATCATGCCTTACGGATTACGGTCTCACGTTATTCCGAGACCCCGAGTCACCAGAAGAGCTAGGTGCGGCCACTTTTTTCTATAGGGCACCTGAATGTCGGGACATCCGAAAAGCATCGACTCAACCGGCCGATGTTTATAGCTTCGGAGTTCTCCTACTTGAACTCCTAACGGGCAAAACTCCCTTCCAAGACCTTGTTCAAGAACACGGCTCGGATATCCCTCAATGGGTAAGATCGGTCCGAGAGGAAGAGACCGAATCCGGGGACGAACCTACGTCAGGTAACGAAACGTCCGAGGGGAAGCTTCAATCCCTTTTGAACATAGCAATGGCTTGCATTGCCCTTGTGCCCGAGAACCGTCCCATGATGCGGGAAGTTTTGAAGATGATCAGAGACGTAAGGGCCGAGGCTCAAGTTTCATCGAATAGTAGTGAACATTCACCGGGACGGTGGTCAGGCACCGTTCAGAGCTTGCCTAGAGAGGAACAGCTAAGCATATAAAGGAAAAAGGGTTTGATATAATAAGATTTTTTTTTTGCAGGCACTGAATTTAAAGTGTTTCTCTAATTCTTTTTTTTTTTCACCATTGAAACTTTCATAATTTTTCCACTTATATTTGTAGAGTTTGTATTGTAAAGATTTCCCCATTTTTATTTTTTTTTCAGAGTTGTAGAAGGTATTGTTTGGTTTAATGTATTTTTAATTCCACTTTGATTTGCTGAAATGAATCCATTTTTTATAATGTTGAAATTTCTATTAATATTTGATTTTAAAAAAAATTAGTGGATTCAATACAAATTCTGATATTAATTCCCGCTATTCATTAATAAAATAAGTATTTTATAAAGGTCCTCTATATTATTAAAAAGAACTAAATAAGTGCAAATTGTAATAGAATTAACATTTATCGTATATTTTATTTTTCCAATTTCGGTTCTATTTAAAGAACAACAAAACTTCAAAAGGAATTAACTCAGCATAAAAGAATTTACAATTGCAGTTGGATTCAAAATAAAAGATTTCATTTACATAATCATAAACATTTTAATATTAACTTTGCTAAACAGTAATGGCTTGACTTTATTTGATTTTTTAATAATTAAGTAACTAAATTAATCCATTTATTAATAAAGAGATTAATTTAGTCAGATTCTAAAATAAAAAGACCTCTCAAATACATTCACCTCTAAGTAATTGACTTTCAAATTATTACAATTTTTTTAATATCAATCTTTTAAACATCACACATCTCATCCATCAAATCAATTTCTCAAAAAAGAATTGGGATATTTATTTAAATGCACAAAAAACAAGAGAGACATTTAGATAGACCTGTAAATCGGATGAATTGAGTTGATTATATAGACACAGTCAATCTACATTGAATAGGGTATTTCAGGTTTAGAATATTTTGAATTCCGATAAATTTTAGTTTCTGGTTTTCAAGTTAGATTATTTAGGTTACATTTTTGAGTTAGAGTCCAAGATCATTTCTGATTCTAAGGCATTTTTAGATTTGAATTGGGAATTTAAGTCAAACCAGGTTAAATCAGATCTAGGTTCAAGTTATTCAGATTGGATTCTCGGCACCGTTTTCAAAACCGGGCCAACTGGTCGAACAGATTGAATTGAGCACCAGACAAACCAATTAGACTGGTCAAATCAGTCAGACTGATCAAACCGGGAACTGGAGGTCTTACCGGTTTGACCACCGGTTCGGTTTAAAAAACATTGGTTCTTGGTTTTGGGCTAGATTTGACACGTCTACGTCTATGTTATACAAATAAAACATCTATCAAGTGAACAGTGAGATTTCAGGTTCCAAAAGAATGGGATCTATACATAATTTCCATTATAGCACCTAATACGTGAATTGAGTGTTTGTGTACGCAAAGAGGAAGAACATCCAACCAGTCTGCCATGCATTTACAGTATAAAATTTGTTGTAATAGTTACACGGACCTGATATAATCCGACTTCAATCTCGGCAATTCTGGAATTCCCTATCAGCTCCTTGACTCCTTGAAACGGATCCGCCTTCTGTGCCAAAAATCGACTGGAGATGGAAGAAGAACAAACAAAACATGGTAACACAAGTGCACAAAGTATGCCATCATGACCAACACAAGATCACTTACTGCCTTGTTGAGCAACTAGTTTTCCACCATTTCGAGGTCTAAAATTCAAACCCCCTCCCCCGACCATCTTGATCTTTGTCCAAAAGTAGCATGAGCAACCGGATCCTATAACACATTTCAGTACTCAGCTTCGTGACCTAATCGCACACTAAGAATGACTAGATGAAAGGTTGTATGTCGAAAAGAAGGCGATAAAAGCATACCGGGGTTCCACAAGTAGTCGAATTCCTAATTGTTGGGGATAAGATCAGGTTGTTATTCTCTTTATTGTTCTGTTTCCAGTAAATCTGGTTAGTTTTTGTTTTGTTTGTCTTAGGCCGTACTAGAATCAAGGAAATCTGATTCTCGAAAGCTCACAATAACTTACCTGAGTTGCATGAGGCAAGATGCTATTTTCTAAATCCTCCTCATTGACAGATACGGGCAATGGCAACATCCGACTCATTAAACCTGGCATATCTGCCATGCTGCAAAAAGCCGAAATGCTTGTAAAGAGAATTGATCACCAATCGATAATTATAAAGAAAATCCACATTGGCACATACTCTTTTAGGACAGCGGTAATGTTGTTCCTTGCATGACAAAAGAGATCAATGTTATCCTGTAGCTGTACATAAAAGCTTTGCTTAATAGGCCAGCCAGATAAGACTGTCACCGAGAATCATATATGATGTAAAGAAATCGACATACAAGATTTATATTAGTACATTAAACAGAACAAGAAACGATTTGAGTACATGACAATCTCTATTGAAACACCATTTGACTGTTGATATGTTCTATAATCCTAATGACGAACCGACAGTTATATTATATGCTACTTATATCAGTTTGTAAATGAAGCTAGAAGTTCTGGACAATGACAATAAATCAAATTTTTCCCCTAGTTTCACCAGCAATTCCAATTCCGACTCAAATGGCATCAACATTCATCAATTAAAAGAATTGCTGTGAACTAGGGATTATACAATCACCTTATACAAAGAAAGATTGGATGCGATTTGACTAAGAACTTGAGCATTTTGCTTCAAGAGATGCATAATTGTTGTACCACTTATTCCTGAAAATACACAACAAACAAGTAGACTAACATCAATTAATACCTTTAGCAGGTCAGTATACATGGAATTCAAATTATCCTAATCCGTCTACTACGAACACAAGCAGGCATGTTGCCAAAAGCCTCAATTCAGAACAATATTCTTCAATGATGCAATACCTAAAAGCCATCAACAGCAAGGCTTGCGATACCTTCTCAAATTCCTTTTCTAATTATTTGATGTTTCAATATTATAAAAATAGGATTCGAATGACAAGTTGGCATTGCTGTCTACAAATTTGTATTTTTTGAAGGCTTCGGAGTATGATGATTAAAAGTTCTATACCTTAGGAATCAAAATGACTCTTTTTTTCCTCTGGTCAAAGGAGAAAGTTGCAAGCTTATAAAAGAAGTTTGGATTCTGAACCATATGAATAGATGTATACATGTGAACTTCAATTATGAATCAACTCTTTCACTTTATTTTTAAATGCCACACATATTTAGGCTACCATAATTTTGCAGGTATTCACCGGCTTTCTTTTCAGTTTTGACCGATGCAAGCAGCTAAACATTATTTATGAACATTACCCAAAAGTTTGTCCTAAAGGACTTGAGATTACAGACCTTCAGAAGGCTTTCTTTTGATCTGGTCCAGATGGTGCATCATGAATGGAGATGCAGCCATGTTTTGCGGCAGAGCTGTAGGCATATTCATCGTCAAAGTTGATTCCACCTGCTTATCCTGAAGAAGTAGGATAGTTAGAATACTGGTTCCTCAATCACGATACATCCTAAAGATAATAGTTGATTCAGGAAATTAAACCAGGAATATAACTTAGTAAATTGAGATGCAGAAATTTTAATTAATGTTAACTTTTGGGGCATAATTAGTAGTTTTGTTTGTAATTTGACTTGAAGAAGGAAAGCAACCAAGAAAAGTGGGATAGATATTCATCCATGTATGTATATGAAGCGTAATAAAATGGTTCGAAAATGATTTTTAGGATTGGTACAAATGAGTGGTTGAACAAAACTACCTTAACTCATTAAGACTCATGATAGCAGAACTGAAAATGAGCTCAGCTATTAAAGCGAGTTACTGTGGTCTATTTTATATTCAAGCCTTAAATTTTATGCTCGATTGTCCAAATTTAAACAGTTAACTCTTAAATTCATCTTAACATTCAAGCACTAATTTAGCCAATAAGAAAAATTTTAACAAAAGTCCTTGTGGAGTTGAACATCGATTATTTCGACTTCTAGCAGCATGTTACCATGTCATGACTCAAGACTAAGGAAGTAACTGTTATTAGAATACGGACAATCATATCCACTAATAATTCAAAGATTCATCAGCATACCTTCCTATTGGTCACCTTTTTTCCAGCATTAAGTTCTTCAGGTTTCCTTCGCTTTCTCTGCCAATTTCCAAAAACTACCTTTATATCTTAATGTCAACGGTAACTCATCTTTCTTGGCAATAGAAATCAGTAGCAATGATGGTAGAAATTCATCATTAAAAAAGCAAGGAGCTTACTTGCATCCACCGGCACCTCAATGCAACATCACGTACGGTTTTATCAGGCAAGACAGCCGCAATCTTTATGTACTTCATAATATTTGGTTCCTCTTTATATCTATGTACATGTACAATGAGATGAAAATAAACAATTAGTACCATTTTTTTTTTATTTACCTACAAAGCTATGTTTGCTACAATTCTTCATTTTTATTGAAGTAACCCTATCCAACACCCATGTCCAACACCTATTTGGACATAAGTATAAAAATGTGACCCTTCAAATACATAGAAAACTTTGAAAGTCTCAATATACCCCTGTCAGAAAAATACCAATATACAACAACCATACCCGAATCCGAGTAACATAGCTAATAAGTACCCCCATAAAACCAGTTTTATCATAAGAAGCATATACAAAAGCACACAACAATCCTCGTAACATAATTAGGTAATCTATTACTTAAACTATTAGTCTATGACCAATTCAACACATTACTCATATTAGCATTTCAAATTATAAACATGCATATACATCACCAAAAGACTTTGAATAAAAAGCAGAATTACAACATACTTTTCAAGGCCATCCTTCAATATATATTGTTCCTCAGTAGACCATTCAGTAGCAAACCCCATATCATGCTGGAACCCTGCAACTGAATCGAGTGAAGAGCCAGAAAGGTTTCCGGGTTGGATCAAAGCAGGGGAAGTGGTACTGGAATTCTCCGGCAATATCCTGTGCAGCGGCGGTACAAAGTAACCACCGATCGGAATCATCTTGGAACTGGTGTTCATAGCATCTGATTGGAACTTATTCATAATAGAACCTAAACTATTCCCATAGTAAAACCCTGTGAGCGATTCCGTTGTCACTTTTTCCTCTTTTTTTCAACAATTTCACTCAAAAACCACTTTACTAAAAGCCCTAAATCCCAAAATCCTATGTGAAACTACACTGCGTCCTTTTTTTTTGGTTCATTTCTGTTCATCAAAACCTACGATTGCATACAAGTAAATCAAAGAAAAGATAATTCCATATCGAATTGTCAATCTCGAAAATTCAAACACGAAATCAAACACTTTAAATTAAAAAACAAATCAAAATGAATAGAAAGGAAAAGGGAAGTTACCTCTCTGTGAGCAACTTTCCGACTAAGCCTTAAGTGGGTTATGCTTTTCATCTTTTAAATTTACACTAGTGCTGCCACCACTATTTTCTTTTAAAAGTATTTTTGTTGCCTTTTCAAGTGTTGCTTTTCGGGTTAATATATTATTTAGCATCTGCGTTTCCCTTCAATGTTTAATTTGGTACTTGAGGTTCTTTTCCTTTTATCCAGTATTTCATATTTATTTTGATACTTTTTAAAATGTATATATAAGCTAAAAACCTTCGTAAAATAATTAAAATCTATTAAATCATTATAAAAAAATTTTAAAAAATTAATAAATCTTTTCCAGCATCATTTTTTTATATTAACTTTGACTGTCACGTCAATATTTAACATCTCATCAAAAGCTTGGGCGAAAAAGAGTAATTAATATGTTTAATTTAGTACAAATCACGATTTCAAAAACTCATTTGAATGCATTTTTTTATGAGGGGCATAATTATTATTTTTTAATTATTTTTGGAAAACTTATTTGACATTTTAGCCAATATATTGAATTAGAACATATTAACCTAAACATAGCATTTTTTGTAAAAATTAATAAAACGGACCTAAGGGCTAAGACTACTTTCATTCGCCAATTGCAAATGTGTGTGCTTAAATAAAATTTGAGAATCACATTTTTTTATCAGTTGAGTTAGAGCAAGTATGAAATATGTTAATACTATGCATTAGCTCACTTCGTGTTACTCAGCCTATTAACATTTCTACGCCAAACTTAATTAAGGGTTTTATAATAATAGAATTTCTTATTACTTAAAAAAAATTATATTACAATTATCTGCAGTATATTTAAATGGTTGACTGAATTGGTCTCCTCATTAATGAATAACTAAGTCTCAATTCAGTTGAACAGTTACTAAAATTCTTTTTTTTATAAAACAACACAATATGAATGTATTTTTGTCATTTTAAATTTTAAGATTTTAATTTTAACATTTCAATTAAAACTTTATTTATTCTTAATATAATTTTTATTAATATATTTATTAATAATATTTTCACCATAACATACTTTTTAATTATTTATTTAAAATTACAACTAAGCATTTGTTAGATAAACATTAAAAAAAAATAGTAAACTGTTGTGCTGATTTTCTACTGCTTGGGCGCTAAGACATGGGTCTGCAATGGAAAACATTCGAATATTCCCTCTTTTTACTCTCATGAGAATAACAAGATTAATGGTGAGTTTAGATAGACGGTGCGTTTATCGACGGTTAGTGCAAAAACCTACCTTAAGAGCCTAACGTTTATAAGCAGTTAACCGGTTGTTTTCTCAACCAAAAAAGTATATAGTCTGGATTTCATTTGTCTATTGTAAAGTTAGCTCCAAATTTGAGTAACCAAATAAATGAAGCAATAGCTAAGTTATAGCCTTTTCCATACTATGAAATCTCCAAAGCAAAATTTTTTTTTTTCCCTCATTGGTAAAATAAAGCATAACTTTTACTAAAAAAATAAATAAAGCATAACTTTGAACCTTGATAAAGGTAAAGAATCACCAAACTTAAATTACCAAGTTTCTTTTTAAATTAAAAAAAAGTTATATACTTTTAAATTATTTTTCTTTAAAATGGTATAAATGTAATCATATTGTTTGACAATTACAAAAATAATCGAGACCGAAATAATTTAGTGGAAAATTTTAAGTTAGAATAAGACTCGAACTTGGACAATAAATTTTCAAATTTTCAATATTATCATTTCAACCATGGGCGAATCTATTTTTTTTTTAAGGGAGCTAGAATCGAATTAAATTTTTTTGAGGTTAAAGTGTAGTTTTGTTTTGTATTAACTTATAATTTCATCAACATTAAAAGGACTAAATAGAATTTCTTTTTCATTTTTAAGAAGTTAAAATATAATTTTACCGCATAATAGCTTTTAATTGACTAAAAACAAATTTTACATTTGAAAGGAGTCCTCTAAATTATTTTATCTAAAATTATATTATTTTATTATGAAATTCTAGTTAGCTAAGCAGTCTAAAGTGTAGATACAAAATAAATAAAACACATTGTTATAATATTAAAAATAATCAAAATCTAACACTATTCTTTTGTTTAACCTATGTGCTCCTGTCAAAATTCCGTGAATCTTTTTAGACTTTTCTCAAAATAGGAAAACAAAAATTCGAGGTTAAAACCAAGTATAGACTTCCGAAAATAATACTTCCACTATTTGAGGGTATGATCTATTGCTCAGAATGTAACACTTCAAAGATTTCTCCCAATAAAAGAGCCGACCCTTAAACATGGAGACTAAATGCCTGAAACTAAAATTAAAAAGAATAAATCCCAAAAGTTCAAGGAATACTATGAAAGCCACATAATTAGACCAACTTATTAATATGAAAAAAATAGAGTTAATTGCATCAAACATCTCCAAATTATGACTCTCATTCTACGTTGGCTCTTAAACTTCAAATGTTTTAATTACATCCCTAAACTATGAAAGTTATATTAATCAGATCCTTCAATTGCTAAAATTGTTTAACCATTAAATGACATGTCAAAACTTATGTGGCATAATCTAAAATGAAAATTTTAAAGTAAAATCGAAAAAAGAGAGAGTGAGCGCTAAGGCTTTTGTAAAAGTTTCAAAATCAAAATTTTTACAACATTTATTTTTCTTTAAACTTTTTTGTTTTAAACTATGTCACATAAGACTTGACATGTTATTTAACGGTTAAATTAATGATTTTAGTATTGGAGTCACATTATTAATATAACCTCGATAGTTTAAGAATATAATTAAGATGTTCTAAAGTTTTAGACCACTTTAGAACGAAGGTTATAATTTGGGGATGTTCGGTGGAATTAACCCTAGTTTTAACGAATTGAATTTAGAAACGTGTCGATCTCAACTAAGTTAAACAGTATATGATCAAACCCAATGGGGAAGAGAGAATCTGACGTCATCTCCCTTACGTCATCAAAACAATTCTAAAATTAACCGTTCAATCCAAAGCATAGAATCTCCAAAAACCTTCACTTTTATTTTCCTTTTTCACATTTAAATATCAGTTTCTTGGCGCCACAATTTTCACATCGTCTCCCTCTCTTTTAGTTTTCTTATTTTCCCTTTGATTTTCATTCATCCTCCGAAAATCTCTCAAAATTTCTTCGTAATTGTGAATTCCCGCTTTCAAATTCAAGTAAAGTCTCTCTCTGTTCTTCGATTTTTTTTAAAAATCTCTTTTTTTCTTCTTCGTTCTAATCTCTCTGTTCTACTTTGAATTCTTGTTCTAATATCTTTATTTTCTTCTTTTTGTTTTGTGTTTTGAATCTTTTGATTCTTTTCGTAATCATTTTTCTTCGTTCTCATACCTCTCTTTCCAAGTCTGGTGAGTTTCTCTGATCCTTTTTTATTTTTATATTTGCTTTTTGCCATGGTTAATTCTTCGTCATCTTTTTTCTTTACTTTTGAATTCATTCATGGCTGACTCGATTTTTCTTTCTTCTTTTTTTTTTTTGAAAATTTCCTGGCCAAATTTATTGAAGGTATGTGCACTATTTTTTTGAAGATTTGATTCTTTTTTTGGTTATAAATTGCTGATCTAATCTATCAACTTCTCCGAAGTCAGTTTTATTTTTATTTTTAGAAAACGTTATAATGCGATATATCGTTTGGAGATCATCATGTGTTTATTTAAAAGAAAATTATATCAAATTAGTTGGTGAATTAATGAAAAGTTGATTTTAGTGTTGAAAATACGTATTTCAAGAAACTGAAGGATTATTAACAATTAAAATATGGTAGAGATTAAATTAATAAAAGAAGTGAGTCAAGAACACAGTACAAGAGTGTTCTAATAATTTTCTTTGAATTTGAAATTGCTTTTATGTTTTATTGCGCCATTTGAATTAGATCATCAAATTTGTTAAGTCATAGCCGAAAGCTATATGGAGAAATTTTAGATTTCCTCAAATTTAAAATAATTTGATTTTCTTTGAAATTATGTTTTCATAAGTGTGTGTTAGCATACACGTGATTACGTGAAACAAAATATATTTTAAATAGAAAAATTCGAATAACATATTAACATTATAGAAAATACAAAATGGTTGTAATAATTAAAGCAGCTATAAACTTGATTTAGTTTTGATTAATTAAATTAATTAAAGCTAAATGAAAGCGTTAACCATCCATGAAGTCAAATATTTGAATGCAATTATAATAGTTTTATTTTATGTTATTTGAATTTAGAGTTGAATATTGAGTATAGATATATTTTGATATTGTAATATTGATATATATATATATATATATATATTAATTTTACATATTAAGAAGATCATGTTCTCATATTTATGTTGGGATAGGTAAAAGTGTGTTCATTATATTATAGTATGGATTTGTGCATTAGAAATACAAACCAATGTTCATTTTGGGAGATAAATTTACTTAAATTATGTGATATTAAATTAAAATATGATGTGATATATTCACATAATTTATTGTAATTTGAAGAAATCGAATCCTGCAGTCAAGGTTTATGGACAAATTAGATATTTTAAAATTTTACATCATATTTTAAATTAATATTATATTTTAATTAAATTCGTCTCATAAAATTACTTTTTTCAATTTGTTACAAAAAAAAAACTCCTTTTTCTCTAATAACTTGTTTGTTAACAGTAATTTCTATTTTTATTCTTTTGGGTGTTAGTGAAGTTGCAGTTCGAGGAAATGAGCAAGACAATTAAGCTCCACGGGTTTGCTTCAGCCATAACAGTCGACGAAGTGAAGCAATTCCTCGAGAGCTACACTGGTGAAGGAAGCGTGGAGACTGTAAAAGTTAGTCACAAAGAAGGCTCGAGATCTTTCGCCAAGGTACCCAAGTTCGTCCCCTTGGCTGGATGGAAAACATTTCTTTTAAGCCTTCTCCTAAATTAAAATATTAAATTTAAGTTTAACTAAGTTCTTTTTAACACCCATTTTTTTTTCTAAAAATTTTATCATTTTATCTCCACCCTTTGAATAAAATTTCTATCTTCGACTAGGTACAATTCAAAAACTTGGAAGATGTGGAAAGTATCTTGTCGTGGACCTCAAGTCAATCACTTTGGCACAACGACTCTTACTTGAGAGCCTGGCCATTGAAACACGATATCATCCCACAAAAGCCCAAGTTTGATCTCCATAGCATTGATGACTTGGTGTTACATTTTGGTTGTCCAGCTTCAAAAGACAAATTCATTGTGCTTTGGAACCAATCTCGTGTTTCGTTCAAGTATGGTCAAAAATTGGACAAGTTGTACTTCTTTCTGTCCTACAATTCTCTCGATTACAAGCTCGAGCTGTACAATGAAAACGTTTTGCAGATGGTGTTACATTATGTGCCTGATCACACCAAAAAATGTTTGCTCATTCAGGTATGTTTGAAGTCGATTACTTTTAATTTGGATTGGTTTTCATATTGGATACAAATAAATATAAATTACTGAGTGAAAAAGTTTTACATAATAATTTATTTAGCCTTTCATTTTTACAAAAAAAATCATTTAACTTTTCATCTAATTTTCACTTCTTTTAGCTTTTAAAATTATGTTTGTAAATGAATGGACAAGTTTGACAATCTATGTGGATACCATATTTGCAATTAATAAATTGCGAACGTGTTATATACATGTACTGCCATGTCAACAAAGTTAATAAACGTTAATTTCTTTATTTATTTTGATGTGATTTGATAAATAATGTAACTTTAAAAGTTAAAAAGATGAAAAATTAAATAAAAAAGTAAAATAATTTTTTATAAAATTGGAAGATGAAATTATGCCAAAAAATTTATACCTTAGGATGAATAAAATGATTGTTTTTTGTTAATTTTTGAGATATGTGATATTAATGTAAAATATGGAGTGGCATTTTAAGCGATATAATATATTTATGGGATCAATTCTAGTTTAAATAAGTAGGTTTTTAAGCTAGAATGGGTCGAGTGAATATGTAATATCATATTTTAAAGTCACATCATTTAATTAAAAGAATCTCATTAAATTAATATTTTTTATTGGACAATTATGAAAATGATAATTTTACTATTTCTTTTAATGTACAAGGACATGATTTTGCTCATTTTAAAAGTACAGAGAGGCAACTATGGGACTAGTACTGTAATTTTACACTATTTTCGTATATAACTAGATTTAAGGCCAGTTCTTTATTGCTTAAAAAAATATTTTTGAAAAAAAAGCTGTGAAGAACAAGTTGTTTTTAGTTGAAATTTTTAGCTTTTCAGAAGTACTTTTGAAAAGCACTTCTGAAATGAAGCTGAAAAGGAGAAGCTAAAAATTTTAGCTTTTCCTCCCCCAAAAGCACTTTTAGTGCTTAATTACTTTTTCACCCCTCCAATAACATTGTATTTTTATTTTTTTTCTTGGTGCTTAATTACAATTGTGTTAAAATCATTAATTAGAAATAAAAAAATATTTTTTAAAATACTAATTACAAATATTTAATGGTTATATATAAATATTTAAAATATAGTTTATATTTTCTAATTAAATTTTATAAATAATTAATATTTATTGCTTAAAAATATTTAAAATTTATATTTCATATATTAAAATATTAACAACAAGTTATAATAATTTTTTATATTCTTACTAAAATATACTAATATTAACTAATTTAAATATTATTTAAATGCATATTTGTTACTTAATAATAAAATGTCTAAAATGGACGTTTTATTTCTCAAAAACACTTTTTGACAGTAATGCTAAACACTCAAATTTTAAACCAAATTTTTCAAAAGCACTTCTCAACAGAATTTTTCCACAGCACTTTTCAAAAATAATGAAGAACTGGCCCTTAAGCTATTTTTAGTTTAGAGAATAGACATGGGTATTATGAGTAAGTTATGAGATTTTTGTGCTGTTGGGTAAATATTAAAAAAAATTAAAAAAAAGTTGAAGATATTGGATTAAAAGATATTATATAAAAGGTCTAATTCCACTCTCAATCCTTGTATTCTTTATATATTTAAAATTTAGTGTCTTTATTTTTAATTTTAAGAATTTAATCTTTCTATTAAATAGTTAATTTAATAATTGAAGTCAAATTAATATGAGTATTTAGTATTTTAGTTATGCCACAGTATCATGGGGATTATTGACTTTTTTCGCCATCTATTTTATATTCTAGTTACTTGGAGCCCCTAGGATCTATGAAAAAGATCTATCAACTGCTCTCAGCTCTTCCAAGGAACTCACAGACGATGAGCAATGGGTCAGGGAAGTAGATTTTACGCCAGGCCATTGTATTGGTCAATCATTCGCCATGTGCATAGAGCTTCCTCGATCAGTTCAGCTCCCAAGGTTCGACACCAGTTTTTATTACAAGAAAATTGAAGACAATTTCGTTATCGAACCCGGCTCCCAATTTTCATCCAACACCGATCTTGTCCCCATAATAACCCCACCAACAGGCTTTGATTTGCCTTACAACATCTTGTTCAAAGTGAATGCTTTGCTCCAGCACGGTTGCTTGCCTCCTACGGCACTTGATTCCAGGTTCTTTGAGCTTGTTGATCCCTGCAGGATAGAAACTTTATTCATAGAACATGCATTGGAGAAAATGCATGGTCTCAGAGATTGTTGTTATGATCCAGTCAAGTGGTTGAATGATCGTTACAAGGAGTATCGTAAGGCCGATAAGCGTCCTCGACCACCCAAACTCGATGAAGGGTTAGTAGCAGTAAGGAGGATTCAAGTGACACCGTCTAAAGTGTATTTCAGCGGTCCAGACGTTAATCTTTCAAACAGGGTCCTTCGTAGTTATATTAAAGATATTGATAACTTTTTACGAGTTTCTTTCGTTGACGAGGAGCTTGGGAAGATACATTCAATGGATTTGTCAACGCCGAGTACATCTAGTACCGATGGGAAGCCTAGTAGGATATATCAGAGGATATTATCAACTTTGAGAAACGGGATACTTATTGGCGATAAGAAATTTGAGTTTCTTGCTTGTTCAACTAGTCAGTTAAGAGAAAATTCCATTTGGATGTTCGCATCCAAGCCTGGGCTTACTGCTGATAATATAAGAGGACAAATGGGTCATATTCATGTTATTAGGAATGTGGCGAAATATGCAGCTAGGTTAGGCCAATCTTTAAGCTCATCGAGGGAAACATTAGAAGTTCGTCAGGATGAAATCGAGGAAATTCCCGACATTGAAGTTGAAACTGGTGGGAATAAGTATAACTTCTCCGATGGTATCGGGAAAATATCGGCTAAACTTGCTAGGCAAGTAGCATGGAAATGTGGCTTGAGACAAACTCCATCTGCGTTTCAAATTCGATATGGTGGTTACAAAGGAGTTGTAGCTGTTGATCCCTCATCGTCGGTGAAGTTATCGTTGAGGAATAGTATGCAGAAGTTCGAAGCGGACTCTACGAGTCTTGATGTTTTGTCGTGGAGCAAGTACCACACTTGTTATCTTAATAGACAAATAATCATACTTATGTCGACACTTGGGGTCAAGGATAGTGTTTTCAAGGCGAAACAGAAAGCGTTTTTGGCTCGATTGGATGCAATATTGATGGATCCAGAAAATGCGAAGGAGGCATTGGAAGGCATACACCATGGTGAAATTGTAAAGGTTTTAAGAGAAATGCTTTTGTGCGGCTACAAACCAGACTCGGAACCGTTCCTTTCAATGATGCTACGAACGATTCGTGCATCGAAGCTGCTAGATCTAAGGACTAGAACAAGGATTTCGATTGACAAAGGAGGAATTCTGATGGGGTGCTTAGATGAAACAGGGACACTTGAATACGGTCAAGTGTTTGTCCAATACTCAACTAAACCAAGCCAATCTTCGAGCGGCGACGCTAGGTCATACCAAAACTACCATGTTGTTGAAGGGAAGGTTGTCATTGCCAAAAATCCGTGTTTGCACCCTGGTGACCTACGAGTTCTAGAGGCCGTGGATGCCGTCGTTCTGCATCACATGGTGGACTGCATTGTTTTCCCACAGAAAGGCCATAGGTATGACTATCCAATACTCAAATGCACTTTTGTACTTATTTGCTATGTTGCTTGAGAATCATACCCGAATATGTATTTAATATTTCAAACTAAATAATTTGTTTACGTGATCATACAGACCACATCCGAACGAATGTTCCGGAAGCGATCTGGATGGCGATCTATATTTCGTTTCTTGGGATGAAGATCTCATTCCCCCCTGCAGATATCCTCCCATGGATTATGGTGCTGCACAAAGTGTCCCGTTAGACCATGATGTTACCATAGAGGTATTTGCTCAAATCATATACTAAAAAAAGAAGTAAGCGTGTCTTATAACACTAAAATTACCATGAAAGCCTTTATACAAAGAGTCAGATTGTATTTTGTCCCAAATACTAAAAATAACAAATTAGTCTTTATATGTTAGATCAAATAACAAATTAGTCCTTTTTATTAAAAATTACATTATTTGTATTGTTAAAAACTTACAGATGGAATAACCAAACAGTGATACATAGCACGCCACGTGTACTTTATACTGACATACATAGATCGGAAGACCAATTTTCTCATAAATCTAATGTGTAGAAACTAATTTACCTATTATTTTTACCATATATAACTTTATTTCCCGGATTTGAAGCGACACTCAATTATATATATACACTTATATGTGCAGGAGGTGGCGAACTATTTCACAAACTATATTCTCAATGAAAGCTTGGGCATCATTTCTAATGCCCACACGGTGTTCGCCGATAAGGAGCCCACAAAGGCACTTAGCGAACAATGTATCGAGCTTGCCAAGTTATCGTCCATCGCAGTCGACTTCCCCAAAACCGGCATTCCAGCCAAAATACCCCATCGTTTACGCGCCAAAGAATACCCGGATTTCATGGAAAAGCCTGACAAGTTCACCTACGAATCACAGTCCGTGATCGGCCAGCTCTACCGCGAGGTGAAAAGCATCGAAGCCGAGGTTAGTATCGGTAAACACTTCACCAAGTCAATAGCGAAACGTTCGTATGACCCCGATATGGAATTCGAAGGCTTTCTAGCTTATGTCAATGATGCGGTTCATCACAAGAAACAATATGATAATAGACTAGCTAGCCTAATGCGTACCTACGGGGTCAAAACCGAGGCCGAGATCATCAGCGGTTGTATCTTGAAATTATCTAAATCTTTCGATCGAAAAGTCGATTTAGAAGCCGTAAATATAGCTGTGAGATCATTGAGAAGAGAAGCCAAAAGTTGGTTCACTGAGAAAGCGAGTCATAGTGTAGAGGATGCATTTGCAAAAGCTTCAGCTTGGTATCATGTGACATACCATCCGAGTTTTGGGGGTTCAAATAACGATGAGGATGATCAAGAACATTTCATTAGCTTTCCTTGGTGTATATATTATAAGCTTCTTCAAATTAAGAGGGAGAAAATTAGGGAAAAGCCTTCGCAAGATTCTGAATCCTTGGAAATTAAAGTCAAGAATGAGGAGTTGATTTCTGATGAGAAACCTCGTGTGGAGAAAATTAGGGAAAAGTCTTCGCAAGATTTTGAATCCCTAGAAGTTAAAACCGAGAGTGGAGAATCGATTTCTTATGGGAAACCTCATAGGCAGAAGAACAGAGAAAAATCTTCACGAGAAGAAGGTTCCTTAAAAGGTTCTAAAACCTTAGAAATTCTTTCCCCAGAAGTTAAAACCAGGGAGTTGAATTTTGATGGAAAACCTGGCGGGGAAAAAATTAGGGAAAAATCTTCAAGAGATTCCTTAGAAACTAAACCTAAAGAAGTTGAAGAGTCCAATCTTGATGAAAAACCTAGTGGATGGAGTTTGTGTTCTTGCATGTAAATAAGGCATTACAAAAGTCGTGCATGCATGTCTGTGTGTCAATGGTTGAGGCTTCTAGTTGTGCGTCTTGATGCATTACTATTGGCCTCAACACGTGAATTGTGAGATCTGTATGTTTGTAAATGAACTCCTTTAACAGTATATTTCTAACAAAATAATATTCAAGAAAAATTATGATTAAATACTTATTTAGTTAATTAATTACTCTTAATTTCATTACAAAAATTATGATATTATTAATTAAAATTATTATTAACATTAAAAGTCATAATTTTGATTTCACTTTCATATACTTTGTTTGACTTAATTTTAATATTCTAAATTTATTATAACCAATTTCGACATAAAATCCAATGTGGAAGAATGTGGGTTCGAGGGTACTGAAGTGCACTATCCTCATATTTATTAATTTGGGAGGGGCTATAGATAATTCTATACATTATGTATAAAAGAAGCAACCTCAGAAACTTGAATTTTTATGTTTAAATATATATGAATTAAATAAACAATAAGTTTAAGTTAACCTCGGTTATTAAATTCAATACTTATAATGATTAATTTTAATAAAAACTATTGATATATTTAATTATAACTCCTAAAAGTAATATTGATTAAATCTTGAACATAATCATAATTTGACCAATAATCTAAATATTGGCCAATTAATCTAATCAACATTT
The DNA here is from genome assembly GCF_025698545.1 of Gossypium raimondii. NCBI lineage: Eukaryota > Viridiplantae > Streptophyta > Magnoliopsida > Malvales > Malvaceae > Gossypium > Gossypium raimondii. The sequence goes on from NC_068568.1 coordinate 310,015, forward strand.
TAGAAAATCTAATTTGACCATAAAATCTAACCCTTAAAGAAGTTAAAATGTGGCTTAACTATATTTTACTTGGATTTTCTCAGAACAATTATAGCATAACCTCCCTTAAGAAACATCTTACTTATGAATATGGTTTTGTTGATTGGAAGTGTGGGCGAAGCCAAGAGTAAATTTTTCATTTAGATATTTTATATAATTTATAAAATTTTAAATTAGTAATAATAAATTTACACTTTGACCCTAAAAATGATAAAAATTGATTTAAAGTTTTAAGATTATAAAAACATAGACTATTAAAATGATAAAATTGTATTTTTACTATCATAAAAATATACAATCTAATTCTGGCCCCCCAATTTATTTTTTTTTTGAACTCTGCCACTATTCAATACCTATATATAAGATCGAATCGAGAAACACCTAATAAATAGGAGGCCAAGGTCTTGTTTACCTTTTAACTACGCCCTATTTCTAATATAGTTATACGTGTAATATGAGTTTGATTTAGATTTAGTCTCGTAAATTAATTTATTAAATTATTTATTTATTTTGGTACTTATAGTATAAACAATTCTGATTATAACTTAAAAAAAATTACATGTATAGTTCTTAATTTCTTACCATACATTGGATTTTCTTGTATGTTTCCCATCAGGGGGATCTAAGGGGTTAGCAGGTGCCCGGCCCCCTAAAATAGAAAATTTTCATTTAGGCCTTTTATAATTTATAAAAGTTTAAATTATTAATAATAAAATTACAGTTTGACCTCTCAAAAATGATAAAAATTTGATCTGATCCTCTAAAATTTATAAAGATATAGACTATTAAAATGACGAAATTATACTTTTACTATCATAAACATATATAATTTAATTCCGACGTCCCCAAACAATTTCTAACTTCATCCCTATTTCTCATATATGCCTAATGAAGTACTCTTTCTTATCTTCTTAACATTTTGTACTTCAAATATTGATTCTCCCGTTGAAAAGCTCATCCCTAATATTTTAATTTATTAATTTAGTGTCGTAATTTAATTAACATAATAATAATAATAATTATTATTATTATTATTATTTGTCGACCAAGCACAAACCAAGTTGTAAGTTGTCACTCTTTGGATTCATTCCAAACAATTTTAAGTTAAATTTGGATTTGGATAATTTAATTTTCAAATTCGAATTATTATAAATTTAGATTATTTTAAATTTTATTTAATTTAATTTCGAATAATTTTGAATTTTATGCTGTAATTCGTAATATTAATTTTTATGGTTAAATTAATTTAAATTTAAATTAATTAAATAAAAGATTCTCCCTAATCACCAAAAGGCATCAAAAAGTCATTAAATAAAGATATTTCATTTTGCTCAATCTGTTGACAACTACATTAATTTTTCATATTTTATTTAGTTCACTAAAACCAAAACACTTTTTTCTTCTCGAAATTGTAGCTTAGTTTCGATCAATCCAATGGCATAGTAAATCTTGAAACCTATTATTATTTTTTCTTGGTTAAAATATGTTGTTAATCCTGTACTTCTATACAATTTGAGATTCAGTCCTTATATTTTAAAATTTTAATTTCCGTCGAAAATTGTTAATTTAATATATTTATTTTACATCAATCATATGACATGTCACACAATATTGGAACTGGATCCGTTGGACCATGAACAAGCCGTTATACCGATCTAGACAAAAGCATTAAGCTAGCCTTTGAGCAAACCGCTCGAAATTGATAAAAAAAAAACGGACAATAAACAGGTGGTTGAATATGTATATGCAAATTTTAATAAATTTTGTCAATTTTTTAATTTTTTATCTAATTATTGTTAGAATAGTGGTCGAACTGATGGTCTAACACATTCGACCATTCATTTGGTTTTTAAAACATTAACTTCAAATGATAGTAGCCTAAACAGCATGTCAAATTAATAAATTTTGATGAAAAATACTTACGATTTTAATGTTTTTTAATGAATTTAAAATGTACAAAGACTTAACTTCTAACCTTTTAAATGTAAGAACCAAATGTCAAACTTTTTCAAAATATAGGTACTAACAACATATTTTAACCTTTTTTGCAACATATAATAAACAACCATAAATAACCAATTCCCATGCCATAAATTTCATGCATTTAGACCCCAAAACACACACACACACAAAAACCCTTTCTTTAGGGTTTCCCTAAAAAACCATGACTAAATCATTTCAACAAGCTTTCAATGCTTTAAAAGAGCATACATGCCTTAGCTACGCCAAAATCGCCACCATGGGAGGCCTTTGCAACGTTGATCACATCATTGTAAAAGCAACGGCTCCGAACAGTTCTCCGTTATCCGACAAATACGTCCACCAATTGCTCCGGCTATTCGCCATTTCTCCACCTTGTTGCCGAGCTTTCTCCCTTGGTTTCGCTCGCCGCTTCGGGAAAACTCGAAGCTGGCGAGTCGCATTAAAATGCTTACTCCTACTCCACCGACTACTTCGCTCGTCGCCCGAAGACAGCCTTTTTCGAACCGAACTATTAATCAATCGGTCCAACGGTTCAATCTCTTTATACCCTTGCAATTTCCGTGACGTTTCGTCATCGGACCCCGAGAGTTTCACCGTGTTTATCCGGTCCTACGCTCGTTTACTCGACGAAATCTCCAACGAAGATAATCATCGCGCCCGCCCCGGACCGCCCGATAATTCGCCGGAAGAAATCGGAAGAGTTCTCGAAGTGTTAGAACAGATTCAAAGTTTGATCGACCGTGTCATCGAATGTAAACCGACCGGGGTCACGGCACGAAACTTCTTGATTCAAACGGCGATGAAGCATATAATCCGTGACAGCTTCGTATGTTACACCGTGTTCAAAAACGACATCGTTTTCTTGCTGGAAAACATGTTCCAAATGCCGACATACCAGTGTTGTGTATCGGCGTTTAGTGTATATAAAAAAGCAGCTTTACAAGCGGACCAGTTATATGAGTTTTATCAATGGTGTAAACTTATGGGTGTATGTGGGTGTTATGAATATCCATTTGTGGATCGAATCCCGTTGTTGCAAATTCAAGCTCTTGAAAGCTTCATTAATGGTATGTGGGAAATAAAGGATGATGATGGTGATCATCAATCACCATCATCATCACCGTTATCATCGACGGCTGAAAAGGTAGGTGATGAAGGTGAAGAAGAACGACAGCCGTTGATTAAGCTAAATGATGATGATGATGATGATAGCTGGGAAGATATATTGGAAGCTTCTGTGATTAATTTCAGTAGCCATGGAAGTGATGAAAAAGATGAATGGAGGATTCAAGTTTACAATCCTTTTGATGGGAAATATGTAAGCAGTGACCCTAATTATCCATGGGGACTTTGACATTTTTCATGACTAGCAGTTACTCAATTTTTTAATGGTTTAATACTTGTTTTGATCCCTTTAATATAGTGAAAATTTTAATTTGGTCCTTTTACTAATTTTTCAGCCATTTTGTTTCTCTCCATTCATTCCGTACATCAAGTTAGTCCATGGACCATTTCCATTAAAAGAAATTACATGTGGCCATTTAAGTCAATCAAATGTAAACACATGAACAATTAATCGAAGTTAAACTCGAAATGGTTTGATAAATAATTTGAAATAAATTAAACTAGAAATGATTTAATTTAGTGATTTTGAACATGATATAATTATATTTAGACTTGTTACTTCTAGTTTGAACTCGAAAATCTAAATTAATTAACCGAACTTAAATCGGATTCAATTTGATTTCATTATTAGAAGTCAACAATTCGAACTCACCCAACGTGAATTCAATTTGATTCAAATTCAAATTTTACTTGAATTATATATGATTTAAACTTGAAGTGATCAGCGCGTAAAATGATTTGAACTCAAACCCGTATGGCTTGAACTCAAAACAACTCGAGCACAACACTTAAAATTGATTTGAACTCCATTGACTCAAAAAATTTTAAAATCTGAATTGATTCGATCCAGATTAACCTAACATATAATAAACTTGACTCGTCAAGATGGCAAATTTGATAAGAGGATAGATTTAAATTTAATAAAAAAATATCTTCAATAACAAAACATATTTTCTTCGGGGTAAAAGTAAAAAGTAAATGTTGGAGCCATAATCTGACCCAACCAAGCATATCAGGGCATTGCCCAATAACTTAGATAAAAATTTTTGAATAATTAAATGATCATTTTATAATTTTTTAAAGTTGAATGATCAAAACGTTAAACATTACAATTTTTAGTCTTTAAATAAAAGGATAACACGCTTCAGCAAACTTAAATTCACGTTCTCTTACATTAACAATAATACCGATGCTAACTGAATTAAGACTTACTCGACCAACCTTATAGTTTTGAATTTTATCATGAGTTGGGCAGTTGGCGTAGCCTTGTCGGCCTAGCCCACTTTAGTTTAATTTTTTTTAACCGTGTAATGAATCATTTGAACGGACTTACCCGAACTAAACTCAGGCTTGAATCTGAATTTTTTTGGAACCGGGCCTTGACCCGGCCCATAAACCCTTCAAGTTTTAAGCGGTGAAGCAAGCAAAAAGAAAAAAACAATGGCGGACATTGAGATGGAGGAAGACCATCCCAGGTTAATTTTACATAATTTCCTCACAGAAGATGAATGCAAGGTTAGAGCCCCAAAATTTCAATCCCAAATAATAATATCGTCAAGTTAACGAATGAATTTTATCGAAAAAAAACCTTTTTTTTTCGAAACAGGAATTGGAGTTCATACACAAGAGCTGTAGTACGATTGGATACAGGCCAAACGTATTTTCAACGACGCTTTCTCATCTCATAGCCACTAATTCTGCTCATCTAATCATCCCTTTTCTTCCCATCAGAGGTTCTCTTGTTTTTTCTTTTAAATCCTTTTTCGTTTTTTTTTTTTTTGCTTTTTCTGTTATTTATTAATCGAAAAAATCATTATTGTTAATATTAGTTTTCGAAATTTTGATTTGCAGATAGGTTGAAAGAGAAGGTAGAGGAGACCTTTGGTTGTGAATATGAGCTTGTTACGGAGTTTACTGGCCTCATTAGGTACCAATTTTGGCCTGAAATTTTTTAAATATGATAATAGTGATATAAAGAATTTTAATTTGTTTGGGTGTAATCGAACCTAGCTGAGCTCAAATAGTGGCAAACTCGAGCTCGACTCGAGATTCAGGACTCGATACTTGGTTTGAGCTTGACTCAAACATCAATTTCTAAGCTTGAGCTACGCTTGAGACATAATTGAGCTACTTGATGAGTTCGATGAAGTTCACTTATCAATTTTAGAATTCAAGCTCGATTAAGTTCACTCATATTTAAGCTCAAGTTTGTTCGTAATTAAGCTCATTTTATATAATAAGGGTAAATATGTAATTTTATAATATAAAATATACTAAAAAGGAAAATGCTCAATTAGGCTCACGAGCCGTTTGAATCAAGTATTACAGTGCTCGGATTCGGTTTGATCGACAGCTTGAGCTTGGCTTGTTAATTATTGAATCAAATTCGAATTTTTTTAGTTGAACTTGAATAGCTTGCGAGCACCAATGTCTCATTTACACTACTTAAACCTATATTACTCGAACTCTAGTGATAGTGTGGGATATGGATATATGTCCAACTATGTTGATTTTTGTGAGTTTTTTCATATATTTCGATGGAAATTTAATTTCTTTGGGTAGTTAAACCTAGGGGATGTAATCGAGCCGAACGGAGCTCGACTTGAAATTCAAAGCTCCTCACTCAAACATCAATTTCTAAGCTCAAGTTTGCCTTGAGACACAATCAAGCTACTCAAGCTCAAGTTCAATTAAGCTTGTTTATCAATTTTCGTACTCAAGCTTGATTAAGCTTATTCATATTTAAGCTCGAACTTATTTGTAATTAAGCTCATTCCATGTAATAAGGGTAAAAAGGTAATTTCACTGTAAAAATATACTAGAAAAGTAAAAGCTCAATTAGGCTTGCGAACCGTTCTAGTCAAGTATACAATGCTCAAATTCCACTCGAGCTCAGCTCAATAACTACAAAATCAAATTCTAGTTTTTCCAAATCGAACTCGAATAACTTGCAAGCACTAATGCTTCATTTACACTATATTACTCGGATTCAGGTGATAGTGTGGGATACGGATATATGTCTGACTATGTTGATTTTTGTGAGTTTTTCATATATTTAGACTGCCTTTGGACATCTCCAAAACCATGTCTGAATATATTTCAAACACGAGTTTTTTTATGCATTTGCTTGTTTATTCACTTTACCCTTGATAAATGTTGTGTGATTACCATACATCATATGTATTTGTAGTTGGAGCAGAGGAGCAAGCATAGGTTGGCATAGTGATGATAACAGGCCTTATCTCAAGCAACGTGATTTTACGGTTTGTGTTCACAGCTTTTTTTTGGGGAATGTCCTTTGCAATTAGTCTTTTGTCAATAATTCTTGTTGAGGGTGTTTTTCTTATTTGTCCAAAGGCAGTCTGTTATTTGAATAGTTACGGAAAGGATTTCGAAGGTGGACTGTTTCATTTCCAAGACGGGGAACTGAAAACAATTGCACCTATGGTCGGAGTAAGTGCGTGTGTTCAATATTTTCTTATGATATGTCTTCTCTTATTAGAATGGTGATGCACAATCAAATTGTTAGTAATATGATTTTGAAATGGATCTACATAAGTTATAAGATTTTGGCATGGATTGTACCCTGATGTTGGACAGGGGTGTGCTTAAATTTTTAACGCTTTTCCGTGTATTTGGAGGGTGTATTTCCATATCCATGTTTGGGACATTTGTCAGACATTGGTACTTTAAGAAAAATGAAGAGTTGGAGCCAAATAGTCTAGGATCATTTAAAATCAGTGAAGAAGATGCAGCCATGTTCCGCTTTATTAGGAATAGAAGCTAGTGAAAAGAATGTTTACTCATTAGTTTAATATACCGTTTGATTGATACTCACCTAGTTATTGCATATCAGGATGCTGTCATTTATACAGCTGACGGCCGCAATACACATTCCGTTGATGAGGTACTTTCGTGATCTCTGTCTCTCTTGTAATATGTGTTTGTGTATATATATTATAGTATCTAGTTCATCTATCAAAGGAAAGTGGATGCCATTCGGCAAGGATGAAGGCAAAGGGGCCCCCCAGAAATTGTAGATTTGCCATTTAACCCCTTAAATTTTTATGAAATTACATGCTAGTATAACAGTAAAATTGCACTTTGGCCCTCCCAATAATTTATGATTTATCTCTAGTCCCCCTAAAGCAATTTTCTGGCTTGGTCCCTGCTATTCATGTTCAATTGGGAAAAGCCGAGTAGCTGCTTAGTGTTCGGCTTGATACTGACTTCTAAGCAGGATTTTTGAGCTTGGATCAAGCAACAAAGATATTAGTCAAACTTGTGCTGCATTATATAAAAACGGGTCCTTTACCTTGTTTCTACACTTTGTTTTTTTTATGTATTAGATTATTTGACAGGTAACTAGCGGAGAACGGCTGACACTTACTTTATGGTTCAGCCGTGATAGTTCCCATGACGAGGATGCTAAACTTATTTTGCTACTTGAAGAAAACGTATTACTCAAGTCTAACAATGTGCCATGGTCATTGCTACCTTTGCCAGCATCAGATAATATGTATTGGTTTTCTCCTCATCAAGCTTCTAATCAGGACATCGGATTCGATATTCGTTTGGGAAGATTACATGCTCTTGGATTTGATGTATATTATTCTCGAGACATGAACTTCGGCTCAGATTTATCCGAACTCCTCATGGAACCAATGCAATTAGCAAGGCGAGATCAGTTGCTTGACCATAAATTTGTCAATGTTCTGCATTCACTTCAGGTATTCTTACTATTGGTATTTTCAGCTTCAAAATTTTGTTAATTATGAGCGATAAAAGAATATTATACGATCGTATTACTGTAATTTAATTTAATATAATTTGACCCCTTTACTTTTACAAGATCATTAATAGGTCCAAATTGATAACACCTGCCACTAAAGTGATGACGTTGATATCTATGAATCTGTTAACACCATTAATATTGTTACTAACCGCAGCGGTTAATAGTGTTATCAATCTGGACTTACTAATATCATCATAAAAGTAAAGGGATCAAATTATACTAAATTAAAGTAGAGGGATTAGATATTAAATTTCGACGTAGTAGAGGGACTAAAACATAATTAGACTCAGATAATCATCTTAACTTCAAATTGCTGCATTGAAGAATCGGTTTCAATAGATCAAGAATGGAAAAGAAGCCATTTAATTTCATTAATATAAGTGTTGCATCGAAAAATGTACTAAGCGTTATGTTACTGGAACTTAGATGTGAGTGTTAGATAGGAGAATATGTTAATCTCTATGACGAACAGGTGGCGCAATTTTATTTTTGGGAAGGATGCAAATCTCAAGCTTTCACAAACGAGGTTCAATCAGGCAACACGGTTCGACTATCACGATCACAATCAGAGAAGATTACTCAGGTGAATTCCGTTTTTCTGAAGGATACTAAACTGGTTGAAACAGTTTTTCAAAGTGCGGGTCAAGGTTATTTCAATTTAGCCACTTTTTCTGCTGCAATCACTGAATGGGAGGATTATTCATGTAAGTTACATAAAGAAATTTTATTGAGCTTGCCTCAATGGAGAGCTCATCAAGCTATTTATAGTGTAAAATTTGATGTGTAGAATCTATGGTGATCTTGTGATGCACATCTTAGGTTATTAGCTATTTTGGATTGTTAGATTTTATAGCCCAAAACTGTTTCTGCTTTGTGATCAAATCAACTAAATCAGATCGGTTTTGTTGGTTAAATCGGTTTAAACCAATTAAGGCTCGTCCCTAGCTGAACAATGAATTTGTGGCTGCCATGTGTCGTGGTCCAGTGAGAACTATGAATCTCACAGCGACTATATTAAGCGTTCATATCACTCGTTCTGTGTCATTTATGGACAAAACTGTGAGGTTCAACGAGCTTGAATGAACATTATCTTGTAGGTTGGTATGAGTAGTGACAATTGGTATCAGAGTTAGTTCTAGAGGTACTAATGATGTGTCGTTGAGGACAATGGACTTTCATTCGAGAGATGTCACGGTCCTAGAGAGGGAGTCGTGAATCATGCATAAGTGTGTAATAGAGTTAGTCTCAGAATATAAGTGTTCCATGCCATATCCTCACTCTGTGAGACATCTTTTGTGGAAAAAAAACCATGAGATCTAATGGGCTGAAACGGATAATACTTTACAGGTTGGTGTGAACCGTGACATTATGCTTTGTGTTCGTCCTGTCCAATTAGGAAGTGTCTTCTACAAAATAAGTTGGACGGCAATCGGCATTGTTTAGGAATTCAGCCATTCCCTTTATGCATCGATAACTATCATCGGTATATGCTATCGGTATTACATTCTTCTCGGATATTTACAGTATCCAATACTCACATTCGAGTCAATGTAATAGTTTCTCACCCTCCCTAACCCATAGGTGAAGGTGAAAAATTACATTTCTCTTGGTTTAATCACGTCCTTGTTGAACACATACCTCATATCCCGATACTAACGCCCGAGCACAATAACACCGTTCCTCTCTAGCCCAAAGGTGAACCCCTGTCTCTCCATATATATATTTAGACTGATATTGACTGAAAGTAATTAGTTTTTCACTCCCTAACCCATAGGTGAAAGGTGGAACACTAAATTTCTCTCTTTAATCATGTCCTTGTTGAACATATATGGTAAAAATATCAAAAATATCATAGAGTTTCTCGTACTAAGAGTTAGATTGTCTTTTGTAATCTCTATTAAAAAAATGGACAAATTAGTCATTATACGTTTGTTCAAAGAGCACATTGATCCTTTCTATTAAAAGTTCATTCATTTGTACGGATAAAAATAGTGGAACTAGTTTTTAACAGTAAAAATGAATGAAATTTTTAACAGAATGATTAGTTTACTATTTGATTTAGCACACAATGATTAATTTGCTCTTTTTGAGTAGATGGGGTAAAATGTAATCCGACTCTTAATAGAGGGGCTTTCATGGTACTTTTACTCACATTCCTCATATCTGATACCTAAGTCATAATAACATATTTCTCTCTCTAACCGATATTCACACCCAAGTTAAAGTAATGCAATTATTCACTCTCTCTCACCCATAGGTGAAAAGTGAAAACTACATCTCTCTCTCTCTGATGTATACGCCCCTTCCTTTTAGAAACAGGTAACGTTATATTGTAAGAAAAAGTGATACAGTCTCTTTTTTAACTTTATATATATGTATGTATGCATATAAATGTGAGTATATATATTTTGATTGCAATATATATAGGGAATGCTTTTTGTCTGAAGACTGGTTTAGGGAAAGAGGGTGCTGTGCTTCATGAGTGAGAAAATTGTTTTGGAGCTTTGTCCCCACATGCTGCATTTGCTGACATTCTTTTGTATATAAAATTTTTTCGGTTTTAAAAGAAAATGGTCCATTCTTTTTATTAAAGTTAAAGAAGATTATGTTTATGAAAATAAATCCATTAATCAATAAATAATTGCAGATAAGATGGCAGAATCAAGGGATATATTATATCATGAATAAAAGGAATTAAGTATATTATCTAGTTTTGGATTTGAATACAGATGTGTTTTTGAAAATTCGGAAAAATTCAAATCTCATTGATATTTTGTATTTTTAATAATTTTTATCGAAAATAATATTGTATAAGAGTGAATATTTAGTATATTGATAAATTTTTTTTGTTTTTAAGTAGTTTTAAGAAAACTCAACTCCGAAATTTTACTGGATAAACAAATCATTGTATTTATGGTGTCAAATATAAATAATTTTTTAAAACATATAAAATAGCATAAAGAGAATTTGGTTTTCAATCTATTAAATTATTAATTTTATTTTATTTTATTTAAATTATGATATTAATAAACCAATAATAATATGACATGTGTCAACTTTTATACATTTTCTTTGAATGAAATAAGATGCAATTAATAATTTAAACATTATTATTAATAAAAAAATACTAAATAAGAAAACAGTATAATCAATTTTGTAGTGTAGCTTAAATAATTACTATGGGTACATAAAAAAGTAGATCAAAACAGATCTATTTATTTAGCAATAAAATTAAATAAAAATAAAAATAAATTAAAAAGAAAAAAAATTAGTGTTGGGCAGGCAGAGGCACATAGTGCATGCTTTTTCAAACAGATGAAATGAAGAATTGTTTTTAGTAGAAAAATGGTCCCCTCTACTATGTTCTTCATAATCGAGGAAATGAGCTTCTTTTTTCCACTTTCAGTTCATTCTGTTTGTTTTATTGTTTATTTATAGGATTCTGTCTTTGGATAAAAACCCTCATTGCTTGGACTCAATCCAATTAAATTTTGTTTTTATTTAATTTATAATTAATTCTAGTTTATTACGATTTTGAATTGGTAAAAATAATATCAAAATTATTTTTCAATAAATATTATATAAAAGTTCTTGCTTTTTTTCTTGAAAAATTTAATTTTTTTGAAAAGTTTGTAAAAACTATCGTTTTAGTCCTTTAAATATTTACAAAATTTTAAATTAATTTAATAGTAAAATTGATTTTGACCCTTTTAAAATATAAAATTATGTCCATTTCAAACTCAAAATTTTACAGCTTAATCCCTTGAAAATTGTAAAGTTCGACTAAATTATATTTTAGCTCTCTTCAAAGATTTGCAATTCAAATCCGGTCCCTCCAAATATATATATATATATATATATAACTTTGCCTCTACTTTCATATACGTTAAAGAAAAATAACTTAGATGTTTTGATTCTTCATTTACTTAATGTTGTACACATAGACAAACGTAGATCTATTAATAATCTCAATACACGAAAAATAAGAAAAATTAAATATACTCATATTAAATACATATTCGACATTTTCCCAAAGTGAAATGCATTTCTCAACTCTTTTCTTCAAGCCGAAATTCGAATATTGAATTGGTCCAACGTATTTTTTAAAAATAATTCAATATAACTGTACGAACTAATTAGATTCAATCTCGTATTTTTTTAAGAAATTATAGATTTTCTTCATTAAAGAAAACTTCAAATTTAAAACAATGTACATAAAGGATCTCAACATGCTAGCACTAGATTATGAAAGCCTGGGTTACAAATTTTCTTGGATTTTCCCTTTCCTGCATAAAAGGGAAAATTTTCAATTTTCTCAACTCTCCAAATGCATTGAAAAAAAAAAGATGGGTAATTTTTTTTGGTAAATGAGTTAAGCTTTGTCAAGTTGTTGAAGCATTTGGGAACCGGTAAGAGTTGGAGTCGGGATCGGGATCGGAGGGAGAGACGGTTTTCCGATACGAGGCTCCACCGTTATGTGGTTGTCGCGGGTGAGCGTGTGTTGCCTTTTACGCACCGCTCTTACCAGTGGCTCCATCATTGCTGCCACCCCAATTCCGTTCACCGTTTGTGGTTGTTCTGATCTCTTACGCGAACTCTCTCCGACTACCATTTCTTCATGCCCTTTTCCATCCTTCAAAAACAATACATATTTTAGATATGAAGAAAATTTGATAATGATACTTAAGGCAAATATGTTCATATTTGGATTTGAGTGTCGAATATGAATATTTCAATATTTAATAGCCACAATGTGCTACAACTATACCAAAATCGAGTCAGGCCAAACCCCAAACGGAGGGGAAAGGATATTGTAACCCTACTTTCTCTATTTACAATACTCAAAATTGAAATTTTATTTAAGAGATATTGAGAATATATATAAATGGTTAATATTTTAAATAAGTCATATTGTGCTACTGAGTATATTGGAGTTGAATCGAGTCGAATTAGATTCCGAATGAGAGAGAGAAAAGCTCTTTTAATGCCAATCTTCACCCTGACAATACTCAAAACCGAAACCTTACTTAAGAGATGTGAATATTGCCAAAAAAAAAAAAAGGAAGAAGGGTGAGGTTGCCTTTGAATTTTGTTAGTATATTTAATTAAGTCCTTATACATTTATTAAAACAAATAATCCATTAAACTTTAATTGGTAACCAAAGAAGCTCTTAATCTTTTTTTAACTTGTATCCAAATAAGCATCTATACTGCAACTTATACCTAAATAAAATTCTCAATATAAATCATTATTTAAGGGCTAATTTAAAAACAAAATATACGGGTTTATTTGAGTTACAAAAAAGTTTAGAAGCATATTTTTAAAAAACTAGTTTAAGGGCTTCTGTAGTAATTTGACCTTTTAATGATTTGTATAAACCCTTAAAACCAAATAAGCTCTTAATCTTTAACTTGTATCTAAATAAGCCTCTATCCTTTAGTTTAAACTTAAATAAAATTCTTAATATAAATCATTATTTAAGAGCTAATTTAAATACAAATCAAAACATAAGGGTTTATTTGAGTTGCAACAAAAGTTTAGAGGCTTATTTTTAAAAAAAACTAGTTTAAGGGCTTCTTTAGTAATTTAACCTTTTTTAATATCTTGTTTAAAAAAAAATCTAAATATGGTTTTAAAAATAACATAGTAACATACATTGATGGACGAAGCAGCTGACATTGGGCATTTAACAGGACGATCTTCATCTTGTGGTTCCATAGGATGTTCAACGGGCCAGAAATCAACGTCGAACTCCACCGCATGCGGCTGCCGGCGAAAGTCCAAGTCCATACCACCGTCGATTCTAGTCTCCCAGCTCCGGTGACTCCCCTCTACCGGTAATACTTCACTTTCCTTTCTTTCCTGAAACCAAAACAAACGCACACCGATTCAAAGAGAGGCCATTAATACAGCAATTTCGTAAAAGTTTGAATCAAATTCGAGGCCAATTTCTCCATTTAAAAGAGAGGAATGAAAGGAGGCACTTACGAAAACATCGAGAGAGGGGAATTGGGGAGAGAAATACGGTGTTGAGCTCATGCCAGACGCTGAGGAAAATCTTACTTTGTATCAGTGAAAGAGAGAGAAACGGAAAGTAAAAGGGGAAAATTAAAAAAAAGAAGAAAAAGAAGAGAAAGGAGAGCATGAAAAGACGAAGAAACAAAGAGAGAGAGAGAGAGAGAGAGAAGGGCGTGTGGGATCGGCTGTACAGTGAAAGACCATGAAAGGTTACCCGCACCATACATGTACATATAATATATATATATACTTAGCTTATTACAATTGAGGAAAATAATCATCTAAATATTTCATAAAATATTATCATTAAAATTAAATATAAATTTGTTCGAAATAGCAATGTTGAGTGAACAAATGTTATACAACCGGATTGATAATCGAATTGATTAAGTTATCGATTAATCGATCTAATTGATATGTTGAGTTCGATCAAATAAATTATTAAAAGATTCATAAAAATATTAAAAATATAAAAAATTTGATTCAACCGTCCGGTTCAATCGGTCCATACCAGTTCTTAGGTCAACTGATTAAATGCCCTATTTTAGACCAGTATCTTGGCTAGATCCGATTTGACTAGTCGGTCTAGTCCCGTTCAAACAACCTTGATTTTGAGTTTAAATTTCATCATATATATGTATTTTCTTTTAGATTTGATATAAAATTGTAAAAAAAAATAAAAATACTCTCAAAATAATATTTAGTGCTTTGTAAAAAAAGTTTTTCGATACTTCCACAATTAAAGGCGAGTGCATAGGTAAGTTAGTTATTGAATTATACTACTTTTTTAATTAAATTTTATCTCAATTTATCCAAAATAATATCATCCGATAAGAACATGACACATGGCATATTTTTATTGGATGTAGTACTCTCTTTTTTTATAAAAGTAATAGTTTAAGAACCGCTTACAATACATGTAGGTAAATTAGTTCTTAAATTATATCTCAATTTCTTTTATAAAAAGTTATCTCAATTTATCCAAAAATAATATCATCCGATAAGAATATGACACATGGCATATTTTTATTGGATATCATACACTTTTTTAGATAAAATGAGATAAAATTGATATTTTAAAAGTCATTATAAAAAAAAAAGAAAGAACCAATCTTGGAATTGAAGAATGTATGTTGATGGATGAATCAGGTGGAATGATTGGGTTGATGTAATCAAGTTGATTGGATCAGTTTTCCATATTTGAGTCGAAATTAATAAGTTTATATTGATGTAATTTAACGGAATCAAACTTAAGCTTAAGTTAAAAAAAAAAAAAAGTTGAAGCTCAAGTTCGAATTAAAATTTGAACCTCAAATTTCGACTCGTGTTCAATAAAAAAGTTTGAGCTTGATTCGATATGCAAATTAAGGTACATGCTTGACCTTGATTTATTAGGGTCAATTAAGCTTGTTTGCCTAGAAAAAAATTAGTTTGTTTCTCGTGCTTACTTATGCTTGAGCTCTCTTAATTAGTGTTGATTGAACTTATTTTTAACTGTAGAAATGGATGAAATTTTTAATAGAAGAATCAATTTGTTCTTTGATTTAACATACATAGACTAATTTGCTCATCCGTATTCTGTAGGCCCATATTGGGCACGAGTTTTATGAATTAACACAATTTTACGATGATATGTTACATATAATTATATCAAATCAAAGAATAATGAACTTCAACGCACTCAAACCCACGACCTCCTGACAAACAACAATACCGATACCAATCGAGTTGAGACTCAATCGGCGAATTCAAAAAATTTGTAGATCTACATGATAGATGTGTATTTTATATTTATAAAATTAGAGTTATACCTTTATTCAGATATATATTTAGAAAAAAAAGAATTCAACTATAATTTATTTATTTTAAAATAAATATTAAATAAAAAATTCGAGTATCATATAAAAATATATATAATTCTTTTGTTAGCAAACTTCAAATTTTAACTTTTTTTTTCTTTATTTATTTATTACTTTGCTAGATCTCTCTATATGTCTCTTTTTCTTGGGGAGCTTTTTCTCTTTTTTAATTTTTCCCTTTTCTTTTTTGGGGTTTACTCTTCTTTTATTGCTTTTAAGAAACGGCAGCTGTAGTTAGGTTGAAAAATCTTTCAATTCCCCACTTTTTTGCTTTTTTTTTTGTTCTTGGGGGCCATGCACAACTTGTAAAATTGATCAAAAACATGATAATTTTAGACACGACACGAATATAGTATAGAAAAATCGAATTAATCCGGATTTGATTTATCTTGATTCGAGTAGAAAAAAATTGAGCCATGACATAATCAGACCTATAGACATTTCATCCCTTACCTTAAACCTTCCCACTTACTCGACCGAATAGTGTCACAACCTTATTTTAATATGTTTTTGGCCCGAAAATCCAAGTAAAATATTAGCATAATATCAAATTTAGTTTTCAATATTTATATTTTTCTGTCAATTTCACCTTAATATTTTAAAAGGAGTCAAATTTAACCATCAACATTTCAAAAAGAGTCGAATTATTGTTTTTAATGTAAATACTGATTAAAACATTAAATTTTTAAACAGGACAGCCTGCATAACAATCCACGTGTATTTCATGCTTTTTTTATGAACTTTTATTTTTATTTTTTGAATTTTGAATTTTTTATTTTTGAATACTTTTATTACATTCCCATTAACTATTGTCATGTCAACAATATCTTTAAAAATTAATGTTTTAGTTAGCATTTCTATTAAAGAAAGAAATTTGACTCTTTTCGAAAGGTTAATGATCAAATTTAGCTTAAAAATAATAATTGCTAAATTAACAAAAAAAATGTAAACATTGATAGCTAAATTTGACATTAGACTTAAAAAAAATCCCCATCTTGATAACATTTTAATTATTAAATTATAATTCAAACCAAACTAGACATGTTCATGGGTCGGGCTACCCACTCAAGCCCGAAAGCCCGTACGAAATTTGAGAGGATTTGGGTAAAAATATTAGGCCCAAAAAATAAGCTTGGGTGAAAAAAATAGGCCCATTTAAAATATGGGTTAGCCTCGAGCTTGAACATTCAAAGCGCGAGCCCGACCCGACTTGACCTATTTTTAAGTTTATAATATATTATATTATATTATATTTATATATTATGTAATTTAGAACACATTAAAAAAATAAACCTATACTAAATGTAAAATATTACTCTAATGTAAATACTAAAATAATGTTAAGATGACTATATAAAAAATTTCAATGAATAAAAATATATAAAATTATTAAAAATTAAAATAATATAATATAAATATATATATTTTTAAGAATTAAAAAAATAATATGGGTGGACCCTAAAATGAGTTTTGATTAATTTTCTATAAATATAAACGAGTTTGGGCAAAATTTTAAGCTCATAATTCGAGTTGAGCTGGGCATGAACAAATATAAAATATATTAATATCATGTTTAGACTCGGCCTATGAACGCATATATATATATATATAAAATAAAAGGACACAAAATCCAAGGGATAAAAGAGACAGAAATAAAAGCATAGAAGGCCTTTCTTTTTCACATTTTTGGCTCTAAAATAAGCACTGGCATGTATCCGTTGCTTCATTCCGTTGTAATCAATGTTAAAAGTGTGCTCAGTAGCTTCTATGGTTACGTCAGTTTTTATTCAAAGGGTAACAAATTTTGAAATTCGGAATTATTCGAATATATAAACCTGTTTAAAGATCGGGTCATTTGAACTTGGTCGAAGCTTAAGTATAAATAGTTTAAGACCATACAATAGCCCACCCTGAATTTGAGTGGTCTCGACTTATGAATATTTTTAATTATTCTATTATCAGTCTCCATTTTACGAGTTAAGTTCGAAGTTGGATTTCATTTCGTTTTGGGAAAAAAATAACGAAAATAGGTTTATTCTTTCCCCCCAAGAGTTAATTGCACTATACGTCCTCAAACTTTAAAATATTATAATTACATCCTTAAACTATTGAGGTTATATCAATAAAGTCCTTCCATTAATAGAATAGTTAATTTAACCATTATGAGATGTCAAATCTTACGTGGCATTGTTTAGAATGAAAATTTTAATGAAAAAAATGAATTATGCAAAACGGATGTTATAAATATCTTGTTTTGAGGTTTTCAAAGTTTTTACAAAAGTTTTATCATTCACTCTATCTCTTCTTCTTTTTTAGTTTTAACTTTTAAAAGTTTGCGGTAATATTTTACTTTTCTTTAAAATTTTCATTTTAAATTATGTCACATAAGATTTGACGTGTTATTTAATGGTTAAATTAACGATTTTAATGATAGGACTTTATTGATATAACATCGATAATTTGAGGATGTAATTAGAACATTTTGAAGTTTGAGGACCAATTTAGAATGAAAACTATAGTTTGAGGATTTCTAGTGCAATTAACTCTTTACCCAATTATCTATTGAACTCGACGCCTAATAAGTTCAGTTTAAGGTTTGGTTTGAATTTTTTGGGTTAATTGTACTAGATGTACTTGAATTTAAAATATATCTTCAATCTTCCAAGCATTCTATTCAACATCATCGGTCGTGAAGTCAAAAATCTTTTTCTTACAGGCCATAATTGAATTATAAATGTTTGGGATATCAAAATGCAATTTCATTGTTATATTAACTTAATATTTTATAATTTCTCTAGGGTTTAAACAATAAATTTACCATTTGTGTGGTGGTAAGGGGAGGCCTTTGCTTGGTCCGTAGCACCAATTAGGTCTTTCAATTAGCCTATCCCAAAATGCAAATTCGTCACTGTATTAACTTAACATTTTATAATTCTCTAAGGGTTAAACAATAAATTTACCATTTAGGGGGAAAGGGTGGGTTGCTTGCCAAGTCCTTTCATGAAACATATTTAAAATATATGTTGCATAGACAACATAGATTTGACGAGTTAAAAAAGAATGAAATAACCCTCATAAATTTTATTAGCACAATTTGTTTTTATAACGTCAAATCCATGCGATGTACATGTAGTATGTACATAAATATTTATAATTTGATCCATATGCTTTAAATATGCTCTACATTACGTGTATAATTGTACCAATTAATAAAAGTTCATGTATCAAATTACACATTAGATCGAAGTTAATGGATAAATTTGATATTTATCCCAAAATTTATTTTCAAAACCTTAAAACTTTTCCCATTTGTTACTAAAAGAACAAAAAGCTAAATAACAAAAGATAAGCATGAAATATATATGGCAAACATGCATGTAATAAACTTTATCAAAATATGATTTTAGTCTCGATTTTTATAATATCATTAGTTAATTCAAATAATTAATGATATTAGCTATTTTAAATAAATTGTTTGATACGGACCGCTTCCAACTCGAAAAACCCATGTCAACATGATGACTATGAGAGGTGTGTTTTATGAAAAAAAATCCGCATTAGTAATTTAACCAAAAATGGTTAATAGTGTATTATTTAAACTAATTAATAACATCATAAAAATTAATGACCAAATGTCAAATTGAAATATAAGGATTAAATAAAAAATTTGAGCATAAAAAAATCACAATTTGACCAATATATATTATACAAATCTCAAAATATATCGCAACAATTCGTCGAGTGTTCATGGGTTAGGTCGAAGTTCAACACTTGATGGTATCTCAAAATATATAGTGGCAAATGATAGATACACAAGAAATCATTGGGTATTCATGGGCTGGGCTGAAGTAGGTATTTAACACCGAAGTTGATGATTAGACTGGTAGAAAGACATGAAACACTTCAATTCGAGGATTTGATCGGAAAGTTATGAAGTTTAAGGAGTAATTTAGATCTCATTCCATTGTTTGAGGACATTTAATGAAATTAACCTTTTTACATTATTATAGACAGATGGCAGATAGACAAGCAATCTTGCCAAACCATTTGTCACTAATATACATTTAGCCGGCAATATAAACCATTTCACCTCAACACGTCCTTTTTTTAAAAATAAATATATATTATTTTTAAATTTGTTGACCCAAAAATATAAAAAAAATAACAATAATTACGTAAAAGGGCATTTACAAGCTGGAAATTAAAATTTTAAACCTAAAATAAATAGAAAAAAAAACAGCTTCAGAAACTTCAATTCGTAGTTGGTTTTCGCCTTCCTCTTCTCTGAGAACAAACATTTAGCGACGAAAATTGAAGAAAAGAAAATTAAATTATGGGGTTATGGAAGAAGGTCACTGGCATTATTAAAGATAAGAACAGCATAGTTTGGGCTAATTTTTCTGGCAAAAGTTCGTTTCGGAATCCCGATCTCGAGACCTCCATCATCAAAGCCACGAGCCATGATGAGTATCATATTGATAAAAGGAATGCTCAAATTGTGTTCTCGTGGATACGAGCGTCGCCGATTAGTCTTCGTCCTCTCGTTTGGGCTTTGTCTAGGAGAATGGAGAAGACTCGGAGTTGGGTCGTTGCCGTTAAAGGTTTAATGTTAATGCACGGTGTGTTTTATTGTAAAGTTCCCGCCGTCGAAAAGATGGGGCGGTTGCCATTCGATTTATCGAGTTTCACCGACGGGGATACAACTTCGGGAAAGACATGGGGTTTCAATGCTTTTGTACGTGAATACTATGCGTTTTTAGACCAACGAGCCCTCGTTTTGTCGGAAAAAGACAATCGAAAAGCCGATGATCGTTCGCCGATGGCGCAACAACTGTCGAAACTACAAAAATTGCAATCTTTGCTAGATATGTTGCTACAAGTCAAGCCACGAGCTGAAAACATGAAACTCCCATTGATTCTCGAAGCTATGGATTGTATCATTATTGAGATATACGACGTTTATAGCCGGATTTGCGCCGAGATCACCAAGGTGCTGTTGAACATATACTCGGTCAAAAAACCCGAAGCAGCGACGGCATTGAAGGTTCTCCAAAAGGCGATGACACAAGGCGAGGAACTTTCATCGTTTTTCGACTCTTGTAAGGAATTCGGTGTCATGAATGCCAACGAGTTCCCCACGGTCGCTCAGATCCCGAAGGAAGAAGTCGAAGAACTCGAGAGAATCGTCAATTGGGCTTCAGATACGACCTACGAAGATTCCATCGGGGATTATAGTATCGAGGAAAATGACGAAACGGCGGCCATTGTTGAACACAAGGAAGCTTTGAAGACAGTAATAACAGATAAATGGGTGGTTTTTGATGAAAATTTAAAGATCAATGAAGAAAAAAAAAATAAAAATTTTTCATTTGCTGAAGAAACTGCTGCACTCATTGAATATGTTCCAGTTTATAATTCTCATCGACAAGAAATTCCAGATTTAATTAGTTTCTAGCAGTAACCAGTTTATTTAGGAAAAAGAAACTTTGTTTTTCATTACATTTTCTTTATTTTTCTAACTATTTTCGTGAAATTTTCTATGTATATATTATATGGTAATGCAGACTTATATATATATATATATATTATCTTTTGTATTTTGGTTTGTTTGTCAGTGTTTTAATTAAATAGATTATGATGTATATATGTTTGCATTTATTTTCTTGCAAGATCGAGGGAAAACATGCAAAATAATTTTTTTAGAATTAAATTGTAATTTTATCATTTTTGGAGAGTTAATGTGGAATTTAATCTTATACTCATTTATAATTTTATAAAATATAAAAGGACCAATGTGATATTTTTTTTTATTTTAGGGGGGCTTTGGCTCGTGCTAGTCCCCTTATGCTATTCTTGTTGATGAATGGACGAAACTATAACCACTAAAGAGCTTTACACATGGGACCTGAACCATGATTTTACCAATGATGTTTGAATCAGACTAAATTAACTGGTTGAATTGGAAATCGATTCAAAGATGGTATTAGATCAGTTGAATTACAGAATTGAGTTTTTTTAAATAAAATTTTAATATTTTTAATCAAATCAATGATCTAATAAATTCGATCACCGATCCAATTCTAAAAACATTGGGTTTCACCAATTCAAGCGTCAAGAGGCCCCCACAGCTCCTTTTTTAGAGTCAATAGATAAAACTTTGAAGATGCGCAAGGTTTTTATGGTCGCTTTTCAATGTAACACTCAAAGAGAACATTTCTTAAGTTGTGTGATGTTTCGCACGTGAACAAAATTTTTAATTGATTTGATTTGAGATTAAATCACTCAAAACGAAATCCAGAAAACTCAATAGGACTTTAATCCAGTTGAGCAGAGATTGAATAGTGACAAATTCAAACTTGATTAAAAATTTGAGGCTCGATACTCGACAAACTTGACCGAGTATCATTTTCTAAATTCGAGCTCCTTTCGATATGTAATCGAGCTACTTGAGCTCAAGCTAGAATTAAAATTTTGCATACACAAATTTTTAGGTCCTATTATAGAGATTGCTTCAAATTAGTCCCAATGCTATTAAATGAATTAATTTAGTCCCTATATTAGTAAAAAATAAAATAATGATTGGAGTTAATATTAAAGTTTTTATGTTTCTGCAAATAAAATTTTTATTTGGAATTGAACTGTAAATAAAAATAAATTTCATGTTATTTTTAAACATTAAGTGTTATCTCTATTAAATTTTAGCTTGATTTAATTTTTTTATTAATTCGATGATTAAATTGATTCATTTAATAGATTGATCTGCACCGACTTCTATAATAAAGGAACTACTTTCACCCAAAATTTTATATTAATTTAACTCAATAAATAATGATTTTTATAGATGATATAATAAGATTTAATTATTTTTAAATGACTTTTACAATAGTATTAATGAGTTTAAGGACAATTTTTCCATTTATAAAATTATAATTCAATCCAAATCAATTCAAATGTAGATAATCATTTTAAGTCAAACCTATTTTAACCCAAATAAATAATCTAGCTTTTGAACAAGTCTATCTCAATTTATTTATTAACTCCGATTTAGTGATGAATATTAAAATACTCACTTCAATATGGAATATTATATATATATATGAGTTGATATACAATTTGGTACTTAAGTTTAGTATATCAATGTTTAATTTGATATTTGAGTTTAGTTTTAATGTTCACTTTAGTATCTGAGTTAAGTACTTGAGTTCGGTTTCAATATTCAATTTTGTACCTAAGATCTTTTTTTGGTTCCAAGTAAATATCTATGGTTTTTTTACTAGAGCAAACGTGCCAAACATTCATTGGGCCTAATGATGCCGTTTTGTTTGAGTATCAAATTGAACATTAAAACTAAACTTGAAACAAAAAAAAAAATTCAAGTACCAAATTGAATATTGAAACTAAACTCAGATACCAAACAATATATTAACCCAATATAAATCTATAAAGAATGAATGTTATTTTTTGTGGGAGCGTAGCTAGGGGGCTTGCAGGGCCCCGACCCCTTAAAATGGAAAATTTGTCATTTAAATCTTTTAAAATTTTAAATTAATAAAGGTAAAATTGCATTTTAAGATAAAATTTTGGTCAAATCCTTTTAAAAAAAATTTTCTGCTTTGAGCTAAGTCATCTTCCACTTCCGCTTTCCAATTCAATTGCTTAACAAAGGATGAAAACTTAATTGCAGAAAACGCGTCTTCTTCACCTAAAAAATCCTCAGTTGTGATCATAGGAAGCTCTAAGAAAATAAAATACGAGTGTATTTTCAAAATGTTTTGCTAAATATAAAAGGTTAAATTCTGTTATTAGTCCCTGCATTTTAGGGAAGTTATGAATTTAGTTCATGTGCTTTAATTTGATTAATATTAGTCCTTGTGCTTTTTGAATTGGTCAATTTTAATCCTGACTCAAACTGTAGCACTTAAATCCATTTGATTAATTCAATTACTAGTCCTATACTATGCATACAATTGTAGATTTAGTCCAGGCTCTTCAATTCGATCATTTTAAGTTCTTATATTTTTCGAATTTTAAAATTTCAATATTTATGTAAATAACAATTGTTAATCCATTAACTAGATTTTAAGAGAGTAATATGTGGAAATAACAAGCTAACATGACATGACACATATGATAATATGTTTGTCACCTCAGTTTTTTGGTCACCGGCCGTTAAATTATTAACGGGAAGCTAGCTTAGTAACTTTTAAAATTGTCATTATAGCAATTTTAACCCTCTACATTTATACATTATATCAATTTAGTCTTATTCTAACGAAAAGCAAAACTCTAAAAAAGACCAAATTACACGATGTGTAAATGTTAAAGGTTAGTTATTTTAGAACAAGACTAAATTGACACAATGCATAAATATTGAGGGTTAAAATTATTATTATTCCAATTTTAAAAGCTGCCGCATCATGCGATTTAACGTCTGATGACCAAAAAGGATAAAATAAAATAATTAAGTGACTATTTTGTAACTTTTCATAATTATATGACCAAAAAAGAAACTTACCAATAGTTCAGTGACAAATGATGTAATTTACCCTATATTGAAAAGTATTTAAAAAAAAAAGATGCCTTTCTTGGAAATTTAATTCATCAGCAAAAATTTGACTTCACCCTGGTCTTCCACTTCAACTTCAATGGCGGAAGCATACTTTTTTAGTGTAGAAAACGCGCCTTGTTGATCAAAACTGGAAAAAGAAATCCCACATCGAAAACTTTGTTGTCTTCTGCAAATCATTCAACGCAGTAAATCCCACTGCAAAACAACCAAATCAAAATTTATTCAATGGAAAAACTAATGTCAGCTCTGGTTTTTTTGTTGCTCTTTTCACTCTTCAATGGAACCGAATCAAGAAAAGATCCACCACCGATTTGTTCATCATCGTGCGGTGATTCACTCGAAATCCGCTACCCCTTCCGATTACCCAACGATCCATTCACATGTGGCGATCCCGGTTTCGAGCTTCGCTGCGAAAACAACAAGACGATCATGAACTTCCATGGCGGATTGTACTACGTGAAGGGAATTTCTTACGACGATCACACGATTCAACTCGTGGACGTCAATTTTGCCGACGACGGAAAGTGCAGTTTACCGAATAGATCGTTATCGACCGACGAAATCTTAATGGAAGACCGGTACCCGGGATTGGTTAATTTTACTTATTCGTACACTTTGAACTATGTTCGATGCTCGGACAGTTCGGTCAGTTCGGTCAATAACAGTATGGTTCCGTGTTTGACTCGGAATTCGTCTCATGTTTATGTTAATGTTACGAATTGGTCTAGTTTGACCTCATACGATGTTCCGAAGACATGTAAGGTTATTGCGATGGCGCCGGCGTTTTATGAAGAATCAGTGCCGGTGAACCCTTCGTATGAAACGGTGCTGAAAATGCAACAATCAGGGTTTCAGATGGTATGGTCAGTCGAGTGTCGGGATTGTAGAGCCAAGGGTCGGGGATGCGTTTATAAATCCGCGGATACCACTTTTCTCTTCGAATGTGAAAAAGAATATGGTAAGTACTTTTTTTTTAAGTTTTTCGGTTAAATGAGATATTAATTTGGATATAAAAAATTTGGGTCGATTTTGTTTGGCTCGAGTTATGTAGCTCGACCTTCAAACGGATTGCATTTAAGTTGGTGCTTGACTTAGATAATTCGTAAATTTGATTGAAATTGGATTAATTATTGTTGAATTTGAGTTTAAGTTTGAGTTCGAGTGGTTCAAGATAGGTTCATAGATTCTAAAATGGTAAAAACACTAGTTTAGTCCTTCCAA
This sequence comes from Gossypium raimondii, assembly GCF_025698545.1. Lineage (NCBI taxonomy): Eukaryota > Viridiplantae > Streptophyta > Magnoliopsida > Malvales > Malvaceae > Gossypium > Gossypium raimondii. Next base: position 335,625 of record NC_068568.1, read on the forward strand.
AAATTATGAGGTAAACTATATTAGTAGTTACCCAATTATGGTTTTTTTTCTTGTGTGGTCACTCAATTGTTAGTAAATTTTTTTGCGGTTATTCAATTATAAAAAGTTACAAAATGGTCACTCAACTATCCAATTTTTTCGTTTTGGTCATCCAACTATATTGGATTTTTTTAGTATTTTCATTTTTACGTTAGCCAATTGGTGACAAAAAAGACAACTAAATAGTTGAGAGACCATTTTGTAACTTTTTATAATTAGATGACAAAAAAAACCCATTAATGGGTAACCTCCACTATAATTTACTCAAAAAAATCTAATTATGTAGCTCGAGCTACAAACTAGTTGCATTTAAGTATGTGCTTGACTCGGATAACTCATAAACCTATTTGAAATTGGACTAGTCATTATTGAACTTGAGTTCGAGTAGCTCAAGATAAGGCCTTGAGCTTCTAAAATGGTAAAATATTAATTTAATCCTTCTAAAAATTATAAATTTATAAGCTAATACGAAGGTAAATTGTATTTTTGACCTCCAAACAATTTATAATTTAATTTTCTCTTTGCTAGAAATGGTGAAATGTTGATTTAGTCCCTATATAAATTATGAAGTTATAAGTTAATATAATTGTAAAATTACATTTGAACACTCTTATAAAGTTATAATTTAATTCTACTCCATCCCTATCGGGATACACAATGAGTCAAATTCGAGTATAGGAATTAAACTCGTTTTCTTAGTAAAAACAAATGAAGCTCAAACAATTCGACTTTTATCTCAAATTGAGCTCAAGATTTAAAAGTGGAATTTGATCGAATTCGAGTTGAACTCAATATCTGAACTCGAGTTAAACTCGGGTTTTTCAACATTTGAATCCTGATATTAATGATATTCTTCATTTCTAATGCAGATTATAATGCCGAACTTCGAAATATATACACCGTTGTTGCAGCTATGTTTCTTGCCGGTATTTCTATACGACGCTGATATGTGCCTTTTTCTTTATAAGAACACATGACAACATCCTAAACCCTGTTTTCTTTTTTCTTTGTTGTAGCAATCATTGGGTTCGTCAGATTCATCCTTCTTCCACTGGTTGTATTTTCTTTCATTCTCCACAAGTACTTGTCTACAAACAAAGATTACAGGTAAATTCGATTATTCGTATAGTACTCATTTTGAGCAACTCGTGAGCTTAACCGAACTTTTTTTTATTTTTAACAATCAAAATTGTGTATGGAAAAGTTTAGTTCGAGCTTAGAGTATAAGAATCTGAGTAATTAATTAGGGAAAAGTACACTCAATGTCATTAAACTGTTAATAAATTTACGTTTTGGTCACTCAATTTCAAAAAGTTACAAAATGGTCATTGAACTATCCGAAGGTTTTCATTGAAGTCACTAAGCTGTTAAAATTGTTGTTATATGACCTTCTCTATTCATACTGCTTGCACCAATAGAAAATTCTTCTTTCCCTTCTCTCCTACAGTTAGGATTTTCTTTTATGAAACAACTTTGAATTTTACAAACCAAAATTCAAACAACATTCTTCCTTGATCTCCAACACTAACTATCAGATCAACTTGGATCTAAGATATGTTTTTCTATTGATCTATCGTATTGATTGTCGAGTCGTCACTTGGAGTTTACTAACTGAACTTTAAAAATAAAAACTTAACAACCCGGTGACTTAAATAAAAACTGTCAAATAGTTCAATGACTTAAATGAAAACTTTTGAATAATTCAATAACAATTCTTTTATAACTTTGGGTGTAATTTACCCAATTAATTAAGCAAAGCTCGCACAATTTGACCTGTGTTTAAAATGTTCTATATTTATATAACTTTTGACCAATAAACAATTTGCATTACATAGATTTTGATATATTCTTTTATCGATCTCGTGCTTGTGAATCCAGGGACGAAGGCAAAGGGGTAGACAATGGCCTCCCCCCCTAAAATAATAGATTTTTCATCTAGTCCTTAATTTTTTATGAAATTATATATTAGTATAATAGTAAATTTGCACTTTTAACCACCTAAATAATTTATAATTAATCTCTAACTCCCTAAAGTAATTTTCTGGCTTCATCCCTGCATAAGTCATATTCTGTTATATTTTCCGAACCATATAATGGTATCGTGTTTCCTGTTTAATTACAGGGAAAAGTCTTCAGATATTCAGCAGCCATTAACACCAGAAAGGTACAATTACACAGATATACTTTCAATGTCAAACAATTTCAAAGACAAAATAGGGGAAGGCTGTTTTGGTACAGTTTACAAAGGACAACTTCATGATGATTACACCATTGTTGTTAAAAAGCTTGAAAGCTTCAAAGTAAGTGAAGAACATTTCATCAATGGTGTTTCAAGAATCAGTGGGATTCAACATCCCAATTTGGTACCGATACTAGGGTTTTGTTCTGAGGGATCGAAACATGTTCTTGTTAACCAATACATGCCTAATGGATCTCTCGACAAGTATGTTGGAAATTCGGATTCGTTTAGTTGGGAGAAAGTCTGGGAAATTGTGCTCGAAACTGGGCAAGGGATCGAGTTTTTACATGGACGATCTGGAGGTGGTATTATTCATTTAGATATTAAGCCTCGGAATATACTGTTGGATGGGAATTTCAGACCAAGGATTTCAGATTTCGGGATAGCAAAATTGTGCCGGAAGAAGCATGATCTCGTATCATTATATGGAAGAAGTGAAACAATGGGATATGTGGCACCTGAATTGATGGTTTCAAGGGATTTTGAGGCAGTTTCATGCAAATCCGATGTCTATAGTTTCGGAATGATAATCTTAGAAATGGCTTGTGGAAGAAGGCATGTCGATGTTGATGCAATCAATTCGAGCAAAGTGCATTTTCCTACTTGGGTCTATGAACTAAATGAGAGGGGAGATTTAGAGTTTGAGAACCTGACGAAAAGTGACACCATGATAGCCAGAAAGCTGTTCGTAATCGGGTTATGGTGCACTCAAACTCGGCCATCAGATCGTCCCTCCATGACCAGAGTCCTGGAAATGTTAGAAACGGACCTTGATGATCTTGAAATGCCCCCGAAGCCAGTCTTCATTTCGGCTCAATACCTGCGTGAGCGTGAATTGGATTCTCCAAAAGAGATGCTATTACCTGAGACAATGGAGAGAAGCTCATAGTAATATCAAAGCATTTTTCATCACTCTAAGCTTTCATCTATACACTGACATATATGTTCTTCGCAACATTGGTTCTCGTGTATCCTAATATAGAAAAATCCGCATTTTCTTCGATTCTAACATCCGAAAGATGTTATAGAACAACATATCAAATGATAAAGATTTGCTACATAATAATCATTCACAAATTTATGTTAATAAAGGGAATAAATAAAATGTCATTGATGTCAGTTTAAAGATACCGAGCCAGTCTCTAACAACACTTTTCCAGGTGGATGAAAGGAGATTATCCAAACAAAATCCAACAACTAAAAACTCACCCACGATTTTAAACCGGAATAAACAGGATGTTCTTAAAGCATGAGCACAAATGAAAAACTACAAGATTCGAACAAAGATGGCCATGGGTATATATACATGTTTAGTGATGGAGTTCGACTATCATTACTACTACCTGATAGTAACAAACTTGTTGGTACCGTGTCTTGCCCAATGACTCCTCAAATCAATCGGATTACTGAAGTTATAATTTTCAGCTGCAAGTTTCTCGAGGACCTTCTTGAATGCCCCCTGACTCATTTTACGGCCAGCTATCCTCGCACCACGTCTTTTGGTGCTCATTGGCAAAGGATACATGGATACGTTTGTAGTACAACAAGCAGATTGCCAACCACCAAAGCCCCATCGATAACATTGCTGAGCGGTTCCGGTGCACGAGCAAACCGGAATCGGAATGCCTGAAATATCCATGTCATACCCATTTATTTTAAAAACGATACTCTTCTTTGCTGATTTCACCCGTTGAACTGTAGAATTGGCATTTTCCTTCGGCTTCTTAGGCTTTTTGGCCTTCGGCATCTTAGGGGCAGCTCCACCCTGCCTTTTCTTCGGTTCAACACCGTCCTTATTAGCTGGTGGCTCTTCAACACTACTTGCCACCCTCTCATCTCTTGTTGAAGAATAAGGTGGTGACCGCAAAATTGGCAATGAATAAGCTGCCGATGTTTCCGGATGAACAGCGTAATTAGGAGTGGTGGCTGGAAACATGCTGAAAATCTTTTCTCTGTCGGCAATCCAACTATCCCGAACATAATTCATGGGGGTATGTGCCTCAGAAACAACAGGGTCCTGCTGGTGAAAGGCGGTATTGGTAGTAACCATGAGATTGGAATCACGGCTAGGAATAAAAGACTTTGCATCTCGTTCAACCATGTCGACATTAGCTGCAGACCGAGATGTCCTTTAAACGACGGTTCGTAGTAACCCCAATTACGCATATTCAATGCATTGTCATCCATGAAGCTACTACATATAATTAACAACACTAGAAATTATTAATCTTTTACCATGATTCAAAATTTTCCATTCAATGACATTCGAGTACTGTTTAACACTCCCATTGAATAAGCAACAAATACCACAGGGAAACAAAATAAAAAAAATAAGGGTTAATATAACTTCTAGTCCCTGAACTTGGCCATTAGGCCACTTCGATACCTATACTTTTTTTGTCCACTTAGCTAAACTTGGCAACTAAGTCCATTTGGGTCTCTGAACTTGGATTCCATCAAGATTTAATCACGCAGCACAATCTCAAAATACCACATTATCAAAATTTCACATTTACCAAGTTTAGGGACCAAAATGGACATAGTTGCCAAGTTTAGGTACCAAAATAAATCTAACTATCAAGTTCAGGGACTAAAAGTTAAATTAACCCAAGAATAAACATCAAAACAAAATCTAAAAAGCTTCAAATAAGAAATGCATTGCAGTTACATTAAAGGGAGATCAAATACAGATCCAAGTACATACGAAGCTAAATAAAGATCAAACAGAGACAGCACTTAAAAGTCAAAGAGTGATATATAATCTGTTTGGTTCCCGAGAAAATATGTTACATTTCTAACACTAAAAATCCAATGAGCTAAATTATGGAAACCAAAGATCTCAATTCACAGTATATGAACATATGGCATAAAATGGAAAAAAATCTAAGAGTCCAAAGCAGCAGAAATGGAAACTTTCAGATTCAAACTTAATCTTCAACTCTCAAAACAAATAAACATACAAATAAATATATAAACAAATAAAATAGCTTAACAATGGAGTTAGGACCCATATATCTATTATCCAGTATTTGTTTGGGAAAGAGAAAGTGATGAGAGATAAAAGAAGGCCAAAAAAAAAAAAGGGAAGAGAGATGGAAGTGAGAGGAAAGATAAAAAAAACCTTACTTTGAGGGTGTAAATAGCTCTTTAGCGTTTTTGCGCTTTTCTGGAGAGAGAAACCTCATAGAAAAAAATAACAAAATAACTGAAAGAGAGAGACACTAAAGTTTAAAAGTGTAAAGAAATAAACAAGGGTTTATTTACTATTTGGCCCTTAAATTATATCTATTTTTCTATTTTGATACCTAAACTCTTTATTTTCATTTTGGTACTTAACTTTGCTTTGTTATCTATTTTTGTACCTAGAAGCTAACTGCTTTTTTTTTTTAAATGGCCAGTAAGAACGTATATGAAAACAATTATAAAGAAAATTGTCAAAATTTGTAAATAATATTTAAGTTTTTAAATTTATTAGAATTTATTTAAAATTATAAAAATAAATACATTAAAATTTGTAAAATATATAAAATAATTGTAATTTTTTAAAATATACAAATTATTAAAAATAAAAATAAAAAATTGTAAATATGGTTAAAAGTGATCTTAGCCACTTATATTATTTTGTACTACATTAATTTTAAAAATCAAATCATCATATTTCATGCTTCATTCAAGTAGACCATGTCGGATGTGAAATAAATTAAATGCATAATGACTTATCCGATCCTCCAACTTTGCAAAAAAAATATTTTAGCTCTATATTTAATTTTTTACCTCTTTTAACCTTTGAACTTGCATTGTTTGTCAAATCATCCCAAAATGGATTAAAAAAAGTTAACGTTGGTTAATTTTGCTAATATGGCATCCATGTAGCAATCCACGTGTATGTCACATTAGTAATTAATTAATTTTTAAAAATTATTTTTTATAATTTTTATACTTTTTAAAATTTTGATTTTTTTTATTTTTTTAAAATTTAAAAGATTATTTAATTGTTGACATGGCACACACATGGCAATCCACGTGTATGCCACATTAGCAAAGTTATAATTTTATATTTTTAATAAAATTAATAATTTTAATTATCTTTTTTTTAATTTAAAATTTAAAAGATTAATTAATTGCTGCAATGTTAACAAATGTTAACTTTTTATCTATTTTTAGATGATTTGACAAACAACGCAAGATTAAGAGCTAAAAGAGGCGAAAAATTAAATGAGGAGCTAAAATGACTTTTTTGTAAGGTTTAAGGGCCAAATAGATCATTATGCCAAAAAAACTTAATAGCTAATGACCTAAATAAAAAAAAAAACTTTCAAATAGTTCAGTGACTTAAATGAAAACTTTTGAATTGTTCGATGACTAATTTGTAACTTTTTAAAGTTGAGTGACCAATACATAAACTTACTAATAATTTAGATTAATTATATCAAAAAATTATATAAATTTAATTATAAGGTATATAAAATATTAGTATAAAATAAAATTTAAATAGTGATACAAACTTTGAATCAGTCGAAAATAAATTTAATATAATTTTTTAATCAAAATACACTATATTGAATTTTTCCATATAAAATGGATTCCATTTTGATAAAATACTAACTTAATAAATTAAGTCTTGAATTTTTATTCAGTGTATTTTGAATATAAAATTACACAATATATTTAAATTTAATTTCAACCGATTTAAAGTTTGTACCATTATTTAAAATTATTTTACACCAATATTTCATATACTTTATATTTAAAATTAATTAATTTTTATATATAAATTATTTGAAATAATTAAAAATTGTTCAAATATGATTTAATATGGATTGAATGAATAACTTAAACTTTGGAGATACCTTATTGCTATTAGAAGTATTCATGAGCAACACTAGGTTGAGGCTCGATTTAAAAAATAGAATACTTCAAATTCGTTTAGCTGAATTTCATTGTTTAAAAATAATGACAAATCATTTTATATTTAAATTTAATCATAAACATAATATTAATATATATTTTTTAATTTTATTATTTAAAAAATAAAATTGGCCAAAGCCAAGCCAGCCCACCCCAAAACGAGTTGAGTTGATCGGGTTGGTTGGATTACATGGCCCATGAACACCTATTATCACCATTCAATGACCATTTTAGCGACTTAAAATGAAAATTTTCGAACAGTTCAGTGATAATTTTGTAATATTTTAAAATTAAGTGACTAAAACGTAAACTTACTAATAGTTTAGTGATATTAATTGAATTTACCCTAAAATTTATGACTAATTTAAAATCTTTACGATAATTCGACGACGTTTACCGGAATTAACCCAATAGATAATAATTTTAAAAAATATATTTAACCTTTCTGTATTTGTTTAGAGTTTTACACTGTAGACTTCAGTCTCTATCTCTCTTTCTCTTTCTTTTTATTTAGGTTTTTTTTCCTCTGTGGTTTCTCTCTCCTCTTTCTCTCTCCAGAAAAAAGGCAAAAAAAAAAAACCCTAAAGAGCTATTTTACACCCCCAAAGTAAGTTTTTATCTGTCCTCTCACTTACATCTCTCTTTCCTTTTTATTTTTTATTTTAATTTTTCCTTCTTTTTTTTTGCTTTCATCATCTCTCATTGCTTTCTTTTTTCTAACAAATACTGGATAATAGATATATGGGTCCTAACACCTTTGTTAAGCTATTAATATATTTTATTTATGTATTTATTTGTTTGTTTGTTTTGAGATTTGAAGATTGAAATTTTGAAGCAGGTTTAGGGTTCTTATGAACTTCCCAAATTGGAAGCTCAAAAACAGGATTTTGTTTTTTGTGGGGGGTTTTTTCAGCTTTATTTAGTAGATCTGATTATGGGTTTTGATTCTTGGAAAATTTGGATCATGGGAAAACGTGGGCAAATTAGAACTTAGTTTGAATCTGAAAGTTTCCATTTTTTTTTTCTATTGCTATCTTTAGATTTCAATTTATGCTGCTTCGGAATCTTAGATTTTTTTCCTTCCATTTTTTGCTATATGTTCATTTACTTATTTACTGTGGAATGTGATCTTTGGTTTCCATAATTTAGCTTATTGGAGGTTTAGCGTTAGAAATGTGACTTATTTTCTTTCCATTTATATTCTCGGGAATCAAACAGATTTATATATCACTCTTTTGACTTTTGAAATGCTGGTTTTGTTTGATCTTTATTTAGCTTTGTATGTAATTGGATCTGTATTTTATCTCCGTTCAATGTCATTGCAATGCATTTCCTATTTGAATCCGATGTTTATTTTGTGGGTTAATATAACTTCTAGTCCCTGAACTTGATAATTAAGTTCACTTTGGTACTTGAACTTGGTAACTAGGTCCATTTTGGTTCCTCAACTTGGCAAATGTAAAAGTTTGATGATGTGGCACTCTCAGATTGTACTACATAATAAAATATTGATGGAATCCAAGTTTAGAGGCCAAAATGGACTTAGCTGCCAAGTTTGGGTACCTAAATGGAGAAAAAAAAGGTAAAGGTACCAAAGTGGACCTAATTGCCAAGTTCAGAGACTAAAAGTTATAGTAACCCTTATTTTCTTCCGATTTTGTTTCCCTGTGGGATTTGTTGTTTATTCAACTGGGCGTGCTAAACAGTACTTGAATGGAAAATTTTGAATCATGGTAAAAGATTAATAATTTCTGTTGTGTTGTTTAACTATATGTAGTAGCTTCATGGATGACGATGCGTTGAATATGCGTAATTGGGGTTACTACGAACCGTCGTTTAAAGGACATCTCGGTCTGCAGCTAATGTCGAGCATGGTTGAACGGGATGCAAAGTCTTTTATTCCCGGCCGTGATCCCAATCTCATGATTACTACCAATACCACCTTTCACCAGCGGGACCCTGTTGTTTCCGAGGCACATATCCCCATGAATTATGTTAGGGATAGTTGGATTGCTGACAGAGAGAAGCTTTTCAACATGTTCCCGGCCACCACTCCTAATTACGCCGTTCTTCCGGAAACGTCGGCAGCTCATTCATTGCCAATTTTGCAGCCACCACCTGATTCTTCAACAAGAGATGAGAGGGTGGCAAGTAGCGTTGAAGAGCTGCCAGCTAATAAGGACAGTGTTGAACCGAAGAAAAGGCAGGGTGGGGCTGTCCCTAAGATGCCGAAGGCCAAAAAGCCTAAGAAGCCGAAGGAAAATGCCAATTCTGCGGTTCAACGCGTGAAGCCAGCAAAGAAGAGTATCATTTTTAAAATAAATGGGTATGAAATGGATATTTCAGGCATTCCGATTCCGGTTTGCTCATGCACTGGAACTGCTCAGCAATGTTATCGATGGGGCTTTGGTGGTTGGCAATCCGCTTGTTGTACCACAAATGTGTCCATGTATCCTTTGCCAATGAGCACCAAAAGGCGTGGTGCAAGGATAGCTGGCCGGAAAATGAGTCAGGGGGCATTCAAGAAGGTCCTCGAGAAACTTGCAGTTGAAAATTATAACTTCAGTAATCCAATTGATTTGAGGAGTCATTGGGCAAGACACGGTACCAACAAATTTGTTACTATCAGGTAGGTTTAAAATTGGTGGTAATGATAGTCGAACTCCATCAATTATGGTCTGCTTCACTTGTATATATTCCCATGGCCATCTTTGTTCGAACCTTGTAGTTTTTCATTTGTGCCCATGCTTTAAGAACATCCTGTTTATTCTGGTTTAAAGTCGTGGACGAGTTTTTAGTTGTTGGATTTTGTTCAGATATTCTCCTTTCGTCCACCCGGAAAGTGTTGTTAGAGACTGGCAGTTGAATGCTGCTTTTCCTTGGTATCTTTAAACTGACATCAATGGCATTTTATTTATTCCCTTTATTAGCATAAACTTGTGAATGATGATTATTAGCAAATCCTTATCAATTGGTATTCTGTTCTGACATCTTTTCGATGTTAGAATTGAAGAAAATGCAGATTTTTCTACGTTAGGATACTTAAAAGTTTTAATTATACGAGAACCGAGGTTGCAGAGAACATCTATGTACAGTGTATAGATGAAAGCTTAGACTGGTGAAAAATGCTTTGATATTACTATGAGCTTCTCTCCATTGTCTCAGGCAATAGCATCTCTTTTGGAGAATCCAGTTCCGACTTTGTTTCACGCAGGTATTGAACCGAAATGAACACTGGCTTCGGAGGCATTTCCGGATCATTGAGGTTCATTTCTAACATCTCCAGGACTCTGTTCGTGGAGGGGCAATCCGATGGCCAAGTTTGAGTGCACCATGACCTGATTATGAACAACTTTTCTTCAGGTTCTCAAACTCTAAATCTCCCCTCATTTATTTCATAGACCCAAGTAGGAAAATGCACTTTGCTCGAATTGATTTCATCGACATCGACAGGCCTTCTTCCACATGCCATTTCTAAGACATTACAAAACTATAGACATCGGATTTGCATGAAACAGCCTCGAAATCCCTTGAAACCATCAATTCTGGCGCCGTATGTCCCATTTTCATATAATGAGACGAGATCATGCTTCTTCAGGTTCAATTTCACTATACCAAAATCCGAAATCCTGGGTTTGAGATTCTCATCTATGTAAAATCTCGATCCCTTGCCCGGTTTTGAGCACAATTTTCCAGATTTTCTCCCAACCAAACGAACCCGATGTTCCACCCAAGAGATCCATTAGGCATGTATTGGTTAACAAGGACATGTTTCAATTCCTTGAAACAAAACCCTTGAATTGGTACCAAATTGGGATGTTGAATCCCACTGATTCTTGAAAAACCATTGATGAAATGTTCTTCTTTGAAGCTCCTAAGCTTTTTTTAACAGCATTGGAGCAAACAACATAGTTCGGAAAAATAAGACACACGAGCACAAGACGGGATATTCGAACATATCAAAATCTATTTAACACATTATTTGTTTGTCTCAAACTCGATTGAATATTATTTTCCAAGTCTCAGTTCAGGTCGAGATGCAGCGAGCTTGGCTTAATTAATTACTCGAATTTCAATACTCTAGCTTGAACCAAGTTTTTCTGTATAGAGTCTAGCTCGAAATGAGTATTTAGATATTCTTAATACTTTAAATATTTAAATATAATTATGACACGAACATGAGATGGATATATGAATAAATTAATATCTATGTAACACAAATTATTTACGGGTCAAAAGTTAATATAAACCTAAAACATTGTAAACATGATTACTTTTGCTTGGATCAAACTTGATCGAATTTTATTTTTTAAGCTGAAATTCGGGTCGAGATATGGTCGAACTGTGTGAGCTTTGCTTAATTAATTATTTAATTCCAATACTTGAGCTCCAGCTAAGCTTTTACATGCACAATAACTTAATTAGGCACGTGAGTTGTTCGAAATGAGTATTTAGATATGCTTAATACGACTCTTATTAGCTCGTTTAACTCAAAACTAACTTGATAAATTTCTAAATCGAATTCAAGTAGTTTGTAATTGTAAGTGTTTTATAACACCTTTATGAATATGAAACAAAAAATAAAAAGAATACGAGATGAATATATAAACTGACAAATATGAAATACTTCAAATATAATTATGAAAAAATATATATGAACTTGATACGAATATATGGATTTATCTAATAATAATTTCTTGTGGACGAATATTTGTGGAGAACAAAATACAACTAATGAAAGAAGGATGAGTCAGATGAACCAAAGCATGCACGTGTATATATTTGTGGAGCTTAGGATGTTGTCATGTGTTTTTATTTAATAATAATAATAATAAGGACGTCGTTAGCATCGGCAAGTAACGTTGGTGCAAGGATGGTGTGTATATATCGAAGTTATACATCATAATTTGCATTTGAAATGAAGAATTGAATGAATATAAGGATTCAAACGGTAAAAAACTCGAGTTCTAGGCTTGAAGTTAAACTCGAACTCGATTAAATTTCACTTTTAAATCTTGAGCTCAATTTGAGATAATGGTTGAATTGGTTGGGCTTCGTTTTTTTTAAAAGAAAACTAAAAAAATGAGTTTAATTCCTACTCCAATTTGGCTTGTTGGGTATCTCGATAGGGGTGGGCAGAATTAAATTATAAATTTATAAGAGACCTCGGAGGTAATTTTAGAGTTATATTAACTTACAAATTTATAATTTATATAGGGACTAAATTAATATTTCACCATTTTTAGAAGATAAAAAATAATTTATAAATTTTTACGAGGTCAAAATGTAATTTACCTTTGTATAGTATTATACCATTTTAGGAGCTAAGGATCTGTTTAACCCTTGGCAACATCCCTACATCTTGAGCTACTCGAACTCAAGCTCAATAATGATTGATACAATTTCAGTTAAGTTTATGAGTTATTGGAGTCAAACACATACTTAAATGTGACTAGTTTGTAGCTCGAGCCTCATAACTCGAGCTAGACAATAACTAATCCAATTATTTTAGCCGAATTCGGGTAATTTAATATCTCATTTAATCGAAAAAATAACAACCAACGTGCCTTATTCCCTTTAAAATTTAAAGAGAATATTTGTATCTACGGATTTATAAACGCCTCTCCGACCTTTTGCTCTGCAATCTCAACACTCAACCGACCATATCATTTGAGACCCTAATCGCTGCATTTTCAACACAATTTCATATGAAACTATTTGATGCGATGGTTAGTGTTGAAGATTGGAAAAGGAAACTATTTGAATTTTCGTTCACGGAATTATGACATTTTAAGTTATTTCAAGAAAAAAAATTAAATTGTAGAAGAGAGGCAAAATGGGAGCTTTGGATTGGTACAGATTGTGTGAATAAAGAATGTTATACAATAATGATTTTAACAGCCTAGTGACTTAAATGAAAACTTTCAAATAGTTCATTAACTATTTTGTAACTTTTTAAAGTTAAGTGATAAAGATGTAAACTTACTAATAGTTGAGTGACTTTGGTAAAATTTACTCTTTTTTCAACCACGTTGCTTGCTGCGACCTTTTTGCCTTACAGCTGTGAAACGGACTTGGGTCACTCTCAATCTCGTCTTTTGCTCTGCTTCTCATTACAACCGTCAGATTAATCTGATAGTCCCCCACTTTGAAAATTTAAAGGCTTTCAACGGTTGAGATTTAAGGTGCATGTAAGATCAAAAACAGGGTACGAATATTTTATGTTTAATAATGGGTCCCATGTTTCTTATTCTTGTCGGGGAAAGGTCAAAGTTTCAAATAGATGGGCGTTGACCAATAGAGAAAGAGGACAATTTTGATGTCATCCTCAATAGCCAAATATTTAATTAATTTGAGCTAAACCTAACCACGACCCAAATGGTAAAAGTATCACGGAATGTTTTATATGGAGAGTTAAATTATATATTGTCATTTCTATTAAAAATAGATAAATTAATTTTTATACGTTAATTTAAAGAGTAAATTGAACATTTTTGTTAAAAAATTTATCTATTTGTATTGTTAAAAACTTACGTAGTTAACGGAATAACTAGATAATGATACATGTTATGCCACATGCACGTCATGCTGAAGTATATGCGGAATAACTAGAGTTTTTTTTAACAAAAGGACCTATTTGCTTTTAATTTAATGCATAGGGATTAATTTGCTCTTTTTTTAATAAAGAGAGCAAATGTAATTCGACTCCTAATACAAAGGCTTCTATAGTACTTTTACTCGACCCAAAACAATTAGATTAAAATATACTATTAATCCTTCTACTTTTATAAATTTTGAGATTTAGTCCTTAAAACATGAAGGACCAAATATATAGTACGGTCCATTTTAATTTCATTGCATAATTAAATGTTTCAAACTACCATGAACTGTAAGTACTTTACAATGTAAAGATATGTGCATGCCCTATATGATATGCCATTGTTGCAAAAAGCTTTAAATTTTTCAAAAGTTTTGACTTCATTTGAATTTTGATGACTCATTATTGGATTTATTTGCTTTTTTAATTTAATTTTTTTTAACAATCTCATTATATATTTTGATCTGATTTTTTTAATACAATACTTAGAATTATTCAGAGTCCCTCTCCAACCCATAAATAGGAGGATAATGCCATGTCAATTGAACCTATGTACTCCTGCATTAATAACAATGTCCATGCCGATCGAGTTAAGACTCAATCGACTTTTCTTTGATTCAATTAGTAAGGCATGTCTTTGTCGGATTTAAATACAAACAAGACAAACAAAAATAAAAACAGGATATAATTCCGACGATAAATGGAACAATAATTTTGGTGTAGTCAAAGTTCTTTAGTTGGCATGTTTGACTCTTATTTAAACTAACAAATTAGGAGAATTTCGTATAAAATAGAGAATCCGAAATTATTCATTCAGTTGGCTTTTTCGAGAAAGGAGAAGAGTTGGAATTATTGAAGTGTCAGTAAAATTATCACGGAGTTGGTTTTATTAGGAGTCAAATTGCATTTTGGTCCATTTTGTTGAAAAAATAAGCAAATTAGTCCCTATTCATTACTTTAAAGAATAAATTGGCGTGGTTGACGAAATAATCAAACGGTTACATGTGGCATGCTACATGTACCTTATGCTAACCTACAAGAACTAGTTTTTAACAATAAAAATAGATCGAATTTTTAACAAAATGACCAATTTGCTATTTGATCTAACATATAATGACTAATTTACTCAGTTTTTGAGTCGAGGGGACAAAATGCCATCCAATTCTTAGTATAATGGCCTTTTATGATACTTCTACCTTGAAGAGTCTTTTCTTTATCCTTATCTTTGAAGTATTTTAAGCCGTTTAAAAAAAAACTAGATTATAAAGGCCTTTATGGAATAATCTTTGAAGATATTTTAAGAAATAAAATCAATTTTTAAATGGGAGTTTAAAGTTTATCAAAATTTTGTTAAAGGGCTTGTTTGTATCACCTTGTAAATAGGCTTGATTGACGCGCATTAGTGACAAGTTTTGGAGTGTCTTAGGGATTTGGGAGATTGATTTTTAACAATTTTGGTTGAATATTAGGCTACAAATATCCGTATGTGTGAAGGGTAATTTAGGCTTTAACCAATAGTTGTAATAGTTGTCCATTTTGTTGAAAAAATAAGCAAATTAGTCCCTATTCATTACTTTAAAGAATAAATTGGCGTGGTTGACGAAATAATCAAACGGTTACATGTGGCATGCTACATGTACCTTATGCTAACCTACAAGAACTAGTTTTTAACAATAAAAATAGATCGAATTTTTAACAAAATGACCAATTTGCTATTTGATCTAACATATAATGACTAATTTACTCAGTTTTTGAGTCGAGGGGACAAAATGCCATCCAATTCTTAGTATAATGGCCTTTTATGATACTTCTACCTTGAAGAGTCTTTTCTTTATCCTTATCTTTGAAGTATTTTAAGCCGTTTAAAAAAAAACTAGATTATAAAGGCCTTTATGGAATAATCTTTGAAGATATTTTAAGAAATAAAATCAATTTTTAAATGGGAGTTTAAAGTTTATCAAAATTTTGTTAAAGGGCTTGTTTGTATCACCTTGTAAATAGGCTTGATTGACGCGCATTAGTGACAAGTTTTGGAGTGTCTTAGGGATTTGGGAGATTGATTTTTAACAATTTTGGTTGAATATTAGGCTACAAATATCCGTATGTGTGAAGGGTAATTTAGGCTTTAACCAATAGTTGTACTAGTTGAATAAGATCACTCTCTGAACGAGAATCTGTAAACGTAGGATTGTTGATCTAAACTGCGTTAGTAAATATTGCATTTACATCTTGTTCTACCTTATTAAAATAATATATTCTATCCCAATTTCTGGTCCAACCTAAGATTAAACAAAACTGTTTTGACCAAGGCTTTTTCATCAATGTTTACAATTTTTTTTTATCAATTTGGTTCTTATTCCCTTTTAGTTAAATTTGGTCATTAATATTTATTTTTTTAACGGAAATGTTGACCAAAACATTAATTTTTAAACAATTTATCGTGGCAACCTGCGTGACAGTCCACGTGTACTACATATTGACATGACACTATTTTTCTTATATGCTACATTAACGAATAATTTAAATTTTATAAAAAATAAAAAATTCAAAAAAAATAGAATGAAGTACACGTGGATTGTCACGCAGGTGTCCGTGTTTAAAAATTTAAAGTTTTAGCCAGTAATCCCGTTAAAAAAACAATTGGGTTTTTTAAAAAAGATTGATGACCAAATTCGACTCATTTTAAAAGGTCAGAGTCCAAATTTAGTTAAAAAAGGAATAATGACCAATTTGATAAAAGATGAAAACGTTAAGGGATAAATTTATTATTATGCCTATCAACAACAACAATCGAATGTGTTTTAGTTTGGTTTAGTTGATATTGTTATTATTAACAAATAAAGTGTTTGCCAACGAAGTATTACTTTGGTTGGTATTGTTGTTGTTATAACAACTTAGAGGATATAAATTTAAATGTATTTAAGATCGTAATATCATTTTTAGAAATTAAGGATATTTTATATCTATGATTATAAATATTTTGCAATTAATATTTAGTGAAATTTACTTTAAAAATAATTTACTTTAATTTCTATTAATAACTATATAATATGCCAAATATGAAATATTTTACATTAATTATCACACTTCTCATTTATGTATATATATTTATATTAAATCATATTTGATATAATAAGGGTGAATAAAATCATTTAAATTTACTTTTTACAAACTTTTGTTGCACATATGCCATCAAATATAAACCTTATAGATCATAACTTTGCTTAAATTTAAGATTTAGTCCTATAATTTGATATAGTTTAAATAATTAGTTAGTCCAAATAAGTAACTATTCCAATTAAAATACTTTGAAGAAAAATTGTATCGGTATTTTAATTGGAGCATCTGTTAGCTAACAGTGTTACGTATTTGACTAACTAATAACATTGTAAAAATAAAGACTAAATTATACCAAATTAAATTACAAAAGTTAAACCTCAAATTTAAGCATAATTGAGGGACCAAAATCATAATTTAACTATTTCGATATCGATAGAAAACTCACTTAACCTTTAGTTCTAATTATGGTGATGGAGCCACTTCCTTTAGTGTATATTTTGGTGAGTGCCGTCACGGCTTTGCCAGAAAGGCCAGTACCGTCGGCTGACATGCATGGCCGACAGGCGAAGTCCCCAACAGGGTGCCGGATCGGTCTTGTCGGCGGCAATAAAAGCCTTTGATTAATGTCGTTTAATGTCGTATTGCCTTCAATCCCTCCAGGTTTTACTAATGCAAATGGATAAACAACACTTTTTATCACCCTTTTGTTCTTCTTTTTATCTTCATTTCCTTATACATTAAAAAAAATCAATGTAAATTAAATTTGAAGACGATGTTGTTAGGAAGGTAGTCATGAACCATAAAATAATTAGTCTTTGTGAACTATAAAATAGATATAGAGATTTTTTTTTGAATTTTCATGTTTTAAAAATAGTTGTTGTTGTTAAAGCGATGACGTGGTTTTTTTTTTTTTCTAAAACGACTTTAAGCACAAGGACAAAGCTATAAATTTTATATTGGTGATCAAGATAAAATTAAAAATTTTGGGGCCAAAGCTAAAAATTTTTAAGTTGAAATGATCTAAATTGAATAAATAAATTTTTGTAGGGGCCAGAAGTGGAAATTTTTCATTTGACCAAAGTTTAAAGGGATTAAAATTGAACTCATAATTTTTAAAAAAGACTACAAGGAGAATTATACCATTTAACCAAGGGACAAAGGTCTCTACCCCGAGCTTCATCCTTGCAAGAGGATTTCGACGAAAATTCAAATTTATTACTGATTATTTGAACATGATTAACTAGATTTTCACGTGGTTCTGACTATGGATCACGTTTCAGTAAAAAAAATCAAATCATCGCTTTAATGGTAACAATTAACAGTGTTACAAATTTAGACATACTAATAACATTATAAAAGTGGCATCTAAATTATCAATTTCCTCTCATTTTATCCGATAAGTTTATCACATTTAGTAAGGATGTGCCACGTGTCACATTTTTATTAGTTGATATTGTGACTTGAGGTAAAATGAAAGGAAGGTGTACCAAAGAAAATGTTAAATTAAAGATCAGATACTTATGTTGGAAAATGTTATAATTCGAAGGCCAATTTTGCATTTAAGCCTAAAAGTAGAGGACCAAATTATGTTAAATTAAAGTAGGGGATTAAATCCCAAATTTTAATATAGTAGGGGGACTAAAACTATAATTAAACCAGAAAAAATCATTACCTGCAACTCCATTAATGGTTGTTAACTGGTTCATGCAGCTGAAATTCTCAGAATTCATATAATTCTGCATAAAAAACAAATCCAGATATTTCAGTATTTTCTTTTGATTGACATAAATAATTGCTTTATTTATTGAGAAAAAAAAATAGAAAAAATCCAAACAAATTTGTATATACCATTGCAAGATCATTGAAGCTATTTGTTAAATCATCATCATCATCATCACCACCACCATGAAACGACAACAATCGTCTCCGTTTTGACATTTCAGTGAATTCAAGTAAAGCATCTTCGAGATACCCAGAAGAGAAATCCGAATCTATATTTTGAAACAATGGTGACCGACTTCCATCAATGGCTGCAATTCACATTTAAAAAAAAAAGGTAAATAAAAAATTAAAATTCTATGGTTTTGAAACCAAAAAACAGAAGAAAACAGTGAAAGAATAGAGAAAAGAGACATGTTCTGTCGCAGGTAGTGTAAGCCGCCATTGATAAAAAAAGATTGAAGCTTCTTTTACCAGTGGGGGTTGTTTGGGGTCTTAAATAAAGCTTATTAGTAATGGCGTTTGAAATCAGGTGAAAAATTTAGAAATGGAAACAGTGAGCTAGTCAAACAGTAATGGATAAAAAACTATATAGGGTAAATTATATCCAAGGTCACTAAATTATTAGTAAATTTGCGTTTTGATCATTAAATTACAAAATGTTATGAAATGGACATTGAATTTTATTTGAAAGTTTTCATTTAAGTCACTAAAGTATTCAAAAGTTTTTGGGATGTTAAGCTTTTTTATTTTAAGTCTGATTAGCGAGCTCCAAGCGACGATTTGATGATCTCTACGTTAGATCCAAGTCGACCTAACGGTCCGTGTCGGAGATTGGAAAAGAAAACTGTTTGGGTTTTGATTCGCAAATTCATGAAATTCAAAGTTGTTTCATAAAAAGACTAAAGAAGAAGAGCTTTCGATTAATATAGGTGGTGCGAACGTAAAAAGGTCACACAACAGTGATTTAATAGCTTGATGAGTAAATTTCGAAATAGTTCAATGACGATTTGTAACTTTTTTAAGTTGAATGACCAAATCATAAACTTATTAATAGTTTAGTAACCTTGGATGTAATTTAACCTAAAAATGAATATAATTGAAGGACATATGTCAATGTTCTTCACAAGCAATGCATAAAATAAGAAAGAATTAAATGAATACAACTGTCCATTCCACTATCTCTTATTTATGAGTTAGGAAGGAGTTACGAGTAGTTCTAAGTATTGTATCAAAAGAATATATTTTATTAGAATCTATAATGACATTGTTCAAAGAAAATACAAGTGAGATTTTTAAAATATATTTTAAGAAATTTTTATAACAATGAATAGGATAATAATATTGATTAAATTATAATTTTATTATATAAATATAATCTACTTTGAGAACTATAATTACTGTATTGAATGTGAGAGTATTCTTCTAGAAATATTAAATAATGGTATTTAATTAATGCTTGTTAGCATCAATTAAGTTGACTTTACTTGAAAAGGCAAATTAAATAGTATATTTTTAAAAATAATTGAAGATTATAAGAATGTGTGAACCAAATTATTTTGGGTTTCTATTATTTTTCTTTAGTGGGGATGGATTTGAATTTATATGGGGTTTGGTAAATAGGGACTAAATAATTGCAAATATATATATATATATAATATTATATGCTGTTGTTTTTCATATAAAATCAAAGGGATTTTTGGATTTTTTTCCCAAATAAAAAGACAAAAAAAAAAAGAGAAAATATTGGTTAGACATAGTTCAAATTTAAGGGCTTTATATATATATATATATATATATTGCCTTATATATTCTCACCATTGTGGGATTTAGGTGGATACTTTTTTGGCCAATAGGTATAGGACCCACTTGTATGCTTGTGGAAGTTCCATGATATTTAATAAGATAAGCTGCACTCAATCACATTAATTTATTAATTATTTATTTTTAAAAAGTTATAAAATAGTGATTGAATTATTCGAAAGTTTTTATTTAGTTATCGAGTTGTTTAAACTGTTGTTGTATGACCTTCTCTGTTCACATCGCCTACACCAATTGAAAGCTCTTCTTTCTATTATCTTTTATAGTTTAATTTTTTTTCTTTTATGAAATAGTTTTGAACATCACCAATCTGCGAACCAAAGTCTAAACAATTTTCTTCTCTGATCTCCAACATTGATTGTCAGATCGAATTAGATCTAAGGTCTTTTTTTTCTACTCGTTGATAGGTACTGATCTACCGAATTGATTGTTAAATTGTCACTTAGAGCTCGCTAACTGAACTTTCCTTTTAAAAAAAAAAACTTAATAGCTCAGTGACTTAAATAAAATTTTTTGAATAGTTCAGTGATAATTTTGTAATTTTTTAAAAGTTGAGTGACCTAAACATAAACTTACTAGTAATTTAGTGATATTAGGTGTAATTTACCCTATTTAATAAGCTTGTTGAAACTGGATCGGATCAACTAGTTAGACCAGTTAAATTAAAAACTGACCGATTTGGTCCAAAACAAGGTAAACAATCAGTTGATCCATAAATTGATATGAACCGGTTGAATTAGGCTAAAAATTAATTAAACTAGATTTTATGATCTTTTAATAATTTTCAATTTTTACTTTTTTTTATAACTTTTTAATGATTTACTCAATTTGAATCAAACAAACCTGATAACTTTGACCAATTTAACTACCAATTCGATTTCAAAAACATTAAAATTTAATAAAAAAACTAATTAATTATATATATATATTTAGAATACATGTTTTATATTCATACTTAGATATTATAATTTGAATTGTTCAAAACTCAATCACTAATTACCTTATCCAAAACTCCATGAGAGCTTTATTTTGTTAGGAACTTTTTAATTGAAGGTGGAACAAGCTTCACTTATGCCTTCGCTACAAATTAAACAAAAATATCATTGACACAGATTGTATTTTACTCTTTTATTAATAAATAAATAAATTAATTAATTTCTATACATTAGATCAAAGAGCAAATCAGTCATTATGTTAAAAATTCCATCCATTTCTCTGCTAAAACTAGTTCTTATACATCAGAATAAGATATACGTGGCACATCACATGTAATTGTCTAATTATTTTTATCAATAAAAATAAATAATTTTTTAACAGAAAATACAAATTTAAAATATTTATATGTACTGACAAAATTGTGATACACGGAAAATTATTATTATTATTATTATTATTATTTAAAAAAATACAAAGTCCTGAGATGTGTTGCAGGGGCATTTTTTTTGCCCTAACAGCATTACATGAACAAAATGGGTGCAAAAAGCTCCCCTTTCCTAACAAAATGCACATATCATCTTAAAAAAAAAAATACATGAACATATGCAAAAAGTTTCACCACAACGGGTTGTATTTAACCGTAATGCAGTGAAATCTCGAAGTTTAATTCAATTAATCCATGCAAATCACCTTTAAAAAAACGGCACCAACCAGAGTGAAGTTCGAACCATGTCGAATGAAGCCTTGAAGTTTAGCACGATTAGTTCAAGCAATCACCTTTTAAAAATGGCATCCAACTGGCAAAACTCGAAGTTTTAACCCAACTGGTTCGTGCAATCAAATTTATGACAAAAACAATGCCTCCAAGTAATCATCGATGTAAGCTAAGCATGGCCAATGATCGGTACGAATACGAACTAAAGTCGAAGCATCACTTACTTCCATTTGTAACAAGAGATGGAACATTGGGGGAAGAAAAATCAAGACATGGATGCAACCGATACTTCTTTTGCCGATGTTTAACTGACTTTCCTGCTCTTCTTCGTTCTCGACTAAAGTAAGATAAAGAGGCATACTGTCCGGTTCGGCAACTGAGGTGGGGGCTTCAAGCAAATGTCCAGAGGCTTCATCTTGCCAAACAACATCTCTGATAATTCCATTATCCTTTACCATGTCAATGAGACGATCTCCGCTCACGCTAACTACAAATGGTGCCAGATAATGTTCAGTGGCACGAATTAAAGCATATGGAGGAATCTCAAGCAACTTCACGGATCTGGTTCCATGAATGGCTGCAAACCCTTTGCCACTCTTTAAGGGGAAAATCTCCCGCCCGGTATTGGAAGTAGTACCACATGCATCCCACAAGGCATTGAACAAATCTGAATAGTAATCAGGTAAAACATCTTCTCGGATGTCTGGTGGGGCAATAGCTTTAAGAAACAAATCTTCAATGCCAACCGTAATACTTTGCAACTGTCCCGTGATGATTTGACCATCTTCCCCGTTTGTTTCAATGAAAACATCAACCATACCAGGAGTTGGCTCACGTGGTTCCAATTCGATCATCGCAGGAGCTTTATAGATATCTTCTTCTCTACCACCATCACCATCGAGTGTAGCAACGATGTCTAGTGAAACATTTTCATCACGAAAATCACCACTAGTTGGAGGTTGACCGAGAAGAAAGGGTATGTGACATGTCGGAATCGACCCATATGGTGCCAACGATGAGAATTTCAACACTGTAGCATATATGGCAGGGAGGGCATCTACTCCGTGCAACCCACTTTTCGGGGACTCATCTCCCCAAACATTATTGAAAGACTCCGCATCAAATCTCAAATAGCACGGAATTTTAACCCTAAGCCCCGGCATATGTCTAAAATCAGGAATATACGAGAAATGTCTCCTTAATATCGCTAAAATCTCTGAAACTTTCGAGTCCATCACATATAATGGCGCCTGTGGTTTATCCGTTACCTGACCGTCTAATACAGTCTCAACTTGTATATTGGCATCAAGTTCTCTTTCATCTGTCGAGGCTTCACCATCCCTAAAGCCACCAGAAAAATCCATTTTGTTACTCCCGACCCTTAAAGGTAATAAAGACAACGACCAAGCCTGTTTGACAAGTAGTGGTATCATCCGCTCGAGATGGATATAGGATGCGATGTTCTTTAATTTCTTGGGATCCTGAGAATGTCGAGGAGATGGCACGTTGAAGAATGATCCGGAATGAGACGAGGGGGAAATACCAAGGAGTTGCTCCCCGAGGTTTAGCATTCCTCTAAGCTTCACTCCGGGTACACAAATCAGCATCCTCAAGTAGATCCTGTAAATGTACATGACAGAAAATAATCAAAAACTCTTCTCGAGATTCCTTATAATTTAGACTATTTTTCTTCCCGTTGGGTCAACATGGAACAGAAATGTTAAAAAAGGAAAAAGAACAAAGTCATCCCTTCATACCTTGCGTGGTCACGAACCTCCAAGTCAGGGAAGTAAAGGCAGGTGAACGCAAGGAGACGGGATAAACCAAGGAATAAACGAGAGCTCTGATGGTGAGTTAGCATGGTTCTGCAAATGCCGAGGACCTTACTACCCCGAGACCAAGATTTTACACCTGTGTCTGGTCCATGTTTCTCAACAAGGAAAGCCATGAACTTGGTTAGTAGCTCTAACAACCTACGCGGAGGTATTGTTTGATTTTCAGCAATCCTATCGAAAATCGGGAAGTATGAAACTAGTCTATAATCAATTGCAACTCTTGGATGCAGATTTGCATCGATCGTTTGAAGCAGACGTTCTCCCAACCAAAGATGCTTTTGACAGCCTAACAAACGGTCAATAAAAGCAACAATGACTGGAACCAATCTCTGAAACTCCAGTATCAAGTCAACAAACATCCCCTGAACAAAAGAAGTTAACAAATATCAGCATATAGCCCATTGGAGTATAATTTTTCCCATGTCATACTCAGGATTTAGAATCAGCTAAAACATAAACTTCGAGTCTAGTTCTGCATCTCAGTTACCAGAAATCGTTATCTCTCAGCGATTTTCGAATTGGTACACACATTCTAAATCAAGGAACACTAGTGATCCAATTCAGTAAAATTAATGATCCCATTAACATATACTTTATTACAAAATTATTGAGTAAAAACAAACGATTCACGGACTTTTTATAGGTCAAAGTACCTGGGAAATCCCTGTATTATAGTGACTGGATCAAATTAGTCCTCTATTATTAAATGGATCAATTTAGTCCTGTACTATTAAAAAGAATCAATCAGTCCAAATTGTAATAGAGTTAACATTTACTATATAAAAATGCCCTAAAATTTATTTTTTCAATTGTAGTTCAATTCCAAAGAAAAGATTTCATTTATAGAATAATAAAAACTTTAAAAATATTAATTTTATTCCAATTTGGCCTTATTTGATTCATTTTAATAGTACATAGACTAAATTGATCCATTTAATAGTAGAGGGACTAATTTGATCAAGCACCTAGGTACATTCACCTATATTTATATAAACACAAACCCATGCATATAAATTTCAAAAACAAAAGAAAACATTTTACATGCCAATGAATCATTTTTCATTCATATTAAACGAACTGGAAAAGACTAAATCAATTGAATTAAGTTCTATACATGTGGCAAATTATGTTTTAATTTTCAATCCTTGTACGGATTAATCCACTCCTATATAAATGCCATCATAATAATTATATGATCGACATAATAATCTATTTCAGATAATGGACATACTCCATATAGCTAAGTAGATGTAAATCAGATTCATCGAGACATAATTAAATGAATACTTTATAATGAAAAAGAATATACCTTTAAATGATTGAAAATGGCAGATTCCATAAGTGCAGTGGTGGTGGAAGGATCGGCCTCGGAATGAGATGATGCGCCTATCAAAAACTTATGGAAAGTACGGAATGCCACTGCGGTTTCCATGCTCCAAGGAGGCAACCATTTGAAACCCAAAACCGATACTAGACCACCCTGAAAGAGCTTCACTACTGAATTCCCTTCCATATCTGAAACACTTTGAGGATTCAACTTATTGATACAAACAGAACAGAAAGCAAGTAAATCTAGCTTTAATGCTTTCAACGAAAGTGGATCAAACACGCTCGGATAAAACATGAAACCCGTTTCTACAATCGACTTCTTCCTCCCGACCATCAACCTATTCAGAAAAACCATCAACCAATGCACTGAAAGCAATCGAAACACCAAATGTTGCTGTGTTTCCAATGAAACCAAATAAAGTCTTCTCACAATCTCAATTTCCTGCTCGTTAAATGCTTCGGAAAAATGCGAATACATGACCAAAACAACATGATACAATAAAGGATTAAATGAATAAATCATCCCAAAGAACTGAACTTTAAGCATAGAAGGCTGTAAATCTAAAGCTACTGCTAATGGCATTATCATTCCCATAAAAATCATCATCCCACAAGGAGTTAAAACTTGTGGCCATTCCAATAAAAACGACATTGCTCTTCTCAATTCCTTATAATTCAACTCTAACAACCCTTCCTTTTCTAATTCTACAACGCATTGCGGTACATTAAAAGGAATCAAAGGAACCGAAGTATTCAAAATTGAAACACTTAACTTTCGATTCACGATACTATGAATCACAGTTGTAAACAACAAAATGTAACTTTGCGAAGCATGGGTTCGTTCGCTTTGGCATAAGCTCCATAAATGACCAGCAATATCAGAGAGTAAACAAGGGTAAGCTTTCTCCAACTCACGTAGACACTCACAAGCAGTGGCACGTGCGTGGCGGTCCGGTCCATGGTTCGGCCGGTTTATAACCGCTAATAAAAGTTCGACCACGGATTCCGTAAACCGAACCTCGACGGACTCGACTGAGTTGGTGGAGATCAAAATCGAGGTCGTCGAAACCATCATCTGTTCTTTCAATGCGTAAGTGACGTGGACACCGTCGTTCGGGGATTGGACAACGGCGCGTAGGGTTTCGACGAGGCGGTCCATAAGGGAAGCGAGTGATGGATCTTGGGGGAACAATAGATCGGAAAATTCGTCGAGGAAGATTACGAGAGGGATTTTGAAAGGGAATTCCTTTTTGAGGATCGATGAAAGGGCGAGTTCGACGACGGAAGGGGAAAGGGACCGCCATTTCTCGCGGCGGAAACCGCCGTACTGGAAATCTTCAACTAAAGATTCCCAATCTTGAGGTAAAATCGGTTTTGGCGGTGGTTTTTCAGCCATTTTATTGAACTTTTAATTTTCTGGAATTTTTGAAAATCTGGATTTTAGGTTTGGAGTTGAGAAAATTTGGGAAATCGAAATACCATGATTGATCAAAATTGAAATCCAGTTCCATCAGAAAAATAACTGAAATTCACTCTACTAGTCCCTATACTATGTTAATCTTACTGATTTAGTCCTTGTACTCTAATTTGATCACTTTTTTAAAAAGGTAGAGGTGCTCCTAGATAAGCCCATTTTCTTATAAAGAAAATTTCAACTCTCAAATTTGAGTCTTACTGGCTTAAGCTTACTCAAATGACTTGTTTCACGGTTAAAAATAATAAAATATTATTTTTAAATTTTAATTTAATTATAAAATATAAAAAATGGTATTTTAAATAATAAAATGGGTCGGGATTAATTAATTCAATTGTTCTAATTTTTGTAATTTTATAATATTATTAATTAATCTAAATTATTAAATCATTAATTACTTTTGTTAATGTGTTTGAAAATTAACAAGAAGTTATTATAAAAAAGTTACATGCAAATTGAATGCTTAAGAGTCTTTATTTTAAAAGTTAAACAAAAGGTTTACATGTTAACCAAATATTCAAAGATGATTTTAAAAATATTTGGATAATATTATAAATAAATAAGTCCAAATTGCATAAAATTAAAGATACATATGATAATTTTCAAATTTTAACATACTTGAGACACCAAAATCATAATTTCACCTATTTAAATAGGTATACAAACATGAATATTTTAAGAAAATGATTAATAACAAACATCTCAAACATGGCACAAACTAACATTTTTTTGAGGGTATCAATTTAAATTGTAATTTTGTTATGGTAAAATGTAACTTTTAAAAGATTAAATTAAAATTTTATCATTTTAGGGGTTAAAGTATAATTTTATATTTACTAATTTAAATTTTAAAAATTTAAAGGACCAAAATGGATCAGGTCCCAACCCCCAGCCCTTAGTCTAAATTAAACTTTAAAATATTCTAATTAAATTTTCAAAATTCATTATCATATTAATTAAATACCAAATTCTATATTAAACTTTAAAATATTTTAAATTAAACAATTAATCTGAATTTTGAAATCTAAAATAAATAGAGGACCAAATTCCTAAAAAAAGTAAACAACTTAGGGCATATCTTAACTTAATTTTAATATGCTCATTAGCCTTCAATGCGGAGCGGTGTCAAAGGGATTGGCAGGAATCCCGACCCCCCTAAAATATAAAATTTCACTTTTGACTCTTGATGTTTTACAAAATTTTTATTTAATATTTTAAAATTATAAATATATAAATTATTAAAAATTTAAACTTTCATTTTAATTCTCATAAAAATATATAACTTAATCCGATCCCGAAAAAATTTTCTAGCTTTACTTCTGCGTGGCCAAAATTAATTGTTAGACTGATTGATACTATATTAATATTTTGATGACTTAAGGATATTTTGATTGACTGAAATTAACCCTTTAAAAAACAGATTGAAGGGCACGTGGGCTATGATATTCTCACCATCCACGTTAAAACTGTGATAGTGCCACCACCTTATCTTTTTAAACCATCCAATTCCCAAAGGTGAAGAAGAACACTGGTTCAAATTCAATCATGGCCGAAACATATATGAACATGGGCTACACAATTCTCACACCTCCAATGATACCCATTTTCCCCAAGGAAATAAACTCCTTAAAAACCAATCGTTCCGCCATTGTCGTCGCCGTTAAAGCTTTTAAGTTCTGCAATTATCGAAGAGCTCACCGCATTTCTTGTGCTGCTGCAAGAAGAAGAATCAGATATGAAAACGATGATGATGAAGAGGAAAAAGAAAATGGGTATAACAAAGAGATCGCAATGCTCGAAATTTATAGCCAATCCGCTAGAGAAGAAGCTCTTATTGTTCATGCACTTGTGGATGAACAACAAGTTGAGGTTCTTATTTTCAAGGTCTGTTTATGAAATTATAATTGTTTTTGCTTTTTGAGGATTAATTGCAATATACGTCCCTAAATTATAATGTAGATTTTAAATTAGTCTTAAACCTCAATACGTTCTAATTGATATTAAAGTATCCTAATTTTTTCTTAAATCATGATTTGACTCTTAAATTATACTTTTCTCCTTTTATTACTTAATTTTTTCTCATTTTGATACTTGAATCGTCATTTTCATCTAATTTTACTACCAAATTACTAGCATCCGGTAAAAGTATGCCACATTTCACATTCTTATTGGTGTTGGGATGAAAATGTATGCCACATTTCACATTCTTATTGGTGTTGGGATGAAAATGATTGTTAAAATTCTAAAGTGGGATGAAAAATTTTAGTTATCAAAATGGAAAAATAGATAAAGATTAAGTGGTAAAAGTATCATAAAACCTCATGTACTAAGGGTTGAATGCATTTTACCCTTTAAAATATAGATAAATTAATTCATGTATGTTAGATAAAAAAAGTAAATTGATATTTCTATTAAAAATTTCATTATTTTTATTGTTAAAAGATAATCCTTGTTATGTCAATAAAAATATATGTGACATAACAATGTGTCACAATCTGATTATACCATCAACCATGTAAAGGATTGATTATTCTTTGATTTAGTATTCAAAAGATTAATTTATCAACTTTTAAGTAGATAGAATAAAATACTAACTTCTAATACAAAAATCGTCATGCTACTTTAACCAATTAAAGTTTTTTTTTTTCTAATCCATATGTTTTAAATATATGTTTATATATATTTCATATACCTCTATAAATTTGCCATTATTGCAGGGGTTTTCATCGTGTTTGAGCTATGGGACATCACCAGATCCATCAAAGAGTGTAATACCAAAAAGAGCAGTGATAAACTCCATTGATAGAATCAAAGGTCCTTTTGATCCTTCCAACATACAATACATTGAAAAGGGTCTCGATTGGGAATCTTTCGAGTCCCGCTTAGCTTCTACCTAGCAGGAAAATCAAGAAAATAATAATCCAAAAAAAATGAAAATCTAGTAAAATTATAATGTTAGTTTGTTCAGTTTCAACTTTTATTCAATTAAAAAAAAATTGATTTTAAGATGTTCATTCAATCTATCAATTTAATTTGTTTAAATTAGATTTTATCCAATACGTCTATTATTAAATAAATAAATTTATTCTTTATACTATTAAAACCAATAAAATAAATCTAAATGGTATCAAAATTAACATTTGTAATATAAACAAAATTCAGTTAAAAAACAAATTTCATTTACAAAACTATAAAAAAACAATAAATAATATTATTTAAAACAGTAAATATTAACTCTATTTCAATTTAAATTTATTTAATAACACAATGAATAAATATATCCATTTAATAATACAAAGACTAAAATAGAAATTTCTTAGACTTTCACCTTATTTGATAAGGTAGTTCTTTTTATTGAGTATAAGTATAAAATAAACATTTAAAACATAACTAGACTCAATTATGACTTACCTAGACCATAATAACATTGGATAAAACCGACATATTGAAAGATCTAAGCTAAATATAAATCTCAATATTTATACAAAATGAGAGACTTAAATCTGAGCACTCAGTCTCCGACATCAATTTTTATCAAGAATGCTTATTGATATGTATTTTAAGTTGGACGCGATTATGTGGTTGTTTTTTAGTTTTTTATTTATTTATTTCTAAATCGAATAACTAAACAAACCAACACTAATGTCCTTTAAACCGAACCAATTCAGCCACCAATTCACCAATCCGACTAATTTGATTGAAAAATCGTTAAAAATTAAAAAATAAAAACCCCAATTCAACTGTCAATTCAATCGGTCCATGCCAGTTACCGGTCTAACCAAATTAAAGCCATTCTTCGGACCAGTAACCCCCGCTGGCTCCCAATCCAACCAGCCGATATTGTCCGGTTCAAACATCATTGACCAACACTTAAATAGTAAAATGATTTCTAGAATGGTATCATTATCCAGCCTAACAATGAATGAGAAACCGAAAAACCTGGTCAAACCGAACTGATTAATTCTAATTAGATTAGTTCGATTTCTCACTTATACTTCGATCGGTTCTCCAAAATTTGTTGGGATTTTAAAATTTTAAGACCGAACCAAACAAAACCTCACCTTTAAAAACAGTATCTAACATCCAAAGAAAAAACAAAAACGATCATTCCAGATCTATAAGCAACTATTAATGAATAACACAACCAAACAGATCTCAATACAAGAATATTAACAAACTTGAAAGACAAATCACACTAATTGCAGATTACAAATATGAAATGCAAAAAACGAAAAATGGGACAACGGCAGAAATTCCGGGGAAAAAAAAGAAACTACCTATACAACCACACAATCACTGGCCACTCATGAAAACCTAACATAATGTTAGCCCATAGTCAATAGTTTCCTTCTTCCTGTTTTTTTTTTTTTTGGCTAAATCTCTAAAAAGCGGAATAAGCAGTTTGTTAGAAGCATACCAAATCGATGTCTTCTTCATCCGAATTTTACCCTTTTTTCCCCGGATTTCATCTATTGGTCAATTTTAATGAACGCAGGTTCATCAGCATGCAAGTTATAATATCTTTATAATCAATCACCAAAGGAGGTAAAAAATTATAAAAAGTAAAAGGAAGGATCCAGGAGACTTATGCGAAATTACTCCTTGTAGTTGATGCTTCGATTAAAATTTGTTGTCATTGAGTGCTGCGTGTTAACCCGCTTCGAGACGTATTTCTGCATAAATTTGGGAATTTGGTTAGCTATATCGAGTATCAATATGTAATCAATGAAAACTAAACTAGCATGGTGACATTCATATATTATAGGCCTTGACTCTAGGCTCGGCAAGTCATCAGAAATCAGTTAGGCAGAAAATTGAAAAGAAACGACCAGTGGATCCATTAGAACTGATCACTACAACTTGAAGCTGTATCCGACAAATATTAGAGCAAGTCTTGCGTATGACCCTATGCATGAAAAAATTTGGAAAAAATTGAATATACCTATGTTAGATACATACTCGTATCCAACACTAATACACAAGTACGAGAAATGACTTGAAGTACCAAATTTAAATGAATCCCAAGATCAACATGTAACTGATTCTAAGGTTCATCAGTGGTCTTAAAAGTATACTATCCAAAAGTGTGTTACAATCCCCGGGAAACCTATATAATGTGATCGGCATATACATTTAGTCCTAAGCAACATAATGGGTAACAGCCAACAAGGTTACAGAGTCCAGTATCTTTTACTAAGATAGGCTTCGTATGTTCTTGGAGATCATATCCTCATACCAGCATCTGGATATGTATCTAACACGGATGTCGGGCATAAGTAATTAAAGAAAAATGAAGAGAAGTTAAATAGGGTCATACCATGGCTGCTAACTCTGCAATTTATAAGGGGCAAATGCGACAAACGAGGGAGATTAATTTTAACTTATTGTACTAAAGGAAAAGGTTAAAGTACCATGGAAGCCCCTCTACAATGAGTCAAATTGCCTTTTGTCCCCTCTACTCAAAAAATGGGTAAATCAATCCTTGTATGTTATATCAAAGAACAAATTGGTCCTTTCTGGTAAAAATTTTATCCATTTGTATTGTTAAAAATCGGTAGGACATGTGACATGCCATGTGTACCTTATGCTAACATACAATGACCAGTTTTTAACAGTAAAAATTGATAGAATTTTTAATAGGACCAGTTTTCTTTTTGATCTAACATACAAGAGCTAATTTGCCCATTTTTGAGTAAAAGGTGTAAAATGCAATCTGACTCCTAATACTTCTACCTAAAGGAAAATGAAGAGTATAAAAATCTAAACAAAAATATAAACAATAAAAGCACCTTCCAGTAAGCAGCTGAGCAGCCGGTCCCTTGGAGTTGGCGAACCGCCTGGCCTTATTCTCGTGTTCTTTCTCCACACGCATGGCAGCAACCTCTTTCTCCATAGCCGCAACTTCTCTTCTCATCTTTTTAGCCTCAACTTCCATTGCCTTTGTCAATGTTTCGACCTTCTTAGCAAGCATCTGAAAGATACAAGGATTACTACAGTATTTATCTGGAATGGTAAATTAAAAATGGTATTGGCTTGAAAGAGCAAATGCATCTACCTCAATCGCATCATCTTTATCTTTAAGGCTTTGATCTTTCTCGTGACCAGCTTTCCTCAATGCTATGACCTCTTTCTGCAGCAAATCGTACAAAACTCCTGGAACATTGTCCTCAGTGTCTACTGGCTGGAAATCATTCGATTTTTCACTACTCGGTAACTCACTCTCCTTGATCCCCTCAGAAGGATGGTTTACTGAAACATTTGAGGCTGCTCCATTTAAAAGCACTTTAGCCCTGTCTAATGATCTTGTGCCTCCATCAAATGACTTAGATGTTCCTTTCGCATGCTTCAACACAGTACTAGAAGACAAAGAGGATCTCAATTGAGAGCTCGGTGATCTCTTGGGTAAAAACCCATTGGATGAAATCTTTGAGAAGTTCTCAGCTCCACCAAGTGACTGACGCCTGGAAGGCCCATTGCTCGTGCTTCTTCCAACTGATGTACTGCGACTAAAGCTGTTAGAAGATCCTCTCAAGTTCTCTTCTAGAACTCTAAGCCGCAATTGATATTTCTCCTGGAAAATCAAACAAAAGCTCTAATTTCGAAACCAACAGCAACATCATACATAACAGAATGGTGATGTCACAATCAGATTATTACTTTCAACTGTGCTTCGGATTTTGCAGCTCGCTCGGTTATGGCAAGCTTGTCACGAAGTTGCTGCATTTCTCCCTGGAAGAAATAAAGTCCACAATGAATAGAAAGTATTAAGGCAACATCTTGTAGTTTTATTCAATGGGAGAAACCGTCTGCAAAAACCTGCAAGAATCTCCTCTCTTCAAGCCATTGTTTCACAGGCATCACTTTGTCATTAGCATCTTTCCACTCGTTTGCTACAACTGTGGCCACTCTATTAGCGGTTACTTTCGCACGTGCCAGTTCTCGATCAAGAGTTTTTCTTTCCTCCTAAGGAACATAAACACAAATCATTCATTTCAAGAAGAGATTTAGGACAATACCAACAAAAAGGAACCAAGCAAACTTGGACATATAAAATCCAGGCATTACATTCATCTCCTGAACTTTGCGTTGATAATCCCGAACTGCATTTGCAGCAGCACCACCAGCAAGAACAGCCTCTTCCAGCTCCTTTACAGTTTGTGTAAGCTTTTCAACCTCTGCAACCTTTTGGCGATGCATTTTGTCCAAAATTTTGTTTTCTTCCTACCATAGACAAATTGTAAACAAGTGACTTTCTTCATTATACGGTTAAACAGACTAAGCCAAAAATATATGGACCTGAGAACAGGAAACATAAAAAAAGATCGGAATACCTGACAAATTTCTATCTGCTTCATCAACTCCTGGTTTTTATTTTGGAGATCATCCACCATGGACGCTTTGGCCAATGCAACCTGAACAGTCCTTTCAGCTTCAAGTAAAGCTGCTTCTTTTGATTTAGTTAGACGATCAAGTGCTCTGTTATCATCTTGAAGTTTTGCAATCTGCAAAAAGCGAAAGAAATAACCAGTAAGAAAATAATCAATCACATACAAGTTTAGAGATCCTTCTCCACTTCTCTCTATAGACAGAACCAACAGTTGAAAACTATGTTACTCAGACTCAGATGTCACTATCTGACACAGGTTTGTGTCCAACATGGATGAGGTTAGATTTTTCTATGTTTTTTTTAATGTATTAGGAAGATCCTTGGAGGTCATAATATCTCCATATTCATTTATCTAAAATGAATGCTGGACATCGGTATTTCCATAAAAATGAAAAGTCAGACCAACAAAGGTTGAAAAGACATATAAATACCTCTTGCCGAGAAAGCTTCAGCTCAGCCTCCAAGGGTGCAAGAATTGCTTCAATTGGAGGCATATCATCGTCCTTTTGAGCAGCATGAACCCTCCGCAGAGTGGCCTCAGCTGCAAACTGAGCAGCCATGGCTGCCTTCTTCTCATCATTTATTTTCTTGATTTCAAGGTTCTGTGGAACATATTTATTAACTAAATTTAGAAGCACGACAAAAGAAAAAATAATAAGGGTTGAAAGGAATTGAAACCAATACCTTGCTTTCAAGAAGAGATTCTGTCAATTTAAGCTTCTCATCCATTTTTGAGAGCTCGTCACTGAGCTATGGTACAAAAGAAAAATAAAAACAGTCAGTTCCATCTCAATCAAGAAATCCGAGTAAAACCACATCTCAAATCTGTCCAATAAGGCGAACAGTCATAAGTCGTATATGAAACCACTGCAAAAAGTTCATAACTACAGTCTTAGATGCAAGAACACTGATCTGCATAGAAGGGTCGTAAATTACATAAAAATAATATGTTTTTTGGGAACAAAACTAGGGACCACTCATTTATATGCAGAAATAGTAAGTCATTAAACAAAGAGGTCTATTAACCATCTGAATTTCAAGACATCAAAACAATCCATTTAATCATGAGAGCAAACCCTAAACTGCAGTAGATACTTAAATATAGGGGGAAAAAAGGTTACCAAAGAACAATTAATCTAATAGGAAAACCATGAAACAAGTTCTAGATTATGTGAAAATCTTTAAAAAATTGAACATACGGGGCACAACCAAGTCCAAGTAACCAATGCATGATGTATTTCAGTAAGCTATATCATCAAAGACTAGAAACAATTTTCCAAGCATCAGAAAAATCTACTTTTCCTCAGTAAAATAACAATACTGCATTTTTAATTCATATTATATATTATTACTATATTTCATTTATATTTATATTAAATAGGCTAATCTGTTTGATTCGGTTTTATATGTAACATAACTGATTTTTTAACAGACATAGACAAAACCAAACTAACCAAACCGATTAAACCAAATAGTGTTAGGATGGTTAAGTTGATTTTGACCGAGTTTTGCTCTCCCCTAACAATATACACAAAAATACAGAGAGTAGACAACCCATCTTCTATCAATTTATTATTTCTATAACAGTAATATAATCTCTAACGTCAAAGAGACCTTAAATTTGCCCCTAAACTCAAATCCATTAATGAAAAAAAAAGAGGCGGACATTCCACTAAGATCAGACATCTATCCTTAACATTAGATTTTTTAAAAAAATCTAAAATAATTACTATTTTAATTTCGACTATTCCTAAAACGCTTCACCTATCAGTACAATTTAATTTCTTACATAAACTAAAGCCCAATAATATTTAAATAAATAAACCAACCTCTTCGCAAGCCTTTTCTCTTAGCCTTTCAGACATTCGTAATGCCTTAATTTCCGCTTGTGCTTCTCCCAATTCTCTATCTTTATCTGTAATCCAATCCAAAAACAAAGAGGATAATATCAAAATAAAATAAAAGATAATATTTATAAATAAATAAAAAGCAGTAAAACGCAGTCAAATTTAACCGAATCAAGGCGAAAAACACCTAGATCGATCCACATTCATCACCTCTAACTTCATTCTCCAATCTGGTAAGCTCCACCTTCACCGGATCCGACCCGTGAAGAAACGGAACAAAATCATTATCGGCGTCGAAGCTAGGTCTAACACCTCTCCTCCTCGACGAGCCTTTCCCTCCACTCTCTCTAAACGACGCCGAGACCGTCAACGACGGAGGAACACCCGCCGTGGTGGCCGATGTCATCCTCATCGGCGACTCACTCCTCACATTGGTTCTTACCTCCGCCGCTTCGCCGGCAACCTCTTCCATCTCCGATCCAAACACTTAGTCGCACCACTTTACAGCACAAAAT
Organism: Gossypium raimondii; assembly: GCF_025698545.1. NCBI lineage: Eukaryota > Viridiplantae > Streptophyta > Magnoliopsida > Malvales > Malvaceae > Gossypium > Gossypium raimondii. The sequence goes on from NC_068568.1 coordinate 372,047, forward strand.
GCAACCAAAAAAAGAAAAATCTATTCAAAGAGAAAAGTTCGCTTCACATCTACAACTCGAAATGGATCCAAATGCTAGGGTTTCAAAATCAGTTGAAATCTAGCTGATTTGAACAGATTTTGATATATTTATAGAGAGCGAGCTCTGAGAGAGGGGGGAAAATAATAGTACATTTCTATCTTTCTCTCTCTCTAATTTGTGAATTTAAATCCGGTTTACAGTGACACTGAAGAGAAAGTCCTAAAATATTAAAGGTTAAACTACACCAGTAGTCACTCCACTGTTAGTGAAATTTTCTTTTGGTTACTTGACTATAAAAAAATATAAAATGGTCATTTAGCTATCATTAAATTTCTTTTTAGTCACTCAAGTATTAAAAGTTACAAAATAGTCACTCAGCTATTCAATTTTTCTTTTCGATCACCATCTTGTTAGAAGTGGCAACTTTTAAAATTGATATAATAGCAACTTTATCCCTCAACATTTATAAATCATATCAATTTAGTCAATATTTACATATTGTGTAATTAGATTTTTTGCGCTTTTGCTTCTTCTTCTTTTTTTTTGACATTGAGGGTTTTTTATAACTTTTTAGGTGAAAACGTCACGAATGAAAGTAAAATTGCAAAAAATATCAAATTACAAAATGTGCAAATGTTGAGGTTATATTTTTGAATCATGATTAAATTAACGTAATATATAAATGTTGAAGGTTAAAATTGTTCTTGTGCTAAATTTAAAAGATGCCACTATATGACAAAAAGATATTTGGAAAATTGGATGCTTATTTTGTAATTTTTCATAGTTAGGTGACCAAAAATAAATTTACTAATTATTGAATGACTACTAGTGAAGTTTACCCAATATTAAAATAGTCTATTTTTAAAATAATAATTATTACTTTCTTGAATTAAATAATTAATATTATTAATTTTAAATAAGTTGGGAATTTTAAAATTTAAAACAAAATTCTATTAAATTCAAATCCCAATTTTTAGTGAATAATTAAGTCAAATTAAATCAGATAATTAGTTACTTAAGTCAAATTAAATCAGATAACTAGTTGCTTAAGTCAAAATCCATCAAATTTGACTCTTGTTTATTGTAAATAGGGTGCAAGTAAGCGATTAATGCTTCCAACCTACTTGAGTTTAATTTTATTTTTTTAATTAATTTTGTAATTATTGAGTTAAGTTCGAGTAGCTCAAGTTATAGACTAAACCGAATTCGAACTAAATAATATTCGATTAGAATGACCCATGAACCTTGTCAAGTTTTTCATATTTCTATATTGTTAAATTACGTCATTATCCTAAACCTTAAACTTAATTATTGAATTGAGCTCAAGCTTGACTTCGCGCTTGAGTATAAAAATTGATAAATGAGCTTAATTAAACTTAAGCTCGATTAGCTCAATTATATCTCGAGCCTAAAAATAGATGTTCAATCAAGCTCGAATGAGTATCGAGCTTTAAATTTTGAGTCGAGTTTGATAGTATTTTAACTTAGTTCAATTCAATTACACCTCTAAATGTATCAGATCACCAACTTTATTTTAATTATTTATTTATACTAATACTAAACCATTAACTTAATTTGTGTTACAAGTCGACCCAACATCAATTCAACTGGAAAATTACCAAAATACTATTTGTTTAGGGAATAAAATAACCTTATATTTTATAAAGTAACAAATGTCGATACAAATGTATCATTTGGTTTGTTTTTTTTCATGTTTTTAAATTGAAATGGTAAATTTAAATGTTTAAAAACCGTGACGTCGTAAGTTCAAATCCTATCATTTATGGATTTTTCATTGCTCTTATATAAATATGAAAAAATAATTACTTTGTGAAAAATAATATTTTAATCATTATCCATTTGAGTTCTTATTTAGTTGACTCGTGACACCAATTCAATTGAGGTTTAATATATAGTATAAATACATTCGTAATAATATAAATTATATTGTAAAAAGTCGTATTTTGATAATCACCCAACCGAGTTGGTGTTCAATTAACTTGAAACACTAATTCAATAAGAGTTTAATTTATAGATGTATTTAAATTTTGTTTCACATGGTTTAAATGTTCTTTATATCGTATTGAAACTAACATTTAATGTCCAAATTGATGCTTAGACGTGCCAAAAGACTTAATTGATATGATATTGATATTTTAAGGAATCAAATAGAGTATTTTGAAGTTTGAGATTGATTTAAAATTGGAGGAGGTGCACTGTAATTAACTTATTTATTATCATAATTAAATTAAAATAAATTTGAGACTCTATGATTACGGGTCGAGGATCAAAACCCGTGATGAATACATATATATTTTTCTTCGTATAAATAGCAAAGTTGAGAATCATGTTATAAAAATTAAATATTTCATTTATTTTTTAAAGATTTCATATATATATATATATATATATATTTAAAAATAACACCTTTATACTAATTTTATTGGTCAATATATTCTATTGGTCCTTGTACTTTGACAAGTTTTAAGATTTAATTTCTATACTTTAAAAGCTAAAATTTAACCTTCCATCTTAGACCAATCATTATCTCATTAGTAGTTTAAGTTAAAATTTAGGATAAACTACTTAGATAGTCACCGAGTTTATTCACATTCTTATTTTAGTCACCCATTTAAAAATTCGTTATTTTAATCACTTTCATTAGGTAAGTTGTAAGATTTAGTCACTTTATTATTAAATACATTCGGTCACCGACAGAATGTAGACATGACCATATTTTGATTGGTGAAATAACAAATTTAGTTATTAACATTTTACAAATTATGTAAAATTAATCCTAACTATAAAAAATCAACAAGTTTTACCCACAAATTTTGAACAATTTATCAAGTTGATCCTATTCTAAATATAAAAAAATTTAAAACTACAAAAATTAAAATTATTATAAAATACAAAAATTTAAATTAAATAACACATAAAATGTTAAAGACTAAATTTTTATTCTCCAATTAAAGTTCATGTTATACCAAAGTTGATGTATAAATTAGAAATTGTTCCTTTTAAAAATCACAAAATATTAAAATATTTTATAATTAAATTGTATTTATTTATTATTATCATTATTAAAATTTTAATTCGGATCAGGCAAAGGTCGGATCGGATGGATAACCCGATCCATTTGATTGTTTTATGTTTTCGGTTTGCATTAGCTTTGCCGCCTTATTGCAAACGATGGCTCGCAGGCTTTGCTCCCTTCAGAATCCCGCCACCTTTTTCAAGGTCAAATTTCATTTAACTTTCAATATTTGATTTTCTCTTGAAAATATGCGATTTAAATGAAAAAAAGAAAACAAAACCAATTTGTTTGCAGGTCAGTATCTCCTTTAAATCCATTGCTAAGCTCTTCTACAAGTCATATTAATGGTGGGTTTTACCCAAAATTTCAAAGTATGATTCTTGCTTTTCTCTTTTTAAATCGATTGATACTTTTCATTTACATGTAAAATATCAGTTTTCTCTTAAACCCATTTCATGAATTTTGTCTTGTGAATGTATGTGAAGAAGCCATTAGTTATTTGTTATAGAATTAGGTTCAAAGATGCAATGTAGTCAATGTGTATGTAAAAAGTATTGACAGAAAGTTTTTCTATTCATTTACGCGTAAAATGTTATTTTCTCTAATTTTATCTCATGAATGTATGTTAAGAAGCCACTAGTTATTTGTTTAGCTCGTAACTTTGGATTAGTTAACTTTTGAAAGTTGAATGACCGAAACTTAATTTTAAACAAAGTTTAGGGATTGTTGTAGTTTATGGAAAAAAATAATGCAAAATCTTCACCCGCCAAAATGCATTGCTAATTACAGGAAAGCGTGCCCACCAAGTAATTTTCAAGTCTTCGAACTTTGAACTCGATTAACTCCAATCATGGCGATCGATTGCCTCGTCCTTGGTAACTTCTAAACACTACCCACTTTTTAATTCTCCCATTTCATGAATTCCCATTCTTGTTTTTGTTTTTTCACATACAAATGGATGTTTTTTTTTTCTTTTTTAAATTTTCAGGGGCAGGCCAAGAAGTTGGGAAAAGCTGCATGGTGGTCTCGATAAATGGCAAGCGAATCATGTTCGACTGCGGGATGCATATGGGATACACTGATTCTCGCCGATACCCAGATTTCTCTCTCATTTCTAAGAATGGAGATTTCGATAATGCTCTCACTTGTGTCATTGTTACTCACTTGTATTCTTTCGTTCGGTTTACTCTTTGTTTGTTTCAGTTGATAATTTATTGGATTGGCTTTTTGATAAATTCTTTTTTTCAGTCATTTGGATCATATTGGAGCACTTCCTTATTTCACTGAAGTTTGCGGTTATAAGGGTCCAATTTACATGACTGTAACTTCTCTTTGTCTATGCATTTGATGAAATGTCTCACTTGGGGTATTTATTATAATTATTGTTTTGATTTTCCTTTTTTTTTATGACGTTTCTTTGTATTGGTAGTATCCGACAAAAGCATTGGCCCCGTTGATGTTGGAGGACTACAGAAAGAATATGGACCGAAGGGGCGAGGACGAACAGTTTACTTCTGATCATATTGCAGAATGCATGAAAAAGGGTACTTAAATTTCCATTTCTTTTGCTCAGTTAGTGCAGATGCTTTTTTTTTCTTTAAAAAAAAAAAAAGGAAAGAACTGTTCTTATGAGTAGTTTTATGTGCATGTGATGCATTGGCTTGTCTTTCTTGTTCATCAGGTAGCAATTCGGAAACTGTCCAAACAGTCTAGGAGTGCCATTTGCCCTGCAATTTGTTTTCAAGCACACATTAGTTTTGAAAAGAATCATTTGCATAACTCTGCTATTTTTAGAACATGGAACCCTCTCCAATCTTCATGACAACCATTTTAACTATGATAGATCCAGATGATGTTCCATACTGCATGTTGTATGTGTTACCAAGCTACAACAGAACATTAACTACTCTGAAAATGCACCAAGCATGATATCAGTTTATTTTTTGGACATTAGGAGTTCTCCTTGAGTAGCATTACCTAGTGATTTCTGATCATTATTAGCTTCCTGAATTTACATGCTCTAAATAGTAGAGTAGAAAACTGGTCAACTTGAACCTATTTATCATCTATATAATTTTATTTGAAGTTTCACAATTTCAAATTTAGATCATGAACCTTCTATGGACTAACTAGTAAAATAGAATTGTGAAGATTTCTTAAATATATGATCTAGGTTTCTTTCATATTCACAAATATATTTCTATGCAAGACCAACTTCCGAGTTTTTATTCATTGCTTGAAGTATCCTGTCTGAGGTTATCATTTTTATTTTATTCTGACCTGACTCCTTATTACAGTTATACCAGTGGATTTGAAGCAGACCGTGCAGGTTGATAAAGATCTTCAAATCCGTGCCTACTATGCAGGACATGTAAGCATTTTAAGTTCAGTTCTAAAGCATGTCTTTTTATTAGTCCTGTTTCATATTTGTAGTGCTTATACATGTTATCCATTAGTATATGAAAGGTGCACATTTATCATTGGAGATTTGCTATGTATGTCCATTAAAATTCATCTGCTTTGACAGAGCTACCTAGCTCTTTGGTCATAAGAGGGCTGTGGAAGAATTGATTGAATAATGTTGGACCACTGGTTGAGTTAAAATCATTGAGTGCTTTGTAGCCCACTAGACAAATGAATTGCATGGCAGTAGTTCTTTTTGATGTGGCATGGTTGTCTAGAAGAGAACTTTGTGAATATTAATCCTGTATGGTCTGTTGTTTTTGTTCCTTGAAGTAATTGTATTTTCTGTTTTATGGGAGTCATATGAGTAAATCTTTGCAAATTATTAGGAGCAGCATTTAGTTTGAGAGAAGCAATCTAGGACCAAGTAGTAAAGTCTGGCCTGACCTTGACTTCAGTCTTGGCATTGAATGGTTCAATCCAATCATATAAACTTGCAGAGCATCATGCACCACAACCAAACTTTCACTTATTAATGAAACTGGAGATAAATATAAATACTAAATGAGGACTTACGGCGAACAAAGGAACTTGGTATCTCCTTTTTTAATGGATACTTTTTTCGGATGTATTTACCAGTTATGGGTATCAAGATGTATTTACCAGTTTTTACTGTATGGATATACATGTTTTTCATTCTCTTTGGTTGTTCTAAGGTTATTGGGGCAGCAATGTTTTATGCGAAGGTGGGAGATGCTGCTATGGTGTACACAGGAGATTATAATATGACGCCAGATAGACATCTTGGGGCAGCTCAGATTGATAGACTACAGTTGGATCTTCTCATAACAGAGTATGAATGTTATACACATCTTATATTTATCTTTGGTTTTATTAACAAGTAAAGTCTGGTTAGTAGTACGTGATGCAAACTTTCATAATAATATTTCTATAACAGGTCTACTTATGCAACAACCATACGTGATTCAAGATATGGGCGAGAAAGGGAGTTCCTTAAAGCTGTATGTATACACTACTTTCACAATTTCAGGCTATTTTTTTGGCTTCATTTATACCACTTGTGTATACACTACTTCCTGAAAATTAATTTGCTCTTGCACATTGTGACTATTTACTTGCTCCTGCTACAGTTAGAGTATCTATTCCACATGCAGTTGGCTTCTACATGTTATCTTGCATTATCTTCTAGTTCTATGTTATTTTGATAGTATTTACTTACTTTATTTTAATTGTTCCTTTTTGAGGGAAGAGGGGGTGGGGGAGGAAATTCTGTTTTGAATACAGTGGTGATAGTTGCTAAAGTTCTGAGGATTAGGAATAGGTAACTGAATTCTCTTAGATGCATTATTAAATTTGTTCTAGAAACTTTATTGGTGATTGATTAGAGAGAGAGAGAGAGAGAGAGAGAGAGAGAGAGAGAGAGAGAAATGTTAAAGTATGATGGTTTCATTTTACCTGTGTGTGTTTTCTGTGAAGATTCCTTGTACTTCCAACTTTCATGAATGAAGATATTTGGCTCATGTATGCGCTTTTTATTTTAAAGTTACACCCTACTGGAATAATTTTCTTCCTTTTATCTTTTTTTTTTTTGGGGGGTGGGGGCATTGGTGTTTGGTGGTGATTCATTTCAGGTTCATAATTGTGTTGCTGCTGGAGGAAAAGTGCTTATTCCTACTTTTGCTCTAGGAAGAGCTCAGGTATTACTGTTGATCTTATATATAAGATATATGCGTTGTAGCTATGTTTTGTTTAGCTAATAAAATTATTTAGTTAGCAAAAGTTCTAACTACTGGGGCATCTTAACTATGTTTGGCGCTAGACAAAATGAGGTAGTCTACTAAGTTCTAAATTTGTACGACAAACCTTTATGTTAATTTAAAGCTGCCGCATTTATGGATTTCATTCATAATAGGATCATAAGATATATTATTTCCCTATATTGACCTCCTTGTACCGACATTGTTTAGATTTTTTTTCTTGGCATTTAAGGATTATTTTTCTATAAATAAAACTACAAAAAATTGCTTCTGCTTGTAAAGTTTGATTGTATGCTCATCATTTCCTATAATCCTATTTCTGTTTTCCACACTTTTCCTAAATTTTTCTGCGGTAAAAATATTTGTCATGCAACCAAAATTATCCGACCAGTAGTTGTTCAAAGTTCCCATATTAACAAATGACTACTAAGCATGAGGGAAACAAGTTCAAACAATTCACTCTATCAAATCAGTTTTCTTTTAATTTTTTAACTCTTGTTGATTTATTAAGGAGTCAATAATTCTCAGCCAATCTCTGTTTCTTTTAAAAAATAGCATTCCAATTCAAGCTGCTTATTGTTATTTGTAACTGTTATACTGTTGACTAGTCATAGATGCCTTCATGTTGAATATTTTGATACTGTACAACTTGATTTCTAGATTAATATTGAATTTTGTATTATTATCATCACATAGGAACTTTGTATATTGTTGGAAGATTACTGGGAACGGATGAATCTAAAAGTTCCTATCTACTTCTCAGCAGGTTTGATCCATCTTTAGTGTTTAACTTTTTGCATCATTGATTTTCTTCTTCCTTTTTATTGGCTTATTTTATAGCAATGGAACCTTACATTTGTTCAGTCTATAGTATGGTGATCTGGGTGAAGATTAACTACATATTATGGTGATAAGTTGGATTCATCATGTTTCAGGTTTGACAATCCAAGCCAATATGTATTATAAAATGCTTATTAACTGGACGAGCCAGAAGATCAAGGAGACGTACGCCACACATAATGCATTTGATTTTAAAAATGGTACAAAGCTTGCTTAAATAATGATTAATGAGTGCCAGCAGTTACTTATTTCCTTGCTCCTGCCATTGCTAGGTTTCATTTTTGAGCAGTTTCTATATACATTGGAGTTAATTGGCAGTTAGGGACAGAACATAGATCTGAGGGTGTTGAGGGTCGGTTGGCTCCTTCGGGAGAAGTTTTTGAAGTGTCATCTGCTAGGCAGTTGACCTGGTCCCCTAACAACCGAAGGTGTTGTCCCCATGTCAGGGTTTTGTCCCTAGCCTCCACAGAGAGCCGTGTATGGTTCATTGAGGGGGGTGCCTCAGTTGGTGGTACCTGCAAGACTTGCGAGAGGTGTTAGTATTGGGTGTGTGAATAATTATTGAGCAACCTGAGCACGGTGCAACTTGAACCACCAACTTGAGGCTTATAGCCCATTACCTCTGCAAACTGTACACAACTCTTTGCGGAGGCTGGGGACAAAACCTTGACATGGGGACAATACCTTCGGTTGTTGGGGGACCGGGTTGGCTGCTTGGCGGACTACATTTCAAAGACTTCTTCCGAAGGAGCCGACCGACCCTCAACATATATAAATTACAATGAAACTCATAAAGCATAAGAAAGTAACAATAAAATCCTTTAATAGTTTTAATCCTCCAAGTAGGTCCTTCTATGCTGCATTTTGGACGACTATCATGTGTAAGGAAGCTCTTTAGTAATTAATCTAGAATATTTGGAATACTATTGAAGACATTTGACCTTTTGTTTAGTTTCTGTCAATAATGCTGTTAGTTTGATTCGAAATCTTGATTGAATTTGTTTCCTTTTCAAAATTCTGGAATTGAAGAGGCAGAATCATAGAACTTGGAGATTTTAGGGAAATTGAAAGTTGCTTGAGCTATTTATTTGTAGAGTTGTTGGTACTGCCACTCTTTTATGATAATATTTCATCTGCTACTCTTCTGCGCCTATCTATTGCAGTTCGGAATTTTGACCGTTCTTTGATAAATGCTCCTGGACCTTGTGTTCTCTTTGCTACACCTGGTATGATTGTTGGTGGCTTTTCACTCGAGGTTTTTATGCAGTGGGCGCCTTCGGAAAACAATCTCGTGACATTGCCTGGGTATGGTCTTGTTATACGTTATCAAGCATATATATCCTAAATGGCTGCTAGTATTGTTACTTCTATAAGATGAAACGTATAAATAGTTCGAATATCATATTTAACCACTGTAACTCATTTAAAGAGAATAAAAATCTATGTTATTTGGACTTGGTTGTGAGTTCTGAATACAAGTATGTGTCTGACATGAGTATATTTTTTCATATCCCAATTCCCATGCCTTGAAATGTGTTGGACACGGGTACTTCTGGTAATACACATTGGTCTATCCCGTGTTTATGTGCACCTGCGGTTCCTTCTTACTTGAGAGGCATTATGCACATTAGAATTATGTTTGTTTGAGTTTCTATTACTCTCATTTTTCTAATTCTGTAGGTATTGTGTGGCCGGAACCATAGGCCATAAGTTAATGTCTGGTAAACCGACCAAAATTGATTTGGACAAGGACACTCAAATCAATGTGCGATGCCAGGTTGATTCTCATCTCCTAAAGCTTAAGATTTTCTCATTTTCTTCAACTTTTTGTTTCACCTTTTTCGAGCTTATTTTCATTTCTGCAATTTACTGCATTTAAATCTGTCCCCTCCATTAATTAAAAACGAAAATCATTTATATGCATGTGGACTGTGTTTCGGATCCCTCCCCTTTTTTATTTTGTAACTCTTGGAGTAAATATTTACCAAAAAAGAAGAGCAGCTAATGAACAAAATCAAAAGGAGTCTTTTACAAGGCAGCTGAGCGTAAAACTTTTTGTGGACTCGTCTTATAATATAGGGAACTACTATTTTCTTGAATGTAATGTCGCATGGCAATGTTAGAAACCGATTAATATTAAAAACATGAAAGTCTTTTAAGTTCGGAAATCTACGAATGACCGAAAGCCTGCACGGTTTTTTCTCTTATTTGGCTAGACCGAGAGGCGACACTGATTAGTAATTTTGATATTCTAGTTTTGGTTGCACCGAAGTTTATTGGTATCCTTTGTATTAAGTTCATGATGGTTGTATCTGATTGTTTTCAATGTTATTTTGACTCGGGTGTGAATATTTAATATGGATATTTTGGTTGTAATTAGCCTGAACATATGATTTGTGTTGCAGATTCATCAGCTATCTTTCAGTCCTCATACCGACGCCAAGGGTATTATGGATCTTGTCAAATTTCTCTCACCCAAACATGCTATACTTGTACATGGTGAGAAGCCGAAAATGGCCACTCTTAAAGAAAGGATTCAGTCTGAACTTGGGATCCAGTGTTATTGTCCAGCAAACAATGAAACAGTCACCATTCCTTCGACACACTATGTGAAAGCAGATGCTTCAGGTACCTTTATCCGAAGTTGCTTGAACCCAAACTTCAAGTTCTCAACATGTAGTTCAACCGATAAATCTTATTTGGATTCAAACAAATCAAAGGCCGTTTCAAGGCTTTCTGTAAGTGATGATAGAGCTACAGAAGGTATCTTAGTAGTCGAAAAAGGCAAAAAGGCAAAAGTTATACACCAAGATGAATTTCTACATATGTTGGGAGAAAAAAAGCATGAGATTCAGTTTGCTTATTGTTTCCCGATGCATATGGCCCGAACCGAAGACCTCTCTTCCACTTCCCATATGCTCTGCAGTTTTGACAAATGCACTTTGATTAGTCGATTATCAATGATACTATCAGATGAACTTTCCGAAGGTAACATACTGGATTTAGGGGAAGAACTTCAAGTAGAATCATTCCATGTATCCGTTTGTTCGTCAGATAATTGTCCTCATAGATTATCTAGTAGTCTTCAGAATGGTTCGGAATCAGTGTTCTTTTGTTGTCATTGGTCAGTGGCTGATGAAAAACTTGCATGGAAAATCATTTCAATCATGAAAAATTCTACTTTATAAACTACTTGAAGATCTTCTCTGGACTATAGATAATGATTTGGCAATGGAGCCAAAGTGGACTTGGTCTCGGTTACATGTATGTGTTTGATATACGAGTATGTTTTAACTTTTTAAGTTTTTCCTTATGTTTGGAGGATTTTATTTTGAACAATTTCATTATAGGTTTTGAATCTTCTGATCATATTTGTTCTTTTTGACACAATATCTAGAATTACTCATAGGTCATTTCTAACTCATAAATAAGAAGATAATGCTCGGATCTGCATCCACTTGCATTGGCAACAATGTCAATACCAATTAAGTTAAAACTTAATAGACTTGAAAGATTTTTAAATGGTCCGAACTTCATACATATGATTGAATATACATGGGTCTTTAATACTTAAAAAAATAGTTAGAGCATCATTAATTTTTATTAATATATATTTCAAAAATTATCTCATCATTCCGGTACTTGTTTTATTTGTTCTTTCTTTTTTAATTTTAATATTAAATAAAAGCAAGTTATTGAAACCAAAATTATATCAAGTTAAAAGGAAAATAAATATAAAGGAAAAGCAAAAACAAATGTTTGTTACTATTATGGTAAAAATGACAATTATTTTTAGATATTTTATCTAAATGAATACCCAAAATAAACTTAAATTTGTAATTTTATCAATTTTTCTTGTTCGAAATTTTAGTACAAAAATTTTTACTTTGAATTTTAAAAATAAAAACATTAAAATTTGGATTAAGTTAATTTATTAACTTTTGAATTAAAACATGTTTATGTTTTTGAGTTAGGTTAAATCTTGAAAAATATTTATTTGAGCTCATTCAAGTTGATTTCAATAATTTTTTGTCCAAATTCTTCTAAATTTTGAGTAGACTTTCAAACTTAAACGAATAATTTGACCGATAAATAAGTTTAAGTTAAACTAACTTGAATTCAAATTAACTTGTCCAAACTTAATTTAAACGGTAATAGATAACTCTGCATTTAATAAGAAAATTGGTTGGTTTAGTTGTTTTAATTTAAAATTATTTTCTCGGGATCAATTCAAGTTAATTTAAATAATTCATTTTATTATTCTAAAAAAATATAAAATTCCAAAAATATTTTGTAATTAAAGTGTATTATTATTAAAATTTTAATTCGGATCACAACAGTCTGACCCGAATAAAAATCCACATTGTCAAACAGTCAAAGCTAACTTAAGCAGAATCGGATAACCCGAACCATTTGATAAAAACCATGTTGTTTTATATTTCGGCTTGCATTAGCTTTGCCGCCTTGTAGCGAACTATGGTTCGCAGGCTTTGTTCCCGCCTCTTTTTCTTCAGAATTCCGAAACCCTGCTGGCCGCCACGACCGCCACCTTTTTCAAGGTCTTTATTTAACTCTTTATATATTTAATTTTCTCCTGAAAATCTGAGATTTAAATGAAAATATAAAAAGAAAATAAAACCCAATTGGTTTGCAGGTCAGAATCTCCTTTAAATCCATTGCTAAGCTCTTCAACAAGTCATCTTAATGGCGGGTTTTACCCGAATTTTCAAGGTAATATTCTTGCTTTTCTCTTTTTAAACCGATTGATACTATTCATTTACGTGTAAAATATCAGTTTTTCTTATACCCATTTCATGAATTTTGTCTTGTGAATGTATGTGAAGAAGCCATTAGTTATTTGTTTTAGAATTAGGTGCAACTATGCAATGTAGTCAATGTGTTTGTAAAAAGTATTGACGGAAAGTGTTTCTATGCGTTTACGCATAAAATGTCATTTTCTCTAATACCCATTTTATGAATTTGATCTCTTGAATGTATGTTAAGAAGCCCTTAGTTATTTTAGCTCGTTATTTTGAATTATGTGCAGATATGCAATGTAGTCAATGTGTTTGTAAAAAGTATTAACAGACAGTGGTTCTATTATTTTACGTGTAAAATCTCAATTTTTGTGATGCCCGTTTCATGAATTTTATCTCTTGGATGTATGTGAAGAACCCGTTAGTCTTTTGTTTAGGTGTTATTTTGAATTGGATATAAAAATGGAATGTAGTCAATGTGTTTGTAAAAAGTACCAGCAGAAAGAAGATGGGTGAGGATTCTTAAGTGGACCCTTTATAGATATTTTTCATACTGGTCTTTTTATGCGAGGTTGAAATATGATAGGTTCAAATTACATTGTTTTTGTTATTCTTTTAATTGGTATTTTTTTTTATATATATTACTTTTGAAGAACCATGACGGTAAAAGTGCCATGGAGGCCTTTTATGCTAAGAGTTAGATTGCATTTTGCCCATTTTACTTAAAAAATAGGCAAATCAGTCTCTGTACGTTAGATTAAAGAACAAACTAGTCTTTTCTATTAAAAATTTCATCTATTTCTATTGTTAAAAATTGGCATTGCTGGCAAAATAACCAAACAGCTACGTGTGGCACGTCATATGTGCCTCATTTAGACATAAAAGGACCAATTTTTAACAGTAAAAATAGATGAAATTTTTAATAGAAGGACTAGTTTGCTATTTGATCTAATCTATAAGGATTAATTTACCCATTTTTTAATAGAGGGGGCAAAATGTAATCCGACTCTATGGTACATTTACCGAACCATGACACATGATAAAATTTGGTTAATTTGATTCAATTTTAGTTGGTTTTGAAATTTATCAGCTTTGAGAATTGGTTTATTCGATTAGCTTGGTTGGTTATCAGTTTTTAAAATCGATCACTTTTAGTATAAATAAAACTGATTTAAGTTAGTCGGTTAGTTTGGTTGATTTTGTAAGTTAATTTGGTTTAACCGGTTTCCAAATCTTTGAAATTGAACCTACCGAACTAACTGTATGCTCACCTCAATATTGTTGAATGTTTGCTAGTATTGCGATCATATGCTCGAGAAGGGCGTAAACATTACGATCTCTTTGGGAGCAAAACACCCGGCAATGAAGATTTCAGGAAGGCTTGGCAACAAGAGATGGATGAGGATGAGACCCTATGGACTGGCAGTGAAGATGAAAGTGATCCTGAAAACGACGAAACAGATTCTAAAACCGATCGAAACCGTCTGGAAAGAGAGATACGGAAAGCCAGACAGCAAGCTAAAGATCATTCCGAGCTAATCGATGCCGATGACAGTGACGAGTTAAGAAGCGTATGGTCTGGGAGTGATGAGGAAAAGACATTATGGACTGGCAGTGAATGTGATGATGACGACGATATTCCTACTGAACCTTATCCTAACGAATCCAGCGATAAGTACATCGATAAACTTTTCGAGTTCGAGGAAAAACCAAAGTACAGAACCATCTCAGAGCTACTGAAATCCGAAAAAGAACCCGAGGAGCTATCACCGGGCAAGAAAGCAAGGAAACTAGCAGTTGAGAACGCCTTGAAGAAACTCAAGAAAGGACCTGACGGGCGATATACGAATGTTTGGGAAGTGATGAGCGACATCGACATTTTAATAGGAGCATTCGAGAACATTGTTTCGGGACCGGAATATGAGGAGCTTCGACAAGGAGGACCTAAGAAATTGAATATGGAGTTTTTCAAGGATATTCAAGCACGAATGAGGGATCCAAATTATAAGTTCTCGCCGGAGTTGAAGTTGAAACCAAAGAGCAAGTTGGTTCCGAAGAAGAAATGGCAGAAGGCACAATCTAGGCGAAGGAAAGCTCAAAAGCGTTAGCTATAAGACCGAATCAAATTAGTCTTTCTATTATTAAATGGATCAATTTTGTATATGTATTATTAAAAAAAAAATCATATAAGACTAAATTGGAATAAAATTAACGTTTACTGTTTAATATTTATAAAGCTTTTATGGTTTGTAAATTAATTTGTAATTGAAAAAAATTCAAGAAATTCTTTATAATATAAATTTTAATTATATCAATTTGGACTTATTTGATTCTTTTTAATAATATAGGTTTAAATTGACCCATTTAATAATAGAGGGACTAATTTGATCCAATTCTTACAATATAAGACCTCCTATATACTTTAATCTTATAAAAGATAAAATCGAATAGTTAAGTGATCGTTTTGTAACTTTTCATTGATCGTTGATCAAAAACAAATTGTTATTAGTCGGGTGACTATTAGTGTAATTTATCTAAGTTTTAAATTGCATTCCTATTGATTGAGTTTTATTTTAATTTTTAAAAATAATTTAATAATATTAATAATTAAATTTTAATTTTAAAATCTAAAAAATAAAAATATAAGTAGTAAATTTTAAATTTTGAAAATTACATACATATATGACAAATTTCAACCTATTATCTTAAACAAACTGTTGACTTGGCTCAATCTTAGGTAAGAAGTGCACAAAATATCCGAGTGTCGATTTATATTCACGGGTTTTAAAGATAATTATTAATTTGTTGTTGTAAATATATATTTTATAATATTTATCTTATTTTCTGTTAAATATATTATTTCTTTAAAATTTTCTTTTAGGTTTACAACAGTAGCTGTATGAAGATTTATTTTTTATTTAGAGAAAATATTTGTGTCTATAATCTAGAGAATTTGGTGGAAAAAGTTAAAAGTATCATTTTTACTACAGGGAATTCCAAGTATACCCTTAAGAACATTTGACTCAGTCACGCTGGCTAAGCTTTACAATTAAAAATGGAAAAATTCACTGGTAGTCACTCAACTATTAGTAATTTTTTTCTGGCCATCTAATTATGAAAAATTATAAAATAATCACTCAACTATTTAAAATTTTATTTTTAGTTACCCAACTATTCAAAATTTATTTTGTCACCCGCTGTTAAATTAGTAACAGAAACATAACTTAGTAGCTTTTAAAATTGGCCTAATAATAACTTTAACTCTCAATATTTTTATATTATGTCAATTTAGTCTTGATTCCAAAAATATTAACTCTCAACATTATACATTGTGCAATCTTTTATTTTTATTTTTTGCAATTTTACTTTATTTGTAACATTGATGGCTAATTTTAAAAGAATGAGAAAA
Organism: Gossypium raimondii; assembly: GCF_025698545.1. Lineage (NCBI taxonomy): Eukaryota > Viridiplantae > Streptophyta > Magnoliopsida > Malvales > Malvaceae > Gossypium > Gossypium raimondii. The sequence continues at coordinate 388,292 of NC_068568.1, forward strand.
GATGAAAATTATTATGTTGGACTTTTGGGTGTTTTAATTTTAGTATATTTTAGATCAAATTTAGTTGATAGATTTGATTTTTAGCTATTTAGGTGAAAGGTTCAAAAGAAATGAAAAATTGGAAAAAAAGAGACCAAATTATACGGTGTGTAAACATTGAGGGTTAATTTTTAGAATAAGACTAAATTGATATAATGTATAATATTGAGTATTAAAGTTGCTATTATGGCAATTTTAAAAGCTACCACACCCTTCTCCCGTCATCTATTGTGACAAAAAATCGAATAATTGGATAATTATTTTGTAATTATTCATAATTGGTGATCAAAAAGAAACATACAAATAGTTAGGTAAAGATGGGTAATTTACCCTTAAAGGAGTAATTTCATCATTTCGTTAGCATGTCACTTGCAGTACTCTTTTATCTTTTAATCCAAATCCATTTAATTTTACTAACAAAATCAATATTATTATTATTTTAAAATCACATAATCATGAAATACAAAAAAGAAAAAAAGAAAATCTGATTGCCTTTTGACAAGAAAATAACCGCTACGCATATTCTTGATGTCATCAGATCTGATTTCTCATTCAAATTAAAAATAGAAAGTTATGTTCAGATTCGAATTTGAAAAGATCAGGAAACGAATTTGATTTAATCGAAGGATTTTTGTTATAAGTTTGTCTTTCGTTGTTTTATGTTTTTGTATTTTTGAAAAAAAGATTCTGTTATGGCTGACGCGCACTCTGTGGTTCCCGCCTCCGTTCTCCGTAATCTCTCCGATAAGCTTTACGAGAAGCGGAAGAATGCGGCACTTGAGGTTTTTCTTTTTCTTTTTTTGAATTTCCTTGGAATTTGATGTTTTGATGATTGAATTTCTTATCCTTTTTTGTTATCGTAATTGAATATTTCTATGTTTTAGGTTGAAGGAATTGTGAAACAGCTAGCGGCTTTAGGAGATCACGAGAAGATATCGGCGGTGATCAGTTTGTTGACCACTGAGTATACGTACTCACCACAAGCTAATCACCGTAAGGTTGGTGGATAATGAATCATATTCAGAATTTTGAATCTTTTTTAATTTGTATGAGATTCTCGTATCTATTTAATTTTAAATTTAGCTCAGTTTTGTTAAATTTTGCGTTGTGTTTATGTAGGGAGGATTGATAGGTTTAGCTGCTGCTACTGTTGGGTTGACTTCTGAAGCCTCTCAACATCTTGAAGTAAGGATTAGTAGTTTGCCTTTGAATACCTTTCTTTTGACATATGTACAGAATAATGCTTACCATGGCTTTTTTAGAAACATGTATAGAATTGGAAACACTTACAAGGATTGAATTAGACCTCGTGATTAAGTAATTAGATGCAAATTGTTTGTTGGTTGTTCCTCTCATAAGCACTGTTTTCATAACTCGCTGAGATAGAGCACTGTTTCCATTTCTAGAGTAATTAGATGCTCTTACATCTGATGATTGCTTTTTATTTTTTCAAGTATTAATAAGTGTCAGTTATTTCTCAGCTTTCTCTCTTCTTAGTGATTAATTTGCTTTTTATAAATCTACCAGCAAATTGTGCCGCCAGTGCTTAATTCTTTTTCTGACCAAGATAGCAGAGTTCGTTATTATGCTTGTGAAGCTCTATATAACATTGCAAAGGTGAAAGGAGATTGGTTAGCTTATGAAATTAAATTTTTTTGTCTCTTGCTTTCTTGACTAATGGTGAACTGGATTTGCCGTTTTCTGCTGTACAGGTTGTCCGAGGAGATTTTATCATGTTCTTTAATCAGATATTTGATGCTTTATGCAAGCTGTCAGCTGATTCTGCAGCCAATGTGCAGAGTGCTGCTCACCTTTTAGATAGGCTAGTGAAGGTTAATAATTGCTTCCTCATTTAAATTTTGCATCTAGGTAACTATGTGAATATGGGATTTATTGCTCCTGTTTTACCATGTGAAACAGGACATTGTTACAGAAAGTGATCAGTTCAGGTGTGCTTTATTCCCTTCCAATTGTGCTCTATGAATCTTGTCATAGTTATAGGTCTTGATCAAATATTTTGGGAACAAAATCTTTTAATGTTATTGATTTCTTTTCTTTGTCTTCAGTATTGAAGAATTTATACCATTGTTGAGGGAACGCATGAATGTCTTGAATCCCTATGTCCGTCAGTTTTTGGTTGGATGGATAACTGTACTGGACAGTGTTCCAGATATTGACATGTTGGGTTTCCTACCTGATTTTCTTGATGGTAATTAATTTACAGTCTTCTAAACTAATCCGCTACTTCTCTAGGAGAAATTGTTTTAATTATCTAGCTGTTGATAACTTTCAGGTTTGTTTAATATGTTAAGTGATTCCAGTCATGAAATACGGCAACAAGCTGATTCAGCACTTTCTGAGTTTCTCCAAGAGATCAAGAATTCCCCAGTAAGACTTATACTTATTTTGTTCTTTGCTTGCTGGATTTGCTTAATGGGCACTTGTTTTTAATTTTCTTATGCCCTTGTTGTCTTTTCCACAAATCTTTATGGGAATGGCATGATTAGCGCCTCAAGATTTTTTGTAAAAGAAGTTTTGGCATTATTGCTTATCGTTTACCAAAATATTTCTCTTAAAAAGAAAATATTTTGTTCATTTTTAATTTTCTGACTCGAGCAGTGCTCCTCTTGAAGTCTGTAGATTATGGTCGCATGGCTGAAATACTAGTGCAAAGGGCTGCTTCTCCTGATGAATTCACTCGGTTAACAGCTATGACTTGGGTAAGTAGAGTTAGACTTTGTGTTACCATATCTGGGAGAAGATTTTTAAAGCAGAAGAAGGAAAATAATCTTGATAAAGGATTTTTCCCCTGGTCAATATATTTGTCAATACCATGATATTCTTTATTTTTTCTTGCTATTCATGATCTAATTATTTAATTTGGTAATTTCACATTTTGATTTTCTCATTGTACAGATAAATGAGTTTGTAAAACTTGGTGGAGACCAGCTTGTTCCTTACTATGCTGACATACTCGGAGCCATTCTCCCCTGCATGTCTGATAAAGAAGAGAAAATTAGAGGGGTAAGCTTTTGTCTTCTGTATTCTCCTTAATGTATCTTAAATAGCCATCTGTAATGCCTTTTAGAAACTCATTGGGAGTTCTTTCCTCTGTGATAATTTTGTGTGTTTCAAATATTAGTTTGCTCGTGAAACCAATGAGGAGCTTCGTTCAGTCAAGGGTGAACCAGAAGAAGCCTTTAATGTGGGAGCCATTCTCTCCATTGCAAGGAGGTGTAGTTTTTGTTACCTGGGAAAAATGCTAGGTTTGAAATGTTACTAGCAGTTTGCACTTTGCTCCTGAAAACTGGCTATATATATCTCTTCTCTATTTGAAGAGCTATAAAAAAAAAGTGCTTAAAACTGAGACTTGTTTTGCTCCTGAAATAATTTCATCTTACAATGATTTTATAATGATTACTATATTTTTGACTGACAGGCAACTGGATAGTGAGTGGGAAGCCACGAGAATTGAAGCGTTACACTGGATATCAACCCTTTTAGACAGACATCGTTCTGAGGTGATGATGCAGTTATTTGTATTCATATACATCTGGTGGTGTGCATGATATTTTAGTTTTTCATTATCTTGATGATGATCTGACTTGCAAAAAGAGGTTCAAGGTCCAAGTTTTTAGTATTGTTGGGTAAATCTCATATCTTTCCATATGTTATTTGGCTTTCATGTTTGGTGGAAGCATATCTGATGCTGCTTCCTGAAATCTATTTATGTATTAAAAAGACTTGATTTCCCGTGTAAAGGCGTGATAATTTCAATATAAAGCAAAGTAAGAAGTGTATAAGCTCATTTTAAAGTCTGAAATTTGAAGTTTATAACCAATTGCTATTTCTTATGCCAATATTACTCCAATATAGATGGTGCTTAATTTTTTTTACCTGAAACAGGTCTTGTGTTTTCTAAATGACATATTTGACACCCTTTTGAAAGCTCTAGCTGACTCTTCTGATGAGGTGATTTTCTGCTGCCACTTAAATGTTTTCTATTTAATTGTTCCATTAAGGGTTTTGTTTTGTTTTATTTCTTTATTCTTGTTCTGTGTTTTAGTATCACTATAATTCAATAGGATGAACCCTATGTCCTTTAATTTGTTTCTTGGATGGTGATACTGAAACTAGCTAACCCAGCTGGCAATACCCTTACCTTCTTATGAACTTAGATAGAGACTTGCCTTTGCAAGAGGTTTTCCTTGTCCATATCGCCTCTTTCTTCTCTCTCTTTTGGAAGGAATTGGGGACTAAGGATAAGTTATTTTCAAAACATTGAGCCTAAAGAATCACTATATTTCACTCCCGAGTATGATGTCTCTTTCTTGGACGCAATTAGTTTGCTTTGTTTCCTTTTGGTTTTTTTGGTTTATTTTTGTTAGAAAAACATCTGTCTCAATTCCTCTGACAGTATAATTTGATAGTTTGGCACAAGTTACTGCTAGTCTATATATTTTCAACATTCATTATTTAGTTTTTTTTTTTGTTTGTTTCATTCCTTGCTGTGCTTATACTGCTCTCTTTATCTCCAATAATTGTCCTTCTATAGGCTGAATGGATGATAATCAAAAAATGCTTGGGAAAATTTCTTCCTAGGAATATATTCGGAGCATCTTAGTCACTAGTACTAGTACTTAGTCCTTACTTCTTTTGCCATGTATTAAATAGAGTGATGTTTTTATGTTGGACGTATCTAACTGTCATTGAACATAAAATTTTAAACTGTTAATATTTGATTTCATGATTTTTGGCTCCAACTATTTCTATAAATTTCTCGTTATTAGTATATGTGTTACATGTGTGTCTGTGTGGTGTTAACCTAAAAATGCTCTTGTTTGTATATACTAATTTACGTTGCAATTTGGATTTTGCTATCAGGTGGTGCTCCTAGTTCTTGACATTCATGCATGCATAGCACAAGATCCCCAACATTTCAGCCAGCTTGTTGTTTTTCTAGTGCAAAATTTCCGGATCGATCATTCTCTCCTGGAGAGGTGATTCTAGTCCCCTCAATCCCCAGTGTTTTTCTTTTCCTTTTTGAAATTTATTACGATTTTTTTCTTTTGGCTGTTTATGTCTCATTTAGGCTACATGGCCAACTAGCTGTAGTTATTTTAATTATGTACACATGTCTCACCTCTTTCTTTTGCAAATCATGTCCCTGTTTCCTTAGGCGTGGAGCTTTGATAATCCGTAGACTTTGTGATCTCTTGGATGCTGAAAGGGTTTACCGTGAGCTATCCTCCATACTAGAGGGAGAAGCAGACCTAGAATTTGCCTGCATTATGGTTCAGGTTCTGTCACATATTTAAGAATTTAACTAATGTAATTATGCTCTTCTATTAGAGTTTTAAAACAAAGTAAGTAATTAACTTTTAGCAGTGTTACTTCCATCAAGCACCAGATTTTAAGTTTGCTTCTCTCGTGTTTCAGGCATTGAATTTAATTCTACTCACTTCTTCTGAGCTATCTGAGATTCGGAAACTTTTGAAACAGTCACTGGCTAATGCTGCTGGAAAAGATTTATTTGTTGCTTTGTATGCTTCATGGAGCCATTCACCAATGGCAATTATAAGTCTCTGTTTATTAGCTCAGGTAAGGAACTATCTCCTTTTAAATTGCTTGTCAATATCTCGTTATTTTGTGTTATGGGCTAAGGTGAGGAGATCGAGGTTGAACCATCTACTTTTATGGTTATTAATATAAGTATTTATTTGCTTGATAGATGTATCCGCATGCGAGTGCAGTGATTCAGTCCCTGGTTGAGGAAGATATTAACGTCAAATTCTTGGTTCAGCTTGATAAATTGATTCGTTTGCTTGAAACCCCGATCTTTGCTTATCTAAGATTGCAGGTGCTTAGATTATAAATACTTGCCCTATGAACTTATTTTTTTAATAGCTCACAATCTGTGGTAAAACACATATAAATGTAGTATCCATGATTATTTTTCAAATCTATGAATATTTATGATTTTGAAATTCATGATTTTATACTTTCCAAAATAGAATCATATTGAATCTTAACTAATACATAGTATATGCATTTCATTTCACAATTTATATAACAAATGAATACCGAATTCAATTTTACAAATTCATATTCCCGAGCATAGCATAGTTGAATACATTAATTGTAACTATAGTTGCATTTTTTCTAAGTAATTGGTTTATTTCTATTTTCCTTTTTTGTCTTTTGATTTTAGAAGATCCCTTCTGTTATTGGTCTTTTCTTTTCTCTATTTCCAGCTTCTTGAACCCGGAAGATATGTATGGTTGCTGAAAGCATTGTATGGTCTTTTGATGCTACTTCCTCAGGTATGTCTTTATCCTTTTTTTCTAGGCATCACTCCCTCGAACTAACTGAATAAAAGACGACTTTTGGTGTAAACTCGACTTCATGAAAACAATGGAACTCGACTTTATGGTATAAGGGAAACCTCAAGTTTATTCATGCCTGTGGTAAATTGTCGCATATACACATTGGGATTAATATTTCATTGTTATATTTGTCCTTCTTATTTAACTGCAGCAAAGTGCCGCATTCAAGATACTGCAAACTCGTTTAAAAACCGTCCCATCATACTCCTTCAATGGTGATCAACTCAAGCATGCATTATCAGGCAACCCATACTTCCATCACGGTGCACCCCAAATTTCTGAGGATGGTAACAAAAACCTCAATAATGGGAATGTACAGAACGACATTAATTTTACTTCGTGGCTGGAACAGTTTGAGCAAATTCAACGACAACACCGCTTGCTTGCGAAATCACAAGCACAATCTCGAAACAACTCATTATTGAAGGTATACGAGATGCTTGTTACATATGTCGGTAATTTGTTAATAATGTAAAAGGTTAGAACTTGGATTCGGGTATGTTCAATTGTTTCGAAGATTTGCATGCATTTCGACGGTCTTTAGAAGATCATATTTCTATACATGTCAACCGGTTTTAGGCATCACCTGATATTTATGCAGGATGGGCCAAAAGCTGAAGAACCCCTGCAGCTCCCAACATCGAACACAAACCGGGCTGTTTCAAGATCATCTAAGAGAGGCCCGGGTTAGTTGCAAGTTGTTTGGTCATCAAGCCACGGTTGCAGTGAGATCCAGTATCTGGTAGTAGTTTGTAAAGTTGTAAATCTTAGTCGTTTTTATTTTAATTTATTGGTGAAAATTCGGGTTTTTAAATATAAGCTTTGTGGGGGAGGGGGGGTACCAAGCAATTCTTTCTTCTTTTTTTTCGTTTTTTCCCTTTACAAACAAAATACACCCATGTGGTTCAGGTATTTTTATTGAAAAAAATCACATGGTTTTAGAGGGAGAAAATGAATTAGAAAATACTGTTTTTTTTTTGTTCATTGAATTTTATGTAATAAGGGAACCTTTTTTATTTTTCTAATTTAAGTACAAAAATAATATTTGTTGAAGCTATCAATGCATATATTCTTCTTGATTAGTTTTTTTATTCTGTACATAAATTGATTCTGCTGAGATGCTGCAATAATATTTTATTTGTTGAATCGGATCATTTTAGTTTTGATCACTTCGAGTTGGGATGTTTCAAATTCAAATTATTTTTGATTTAGGTTGTTTGAGTTTTGGGGTTGAGTCGAGTTTGAAATTTTTAATAAAAAAAATTTTATTAATGAAAAAGGAATGACATAGCGGTGCCCCAATAAACTTGACTTATACAATGGTGATATGGTGGGTTGAGCCGAGTCGAGAAAGATGATTAGGGCTATAATTTTGCTGAGTTTAGCTCGAGTACTTGCAAGTTCGAGCTTAACTCAAAATTTAAGGTTTGAATTCGGCTCTATATATAATTGAGCTACTCAAGTTTAATTAAGTTCATGTGTATTCAAGTTTGAGTTGAAGCTTGAGCTTAACTTGATAATTAAGTTTAGGGTTACTAATATATACTAAAAGTAAAATTATAATTTAATAATAAATAATGTTTAAAATATATATTAAAATGAAAACTTGATAAGATTAGAAAATTGTTCAAATTGAGTATTATTAAGTTTGAATTGATTTGATCAATAATTAACCTATAATAAGGATACAACGATTAGACAAATTTATTTTAATGGCATAAAAAGCTTTAAAATTGAACTCATGTCCCATACTAGTATTCTATTTGCCAATGCTTTTACGTAAAATATATACTTATTGGATGAAAATGAATGATCAAATTTTGAGATTTAAGCTTATCGAGTGAATCCATTATATGTTCAGATAATTTTAAGTTCAAATTATTTTAGAATACAAAACATTTTGAGTTTGGATCATTACAAACTTGACTTGGTTTCTATTTTGAGTAAAATGATTTTGGATTAAATCAAGCTAGGTAAAGTCAAATCGGGTTTCAAATTTTTTAATTCATTTCGATTTGAACATTTCGAGTTTATTTATTATGGGTTTAGATAATTTTAAGTTTAAATTGTTTCAAGTACGAAACATTTTGAGTTTGAAATTTAGATAATTACAAATTTAGGTTAGTTTCAAATTTGGGTTAAGATGAGTTCAAATTGATATAGATTCATGTTGTTAATATTTTATGATCAAATCAAGTTAAATTCAAGATTATGTAATTATTATTTCACAAAAAAGTAGTAATGATAATATTAATAATAATACAAATATATACTTAACCGGAATCCGAGTATGGGTAACATTTCCGGTATCATCGGCCATTTACATCATATTTGGTTCGATAGAATGGCTATTCTATTCCCCCTCGACCCCTTATTTGATCCTCAAAACTAACCCGGTCGTTGGTCCGCCAGACGGCCATTTCACGGAAAGGGCGATTCTTCAGCTATTCCGGGCTGTCTCGTATTAGCTGTACATTGCTTTTTACAGGCATACAATAGTGTTTTATAAAGCATATATCTTCTCAAGATCAGAATTATAATCATCATCATCTGATATATTTGCAGAATATGACCATGAAAAAGACTTACTCCCGGTTGCTCGTTTTATTCGTCTTTGAGAATCGCTCCGGAAAATCCCGAACCTTTGCCGGAAAACAAAGTAACACATACTAGCAAGTGTCCCAACTAGGATTGGTGCTCCAACGATGGTTATCGTAACAGCCATCCATGAACTACCTTTTCCGACAACCACAAAAGCTATCGATAAAAATGCTCCGCATGTGCAACCACAAGCGGCCCACATCAACTTGTTAACTACCGATACAACCTGCTTTTGTGCCGTTGTGTCCCATGCGACCAATGTGATCTGCACTACGACAACGGCAAGCGATATGAAGAGGGATGTAGCATTCAAGAGGCAAAAAACCCGAAAACTGACGTTATCGGCTATATTCGCTTTCCCGCTATCCGGATCATCACTTACGTATTGACCGGGCAAGTTGAAGATTGCTAAGAAAGCTATTGACGCGAAGAGAACAGCGACGACAGTGATGGAATTCGTGGTGTTTTGCACTGCTTCTCTGTGAAGTTTCCGTAGTTCTTTGGCGATTCCCGTAACTCTTCGGTTCGTTTTTTCGTTTTGTATAAACTGCGAGTCAACTTCGTGCTTAATATCACTCACTGTCCTCTTAAGTTCCATTGCTTCATCTACTTGACCAACGGACCTAGCATGTTTAGCACCAGCCTCCGTTAGAGCTTCTTTAATTTCGAACGCGGATTCACCGTACTGGAGTTTATCAGCCAAATCCATCGCGGTTTCGTGTTGATTATTTATGGCGTTGACATCGGTAGATCTATAAGTTAGCAACAAGCTCACAATCTGTATACACATAAAACAAGAAAAGGCCATAAATTGATATCTGAAACCGGGTATTTTAAGAAAAATAAAAAGCCGAAGAAACATATGCCATATATACATGGTAAAAGTACACCATGGAGGCCCCTGTAAATTTGTTCTTTAATCTAATGTATAAGGCTTAATTTATCCATTTATTTGAGTAGAGAGGACAAAATGCAATCTGACTCCTAATACAGAGGCTTCTATGATGTGTTTATTGTATATATACACACATACATGAAGTAACAGATACCTGCGCGCGAGATTTCCTCGTAGCGATGTGCAATGCCGTATTCCCCTTTTTGTCACGTTCGTTCAGAATGGAGTGATTGGCGAACAATAATTCATCAACTACTGCCGGACATTGACCCTTGACAGCCATATGGAGTGCAGTTTGGCCTTTCTTATCTTTGATGCCAACAATTCCTTGATCGCAATCGATAAGAGCTTTTACGATATCGATAAGGCCATACCTCACAGCTGTATGTAAGGCTGTCTTTCTGTTTTTACGCACTATCCGTATGCAACTGGCATCGGCATTCAATATCGCATTTACCACCTCTAAATGACCTTTAACAGCTGCAGAATAAAGGGGGCTCGTATTCGTAGAGTCGCATACCCCACAAAGTTCTGGCCATAACCCCAAAAGTTCCTTCACCATGCCTGCAGAAAAAACGGTACATAAATCCGCAACGGACAATCACCATTCACAACAGAGTAACTAAATATCAGTGATATTGCACAATCCCATATTGTTTAACTATCCTAAATCACACCAAAGTATATTTCGCGAACAAATACCCGATTTTAGCTCAGAGTTGCTCGCATAAGACTTATGTTCCGATCGATTATCTCGAGTCTTGATATACCAAGAAAGATGTACCATCTAACATGGAATATTTACTCTATGGGTTCGGCAAGCCCTTTGATTCGAGTTCATGGTTTCTCTTGGCTATACGCTTCGTTAGTATCCCAAATTCAAAAAAGTCAAATAGTTGAAACAATAAGTTGCTAAAATAACTAGATTCAATTTCGTTCCGAACTTCGAGTATGTGTGTTAAACAGGAATACTAAAAAAAATTCTCTCTCCAACCCTTACCTCAAATATACATCGGAAAACGCAAATACTGCAAGAAAAACAGAAAAATCCAAAATCCAAAATTCTAATCATAATTTTCATTCAAAATTCATCCCTTCCCTCTAAACCCCAAAGCAAAAGAAAACATCAAAAATCAAAGCTGAAAAATCATTAAAATCAAGAAAAAAAAACAAAGGAATCATAGAAAAAAAGCATACCCAAATGTCCAAGTTTAGCGGCAACATGAAAAGCGTTCATATCAGACTTAGACCTGATCTTAACAATCTCCACATCACAAAATTTGATCAAATAATCAAAAACCTCAATGAAATTATTCTCAGCTGCAATATAAAAAGCAGTAGCCCCTGATTCACTTTGAGCAGCCATCAGATCATACACCGTTGATGATCCATCACACGCTTCATCATCTTTCTTCAACTTATCTAATATCTGCTTCACCGCTTCAAGTTCACCAGATCGAACGGCTACAAATAAAGATTGTTGAGTAAGGAAACGTAAAGGCTTCGATTCCATCACTACTTCCTCTTCTTCTTCCTCGGATTTTCACTGTTCTTTGTTGTTCATTTAAAAGGGTATTTTTTTAATTAAAAAAAGGGTTAAAGGATTTAAAGGGGTTTGTTTGATTGTGAAGGTGGGTATTGGTTTTTCTTTGCTGTAAAGGATAATGGAAGAGAGTTTGTATGGTGTATTAATGGTGTCCATTGAATTTGTTTACAAGCTTTTTTTTCCTTTTATAAATGATTAATTGATTGACTGTGAAATGAAAAAATGGGGCCGTAGTTGCAATCATGTGGCAAAGTTGACTGTTAAAGTCTTTGATAAAAACCAAAGCAGGTGGATATAAATATTTCCATTTTTAACCCAACAAAATTATTTGGTATTCTTCAATATACTCTTCAACTGAATTGAATCGAGTTTGAATCGTAGTAAGCTCGAGTTTGAGTTTAAAGTGGAATTTAAAACTTGATGTTTTGCTCGAGCTCGATTGAATATTATTTTTTAAATTTTAGTTTAGCTCTGTACTAAATCGACCAATAAGCTCATTAGAATTTGAACTCGATTAAGTTTACACTCATTCATAACGAATTTTACGGTGCTCAAATTTAGCTCGATTGGAAGCTCAAGCTTGTTTATACTTAAGCTCTTTTTTTTATATAATAAAGATGATATCAAAATATATTAATATCAAAATGTTTTGTTAGCCTCACAAGTCGTTTGAAACGGATTTTTTTATACTTTAATTTGGCTTAATTCGTAGCTCGACCCGATAATTGCTTAATCGAGTTTGAATTGTTTCGACCCACACTTGAATTTAGTATTTAATTTCCTTTTTGATAATATTATTAGCAAACTTAAATTGATAACATCGTTAATTGTTATCGTTAAAGTAAAGAATAAATTTTATTATTATTTGATTACTAGTATCCCTAAATTGTAATATAAACTTTAATTATTAAAAAGAGAGATGTAAATTATAGGGATTAAAGTCATAATTAAACCTATTTATTTAATAAAGAAAGAAAGTTTAAAAGGTGTCATGGTTGTAAGAATCTCAAGATCTTTTTCAACTGTTGGGTGTTTTGTCTTTTGTTATATTTAATGGTTTCCTACGTAATCTGCTGTTTATTGGGTTACTTGTAAAATTCGGACAAACTTACACGTGAAGGTATAATCAGTAAGTTTATTAATTAGGTTAAAAATTAAAAATCAAACTCGAAATTTTAAATTTCAAAAGTAAAAAATACAATATTTTTATTTTTTATTATTTCATATAATATAAGACTTGTATGTATTTTATTTATGTTTTTAGTGGAAAATTGGTTAATTGTATTTTTTTATTTTGTATAATATATATATATTTTCGGAAGTTTCATTGTTGTAAGTGCATACATTGTAAATACAAATATAAATATATATAAATTATAATATAAAATCAAATTAATATAAAAAATTCACCTTCAAAATAATTGGTTATTTCAATTAACTCGACTTTAACTTAATTTTGCTAGCATCTAGTTTACTTTTTTTTAAAATAAATAGGATAATAAATACGATAATAATATATCTTATGTTTGTATATATTTAACCATTTATGTTATATTTATGTTATATGATTTACATAGAAAATATGAGATATTATACCTATATTTTAACCAAAAAATCTATATATATTACTAATATTATTTTTGCATTTTAGTAAGGTATACAAAATTAGAAAATGAACAAAATACATTATACAAGAAAATATATAAAAAAACAATACAAACATATAAATTATCAATCCACTTTTAGAAAAAAAAGAAAAAGCCCGATGCCAATTTCAATAATTATAATTATAAGTACTTGACTGAATTAATATCATCCATCTATCGGATCTCGAGTTCAACTCACTTGTGAAATTATTTTTTTTCTTTTTATATATAAAAATATATACATATATAAGTATGTCATCTTGTATAAAATTATGAAATTTAAAGTTTTTTTTTAATATTTTTAATGTACATTTTACTATCTATATTCGCATTTTAGTATCACTCTCAACAACTTAGGTTCTCTCGTTCGCATTAAAGGAAGTTCCTCTGGAAAGTTCCTATTGAAAACCGGGAAACCAAATCTTTAGCCATGTTTGCCGTATCGAGATTTACGGTCTGCCTTCCGACAGTTAGGTCCTCTCCCGATCTCATGGCTTCCATGGATATTTCCCCTCCCACTCGTCTTTCTCTCGCTACGATTTCTTCTTTGGTCGCTTTGCAGCCTCCCCTTGATGCTTTCGTACCAATGATTTCAATCGTTTTTCTTTATTATATTAATCCACCAAATCTGCATCCTCTTCGTATTTTCTTCTTCGTTCGAAGCAAGAGCAGCAGCCTCATTGTAGGCTTCCAAGTAACTGCAATTAAGCAAGAAGCAGAATCATGATAAACAACTAAACAAAATGAAGATTATCATAGAATATGATTTCCAAAAACGTTCAAAAGCGAGATTCTCACTGCGTGTTTGCTTTTCGGGCTAGCTCTAGAGGAGTATCAGTCCACACACTAGTATCGCCCCGCCCTTCTTTCGCGTTCTTGTTAGACCTTGCCGATTGCTTTGTCACACCTGGCTGACAAGAATAAAACAGGTAGGATATTATCATTTCAGTTTAAACTCTGGAGATGTAAATTCCCTTGTGCTATGCTAATATCATCCACAATTAGAATATAAAAATTCCATAAGTTCCAATACAGTGGAATATGCAGAGCAGGATTGAAGGATTTATTCCCAAGGACAAAAACCGATTATGACGTTTGAGCAACTAACTATGCAAAAAGTATAGAACTGCACACATTGTCTTACCTTACTCTCGGGAGGTAGTGTTGTCATCCATTCAACCCTTTTCGGTGGCACTTTAACTTCTACTTCATGCACAAGCAGCTCATCATCACCCTCCATTGATATACCTGCAATAATTAAAAGTTGGTTCTAGATCAACATTCTTTAGCACTCCAAAAACTGTTGACACAAGATGAAAAAGAAAATAATAATAATAATACTAAATTATAGGAGAATGTACAGTCAGCTATGAAGCACCAACACTCCTACTCATCGTAGGTAAAGTAATTGATGGGAGACAAACACATGAATGCACGTGCAAGAGCGTGCACAGACACAAAGATGTTGCATGTAACTACAGAGAAAATATCTAACCTTGCAATCTTCTCCACTGTGCAGCTTCACGCATTGCTTGCAACTCAGCCTATAGAAAGAAAAGGATTAAATAAGTTCATCAAATTAATACCTATACTACGAGCTTGTAAATAACAAATACCTTGAATTCCTCTTGCAACTCCTTCAGTTTTATTTTCTAATGCAGTGCTTTTCGCTGCAAAATGTAAGAAGTTTGATGTTAGAATTACGATAGTGAGACTAAATGTTAGAGAGAGGAGAGAATTATAAATCCCCATAAATTCAAAATGCAGCAAAAATTCACCCAAAAGAATGCAGCAACAATTGTGTGTTGGTGACATTGTATGTTGGTGAAAATTTAGAAAAATGGTTTACAGCTAATAAGCTTTTCTTCCAGTATGGTTAGATGATACAGGCTCATTAAGCTTAATAAGATCTGTAATAATGTTAACTCAGTGATTCATATGGGCAATGAAACAAAACCCTGAAGGACAAGGTTCTGTTGGGGGGAGGGGAAAGGAGAAGAAGACATTTCGAGGAACAACCATAACTACAATTATAATAATAATAATTCCATATTATTGTACAAAATATAACAGAGATGCCAATATTCAAGAAGATACTAGTGAAACAGATTCGACTATTATGTTGAATAATTAGGAAAATTTTGCTAATCCTACACTTGTGCTACTGGATGAAATTAGACTCTTTTAGCTTGAAAGAAAACCAACTACTCTACTTTCTTCATATTCTAACTTTTGGTTCTGACAAAAATGTGGTAAGGATGCAAACTAAAGCCCTGTGTAACTTCAAGGATGCCACAGAAACCAAAATACCCCCAAAAAGAAAATCCCCTTCAGCCATTCAATGTAAGACAAGAAAAGTCGTAAGCAAAATCTGGGGTCCTATGTCCTGTGAACAACTCAATACTAAAGAACAATTCAATGAGTTTACAGCATTGGTTCACACAATGAGTCCACACAGGCAATGAAGAACCATAAGACCCAAGATGAATGAGGCATATAAGTTATCAACCGTGACTGCATTCAGAATAGACAAATCAAACCCTCACCTTATCCAGACCTTGTAAAACCTTAAGAGCTTTGTTGAGTATGACAAATGCTTGGTGTGCCTGTGGATGAGGACATTTTTTCTGGATGCACCGAAAGAGACAGTTTCCAGTATCTAAAGGAAAAACAAAGCAGCTTATGAGAAACACAGTTCAACACAAGTTCACAATCACATCAAGATAAATGGCAGAGTCCATCAACATGTAAACCGCCTCTAAAATGAGAAATGACATGAAAAGTAAATAATTTATAGCCTCTTTATTAACAAAACCTAGGACAAGGATTTAGCTCAGTAGGCATCCAAACAGCAGCCTCAAAGGAACTTTTTTCCATTACCACCAAAATTCCAAGTTGGAAGTAATAGGTGTAAGTGACAAAATTAACCCATAGCTTGAAAGCTCCCTAGGATAATAAACTCATATCATGGATTCAGCATTTAAACTTTTTGGCATCTCTCCTTGCTAGTATCTCCTTGTACTTCAGTTGTTACCAAAACTTGGAGGAGTTTATTTGTGTAAGAACAAGTACAAATTAGAAGCTAAAATTAAAACCATGTTACTTAGACTAGTTAGTTTATCCTAATCTCCCATATTGGTTGGACAGCAAATAGGTGGGATCAGGTTGAATCGTTTCGGGTCAGATCATTTTTGGATTAGGTCCAGCGTTTTACCACCGAGTTTGGCTTATTATGGATTTTACTCGGGCCAGTCTTGGGTTTCCACCATACTGGGATCAGATTGATTCATGTTCAAATTCTTTTAAGTTTAGGTCATTTCGGATTTGAGTAATTTTATGGGTTTTTACAAACAGGTTTTCAGGTTCAGGTTCAGGTTCATTTTCCCATCTCTAATTATAACAAACCACCACATCCATGCTCATTATTATTAAACTAGGGTGTTGTTGATACAATGTAAAACATCTATTGCTGAGGGAAAAGAAATATTAGGTATCCGATACGTGCCTTAACAATGAAAGGCAATAAAAAAGAAAATTATGGAACTAATATTAAATTCTTCCTCACCCATTTAAAAGAAAAAACCTTACTTTTTATTTATATTATCAGCAGAAATATTTCTGTTTGCTCCTATAACATCATATGGACAGCCAGATTCAGCTCCCATAATTCTTGTGACCTGCTCAGGGAAAATTGAAGAGCCATTGAGTGATTACATACAAGTAACTCTTTATAAATACAACCATAATGTGTCGTGCCAAAGAATTGCTTATCATACAAGTGCATAAGTAACCGAGTATATATACCTAGGACTTTAGGGAAACTACACAATTTCATTGATGTTCTCAAAATTCTCAAGCTTTAAGCATAGTATCAGGTAATACAGAACGACAAGATGTTGAGTGAACATTAGGCAAACCTAAAGATAAACTGCAGTAGTTTATTCCTACTTTTCTAATGATTTGGAAAGGAACAAGGCTCTCAACCCCTAACTGAAGAAGATAAATGATAGCGAATGCCAGAAATACAGCTACAACGGGAAAAATCAACAAACATAACATATGATATAGGATGCTTGTTGAGACTAGGAAGAAAATATTTGACTAATTATAGTGGCAGACCATGAGTCAATTAAGGCAAATTCAACAAAAGAAACAAGAAACAAGATGAACTACAATTTTGACGTTTCATTTCATTGTCAATGATTTCTTTTAATTAATATGACAGTTTTTATTACCGTAGAAAAGAAAATGGCAGCTAGAATGAATCAGAGGCAAATTAATTGAACAATAGCCAAGCAACCATTCACCTCTTTTCTTCCCAACAAGACAGAAGAGATTAACAAACAAGCAAAGCTGACAGAGCAAAATCACAAGGATGAAAGAACCAATGGCAAAAAAAGACCACGAGGTAAAATTTCCACAGTCCAAGAGAGGCTCAAGGCTGCAATATTTATGGCCCTACCAACAAAAGATAGAGCTCAACTTGAATAAACTACATAAGGGGTGAAATTTGGTACCTCTTCAAAACTTCTGCTTCATTTGCTGGTTCAGCTTCAGCAATCAGAGCCGGAGGTGGAGATCCAATAAAGAGTTCATCACCTTCCTCTATCTCAACTTCTATGGATTAATTTGTAAAAAGAATGCCAGAGAAATAGTTATAAAAGCCAGCATTAATTTTCTGATACAAATAAAAACTGAGAGTAAAAAACTTAGTTATGTAGAATACCTGAGCTCAGCCTAGGCTTGTGTTAATTTGGCTGCTGCAGCAAGTAACTCAGCTGAGGGCATTTCAGGGCCAATAATCACCCTGTAAGAAGATTAAAGCAATGAAGAGGAAAGAAACTAGTTATCTAATGCATCTGCAAGAAGTATTGTCTACGTTACCTGGACACGGCGGCAGTTAAGGGTGCCATACCCACCGACATGGGATACGGATCAAATCCGGCGATAAACGGTGGTGGGTCAGAACCGATAAGAGAAGAAGAAAAAACCTGGACGATGACAGAAGGAAGATAAAAACGGATAAACAGTTTCCGAATCAACAGGGTTTTACTTTTCACAGGGCTAGACCTTTCGTCTCGCAAACCGTGTGTCCTTAAGCGATCCGTTTGCTCTAAACTCGCACCAACTTGTATAGCGGAAGCGATTGTGCCAAAAGAAGCTAAGCCAAAGAACAACAGAAAGAGCGCTCGCAAAGTGTTTGAGTAAATGCTCTCAATTCTTATTCACAAAGAATAATGAAACAATTCAGGAGTGAGTACAAATAAGAGGAGGCTCTCTATTTATAGTTGAGCTCCCCTTAATTTTGTCACGGGCGAAATTTAAATTTTGAATTAAATAATTTAAGTTTTTTTTGAGGTAATTAAGTTATTAGATCAACTCAAATAAAAAATTAAATTTTTCGGTTTAACTTAAATATGAATTACACAATTTGAATTATTCGAAAATTCGAATAAGAAAAGGTAAAATTACGCCTTTTTGATAAATGTTTACCTTTTTCTAAAGTTAAAAGTCAAAATATTAAGTTAAAATGTAAAACTACACTGTTTTGATAAATATTTACTCGTTAAGTTAAAAGGCAAAACTATTATTTTGTTTATGTAGTTAAATAATTTTGTACTTCGTTTACTAGTTAAATAATCGATTCATGTAAACGCAACATTGAGTATAAATAATAGTATTTGTTAACTCGACTCGACTTGACTCGAACTTTTTTGACTCGATTCGATCCAATTCGAAAAAAATTCAAATTGAGTTCGGTTGCTAAAATAGGATTCGTCAACTCGACTAATTCGAAATTTTTCGACTCGACTCGATCAAATACTCACCCTTACCTATTAGTAAAAACTTTTTGGCATAATAGCTTATTTAGCCCTCTAACTTTACAAAAGTTATCATTTTAGCCTTTCATTTAATTTTTGTCAAAGTTCACGTGGTAGTCCACGTCAGCAAATTTCCATCAATTTTTTGATGATTTGACAAAAACATACACGTGAACTACCACATGCGTGTCATATCAGCAATTAATTAATTTTTTAAAAATAAAAAATATATAAAAGAAAATATATAGTATATATAGAAAATTATTAAAATTATTTAAAAATTTTGTAAATAATAAAAATTTTATCTTATATTTTTTTTTAAAAATTCAAAAATTATTCAAACTTAAATAATTGCTAATGTGGAATTCATGTCGCAATCAATGTCAGCAAATGTTTGGGTGATTTGACAAAAAAAGTAAGTTCAAGTATTATAAGAGGCCAAAAATTGAATGGATGGCTAAATTTTTTTTTTGTAAAGTTTGAAGGCTAAATAAGTCATTGTGCTATTTTTTTTTTTGTTATCCCAACTATGAAAAATTATAAAATGGTCATTCGACTATTAGTAACTTTCTTTTATGGTCACTCAACTATGAAAAATTATAACATGGTCATTCAACTATTCAATTTTGTATTTTTGGTTACTATCTACTAGAGGTGCTCATGGGCCGGGCTGGGCCCATAAAAAATTTCGACCAGTCCTAGGCAGGCCTGCCCGCCGAAATATGGGCCTAAGATTTTGCCCAGTGCCCGCCCGAAAAATCATAAGCCGGGCCCGCCCGCCCATTTTATTTTAAAAATTTAAAAGTATTATAAAATATTTTTAAAATTAAAAAATTAAAAAATATTTTAAAATTAAAAAATTAAAAAAGTATTTTAAAAATATTTTAAAATTTAAAAAAAATTAAAAAAGTATTATAAAAATATTTTTAAAATTAAAAAAATATATATTTATTAAATCGGGCCGGGTAGGCAGGCTCGGCCGAAAAAGTGGTGCGAGGTCTGCCCATTTTCTAAATGGGCCTCGTTTTTTTGCCCAAGCCCATATTTCGGGCCTATATTTTTACCCAAACCCTCCCATATTTCGGGCGGACCATCGGGCCGGGCCGGGCCGCCCGGCCCATGAGCACCTCTACTATCTACTAAGAGTGACAGCTTTTAAAATTGGTATAATAGCAGCTTTAACCCTCGATGTTTATACATTCTATTAAATTAGTCTTGATTCTAAAAAAATTTAACCCTCAACATTTACACATTGTGTAATTTGGTCCGTTTTTTATAATTTTGTTTTTCTTTCTTAACTTTTCACCTAAAAAGCTAAAAAGGTAAATTTATTGGTCAAATTTAATTGAAAATATAAAGAAATTTGACACACTCAAAAATTCAAGATAACAATTTTTTTTCTCATTCTTTTAAAATTAACCCTTAATGTCATAAACAAAATCAAAAGTGGAAAGAGAGAGCAAATTACACGATGTGTAAATGTTGAGGATTATATTTTTAGAATCGAGACTAAATTGACATAATTTATAAATGTTGAAGGTTAAACCTGCTATTATGTCAATTTTAAAAGTTGTCATTGTTAGTCAGCTAGTGAGAAAAAAGACAGTACAAATAGTTAGGTGACCATCTTGTAATTTTTCACAGTTAGGTGACCAAAAATAAATTTACTAATAGTTGAGTGGCTACTACTATAGTTTGCCCTTGTGTTTTGGGAGAAAGAATAATATATTAATTGCACCAAACATCCCTAAACTATGACCTTCATTCTAAATTAGTTTCTAAACTTCAAATCGTTCTTACTATATCCTTAAACTATCGATATTATATCAATTAGGTCTTTTCGTTACTAAAAATCGTTAATTTAACCGTTAAATAACACGTTAGATCTTAGGTAGCATAATTTAAAATGGAAAAAATTAAGAAAATGAATATTGTAAAAATAGATGAATTAAAAATATTAGTTTTGAGGTTTTCAAACTTTTACAAAAGTTTTATTATTAACTCTTTATTCAATTTTACTTAGTTTTTAGTTTTAATTTTACACAAACTTTTCATTATTTAAACTATTGACTGAGTTTGTGTCACAAGTTAACCAGACACCATTTCGATTGAAAAATTACTAAACTACCTACATATTGAAATAAGTTATATTTGTACAAATATATCTTTGTCCTTTACATTTTAATAAAAACAAGTATAAAGTTTGCATTTGTTGAGATTTGGAGCCGTGTCACGACATTTATAAAACTTTTCATTATCACTTCAACTAAAGCTTTATTTCGATATTATTATACATTTCAATGTCATTACACAAATTGTTTCACCTACATTGTATGTATATCTTTACTAGTATTAAGTTATTTGTTGTTCAATGTCACAAGTTAAGTGATATCAACTCAGTGGGTTAAACTAATAAAATAAATTATATTATTACAAAATTACTTTTGTCTTTTTATATTTTTAAGAAAGCGAAAAAAAAACTTTGCATATGAAGAGATTTTAACCCATGCCATCGGCATCCTTAATACTTCAACTTTATAACTTCAATAAAAGTTTTATTTTAATTTTATACATTTCAATATTATTACACGAATCGTTTCACTCACACCGCTTGTATATCTCTACTAATTTAAAATAGGTTAATCTGCTTTTATTTTATTTTAATTTCGCATATATTGCAAATATGTTATTATTAATAGTTTCAAAAACTTGTTTCATTGTTTATTGGATATTTTTAAAAATTACACTTGTATATGTGTTTGATAGAATTATCGTATATACTATTTACAATGGGAGTGCTTGAGTTTTAGTATCACTTCTAATATCTATACTATTTTTAAGTGTATGATTGAGTTGGTGTTGAGTTGACTTGTTACACCTGTAATTTTTTAACATATCATAGTTTTAGGGCAGTTAAGTGATCAAAATGTAACAAATCAATAACATTGGTGATTATTACATAATATTTAGAACTTATGTGACCAAAACGTAGTCTTAACTTTAATTTAGTGATCATGTATGAAATTTACCCTTTTAATTTCATCGAAAGCCTTTTTAACTTCGGATCCAAATAAACCGTACATCTGCATAGTGGTAGTGGACCATCCTAAGTTGTGATTTGTGAAACACTAGCTGTTGATTTTCCACTCAACTATTTATGGGTTTTCGCTTTTGAAATCAGAGAGAAAAAAAACCTAATTCTTTATCTCTTTGTTTTGAAACGATCAAGAGAAGGAATGGGTTCTGAAGGATCAAGTGTTGTCGGTAAGTTCCTATTTTCAAATCCCTAAATTTCTAATTTTTTTCTCAAATTTCCCTTTTTTTTATCACTTATAAATTGATATAATTCCTCTGTTAATGGAACTTTGAAGTTAGTTATGTATCTGGGGGGCTAATTATTCGATTTTGTAGGAATTAGGGGTTTGTAGCTTTGATATTTGTTGTTCATTTGTTTACTGTAAAGTTCCCAAAACTTTACAGGCTTTGTTAGTGAAAATCTTTACAAGATTTCGTTTGTTTTAATGGGTTTTATTGCTGGTGTCAAATAGGGCTTAGGTAATGGAAATATGGGCACATTATTAATACTGTAAAATTTTATGATATTTGATTGACTGAATCATAGGTGTAGTAGCGAAGTACTTGTGTTTATGTTCTGATCTTATACCCGTCTCGGGTTCGATCTCTGGACAACCTCTGTCCCTACCTCTTCAACTGCAGGCTCAGCAGTAGAAGATTGTCATTGATTGACAGCTTTGGCAGGAGACAAGGACTGGTTTGGGATTCGGCGGGTCCTATTAGAGCCATTCTCCAAAACTGAACTCTCATATATGGTTTTTTGTGCTCATTCATGGTTTAGGATTAAACCTTGTTAATGATGAACTTATGATTGGATCCTGTGGCATATGCTATCGCACGTCACTTCGTTTATTTCTGTGTTCTTTGTCAACTGTTACTCTCTAAGATTTATAGCCTTTGCTCGTGAAGAAACTTTGCTTTTTTACATTTTCCCAAATTGCATTTGGTAAAGATGGACTTAAAGCAAACTTCAAGAGTGACATTGTTTACTAAAATCTCTGTCTTTGGCAGTGCCAAGGAATTTCAGATTGCTAGAAGAACTCGAGAGAGGTGAAAAAGGAATTGGGGATGGAACTGTTAGCTATGGAATGGACGATGCTGATGACGTATACATGCAATCGTGGACTGGCACTATTATTGGCCCCCCTAATGTGAGTCTCTCCCTCTCTCTGTGTGCCTGTCTCGTGTTATATTTCAGTAGTTCGTGCATGCGTCTCTGAATTGGTATGGGTAAGTACAATGATGGGTCTAAGCCAAACATCAAACTTGGCGTGTACTTTAAGGTGTCAATTTTCTCTTGAAACACATAAGAAGACAGATGTACAAAGAGAGAAAGCAAGAAATTTCTTGCTTACTAAGTTTCTAGGATACCATCTGAACTCGATGATCATTTGTCTCTATTTTATCTCGTAATACTGCAAACCCTTTAAACCTCCTTAGAACTGTGTCTCCAAGACGTAAAATATACTTGCTTTATTCTAATAATCCTTCTTGCAACACATTTTAGCTCATCTTTGTATTCTCTCAACGTAGAACAAAGTAATACATTGTCTCTATTGGCTCTTCTATAACTGCTCCAAATTGTGGTAGAATTTATTAGAAAAATAAGAATAAAATTCCAACACAACCCAACTCAGGACCATCGTGAACATGTGGCCCCAACTTGTAATACTCGATGTAAGAGCCAACCAATTGGTCCAAAAATTATCCTTATCATCAATATGATCCATCTTACAAGCACGTTTTATGTCGGACTTGCTGTTCTATAGCAAGTCACTAATCTGCTTTTGGTTCTGAACTTTTTGGATTTCTTGTCACCTTGGGAGCCACTACGAGTGTTTTCTTTGTTGCATCACCTCCCTCTAGTTTCTAGAATAAGCTTAAATTGTTAAATATACACCATGAATCATGGATCGAATTCAATTCTAAAATATGAACCCTACTTATCAACACCAGTATGTAATGTGAATCTCTTAATATGGTGTCGAACTTATGGTCAAAGGAAATACTAATATGAATTTGAAAACCATCATTTCTTAAACGAAAATGAATTGATGCATTGCTTACTGTTGATTTGTCTCAGACTGTTCATGAAGGACGCATCTACCAGTTGAAATTGTTCTGTGGCATGGATTATCCTGATAACCCACCGAGCGTGAGGTTTCAAACCCAGATAAATATGACCTGTGTCAATCCTGAAACCAAAGTGGTAGGTGATGTTTGTTCAGGGAACCTTTTATGCTATGATATGCTATACTTATAGCTGCTAAATAACCAGGTTGAACCAAGCCTTTTCCCCATGCTTGCTAATTGGCGAAGGGAGCATACAATGGAGGATATATTGACTCAGCTGAAGAAAGAAATGATGTCTCCACAAAACCGGAAGCTTACTCAGCCTCCTGAAGGTGTGTAAATCTTACTTTTGATTAAGCATGCATATATATATACTGTGTTACTTGGGCTCTGGTGTGCGTGTCACAGTTGGGTATGTATCTGACATGGGTATGGTTAGTTTATTTAATGTATTTGGAAGCTCCTTGTGGTCTCATTCTCGTATTTGTGTGTCAGGCATGAGTATTGGACACAAGTACTTAGAGAAAAATGAAGAATCTGAGCAACATAATATATATTTTTGAAATAAGTTTATTTCATTAGGATGGTCAAATTTTGTAGGCGAAAAATATTAATTGTTGCATGAAACAATAAGTTACCTTTGGACCTTAAAGCCATGATAACCAAAAAGAACCATATATTTAACATAAGTTTAGACCGAAATAATGACTAAATGTTTATAGTGACGTGGGAAAGGCATCCTAGTCTTGGTCACTACTAAAAATGTGCCTTCTCCGTAAACGAGCGGGATTTGGTTGTCACCCTCATGTGCACTTACACCAAAGGTATTGTTCTCTTTGGACACCCTTTTCACCCTTCTAGGCAGTCTCCCTATGGTGCAGCGGCGAACATTAAAAAATCACTTTGGCCCCCCAAAATAAACAAATTTTCTGTTCAGTCCCTTCGATAATGATAAAATCATAAACTAATAAATGATAAAATTATATTTTGAACTCTCAAAAATTTATAATTCAATTTTGGTTCTCCCTAAAAAATTTTTGAATTCACCCCCTCTTACGAGTACCATGAGCTAACATTATAGATTTTCTGATATTATTTGTGAGATTTATATATTTTTTCATTGCATAAATGCTCTTTCTTTAAATCATGTTGTGATGATATGTTCTTTCCCAGGCAATGATGAGGCGAGGATTGATCAAAAGGGATTAGTGGTGAGGTGTTGCATCTTTTAAACTTAATTGTATGAACATAATGTACATAATATATATACACAGATAATTCCTGCAACTGCCTTAGCTCAATCATATATATATAATATAATGCTTGTGTATGAGAGAGATGCCCTTGGCTCCACCAAATGGTGGTTAAATAAATCGAACTTCTTAATTAATTTATATTGTGATCTATGTTATTCGGATTTGTAGTTGAATGTGGAATGCGTTTAACACAGATATGTTCCATTTTCTTTTAAAAACAGCTATTCGATATATTTGAAGATCATACATTTATGTTATAATTTATAGAAATGAAGAGCTTGGGTATAAGATTTTGGGTAATATTATTTTTGGCAATTCAACTTGGAAATTGGGTACAAGTTGGTCTTTGAACTTGGCAATTAGATACATTTTGGTCAATGATTTTAGATTCTGTCAAGATTTGATTATGTGATAAGTATTATGGAACAAGATCAGATTGGATGGATCGAGAATTGATCAATGTAACTCTTTAAATAAAGGGTTGAACCAATTGACTCTAAAATCATTTGAAATTGGTAAAAATCAAAAATTGGAATAAAAATTGACAATTGAACGGGTCTAAAATTGAATTGGGTGAATCGAGAACTGATGTTTGATGTTTATATGTTAGTAAATTCAAATATCAATTAAATAAATAAAAATTAAATATTTTTGGATAAATTATATTTATTAGAGTAGTTAGTCTAATAACATTGAATGAAAATATGCTTTACCTTTGATATTGGGTTTACGGGAAGTAAAGCAAAAGTTAGCTTGTACTCTACTATGCGGATTTGGAGTTCTTAGGACTCGTTTTCTTTTACGTATCATAATCATATTTATATGAGTAATCTACAACCAACATCATTCAACTATTAGTTATTTACGTTTTAGTTATCTAACTCTTAAAAGTTACAAAATGGTAATTAAACTATTAGAAAGTTTTTATATAAGTCATTGTGCTATTAAAGTCATCAAGGTATGGCTATCTCTATTTACACTCTCTGCACCAATCGAAAACTCTACTCCTTTTCTTTTACAATTTAATTTTTTTCATGAAACAACTTTGAACGTTATGAACATTCGAATCAAAACCCAAACAGCTTTATTCTATGATCTTTGACATTAACCGTTAGATCAACTTAAATCTAATATATGTTCTACTTGTTGATGGGAACTAATCCACCATATTGATCATTAGATCGTCGTTTGGAGCTCGCTAGTCAATTTTTTTTAAAATAAAAAAAACTTAACAACTCAGTGACATAAATAAAAACTTTCAAATAGTTAGGCGACTTAAATGAAAACTTTTGTATAATTCAGTGACCATTAACTTTTTGAAATTGAGTGATTAAAACGTAAACTTATTGATAGTTTAGTGACTTTTTTAACTTTTTAAAATTTCTAGATGAAACCCTAAAAGAGTTTCAATGAATATTGAGTTTAACAAAATATGTAATTATTAATAAGAGAAAGCATATTTCATGATTAAAGCCCCAAAAGAAACAAAGAGTTCATACGAAGAGTTCCCATTTCAAAATAAAATGAAGATAATCTACTCACAAATTGATTAAATTATTAATAAATTTACGTTTTGGTCAATTAATTTTAAAAAGTTACAAAATGCTCATTGAATTATTTAAAGAATTTATTTAAGTCACTGAACTATTCGAAAATTTTTATGTAAGTCATTGGGCTGTTAAGTTTTTTTTTTTTTTTTTTTTAAGTTTGGCTAGTGAGTTCAAAGCGAGGATTCGACGATCGGCATGGTGAATTAGTACCCTTCGATGAGTAAATAATATATCTTAGATCCAAGTTAATATGGTAATTAATGTCAGAGATCGAATAAGAAAACTGTTCAGATTTTGGTTTACAGATTCATAATTATTAAAGTCATTTTATGAATAAAATTGAACTATAGAATATCATATAGAAGCAATTTTAACAACCCACTGCCTTGAATAAAAACTTTCGACTAGTTTCGTGACTATTTTGTAACTTTTTGAAGTTGAATGACCGAAATATAAACTTACTAATAACTCAGGGTAAACTACACCCAATGTCACTAAACTATTAGTAAGTTTATGTTTTGGTCACTCAACTTCAAGAAGTTATAAAATGATTACTAAACTATTCAAAAGTTTTCATTTAAATCATTAGGCTCTTATAATCGTTGTTGTATAACCTTTTTTATTCGCACTATCTAGACTAATCGAAAGCTCATAGTCCCCTTCTTTTCTATAGTTTAGTTTTTTTTTTCATGAAACAACTTTGAATGTCACAAATTTGCAGACCAAATCTAAATATCTTTATTCTCTGATCTCCAACACTAGCCATCAGATTGACTTAAATCTAATATATGTTCTTTTACTCGTCGATAGGTATTGATTTGTAGGACCAATCGTCAAATCATCGCTTAAAATTCACTAGTTGGGCTTAAAAAAAATTTAACAACCCAATGCCTTAAATAAAAAAAATTAAATAATTTAATGACCATTTTGTAACTTTTTAAAGTTAAGTAATCAAAATATAAATTTACTAATAATTTAGTGACCTTGATATAGTTTATATATATTTAAATTTCAACCGTGATTCTCGAAAATTTGTACATTCTAGAAAATCAAATTGGTTTAGAAAAAGAAAAGAAATGCAATGAACTAAGATATGAGCTGTCACTAGATTCCTCAATTAACTTTGTCGTGCATTTGATAAATTTATTATATTAATCTTTTCTTTATTCTAAAGAAATTTGACTTTTAATTAAAATATTTTCTAAGTTAATATTTAACGTTTAAATCCACATAATTGATTTGGTATGATAATTTAAAATTTTAATTAAAATATATTGAAATTTAGGATTAATTGAATATATAAATAGTAATTTGAAGATGTGGGATGTAATTAGCCCTTTATAATATTGAACAACATTTACAAATATTTTCTTGAATTTTTATGTCTTAATTCGACATCAATGTTGTAAAATTGAAGTAATAGTTGGATCGATCGAAACATTGATACAATAATAATTAAATAAAATTTCTTAAACAAATTCATAGATTGGTTGAAATGGTTTGATTTTTGTCCAAATTTTCCGTTTTTATTCATTTATAATGGCTTAATCTACATATGATTTTATACCATCGATCGAACTAGTGTAATCATTAATTTTCAATTCAAACATCCATTTTGGTTCGATTATGATATCTTTAAATTTGATAATTTTTTTCACATTGGTTCTTAAATATTTTTTGCCCATATTAGTTGGAAACTTGGTGGTTTTTCTCAATTTAATCTCTAAACTCGAATTCCATTAAGGTGAGATGGCGTGTTCTTAAAATATTCAGGTGATGATGTCTCGTCATCAAACCTTAATGGGATCTAAGTTCGAGATCAAATCGAGAAAAATTGCCTAAGTTCCAAGATTAACGAGGACCAGATTGGGAAAAATTAACAAGTTTAGGAAATAAATGTTATATATTGATAACATGAAAAGGCATATAAAAAGGAAGCGTAGACGAATTTGGTCGCTTGGTGTCAAAGGGTGGCCAAATCCGACGGCTATGGTGGGTTATATTTTACGAGTTTGGAGATGATATTTAATTTACCAAACGTGCTCTAATTCATTTGTTTATTTCAAAATTTTAAAATATATTATTTGGTACTTGAATTTTACTCTTTTTTCTAATACGATACCTGTTTTATTTTTTGTCCAATTCGGTACCTGTATTTGATAAAACTTATATATTTTGGTATTCCAATGTAACGGTGTTAACTTTTTGTTGTTTAATTCAAGTTTTAAGATGAATTTGACTGCTAATATTATTATGTTTGATTTTTATGATTTTATTAATAAAATAAATTAAGTGTCAATTGTGAATTTGTTTAATTTTGTATTTAATTTGTCAAATATAATTTGAGTTTTAGGGTTGATTTGATGAAAATTAATTGATAATATTTTTAGTTAATTAAGAATTTTGATTAAATCGATTCTAAAACTTGAATTAAACATAAAAAAATATTAGCGCTGCTATTTTTGGTGCCAAAATATATTATTTTGTCAAATACAAATACTAAATTGGATTGAAAAACAATACAGCTGTCATGTTAAAAAAGTGTCAAAACTTAAATACCAAATTAATAATTTCCCAAATTCTAAATATTTATTTGGCAAAATAAGAGAACCTTTACTTGCCTTTGATTAAGCTTGCCAATGGACGAAGCAAAATATGTTGCAATTAGGTTTTTTTTTAGTTATTTTAATTTTATATTGGGGAATTGATTTACATAAAAATAATTTGGGTTATTTTAATTTGAATGCATTATTACTTGAATTTCAAGTGAAATGACCAAAGATTTATGTTGCAGTTTTTAGATGAGATTAGTTTCGAATTTGATGCTTTAACAAAACACGACCCCTTATAAAAAAGTTTCAATATATTAATTTAAATATATATATTTTTGTATTTTGTCAGTTAAAATATGTTGTTTTATTTTAATAATTTATAATTTTATTTTAAATTTTATTTAAATTTTGACATAATTATAAATTTAGTCCCTAATGTTTATCCATTTTGAAAAGCTAATTAAGGGTTAATGATTAAATTAGAATTTTAAAATTCTTTTAAATTAAAAAAACAATTTTTTATTTCTTTTAATTTTTTAAGTACAATGGCTAAATCTTAAATTTTATCAAAATGCAAAGACTAAAGACATTTTAACTTATAATTTCGAAAAGATTAAAATATGTCATATATATTTGTATTTTTTAGTAAATTAAGAATTTAGTCCATTTACTTTTATTTCTAAGAATTTAATCCTCTCGCTTTTTAATTTTCAAAATTTATGTCTAACTGTTAACACTAATAAGATTATTTTGTTAAATTTAAGTTTATTACAATGTCATATGTTTAGTTACGATGGTTAATATTTTTATTTTATTTCAAAATGCCACACCAACAAATTTAATTAAAAAAATTAATTATGTTAACAATTGGATCTAAATTTAAAAATCTATAAAATAAAGGAACTAAATTATTGTAGGGCTAATATATATGGAGATACTTGAACTTGTCAACTTGT
Source organism: Gossypium raimondii (assembly GCF_025698545.1). NCBI lineage: Eukaryota > Viridiplantae > Streptophyta > Magnoliopsida > Malvales > Malvaceae > Gossypium > Gossypium raimondii. Next base: position 418,689 of record NC_068568.1, read on the forward strand.
ATCTACTTGGTACCTAAACTTTTTTTGGAACCTAACTGGTACCCAAACTTGAAAATTATAAGCCAACTTGATACTTCTTTTAGGTACCTGGCAACACTGTTAAAATATGTTGATATGGCGCTGATTAGAGGTGCTCATTGGCCGGGCGACCCTGTCTGAAATATGGGAGGGTTCGGGTAAAAATATAGGCCCAAAATATGAGTTTGGGCAAAAAAATGAGGCCCGTTTAGAAAACGGGCCGGGCCTCGGACACCACATTATTGGCTTGGTTTTGGCCTGACCCGGCCTAAATATAATAAATATATTTTTTAATTTTTTAATTTTAAAATATTTTAAAAATATTTTATTTTTTTAAATATTTTTTTGGTGTTTATTAAAAAAATAGGCCGGGCTTAGGAATTTTTTCCCGGGCCGAGCCTGGATAAAATTTTAGGCCCGACCCAAGCCTAGGACGCGGGCCAAAATTTTTTGGGCCCGGCCCAAACCCGGCCCATGAGCACCTCTAGCGCTGATATGGCACTGATTACTAATATTATGATGACAAGCGACAACCCCATATTTCGACACGTGGAAAAAATAAAATTATAATTTTTTATAAATATTTTTAATTCTTTTGCCACTTGTCAAAATGTAAGGTTTGCATGTGTCACAATGTTATTGGTCGTGAGTTGCATGTCGAACATATTTTAACGATGTTAGTTAGGTATTTAAAAAAGGTAACTAGTTGGTTTAGTGTTTCTAAGTTTAAGTACTAAGTAGGCATAAATTACCAAGTTCAAATACCTTAGTATATGTTAATTCATTCCTGTAAATAAAAGTATATGGATTAAATTATAAACTTATAAAGAATGCAAGACCTATATCATATTTTAACCTTTCTAAAATTATCATTTTCTAAAGCGCGTCTCATTTTTCAAAAAGTTCGGCAGGCACACACCTGAGACGTGTCAGCCTGTTTCCTTATAAATAACTGCTAAGCCATGACCCTAAGATTTACAAGCAGTGTTATTCATAGCATCCAAAAAAAAAAAAAAATCGTTTTTATCAGCCAAATTTCATAAAACCTTTAATCTTCCTTCTTTGCATTTACTTTTTTTTTCTTTTAAGTTCATCCCCAAATTACAGCTTTAGCAAACATGGTTTCTTCTTCGAAATCGGAAGATTTTCAAGATGGTAATGAATAGATTCAACTTTTTCTTATTAGATCTGTGTGATTTTGCAGTGATTTTTTTGAAATTAATCGTATGAAATGGTGCTTATATTTATGTAAATGTATATGCAGGAGTTGATGGTGATTCATTGAGATCAACAATGGCTACTGATCAAAACGTGTTGCAAAAACATGCTGCGTTCTTCGATAGGAATCATGACGGCCTTGTTTATCCATGGGAGACCTTTCAAGGTTTATTTTCCCCCTTTTCCTTTTTTTTTAAACTAAATCCATGGGAGACCTTTCAAGGTTTATTTTCCCCCTTTTCCTTTTTTTTTAAACTAAAAATTGATTTTAATTCCTCTTTTCATATTCATTTTTTTAAGGTTTTCGAGCAATTGGAGCTGGTTATTTACTGTCAATGGCGGGTGCTGTCTTCATCAACCTTTCTCTTAGTGGCACAACTCGACCAGTAAGTTCTTTTTTTCTTTTTTAAATTATGTTGCATTTTATTTTATTTTGAAATATTAACTGAAATTTATGAAAAGAAATCAAAATCCTGGGTTCTTCAATTGTTTTTAATATTTATTATCAGTAAACATCTATATATAATTATAAAATAAGATTTGTTAAATATATAAAATTTTAAACAACTCATCTTATCTTATTAGTCTATATAATATATATAAAAGTTTTAGAATCCGATTATGGTTGAATCTGTTTTCAATTCAACCGGTTTATTTAATTCGAATAAATAAATAATTAAAAAATTAATTCAGGTTAAAAATCTAATCCCTTCTTCCAAACTGAAATCTCTATATTTTTAGTCCAATCAATCGTTTCAATCCGATTAAGAAAACAATGGATATAACATTTACCTGAATTCTAAATGATCGTAACTTTCTTTTTATGATAAGAAAACAAGTGTTTGACAATCAAACCTAAGTTATTAATGTTAATTATAAGTTTATTTCAACGGAATTCCTTTGTCACGAGTTGGACGGACTTGAATAATATAGATTTTATGTGAATTAAATTGTATAAATACACACAAATGGATAAGAAAAAAAACCATATATTGATTTGGATTGATGATATTTAGATTTTTTCATAAATTAAAATTTGTAATTAATCGAATCAAAGTTTTTTATGTAATTTATAATTAATTTTAGTTTTATGATATAAAAATAATATTTCATATTTAAAATAATAAAATAACTTAATATTATATAAAACTTCATTAAACAAATGCTATGTAAAGAGTTATTGATTAATTTTTATTTACGTGAAAATAATCTTTTATGTAAATATTTAAAAACTTCACTAAACTTAATTTACAAATTGAGGGCGTTCTTTATATATGATTACTTTAAAATTAATTATGATAAAATTACATTATATCTCTTAAAAATGGAAACTAATATGTTTAATCTCTTTAAAAATATGATAATAAATTAATACATTATAAAATTATATTTTAATCTCTTGGAAATTATTATAAATTTCCAAATTCATATGATCTTATTTTCTACAGGGAAAATTTCCATCTCTTCTCTTTCCTATTGAGGTTAAAAACATCCAAATGGGAAAACATGGGAGTGACTCTGGTGTATACGACAGTGAAGGAAGGTAAATTTATAAATACTTTTTGAATAATAAAATACACTGTTAGGTCGGTCCAAACTTAACTCAATTCCAATAATCTAAACTAAAATTTGTGACCACTACTTTTTCGAGGAATCTAAGCTTTTTTAAATCACTTGAGCATACGATCTGGTATGCATAAATTCCATTTCTTTATTTTTTATTATTATAATCGGATTAGTGTGAATATTGAAGAAGAGTATATGTTGTTTTACAGTACATTTAAGTTCTTAAAATATTATTATATGTTGAACCTCTTAATTTTATATTAATATTTAAATATGTGTTGGATTTAAATATAAATAATAGTAATATACATACTTGTATAATATAAGTAGAATATAAATATTGAATACTTTTTATAAAAATTAAGGGTGTGTTGAGACTAGACCTGTCCATGGGCCGGCGGCCCACCCGAAATATGGGAGGGTTTGGGTAAAAATATAGGCCCGAAATATGGGCTTGGGCAAAATTATAGGCCCGTTTAAAAAATGGGCCGGGTTTTGGGCAAGATTTTTTTGGCCCGGGCCCAGCCCAAAAAATATTAAATATATATTTTTTATTTTTAAAATACAATAGTTTTTTATTTTAAGTTTATTTACTTTCATTTCCTTAACTAGTGTTACAAAATAATAATAATAAAACATCAAGTTTGTTTTACTAATCAAATGTTAGATTTTATTACAACAATTAATACAATTAATAATTTGATAAATTTACTAATCAAATGTTAGATTTTATTACAACAATTAATACAATTAATACAATTAATAATTTGATAAATTTACTAATCAAATGTTAGATTTTATTACAACAATTAATACAATTAACAATTAATAATTTGATAATTTTACTAACAATTAATTTTAATAACAATTAGTTTTAATTTTATTAAAAAAATAATTTTAATTTTAATTAAAAAAGGGCCGGGCTCGGGCCCCATATTTTTTCTTCGGGCCGGGCCTGGGCAAAATATTGGGCCCATATTTAGGGCTGGGTCGGGCCTGGGCCTAGTAAATGGGTTGAAAATTTTTTGTGGGCCCGGCCCAAACCCGGCTCAGCCCATGGACAGGTCTAGTTGAGACGCTATAAAGTAACCCTAAGAAATTGTAGCAAAACTTAGAAGGCAGAAAGAAGGGAGAGAATTTGTGTTTTTAGCTCTCGAAAATTTATAAAATTTTAATTAAATAAAGAGTAAAATTATATTTTGAAATTCTAAAGATATATGTTAATGTAATGGTAAAATTACATTATAATTTTTATAAAAATATAAAACTTAATCAAGGTATCATTTAAAATATTTTTTGGCTTGGTTCTTGTACGATAGGTTTTGACCCGATTTGATAGTGTCAGTTTCTTTTTAAAAATTGAGGTTTGGGGTGGGACGGCTCTAATTCTTCAATTAGCTGGATTGGGTTGGGTCGCCCTGTTCCGTCTTGAGATATTACCACAATATCTTTATATATTATATTAGTTTAAAATATATATATATAAAAATTTGAAGAATATTTGCTCTACATAAGAAAATAATTAATAGTATGATTAAAAACAATAAAAGAATATTATTATGTTTTAATAGAAATATATAAAAAAATTAAAAATTGTGAATATTTAATTTTGGGTTAGGTCAAGTTTGGAATATGTTGGGGCATATTAAGTTAGGTCGGGTCGAGATGTGTTGGGATATATTTAATTTTTAGTTTGGTCAAGGTTGTTATTTTGGGGTAAAAGTATTATAGAGGCATTTGTACTAGTAGTTAGATTATATTTTACCCCCTCAACTAAAAAAATGGACAAATTAGTCTCTGTATATTATATTAAGGAGAAAATTAATCTTTCTTGTTAAAAATTTAATCCGATTGTACTGTTAAAAACTAGGATGGCTAAGGGAATAATCATATAGTGACACGTTGTGTCACGTGTACCTCATGCAAATGTATAGGGACTAATTTTAATAATAGAAATTGATAAATTTTTAATGAATGATTAGTTTACTCTTTGATCTAATGTATAAGGATTTATTTACTCATTTTTAAGTAGAAAAGGCAAAATAGAATTTAACTCCTAATATATGGGTCTCCATGGTATTTTTATCGATTTTTGGTGATATCTTAATACATTATTTATTGATATAATTTTTCTGTGAATTATTTTTAAGATCTCATATCTAATTATAGAGTTATATGATACGATAGGTTCGTACCTTCGAAATTTGATGAAATCTTCAGCAAACACGCACGAACACATACTAATGCGTTGACATCTGATGAACTAATGGCGATGCTCAAATCTAACAGGGAACCTAAAGATTACAAAGGCTGGTAAGTGTACTTCTTAAATTTCTTTATCGTAAGTTAAACATAGTTTAATTGAGTCCAATTCATGCTTGAATCAAGTTGAATTTCAATTTTAAAATTAAAGTTTGGTTCGAAGTAAAGATTGAATCACTTGGAACTCGTTAGATTAAGCTTGTTTGATTATTATTAAATAAGTCGATTCTCATGCTCAACTTTAAGCTAGATAATTTTTGTCTGAGGAGATATGTTGATTGGGCAGGTTGGGTTGGTCTTGGTTCAAGTCGTCAATTAAGGTTTTAAAAATTTCAGGTTATTTTGGTTGGACTATTTTGAATTTGTATTATTTTGAGTTCGACCAATTCAATTAAAAAAGTAAAAATAGAAATTTGGTTCAATTGGTTCGACAATATTTTTTGGATTGATACTTCAATCGGTTTTAAATCCAATTGGTTTGACTGATCAGTTTAGTTCAATTCAAACATCATTGGATTCAAGTCATCCAAATCTGAAATTTGATTTTTTTTGTCGAGTTGGTTTAGTTTCAAGTCAGTTTGGGTTCAGGTTGAACATAAGCCTTTAGGTTATTGAATTTTTATGATCAAATCTAGGATGTCACATTCAGGTTTAAATTGATCAAGTTAAATTTTCGAATTAATGGCAAAAATAAAAGGGTCTAGGATAGCGAGCTAACCTAGTGAAGCATTAAGATACTTAAATTTGGTTCATTTGACTCGAAAATAACTAAACGAAATGAGAGTTTTCTTAAACAAAATCCGACAAATGACTCCTTTACAGGATTGGAAGCTGGACGGAATGGAAAGCATTATACACACTTTGCAAGGATGAAAATGGATTATTGAGGAGAGAAACAATTAAAGCTGTTTATGATGGAAGCTTGTTTGAACATTTGGAGAGGGAAAGAGCAGCAGCTAAAGCGAAAGCGACTGCGTGATTTACTTGCAGTTTAATTCCGTTGGTATAATTATTCGTAAAAGTTTGTATTAAAAAAAAAATGGAATTTAAAGTACTAGTATTTTGGTTTCAATATTTTAGGGACTGAAACCTATGTTGTAATAGCAAAATTATTGATCAATTTGCAATTGCATTGATTAATTTCCATGTTATTTGAGAATTTATATGTAAAATGAAAAATAAAAATAGTTTGAATTAGCGATATTTGGATTCGTAAAGAAATGTTTGTTTAACTAGTTTTGTTTTTTACGTGCGCTAATAATATCTAGTAAAAATATAATACAAAGTAAAATATTAAATGATATAAATTATATAAAATAAAAAATTATTATCATATAAAAATAATAAAATATGATAATTTTTAAAATTATTGTGATATAAAAAATATGCTATCAATATATCAAATATAGATTTTAATAAAATATTTATTTATTTTTATAACAATCCCAATGAAAACTTGAGACATTACGTTACAAGTTCTTGTACCGTATTATAAAGTTCATTTTAGTCCCTTTATTATTAAAAAAACATTTCAACCCTTCTACATTTAGAAATTTGATATTTCAATATGTGTATATTTGAAGCAAATATGATTTTTTGTGTTACATATATGAATTTTTTAATGCGTGTTAGAATTAATTTTTCAAAAATTTGAATAACTAAGGGTATTAACTATTTGAATTAATTTACTGAAATCATGAAATCATAAAATATATCAAAATAAAATACAGAATTAAATCTAAACTTGAACATAGTTACAGAGACTCAAAACAATAATTTCCCTGAACTTTTTTACTTAAAATTTCTTATTCATTATAGCGCCTATGCTTTAAACTCTCTCTCTCTCTCTCATTTACACTCTTCTTTTCTATATATTCTCTTTTAAACCTTTTTTTGTTTTCTCAATATCTTCACTTATGGCTTTAGCGGCGAAACAATTATCGTCACCTTTTGTTATTTTTCTCATATTATCAATTTTCTTAGTTGGGCCATCGTTTTCCGGCACCGATACTTTCGTTTTCGGCGGCTGTTCGCAGCTGAAATTCACTTCAGGCTCACAGTACGAGTACAACGTCAACTCGATACTCACTTCCCTAGTCAACTCAGCCATGTTCACTTCTTACGACAACTTCACCATGTCAGCTTCCGGTGGTTGCAGTGCCGTTTACGGGCTGTTCCAATGCCGTGGTGACCTAAACAACCGTGACTGTAACCGTTGTGTAGCTAAAGCGGTGAGTCAAATTGGAACTCTTTGCTTTTACTCAACGGGTGGTGTGTTGCAACTCGAAGGGTGTTTAGTTAAATACGATAATGTAACTTTTTTGGGTGTGGAAGATAAGACCGTGGTAGTGAAGAAATGTGGACCGTCGTTCTCGTCTTACTCGGACGCTTTGACTCGGCGTGACTCGGTGCTGAGTTACTTGGAAGCGAGTGATGGGACGTATAAGCCGTTTCGGATCAGCGAGTCGGGGAATTTACAGGGTGTGGCTCAGTGTGTTGGTGATTTGAGTCCGAGTGAGTGCCAAGATTGCCTATCGGAGGCAATCGGACAGCTGAAAACTGAGTGTGGGGCAGCAAAATGGGGTGATTTGTATTTGGCTAAGTGCTACGTGCGGTTCTCGGAAGGTGGATACCACTCGCATGCCGGAAAGAGTAAGCGGTTTCGCCACCTTTTCGACGGTGGTTCTTCATATTTATTTTTATTTATTTTTTTGTTTAATTTAGTTTGAATATAAGATAAATATTTATATATTTTTATTTTCTCTTTTCTCATGCCTTGTGAAATATAAATTAATATTTACTGTGAATTGCATGGTTATTTTGGTTATTTTTCTCCTTTTCATTTTTATTTTGCCTGGTACCAAAATTCAAAGCCTTCATTTCTTGTGGATTAATTAAAATATATTGTTTTTATGTTTGATTTTTTTTAAATATACGGAGTCAAAAATTTTTAGGGCGAATTAAATTGTATATTTTAAATAGTAAAAATGTAATTTTATTATTTTAATAGTCTATATTTTTATATTTTTAAATAATTAAATTAAATTATTATCATTTTGAGAGCTAAAGTGAAATTTTATTTATTATTAATTTAAAATTTATAAATCATAAAAACTTAAATAAAAATTTTCCATTTTAGAAATGTGGAGTTACTACCAGCCTTACTTCTGCCAACTGCATATATGATCAAATATATTATATATATATATGATGATGACGACGACGACGACGATGAAGATGAATGAATAAAATAGAAATGGATTATGGGGCCCTAATTATTCTTAGCAATTAAGATGTTGAAATAACCTTAATAGTCTATTGATCTTTATAGATGATATATGGGGATTTATAATTTGTTGGATTAATGAATTTGCATTCAATATCATATTTTCTCATTAAAAGAATAAAATTATTTATATTTAATTCTATTAAACAATAAGGTAAATTATAAAAATGATGTCTTTCATTCTATTTTGACTATTTTTTTCGATTTAATCACTAAAATTTTCAAATTAAATATTTTAGTCACTTGAGCTAATGTGAATATTTACACATTCTATTAGTTTGATCCTAAATATAAAAAATAAACAAATTTAGCCTTAATATTTACAAAATTTGTCATTTTAGTTCTAATTCTAAAAATTCAATAAATTTAGCCCTTAACATTTACAAAATTTGTCAATTTAGTCCTAACTCTAAAATTTTAAAATATATATATTTAACTGAAATGAAGAAAGGCATAATGGGGTGAACATTTTTATAGTTTATCCTAAATATTTTTAGTTTATTGATAATATATAAATTTATATATTATTATCATACCAAATATAGAAATTTGAAGTTTTATTTAGCCAATAATCCTTTTAAAAATATGATATTTAATTAATTTAGATTTCAACATTGTTCTTGAATAAGATTGAGTCCGAGCTCAAATATTTTTACACATCTCAACTCAACTTGATCAGAAAAATACTGCTCCAAGATTATTTTATTTACAACATTATTCATAATCTTCTTTTTCAATTTATTTTACATCAAATTCATATACTAAACACAATGGAATTAAAAATATTTCCCTATTTTGTTTTTTTTCCCTTTATTCACCTTCTTTTCTTCTATGTTAGAACATAATATAAGATTAAGCACGAAAAGAATTGTGTGTGTGTTTTGGAATTTTCAGTTTAAATTTGGAAACGACATTAAAATTTAATGATAAGGTTCAAAGTGTCAAATATATTATATATATTTGACATAGATAAATTAATTTTAAAATTTTCACTATTTAAAAATATATATTCTTCTAACCATATTTGAATATTTATCCAACATAAAAGTAAAAATAATATATTTAAAAAATCCTTTTGTGTATGAACATTCAAAAGAATACATGTTGGACAATATAATCAATGTATTGCATGGTTAACCTTAAAAGATTCAAACAACATAATAATTCAATTATTGAGTTATTTATTTATTTTTGCATAAAAGTCATTTACGATGTTTTCAATAAATTTTTTTAACAATTTCATTATAAGTTTTAATCATATATATATATATATTTACACGATTTCCAGAACTATCCATAGCCCCTCCCAACTCTAGATACGAGAATAATGCACTTCAGCGCACTCGAACTCACGTCCTATTACATTGACAACAATATCTATGCTAATTGAGCTGAGACTCAATCGACATTTTTTATTTTAGATATTTGTATCAATTGTATCTAAAATGTACACGGAAGGGAAAGGTAACTAAATTGATTATATATATAAATGCATTGACGGTGTATAATTTTAGATTATCAATTAATCGAAAGATGACATGTCATAGTGATAAAAAATGTATTATTAAATATTTTAAAATTAAATTTACTTAATTTTTAATGATATGTTGTCGTCTAATTTGAGAGTATATAAAATTATACATACCTATATATATAGGCTTTCACTTTTCCTTTTTTCCTTTTTCTTTCTTTCTTTTGCTTTGTTGCTTTCACAAACTTTGAAGTTTCTCATCATTTCATCTTATTTTTCAGTTGTTTTTGCAGGTAGCTAAATAAACAAAGGAAACTGACAATTGTTGTGAGGAATCCAAAAGAAAACCCTTTGCATTTGGTCTTCATTTCTTTTATCTGTTTATATTTAGACAACTATTGTACTGTCCGGGCGAGAAAATTTATTTAGGGAGTGAAATTAAATTATAATTTTTATAATAGTAAAAATGTAATTTTATTATTTTAATAGTTTGTATTTTATTTTTCATTTCAAGGGGACTGAGCACTATTACTCTCAAGTTACACCCCTGTGGATTATAATAAGACGTGTGGCTATTTTATCAAAATAGTCTTAAAAAATATTATATTTACAAAAATAACACAGATTTAAAAACAATCACCAAAATAACCTGAAATGAACAGTGAAATTCGATTGTGGCCTGTCAATGGCCGGAATCACCTCGTATTTTGCACCCATGATTGCCTGATAATTGTGTCAGACTTAAAAAAAATATTTTTTTGGGTTTTGGCCTGTCAATGGCCGGAACCCGTGTATTTTTTTAAAAAAATTGTATAATACCGATATACAAAAAAGTAGAAAAAAAAATTTGGGTGCTAGCCTATCAATGGCCGGCACCCCTGTACAGGAAAAAAGAATTCGAGTTTTGGTCTGTCAATGGCCGGCACCAGAGTACGAAAAAAAGAAAAAAAAATTTAGGTGTTGGCCTGTCAATGGCTGACACCCAGTACAGTAAAATTTTTTTTTACTTTTTTTCGTGTCAGTATAAGGTATCAGTATACGAAAAAATATTTTTTTTATATCTATAAATTTAATATAGTTGTTCAGGATTTAAGGTTTTATTTTTATATTTTCGTGTAATAATTTTTTGAACGTTTGTATTTTTATATTATCGGATAATAATATATATTTTTGTATTAATATTGTAGAATGATTGTATTTTATTGTGTATGTAAATTTAATTTGTCGTATAGTATTACTTATTTGAATTATTATTTTTTAAATATTACGAAGTCATGTATTCAAACAAATAATTATGTTAGATCCATTAAATAAATATTAAAAAATGTAAAAATGTAAAAATAAAAGAAATATTTACATAATAAATTTTAAGAAAGTAAAAATTAAAATAAAAAATTAAAATTGTCGCGATCCTGGGGACGTCCCCGGTGCTGGCGTGTAACGATCCGGATGCCTCCGTCGATGATGTTGTGCACCTTGCTGAGGTGTTTGATAATTGCTCGGTCCGGCGTTCGGTGTCCCTTCCGGTGTAGTTAGAAAGGTAAAATAATTATATTCACCATAATCGGGACTTAATTGGTATTGTGTGACCGGAGGTGCTGATGGAAAAATATCCTCAGTGGTGGGTGTACGTGCTTCGGGGTGGAAGTTCGGATGGTATGAGGATGATGATCCGGATCGTGTCAAATGTTGACGGTGGAGGTTGTCATCAAAAATATCTTCAAATGATGGAGGAACTTCATGCACTGGATCCGGATCTATGAACTATGATGAGTCAGATGCTTCATTTTCGGCCCCGGGATCGATGTTCCCAAATGGCAGAACTCGGTTACTACGCGGTTGGGCGTTCCTTGGTTGCCATCGCGAAGATTCAGGTTGCCCGTCTCTTTGGACCAGCATGTACTGACCCTGGAATATGAAGGGTTTCCCATGTGCCATATATCATGCTGCGTACTCGGGCGTAGGAGAGAACCCTCCCTCTAAGACATACAAGGGAGGACGCCTCAAATGTCGCTGATTCCACAGAAAGATATATGGTTCATGTTTCTGTGCCCAATTTAAAGAGTCCCGACCCGGACCCTTTTTATCCATTCCGTGGACATCTGAGATGTCAACGGGAGGGTTCGGGATAGGCTGTGCGCAACCGAACTGCCTCAAAAACTGACCTCCATCGTGCCACTCCACCATATAAAAATTAATCAACGGCACATTAGACACGAACAGGTGTTGCTGCTCGACCACCCATGACGGTATGAGTGTTGCGATATCTTCCTGAGTATATGACATCCATATAAACTGCAAAATAAAGACAACACGTTACTCTATATTTTTATTTATATTTAAAAAATTATATTTGGAATCATAATTTACGCCATCGCCGGAATGAGTCTCTATCATCATACGGTACATAGGTAACAGGCAGGATCGTCCAATTCCCGGTACAGTTTCCCATCTAAAAAAAAGAAATTATCAAATTATTTTTCTCATGCAAAAAATAAAGACAACACATTATAGTATAAAAAAATAGATGGCAAAATTTAACTACATATTTACCTATTAACAAATGGCCAGACATAGGGTTGATGGCCCACTGATGCCAGAAATGTCATTCGATATAATGCCCAAGATAATGTCCGGCAAAAGTATCCCACCTATAAGTTACAGAATGAACGCTCTTGCAGCGTAGATAATGTCCATCTGCGTTGGACTGCTCGGAAGATGCTGGAAGTTTTCTTTCAACCAATTAAATTTAATATATGTTAAACGTTCATCCTCGTTGCTCGGGGGCACCCTTCCAAGTCACTGCTTGCAAGTGCCCCACGGATCGCGCACTTTTCCAAGGCTGGTCACTGCTTCTTCATTTATAGACAGCCCTAGTTGGACTGCTACGTCTTGCAACGTAATGTTTACCTCCCCACATGGGAGGTGGAATGTATGTGTCTCCGGGCGTAATCTTTCAACTAATGCCGATATTAAATCGGCCCGTAGCTCAGATATTTGAATGTACGCGGCAACCCCAAAACCGACGACATTCAAATACGGTATAACTCTTTGATCGGGAAAATAACTGGGATCATGCAACCGGGGTCTAACAATTCTGTACAAATCCTGCATTTATAGTAAATATATAATGTTATATTTATCGTTTTTAAAATAATTAAAAGAATATTTAAAATTAAATAAGACATTTTATTTATCGGCTACCTTGTGCACAATGCTTGCAATGTGGTCGTTGTCATTTAAAAGAACATTTGGATTAGGATCCATGTAGTGATCGGCGGTCGTCGGCGATTTATAAATTTTGGGAAGAGCGGCGGTTGTCGGCCGTGGTTGAGGGTGGTGGACGGAATGGCCTATTTATAGTGGGGGACCATTTGAAAGGAGGCAAAAATAGAAAAAAATTAATACTTTTGACACCTTTTTTTTTCATTCAATTTAATTTATTTCAAATTTTCAAATTAAGGCCTGCCGTAAATTTTTTCAAAGTTCTGACTCACTTTTCAAAGTTAATTTATTTCTATTCCATTTATTTCAATTTTTTTAAAGTTCTGATTCTGACTCACTTTCTTTTTCCTATTCCATTTATTTCAATCTCATTTATTGAACAATGCCATTTGACACACTCTTTTTTTCATTCAGTCTCATTTATTTAAATTTTTTTTCCTACATCTAACACCGTTTTTTTTCATTCAATCTCATTTATTTTAAATTTTTTCCTACATCTAACACCCTTTTTTTTTTCATTTAATCTCATTTATTTCAGATTTTTTTTCTACATCTAACACCCTTTTTTTCATTTTCGTTTCTAGATTTTTTGAACCTGACACCACATTGTACCTAAATCATCATTTGAATGGGAGCACTGGCTTGCTGGAATTACCATTTGAATGGGATCCGGTTCAGTTATCTCCGCGAACAACTCACTGGACTAGGATTTTCTATTCTAGGGGGGCAATAAATTGCTATCATTGTACCTAAATCATCATCATCTTCAAGCTCCATTTCTGAGAACTTTAGCGGATCAGATGAAATCAGAAATCTGTAAAACAGTCTCGACATTTGCTTTCCGCAACGACTTGCTATCTTTGTACTGATTTTTCGTTTGAAATCCGACAGCGAAATCTGTTTGTTGAATCTCATTCCTATTTTTTTCCGGCTTTGAAATACACATCCTTCTTCATTTGTATTTATCATTTCACCATCGAAATGAACATAAACAAACAGTATTTGAGAACTCATTTTTTAAAAAAATTGCTTTCTTCTAAACAGAGGAAAAAAAAACTTTTCAAACTAGACAAAATGGAAGATGAAATGCCCTATATATATTTGATAAATTTGGTGCCGGCTATTAACAGACCAGCAACCGAAATTTTTTTCTCCCAAAAAGGTGGTGCCGGCCATTGGCAGGCCACCACCAAAAATGTTTTTTTTTTTTACTTTTTTCGTATACTGATACCTGCTATTGACACAAAAAAAGTAAAAAAATATTTTTTTTCCACAAAAAAAGGTGGTGCCGGCCATTGGCAGGCCACCACCAAATTTTTTTTTACTTTTTTCGTATACTGATACCTGATACTGACACGAAAAAATGTAAAATTTTTTTTTATTTTTTTTGTGGTGGCCTGCCAATGGTTGGCACCACCTTTTTTGGTGGAAAAAAAATATTTTTTTTTACTTTTTTTCGTACTCTGGTGCCAGCCATTGATAGACCAAAACTCGAAATTTTTTTACTCTACTGGGTGCTGGCCATTGACAGGCCCAGCACCCAAAATTTTTTTTTCCTTTTTTTCGTACTGGATGCCGGCCATTGATAGACTAGCACCCAAAATTTTTTTTCTTTTTTTCGTACTCTGGTGCCGGCCATTGACAGACCAAAACTCGAATTTTTTTCCTGTATCTTTTTTGTATATCAGTATTATACAATTTTTTTAAAAAAAATACATGGCTTCCGGCCATTGACAGGCCAAAACCAATTTTTTTTTTTTTTAAGTCTGAAACAATTATCAGGCAATCATGGGTGCAAAATACGAGGTGATTCCGGTCATTGACAGGCCACAACCAAATTTCACTGTTCATTTCAGGTTATTTTGGTGATTGTTTTTAAATCTGAGTTATTTTTGTAAATATAATATTTTTTTGGACTATTTTAGTAAAATAGCAAAGATGTGTAAATTATTTTATGTATTATAAAATTGAATAACTTAATATTTTATGTTTGATATTGGTGTAAATAAATAAAATTGGTAAAATAAAATGTTAATATTGTTATAAATTTTAATTGTTTGCAATAGTATTAAAATTTCAAGAATAAAATAGGTCAATTTTATATCAACATTAAAATATAATATTAAAATTTCCTAGATATTTTTATGCCAAAGGAGGTTGATAGAAATGATGAAGAAAAGTACATTGAAACAATTGAAAAGAAAGTAGAACTAAAGATGAAAAAGCCTAAAGATAGTTTGACATTGCCCACAACTTGTCAATTGAGCATTGCAACCATGGTCTAACACTATGATTACTTCACACTTTCCATGTAGTGCTGTAGTTATTAAAAACATTCTTTTTCTTACTTTTTAGTATTAATAGTTGGCAAAAGCTTTGAGTTTATTATTTGTAGTTGTAGATTAAAATTGCATATATATATATATATATATTAAAAATGTTTAATTTTCTTTCTTATTTGGAAGAGTAAGATTGTGTTTGACTGAGTAGAAAAGAAGAGGTATGGAATGAGAGTGGACAAATAAAAGAAAATAAATTTTAAGTATACTTGATTGAGAAAACTGAAAAAAAAGAAAATCGAAGAAATATCATTTTCCATCGCTAAAAATATGTATATTTTCAAGTGTTTTATTTATTTGTTTTTCTTTCAACCAAATTTATTACATATCATTTTTAATAATCATTTTAGATTTAACTTGGTTTTGTTTTTGGTAAAAGAAGTTTTATTTATACCATTCTAGAACACTTTTGACACTTGAAAAGAGATGGAGGATAAAATAATTATTATAATATAATACTTAAGCATACCTATTCAACATCAATTTCATCTCTTCCTATGCCTTCATGTTCTTATAGATTTATTTATGAGTTGGGTCACATTGGTTTCATATTTTCTTTCCTTAACTCAGCTTAACTTAAAAGTTCAAATCTATTATTCATATATTATTAAAAATTAAAAGATATATCTATATATTCATAATTCATATTAATATTTAGGCATTTTTATAATTAAATTTAAATAAATATAATTTTAAGTTAATAAACTACACCCAACAAGCTGCATAAAACTTATTAATATTCGGGGTAAACTACATTAATAGTCACCCAACTATGTTTTTTTCTTGTCATCCAACTATGAAAAATTATAAAAGAGTTATTCAACTATTCAATTTGGTCTTCTTTAATCACCCAACTATCCAACTGATGACCAAAAAAGGATGTTCGATGACTACTAATGTAATTTAGTCTAAATATTTTGCATTACACAGGGATGTTCAAATGACCTGTGCAATTAATAACCTAATCAGACTTTCAATAATTGAATTAATAGAATTTTTAAAATTCTTAATCTTTTAACAAAACTGTATTATGGGTAAACTAATCCAAACTGAATTAATTTCAATTAATTTGTTTTTTAATTTGCAATATTTTCTAAGACATGATTTTAAACACACATATACACATAATGTTAATTAGTGAATTCCGCATATAGGATTGAGATTATGTAATATTTGATTGACAAATAAGCATATCAATATGAGCACACAAAAGTTTAACCTAACAGACCATTACAAATTTAAAACCAATTCAAGCCAAAAATTTTATGAGTCCACAATTCAAACCAGAAATGATACAGACCCAATCAAGCATTAAACCTAAAATTATTCAATACTTGAAAAACAATTAATATTCAAATAAATCCTCAAATAATATTGTCAAAATTTTTTATGAGTAAGCATTATTGCCATTTGCCATTCTCAAGTACTCATGGCAAGGATGCACACTGACATAGATATATATATATATAGCGTATCTTATGAGGACTTTATTTATGTTTTCTTTTGCTCAAAATTAAATCAAACACACCTTAACATGTAGCAGAATGAATCTATGTGATAACAGTTGGTGCGGATCGGCCGGTGAACTCCTGCATCTTCGAAAGTTTTAGAGCAACTTCCACCTGATATCAATAGCAAGAGTTAGTGTCTATCTATATATATATATATATGAGAAATTATCGTATTCACTGCTAGTGAATTTTTTTTAAAGCTACAAGCAGCATTAAACAAGACGATACAAACCTTTAGCTATATTGTTAAAAAAATGAAAAAAAAACTAAATTAAAAAGAAATGAAGCATATTGCAACAACTTCATCATCAATGTATCAAATATATATATAGAGAGAGAGAGAGCGAGAGAGAGAGAGAGAATTGCATTAGACATCCCCAAACTATGACACTCATTCTAAATTGATCTTCAAACTTCAAAACACTCTAATTACATCCTTAAACTATTGATGTGATATCAAGTTAGGTCCTTCCATTCTTAAAACCGTTAATTATTCATTAAATGACGCATAAAATCTTATCGACATAATTTAAAATGAAAATTTTAAAGAAAAGTAAAATGTTCCACATAACTTTTAAAATTATAAACAAAAAGGAAGGAGAAGAAGAGTGAATGATAGTTTCTATAAAAGATTTGAAAACCTCAAAACCAATATTTTCAAAATATTCATTTTCTTTAAAATTTTCATTTTAACTTATGTCATATAAGATCTAGCTTCTCATTTAATGGTTAAATTAAATATTTTAGTAATAGAAGGACCTTTTAATATAATATCGATAATTTGAGGATGTAATTAGAATGTTTTAAAGTTTAAAGACCAATTTAGAATAAGGATCATAGTTAGGGAAGTTTGGTGCAATTAACTTACATATATATATATAAACCGTGAATATTTTTACATAGAAATTTAAGGACTCACAAGAGGGGCAAGAGCTTCTTGGGAATCTCTTCCTATTTTTGATGGATCCTTTTCATATTGCTCGATGTACAGACGGATAGTTGCACCTTCTGAACCAGTTCCAGAGAGACGGAAGACCTGCATACGAAGTTTCAATTGCAGTCACTTTAGATTAGCTCTAGAAACTCCACTAGAAAACAATGACATTTGCACAGGTAACTTTTTGTTAGTAAACATGAGGAAGTTGACTTACCAATCGTGATCCGTCCTCAAACAAAAACCGAATACCTTGATGCTTTGAAACTGAACCATCAACAGGATCCTTGTATTCAAACTCATCAGCGTTGACAACTTTTGACACATCTGATCGAGCCCCCTTCACGATGCTGCATGATAGAGAAAGCATAAGATCATCGAAAGAAACTGAAACATTTCGAGGACGATCTTTAGGAATAGTGATTGAAATCAACATAATAATTTTAAATTGCAATGCTTGAGTTCCAAGTTACAGCTTCGAAATGAAAACCTTTAGCAAGCTCAATAAGATGATAACCCATCAAGCTAGCAAGAATGGTTATAATATATACAGTGACATATTACCATTAAACGGGATAAAGGAAGAAGGTTGTCAGTATCTAGCACTTAGCAACTAATTGGAAGAAAAAATCACTTACAACCCAAGCTATAGAACTCCAACTCTTCATTTTTCTAGAAGAATTCGTGTCCAACACGTACTCGATAATGGGTATAAGGGTATGATTCTCCAAATACATGAAAATTTTGGAAAACATAGAGAATGGGGTAAAAGTACTATAGAAGCCCCTGTACTAGGAGTCGGATTGCATTTTCCTCCTAAAAAAATGGGCAAATTATAAAGGGCAAACTGGTCATTTTGTTAAAATTTCCATTTATTTTTGCTGTTAAAATGGCACACCACATGCCACTGTTTGGTTTAGTTATTCTGTTAGCTACGCTAGTTTTTAAACGTTCTAATGGATGAGTTTTCTAACAAGAATGATCAATTTGCTCTTTAATTTAATGTACAGGGACTAATTTGCCCATTTTTTAAGTAAAGAAGGCAAAATGCAATCTAACTCCTAGTACAAGGTCCTCCATGATATTTTTACCAAAGAATGGCAATCCTCCAAAAGAAACCATCGAATAGTGGCATAATTCCAGGAAGTGGTTGTGTGGTTCTAAAATTAGTAAGTATATACACTTACGTATTAACTTCATCAAGGGATGACATCATTTTAACCATATTTGCCATTAAATCCTTTGCTCCACCAGCATCCACATTCTTCATGAAACAAAATGAATTTAGTTAGATACTCCCTCAATATCTGTAGGCAAAACATAGAAACAAAGAAGAAAAAACAATGTCATATACCTCATAGTCATATCGAGTATAATAGTGTCGACCATAGGTAGCCCAATGCTGACGAACTATATCCTCAACAGTCACAAGCTTATCCCCATTGATATTATCCTTGTTTTTATACGCAAGGATTGAAAGCCAGGCTAAAACAGCCCAGATTCCATCTTTCTCACGTATATGGTCAGAGCCTGTTCATGAATAGTCGGTTCTGTAAGTTTCTCATAGTACCTAATGAAACTGAAACACTTCATGTGTAGGAACATTAAATGCCAACCAGTTCCAAAACTTTCTTCCCCGCAAATAGAACATTGTCCAGCATCCATTAAATTCCCAAAAAATTTCCAGCCAGTAGGTACCTAGAAGAGAATAGGTAAGTAGCTTGTTTGTAAAGAAAAAAAAAGGCCAGAGGGAAATATTATTGATAATAACTTTCTATGTAATACCTCGAAAAATTTCAGGTTCAAGCTCTTGGCCACGACGTCAAGGGCAGCTGATGTGGGCATACTCCTATGAGCAGCATATCCAGAATATAATTACAATGGAGACAAAGTAAACATTGGTGATTTTATATGTGTATTATATCCGAAACATCATATTGAAATTGAATAAGAGTTTAAGTGTGTTCTAGATGTTAGAAGAAGCATATTATGCAGGCTTAAACAGAAACACATCAAGGCATGCCTGAAACAAAACACGGTAAAAGTACCATATGGAGGCCCTTGTACTAGAAGCTAGATTGCATTTTGCTCTCTCTACTAAAAAAATGGGCAAATTAATCCATGTACATTAGATCAAAGAGTAAATTGGTCATTCTATTAAAAATTTCATCTATTTCTACTGTTAAAAGCCGTACAAGACCAGTTTGCTCTTTGATCTAATGTATAGGGACTTATTTGCCCATTTTTTGAGTAGAGGGGGTAAAATGCAATCTCACACCTAGTACAGGGGCCTCCATGGTACTTATACCCACAAAACACCTTTTCTAATATTCAGAATTTCACATTTCAAACTTTAGCAACAATGATTAAACTATTTCTATCATAGGACATGAGATCTCATTTTTGAGAAACAGTCTGACATAACAGCTATGAATTGTTTTGTCCTCGGAGATAAAAGGATCCACTTGAACATGTCAAAGCGAAATGCGATACACATTTTCACCTTGTAAAGGTTTCAAGCATAGAAAAGAAAATTAAACTTTAGTGGCAATGAGCATGATGTTTTTAATTGATCATTTTAGTACGACAATTGGCATTAGGGGTGAGCATTCGATCGAATCAAATCGAAAATTTTCGAGTTAATCGAATTTTCGAATCTCATTTTATCATCCTAACTTTATTTGAAATTTTCTCGAATCGAGTCGAGTGAGATGGAATTCGAATCGAATCGAATATATTTGTTCGAGTTAAATTTTAAAAAATAATTTTGGGTCCTTGTAACCATTGTCACCCATCGTAATAAAATTTGTCCACCTTAATCAAATTTTTTATTAACTTTCATCACTTCATAATTTATTTATTAATTTTTTATATATTGGTTAGCTTCTTTGCTTGCTTAGTTGTTTCAATTATCTTGATTCTTGTCACTATGTATTTTAGAATTAAAAATATATTAAATGTAAAAATATGATTTTTTAATAAAATTTATTTTAAAAATAAAATGTGAAATTGATACCAATATAAAATTTTAACGCTAATATTTTATGGCATAATTAATAATTCAATTTTAATATAAATATTCAATATGACTAAACAATTCAATAATATAAATAATAAAATGTGAAATTTAATTTAATAATATAAATAGTAGATATAAATAAAATTATTACTATTTATGTTTAGTGATTTTTTGGATAATTTTGATTTTTATTTGAGAGTAAAGGGTGAGAAGTAAAAGTTTAGGGAAAAATAAAAGTTTTGGGGAATAAAAGTTTGAGGAAAGTAAATAGGGGAGTAAAATTTTGAGAGAAAATATTAAAAAAAAATTGGAGGGGGGAGGGTTTAGGATAGATGGGAGGTGGGATGGGAAGGGAATAAAAGTTTTAGGGGAAAAGTGGGAGGGAGTAAAAATTTTGGGGGAAAATAAAAGGTTTTGAGGGTTTTTGGGAGTAAAATTTTGAGAAAAAATAAATGGGAGAGTAAAATTTTGGTAGGAAATGGATTTTGGGTAGATTGGGGGGTTGGGAGGGGAGGGGAGTAAAAGTTTTGGGGGAAAGTGGGAAGGAGTAAAAGTTTTGAGGGAAAAGTAAAAAGGTTTGGGAGTTTGGGGTAAAAATGTAAAATATTATAGTTTGATATTCGAATTATTCGAGTTATTCGAGTTATACGAATTTGAAAACTCAACTCGATTCGAACTCGAAATTCGAAAAAAATATTCGAGTTGATTCGAATAACTCGAATAACTCGATTCATTTAACTCGAAATTCGAATTTTTTTTCGATTTTTTCGAGTCGAATCAAGTTTTGCTCACCCCTAATTGGCATTTTGAAAGGACCAGCTGGATACTAAGACTGGTTGAAATCCAATAGGAAGTAGGGTTAATAAAATGCAATAAAAAGAAGTTAAATAGTGCTGCAACAGAAACCTGGCAACTCCCTTCAAACCAGAAGAAAAGTAAGGAATTGCACCAACAGCATTTGCAGCAATGATGGCTACTGAATCTGATGGAGTGACAAAGAACCTAACAAAGCAAACAAGTTATAAGAGCAAATTTTAGAAGGCTTAGTTATTATTATTAAGATGTTAACCATATTTTGTAGATGGAAACACTACCTTTTACCCAAGATCATGTTACGATCAGCATCACCATCAGCAGCAGCACCAAACTCTGGTGGTTCAACACCAGAGTTTGATTTTCCCAATCCCATGCGCTCAACCAACTCCTTGGCGTAAGTCAGATTGGGATCCGGATGTCCTCCACCAAAGTCCTCCTGGTTTGCATTAAGTCAAGCACCAAAAAGGAAATGTCTCATCTATTTGGATAAACATAGAAGCAACATATCATCAGTCCCTAAAATTCTTCAAAAACTTAAAAAGACCTTGGGTGTGCAGTTCAAAAGTGAGCTTTGTTGTGCCCCAAGCTCTTCCACAAAGATGCGATTTGCATAAGCTCCAGCAACACCATGAAGTGCATCATAGCTTCAATAAGAGGGGAAAGAGTTACATCTTTCAACCAAAAAATTAGGTATACGCTAGAAATATGTCCTATGTGTAAAGGCAAAATCTGCATACTAGAAATATGTCCTGTGTGTAAAGGCAAAATCTGCATACCAGAATGTAAACTTCGGAGATGAAAGCAGCTTGCGGATAAGCTCGAAGTCAAAGATTGACCTGACAAATAGAGGCAAAGGGGTTTAGTGTTTAGACTGCATGCATTATAGCTGCTAATATTAAGAACCCTAAGATTTCAGAATGCAACAACAGGGGAACCAATAACATGAAGTGAAATTATGTCACAGAATTTTAGTCCATGCAGATGATTTTCCCTGGAGCTCTTAGGTTTTGAACTTAAATTGAAATACTAACAATTCCAATCAAGGGAAGTATAGAAAGATGGGAATAACAACTTACCTCATCAATTTCACATAGTCACTTGCTGAATCAAAAACCTCGACATCAAACGGTCCATCAGGCCCCGAAAAGTTGGTAACACCAATTTTACTAATGTCTACCTGGATTATGCAACAAATTGACAACATTAACTTAAAAAGAATAAAGAAAATGAAAAACATTGTACTAAGGATGCAAGACAAACTTCTCGTAGCTCATCAGCAATCAAGTACTCTTTTATTGTTTTTGTGTTCTCAAAGATCTTATCAGTGAGGGCCTCTGGAGCAGGTCCCCCATTTTCCATGTTGTATTTAATTCCAAAATCCTGCAGTAAACAAACAAAAGCAAAAGTATCATGCATCTATCAAATGTCCCATATAAAATCAATTTTTAGAAAATAGACAAACTAAGTTAGGCATTACCTCATTAGGGCCACCGGGATTGTGACTAGCTGTCAAAATAAAGGCACCAGTTGCTTTGGATCCCTGGAATTAAAAGTTTACAAGCAGAACATTAGTTCTGTCAACTTAAACATATAAATCAAAATTTTACTGCAGCCCAATATTGGAAAGGAAAACAAACATAATAACAGCTATGTGTGCCACTGGAGTAATAACACTCACATCCGCACCAACCCTTTCGCGTATTACAGCTGATACAGCTGGAGTAGAAAGTAATCCGTTTTGACCAACCCATACACGCCTTACTCCATTTGCAGCTGACATCTTGATTATTATCTGTCAATTCAACAGGACATTACCACACTGAGCAATTAGGCACTGGTTAATGACTGATTACCAGATGATATGTCATATATCATTTTCAGAAAGGATAGCATCATAATGCACACAAACAGTCTAGAAATTCTCAATTGCAACCTTTAGAGCATTTTATTTAGAGTTTGAGCATCAATACATAAACCGCATTCAATAAGGAGCACGTGTAGCAACTTATATTAGGCATTTCCTAGCCCACATGGCTTCCCACTTTGAAAGGGTCGGAATAAAAGAAATTCAAAGAGTGACTAGATCCTCAGACCAAGTTTAAATAAGTTCAGCTAGACAAGCCTAAATCAGTAAAACATACCCATTACAAAAAAATTGTTAAGTTTGAAGGTTGAGGCATGAATCTCCAACAGAGACCAAAGTTGAGTAAGATAGTCCAGAAAGCTTTTGACATAAAAATCAATTTTGAAAAGCACTCTTTTAATAAAATAATAACAGGAAAGATTTTCTTTCTCATTCTCAAGATGGTATATCTCTCTGTCATTAGATACTCTAAAAACATATATGTTGAGCAAATAACTCACGATAGATATAGACGGCATCATAAAGTGCAGCATTCCAGAAAAAGAAGGAAAGATGACACAGCCACAGAAATCACAAATTAATTATTCAACAAAAATTATGAGGGGCTTCAAAGATGAAGATGTGAGTTGACCAGAGATTACTTTCACATTTTTTTATACCGGTTAACCAGGATGAACTAATATTAATACACCATACAAGGAGGAATGTAACAAAGAATTAGTAGAAATATCATGTGATAGTTTAAGAAAGTTTATTTTACATTATCTAAATTTAGATTCAATAAGTTGCAGTACCTGAACAGCATCCTTTGAGAAATAACGACCATCACCAGAAACGACAAGTGTGGCACCTACATCCATGAACAGAAATTAGAGAAAGCCATTGTAATCCATTGAATGAACATGACCAAGAAAGGCAGTCAAATAAAAACAAAATAAATACTCAATTCTTATATCAAATTTACTTGTAGATATTTCAGAATTGCTCTTTCAAGATAAAAAATAGATTTCTACCAAAACAATTAGTGAAACACTAGAGAAGTTGAGCTTTATATGCACTACAAGCATTATCCAACAAATTAGAGCTGCATGTTGTCAGAGCACCAGACGGGGTGTGATATCAGGAATTATATTTGCAAGCAAAACAGAAATGTACCATGACTGTGCATGTACACTCTTGGTATTTCTATCTGGGTTAGGATAAAAATCTTAAATCTGAGCTCTCCTCGTACATGAAAAGATAAAAAAAAGGATACAGAACTTAAAGATTGCCAAGGTCCCAAGGACTCATGTTTAATATAGGGTTCTATAGATACAAACTACAATTGTTAAAATTGAAGTAAAAATCATAAACTCAAAGAATGTACTTAAATTAACAAAGCTAGAAAAAAAATCTTAAATCTGAGCTCTCCTCGTACATGAAAAGATAAAAAAAAGGATACAGAACTTAAAGATTGCCAGGGTACCAAGGACTCATGTTTAATATAGGGTTCTACAGATACAAACTACAATTGTTAAAATTGAAGTAAAAATCATAACCTCAAAGAATGTACTTAAATTAACAAAGCTAGAAAACACCCACGCATAAAAAGTCCCTACCCTTAACTTTCTCAGGTGTAAGGGCATTGAATGTTGCTTGAACGAAATTCTGCAAATAATGAGGCTGAACAAAAACTTTCACCTGGGAAGATCAAAGCGCCAAATTGTTCAATTAAACAAACAAGTAAAGCAATAAAAGAGCATTATTTGTAAGAAAAATATAGGAACTAGTAAGTCATTAGTTGTTACGATCAATTTTAAGAGTATTAAAACAGTAAATTATACTGGTCAGCTTCCATTAATAAACATTTGTAGAATCATGAAATAGAAATATAATACTACACGATAAAATAAACCACTGAAAGCTTTATTTAACATATAGTTATTAAAATCAAAAGCAGAAACAGTAAATTATACTGGTCGGCTTCCATTAATAAACATTTGTAGAATCATGAAAATATAGAAATATCAAACTACGATAAAATAAACCATCGAAAGCTTCATTTAACATATAGTTATAAAATCAAAAGCAGAAACTATGATCTGAATGAGATGGAACTTTGACGCATTATTAGACTTCTAAATATATAAAAGAGAATACTGGACTTGAAATTATAGTCGACCAAACATAAATAAATTATGATTTAAGTTAAAACTTTAAAATGACAAACAAAACACGGGCGAAAATTATAAGATTCTGGTCATTTTTCTGTGTTTTTACATTAAAGAATTACAGCTTATCTATAAAAAAAAGAAGTTAATTTTATTTTATGAGATCTGATTCAATTATGAACACTTGCATGCATCGTCAAACGCATCAAATCGAAAAAAAACGAGAGATCAACGCATCGAATAACGAATCAAAAGATTAAGAAGAAAAAAAACCTTCTTACGAAGACCAGAAGTGCCTGGCTTCTGGCCTTCAAACGGCGTCGTTGGCACTTTCATCACCTCGAACACCATTTTTATTACTTAAATTCTGCCAAAAAGAAAAAACACTCAGCTCCTCAGATCTATCAAATGCAATCAATCCAAACACGAATCTCATTAATCTAAACCAAAAGTAAGTGAAAAACAGAAAACAAAAAAAAAAAGTGAAAAATCGCGAAAGATATGGAGCATACTCTCCTCAGATCAATCAAAATCAATCAATGTAAACACAAATCTCATTCATTTTAACAAATAAAAAAGCAAAAAACAAAAACAAAAATTCAAGAAAGAGATGGAGCTCACTCGTTGGAGAAATCAAAGTAATATGCGATTCTTCGAAGCTGGCTAATGAGAAAGCGACAGTGTTTATTTATTTATTTATTTTTGTGGATTATGGCAATGGAGAGAACTGGAAGGTTGCAATTGGATCGAGTGGAATTTAAAAACCTCTCTTATCATTTGCTTTGTTTGTTTCGGATGAACGAGTCCTTCGCTGGTTTTTGACAAACCCGGTTTTCAAGGGTAAATTCCACTTGTAGTCACTCAACTATTAGTAATTTTTTTTATCACCCAAATATGAAAAGTTATAAAACGGTCACCTAACTATTCAATTTTGTATTTTTTGGTAACCCAACTATCTTAGATTTTTGGGTATTTTTATTTTTACATTAGCCAACCGGTAATAAAAAAAGGCAAAATTGAATAGTTGGGTGACCATTTTGTAACTTTTCATAATTGAGTGACCAAAAAAGAAAATTATTAATAATTTGGTGACTATTAGTGTAGTTTACCCTATTTTCAAATTGTAGATGAACCATTAGGCTGAACCGTTGGGCATGAATTTTTTAGAAATGGGATAAAGTAGTATTTAGTCCCTGAATTTGGCTACATTTTCTACCTTGATCCTTGAACTTTTTTGTTTTTTCAACTTGGTCCCTAAATTATTCCTTTCGGGTGTGGTGACGTGGCACTCATCTAAAAGTTTTATGTAGGATCTAAAATGTATAATGAAATTATAATGCGAACCAAAAATAAACGTCAATGAACAAGTTGAGAAAAATTAAGAAGTTTAAGGACTAAATGTTGCATTATCCCTTTAAAAAAAGAAATGTTAATGAAAATATTAGTAATGCAAAATATTTTTGTGAAGTTTTATATTGCAAATTCAAATAATATTAAATTTTCAATATTTTAATTATTACAAAATTTTTATTTTAAATAATATTCAAATTTTAATTAAACCGGATTCAGATAATAATTATCAAATTTAATATAAATAATAAAAAATTCATATTTTAAAACAGATTTAAGAATGTGAATTTTATGAAGCCGGACCTTTTCAATATAAATTAATTGCAATATTAGACCTTTTAACAATTAACTCATTGATTTTTTACAACCCAAACACCTGTAAAAACTGATGCTGAAGTGAAGAAATTAAACCTGTGGTGGTGAAAGTAAAAACAACCTACACACTTGTTCAACTCCGAAACATATCGGAAACCGGTCAGACCGTATTGACCGAAATACACGAATTGACTCTTGAAATTTAACACTACAATAAGCCTGTGCTTCCGAAGGGATTGTTATTGGCATGAGGCTGAGCGATAACGGCTGTTTGGTTCACTGGAAACGTCCCGAACCCTGCATCACCAAACGGATTCGATGCGCTCGGGATCGTCAAATGTTGTTGCTGATAAGGTTGGTAAGCATCGAAAGGATTGTTTTGCGGTTGAGCCATTCCTGACATTTGCACTGCTATAGGGGGAGCAATGCTATTCGACATGGCGAATGGATCGTGTACCTCGAAGGGATTTGGAGCTGTGGTGCTACCATATACAGGCTGCTGAGAAGCTCGATTGGCTGCTTCATCGTATAAACTGTTGAAAGTGAGTGAGTCCAATCCACCAGCCTGAAATGTTTTCGAAAACATAGCCAGTTAGATGATTAAAGTCCTCAATGTATCTCATCTTTTCACGCGGATCATTTAGATCTTCCTTTCAGTTTCCGTATTCGGTATTTATGAAATCGAATGAGACGTTTAAGTACAAAAAAAGGGCATATACCAATTGCCTCTCGGCAGCTGCAGAAATATCGGTGCTCGGTGTGGTAACAAGGGCGAGTTCCCATCCGGTAGGATCAAAATCTTTTGGTTGACCAGCACCGGAACTATACGTTGGAGCAGTACCTGCAGATTAACAAATTGCAATCTTCTATCGGAATAATAGCCATCGAAAAAGGCGAAATAGGAAGAATAAGAAATATAGTTTACCGGAATCAATCGGAACTATGGCTAGAGCCAAAGTATTAATTTGCTTGATCGCGAAGGCATCAGGGGCCGAATAACTCAATCCCTGCACCCCACCAAAATGCAATCAACAAAAAAAACGAAAAAGTGTACGGTACGAAACATCAAAGGGAAACATTACCAGTAAGTCCCCGGTGGCGATGTTGGTCTGAGTTGGAGGAGGGGCAGTCTCGACAGTGGAAACTACAACACCATCTACAGGCACGGTTGGCTCGGGTTCATCATTGGATGGTCTAGTATATTCGGAAGGACCTTCGTCAGGTCTGTATGTCAATAGAAGCTGCTGACAATGACGACATATATTATTCCATGTGTGTATGTATGAATGTATATATGTATGTAAGTAAAATGGTGCTAACCAACGATTCCATTGGAACAGTAACCACACGCGGTGCCTCTCTAATGTATTCTTCCATGGTAGCGAGAAAAGATTGTGGTGGCTGCAATAACGGTAGCGATCAATTAACATCAAAATGATTGAAAGAGATGACTCAGAACAACAAATCACCTCCATAGAACCGTTACCTCTCTGAGAACAGGAAACTGGAAATTCCTAGCAAGTTCTAATCCTTTGCAAACTTCATAGAAATCGGAGAGGCTGTTTGCCTGCCATCATTACATTAAACCAAGACATCACCAAACCAGCAACAATTATTAACCGAATGAGAAGGTAATCGACTACTAACATAAGAAACTATATATCATATACATATATCTTAACCTGCTGACTGGCTCGCCTGTATATATCAAGAGCTTTGACAGCTTCATGTCTCGGCATTTCAAAAAACTGCAATAAAAGCACAACTCGAGCAGCCATTTTGAAAAAAAGAAAACACATCTGCCTCAAAATAGGACAGCTTCATGTATTACCTTGTCCACAAGATTGATGATTCCACCATTGATAGCACAATATATTTTGAAACTCTCCTTTAATACCTGAAAGTCGCGATATTACGAGGTCAAAATACTTTTGAATACAAAAAGAATACAACTCAAATACGTAATAAAGAAAAAGAGAGAGAAAATATACCAGAGCCAAAGCATATTGTATGACATAATTCGCTACAGCAGCACCTTCTGGCTGCAAGAAAAGCAGGGTAGTCTATTAACTTTCCCGATCAGGTGAAACAAAGTTGAACGCATTGACAAAACAAAACTTAAACTCTACAAGATCAACATATAATAAACTACCAAGCAACCAATGAGACGATAAAGCAATTGCTGCAGAGCAGGTAGTTGCTCCAACAATTCTTCGTTGTCCAACTCTGTGGTTCTGCTGTAATCCTGCCGATTAAAACTAACAAAATTTAGCAGCAGGCCATGAATCCTCAAAAGGGAAACACCGGCCGATACCTATGTAATTACCTTATCCTGCCCCAGGACAGGTCTCGGGAGACGCTCGGCTTCTATGTCATACTTCAGAATACTATAGCACTCGAGTCTTTCTTCCAAAAACAATGCGTAGGTACGTACCCACGCAGAGCAATCCCATGCTGAAAGGCATAATCAAACTGAAGTTGTTAGCGCAGCGATGACCAAAAGACACATAGAAAAGCATGTGCATATATCACGAGCTGAGACACAACTACAAAGCGAGAGATTAAAAGCTCACCAATAGGGCTCGAATCGTCCTTGAAATTAGAAATTTGGAGAATGCCTGCTCTTTGTGAGAAATTTAAAAGTTCTTCTCTGAAAGTAGGATCACCTTCCCTCAATGCTCTATGGATAACTATGAGTGTTTTCAATGCTACCTATTGAATAATGTAGAAGGAAAAAAGATTACAATATAAGTTTGTTTACCAATATCAAAGCTTGTAATCCAAAGGTAGTTAACTTAGAACTCTAGCACCACAAATCCGATGTGGTAAAAGTACCATGGAGGCTATTGTACTAGGAGTTAGATTGCATTTTGCACCCTCTAGTAAAAAAAATGGACAAGTTAGTCCCTATACATAAGATCAAAGAGCAAATTGGTCATTTTGTTATAAATTTCATCCATTTCTACTGTTAAAAATTGGTCTTATATGTTAGCATGAGGTACACATGATATGTCAAGTGTAACTATTTGGTTATTGCGTCAGCCACGCTAGTTTTTAACAATAGAAATAGATGAAACTTTTAACAAAAGGGATTAGTTTGTTCTTTGATCTAATGTACAAGGAACAATTTATCTATTTTTTGAGTAAATGAAGTAAAATGCAAATTGACTCCTAGTACATAAGCCTTTACGATACTTTACATATCCAAGGCAAATTGGACCATGGGGCATTGGATATAACCATCCAAATAACTCAAAGTACATGAAAAATAAATTGAACAGATACTCGTACCTGCATCATATCAATCAAGTCGGGAATATAGGTATAAATTATACATATGATTCATGGTAGTACCTCCTATCATGCTCATATTAACATAATT
Organism: Gossypium raimondii; assembly: GCF_025698545.1. Lineage (NCBI taxonomy): Eukaryota > Viridiplantae > Streptophyta > Magnoliopsida > Malvales > Malvaceae > Gossypium > Gossypium raimondii. The sequence continues at coordinate 449,415 of NC_068568.1, forward strand.
AATGCTAAAATATCTAGCAAATATAGAATGGAAAAATATTAATTTCAACTGCACATCAATCAATAACCAGTTGGAAACTCCCATATTCGAAATCAAATTTGGAAGCCAATTTTATCAGAAGAAATATGCAAAGTCTCGTCCACCAACAGTCAATAAATCCACTCAAAATTTTGATATTATCTCTGGTGCCGGTTTTATCTTCTAACTTAGATGAGGCCTCTAATGCATGAAGAGTCAGTGAGCCGGGAAGTGACTAATAAGAGAACCATGCACAATGTGCATGGTTCGACTAGAAACCCATGTAGCTATAGGGCATTTTTTTGGTGAGAATGCTATAGGGCATAGATTTGACTTATCAGGCACCCGATGAATGTTTTTCAAGAACTTGGAATCCGAAGACAACCTCTACAGGAAACAATATTAAAAATTCGTTAAAGGGTCCATCAGCTCTTGATAAATGACACTTCACAAATTTCTCCCAATTAAAGCAATAACTACCCAATTACAGATTGGTTGAAACTGGGAGAAGTATGCGAAGTATCATCCTTCAAGAGCCGACGAATCCCTCAATGGTTTGATATTGTTATCAGTGAAGGTTTTATCTCTTGACTCTAATAAGAGGCCGATTGCATGAAAAAGCGACGTATTCACAGGGTAAGAGTGCTTAGCTGAGGTGTTTGATAAAGCGAACCATGCCTTCAAATCTATGCACTAGGGCATTGGTTTGAGTCCAACACACATGGTTCAACTTATCAAGCACCGAAAAGACTCTCCCACCATGTGAACGTGCCATTTTTTCAAACATTCAGACTCTAGTCAAAGTCGAAATACAAAACTTTCCTCGGAAACAATACCCACCTATTAAGGATCTGTCCACTCAACACTTTGCAAACTACTCCAGTTAGTACGATTTCGATCATTATAAAAAGCAGTAAAAAAAAACAATACCGTCCAGTTACGAGTCTTGGCCAATCGGCGGGAAAGTGCATGAATACAATAAGCAACATCTGCTCGAGGCCGAAACATTGATGTAGCAACAAAAATTTCTACAAAAAAAATGAATTCAAATCCTCATATGATAATCCCAGAAATCAAAAACCTCAAATGAAACTAAATTAAATCTGCAAATTCAAACTTAAAAATTAAAAAAAAAACCCAAATGAACTCACTCACTCACTTCTAAGATGTCTTTCCTTTGGAGGACACTCAACATGGTTAGTAGCTTTAACAATGGCTACATCCAAATCCTAATTATAAACAAAAAAATCCAATCAAAATTCAGATACTAAATATAGAAAAAAAACAAAATAATCAAATATAAACATGATTTACCGCGAAATCACTGTTGACATGAGCGAGACCGACTTTTGTAGTATCTTTAAGAGCACCATATGCTTTTCTCCATGTTTGAAGAGTCCCCATCTGTATACAAAATTAAAAACCCAGATTTCTTTCTTCTTTTTTACTTTGATTTTCAATATTTTCTTTCGGGGGTTTTTTTTATATTAAGTATGTGCTGATTGAGACTTCCATTTTCTTTTTTGTTTTTTCTATGTCTATTAGAGAGCGACAGAGAGGATAGAACCGATGAAAGGGTGAAAGAAACAAAGAAAGAAAAAAAAGTGATTGGAGGCTGTTGATCAACGCTGTTCGTCCTTCATTGACGCTTTCTTTTGTAAAAAAAAAAAAAAAAACTGTTAAGACTATAGATTCTCTTTGTTTTCTTTTTTCTTTTATTTATTGATTTTCAACTTTTTATTGTTTAACTAACTTTTTTTGGGTAAACTACACTCGAAGCCATTAAACTATTAGTAAGTTTACATTTTAATCATTTAACTCCAAAAAGTTACAAAATGGTTATTGAACTATTCGAAAGTTTTCATTTAAGTCATTGAATTGTTCCATAGTTTTTTTTATGTCATTGAGTTGTTTATTTTTTTTTCTTTTTAAAGTTCGAGCAAGTTTTAAGTTACGATTCAATAATTAGTACGGTGGATAAATACCTATCGATAAGTAGAAGAATATATTTTAGATCCAAATCCATTTGACAGCTAGTGTTAATGATCAGAGAATAGAGTTACTTGTATTTTGCTTTGTCAAAGAGAGAGATGATGCTAATTTTTTAAAGACTTTGTTGCTTCGATGATGTTGCTACTTTTAATTTTTATGAATAAATATGAATTTAGCTTATATCCCATGATTTATATCCCTTAACTTTATTTTTGGGTTTTTAATGCATTTTTGGATGATTTTGTGACGAACAAATTTGGTTGTTGATATCGAGAGTGGTTGTTTGAGCTAGTTCTACCACTTAAGGAAGACATGTTCTAATTTCTTTGGTATGTGACTTATTTGGATTGTGTGCTAAACATTTGCTGTAGAATATTATCCCATTTCATGTTAGAACAAGCTGTTTGTATCGGTCAAGATTTTGGTTATTGGGAAGTTTGTTTATAATAGTTTTTATGTGATAATACTTACGATAATTAATAGAATAAATTAGATTTTAAATGAATGTTACAAGCCTATCTATAAATAGGTAGCTTGTGTCACACAGTGTGTTTAGTTTTTGAATGTCTTTGATTTTTGTCTTTGGTTTTTGGGTGATTTGTAATAATTTGGGTCGGTGTTGGGGCTGCAATTACTTCTTTGGGTAAGGATAGATTGAACTTAAGCCAATAGGTGATCAAAACGAGTTTTGAATAAAATCATTCACCGAGTGATGCTTCGCAAAATAGAATTGATGAATCCAAAATGCATTAACAAATATCGTGTGTTAATTTTCTCATTACTTTGCTCATTTACTTTTGCATTTAACTTGTTTTGTTCGATTATCTTCTAATAGAAGTTAGAACAAAACTGTTTTTTTCAGCGGCAAACCAAGTTATTTGTTCCAATAGTATTTCGATCATCAAAATTGGAACAGAGTGTAAACCAAAGCTTTTTCAATTTTCATTTAAGTCATGACTAGCCTCTTAAAATCATTGTTGTATGGCATTTTCTGTTCGTACTACTTGTACCAGTTGAAAGCTATCATTATCTTCCTCGTCTACAATTCAATTTTTTATGAAACATCTTTGAATATTACAAATCTACAAATCAAAATTCAAACATCGTTCTTCTCCTATCTCTGTCATTGGTTGCCAAATCGATTTAGATCTAAGGTATGTTATTCTACTCATCGATGAGTACTAATCCATCGCACCAATCATCGAATCGTCACTTGAAACTCACTAGCCAGACTTAAAAAAGAAAAAAACTTAACAAGTTAAACAAAAACTTTTAAATAATTCATTAACCATTTTGTGACTTTTAAAGTTGAGTAACCAAAATGTAAATTTACTAATAGTATAATGACTTTGGGTGTAATTTATCCAATAAAGTATTATCATAAAATTATTTAACATAATTAATAATTTTAAATTTATATAAAAATATTAAATAATTAAAAAACGAACGACAGGGGATCATTAAGCAGACGTGAGGTGGGTGGTTATTTGGCGGCCGCACTTTCTATGCTGTCATTATTATATTGTTATTTGTTGTTTTATAAATTAAATTAAATTCTTATTATTGGCTTTATCATATGGACATTGGACCCTCATCTTCTAGATTTTAAATATTTCAATCTATTTAATAGGCTGGTATGATACACTTATGAATAACATATTAATATTTAATTAAATTTTAATTTTTACAAGTATTTAAAAATATATTTTTATATTTATACGTTTTAATAATTTTAATAATTTTAATGATTTTTCTTATATTTTTGAATTTTAAAATTTAAAAATAATTAAATATTAATGTATATGTCATATCAACAAAGTTAAAAATATTAAAATTTTCATTTATTTTAAGATGATTCGATAAAAAATATAAATTTAAAAATTAAATAAACAAAAACTAAATAAATGATTAAATTAATTTTTTTATAAAATTAAAGTACGAAATAAATTATTATAACTTTTAATAATTCTGTCCACTCCCGATTCTATTGGCAAACAAACATGGAATATAAAATATATTGTTGAACATTCTTTTAAATCTTTAAATTTAATATATATATATATATAAGACTCCTATAGCCCACTATTAAATTTTGAAAATATATATTTTATGAAAATATTAATATATTAAATATATATATTTATATTTATATTAAATTTAAAATTATATTATATTATAAATTATTTTTGTATATCATTTTGATTTTGTTTAATCATCAATCAGTTTCACTTTAATGATATTTGTTATTAAAATGTAGAATTTCAAGAGAGGGCAATGATTAATGTCAATGAAATCATTTCACTTCCTTTTCTTTTCCAAAAGTCATTTCACTTTAAAGAAAAAAAGAACATTTCACTTTCAAAACCCACAAAGCGATATGGAAAGCAAATTATTTTTCTTTAAATTATTTGTTCTTTAAATGTGTTTAAAAATCGAGTTATTTGGTTATAAAATTCAACTATTATTAAATTTATTTTTATTATTTAATTATGAAAAGTTATAAAATTATTATTTAATTATTAATTTATTTATTTTTGGTTACTCATGAAATGATAATATTTTATTTCAATATAATTATTAATTATTAATTCATTCATTCATTTCACAATAATAATAAAAATACAAGCAAATGGGAATCAACGTCGCATACAATACATAGGTTATCAAGACCGTAAAATTAAGCCTATGATCAATGATTGAGAGCAAAGAGAGACTTCAGCTCTTAGTCTCAGTACACTCAACGATCAAGGTGAAGAAAACCTCGATTAGGTTTGCAAGGATGTTAACGAGTGCTCAACCTAATAACCCGACCCATTATGGTTACAATAAGGTTCATTAAATGCATGGTTTTAAGCATCCTTCACCTCCCCACCAAAGAGTCCACTCTCTAAAACCCAACCTTCAATCATTGCTTGAGAATTCAATGGCTGATCAGCAGGCAAAATATGACCAGCCCCTAAAACCACAACATTGGTCAAGTGCTCCCATTTTTGCACATAACCAGCAACCTCACCATTAACTCTCCAAATCATTCTATCAGCCATTAAAAACTCCCTAATCCCATCCCATTTCATTGTCTTCACCCAAGCTTCATTTGGTACCACACCAATTTTCACATCATACAACCCTTGGTACAACAACACCCTAGTGTTTCCCACTAAAGCTTCCACCATGTATTTCACACTCTTCATCATATCTTCATGCATTGCAGCGCTTACAACCCCACTACAACTCTCAAACACCATGGATTCATTCACCCCTAATGCTTTTTTAACCTCATTTATGTTGAGAAACTTGGTGACCAAGTTTGTTTGATATGGCTTTTGCTTTGTGAAATCATATAAAGTGGCTAACCCTGTCATGTTTTGCCATAAATCCATTACTTTTGTCCTAGCATTAGTTGCTTCACTCCATTTCTCCATTTTAACTAGCTTGATTGCTTCCCATTGAGCTTGTTCTAATTCATCTCTTTGCTTATCATTAATCAAACCAGAATAATAAGCAGTAACACCATGTGTAGCTAACTGAGTTTCAGGGTCAGAGAACCCATCACCAATGGCGACACCTCTCAAATTAACCCTTTCTGAACCTACCAATTCATTATTTTGCTTCAAAATGTAATACCCAATTGCAGGAACATACTTCCCAGCATAACTTTCGCCGGTAATATAAACCGGACGATGCTTAAACAAAGGGTCTAACGATATAAACCCTGTTATGGCAACAAACAGATGCTTAGCAACAGAGATTTGATCTCTAGGAATCTCTTGAGGTGTTGAAGCTATACTAAACCCTGTTCCAATAGGATTATCAAGAAAAAGCAAACCGAATAAACGATTCCAAGCACCTGGATTTGGCTCGAGCGACAAGTGTTCGACGTTTTGCCTGAAAGAAGAAACGACACGCCAGGGTCCAAGCTCGAAGAAATTTCCGGTCATGGAAGAGCAACCGGGACCACCTTGGAGCCAAATAAGAAGTGGGGTTTGAGAAAGAGATGACGTGGGGGTTTGGGCTTCATAGAAAGTGTAGAAAATGGCGGAATTGGAAGCTGGATTCACTGTGAGATACCCAGATTTTGTAGGGAGAGCTTGTTTAGGGAAGATATCAGTGGAAATAGTGCAATGGAAGAGGAAGAAGCAGAAGAAGCAAGCTTTTGTTGTTGACTTTCCACCCATTATTGTGTAGTTTAAAAATGCTTGTGGATCCAATAACAGTATGTAGCAGTTTTATACAGTACAATTATGGTAATGTTATTTTACTATGCTAATTTAATCTTTAATTTGATATAAAGTTAGAATTCGTTATAATTTTTATAATTTTTTTGTATATTTTAATTTTAAATTTTAGATTTAATTGTTAAATATTATTAAGATTATTTTGTTAAATTTAAGTTCTTTGTAACTTCAGTTTTTAATTATATTGATTTCAATGAGATATTTTTATTTCAAAATATTATACCAACAAATTTAACGGTGTTAATAATTGAACTTAAATTTTAAAATCTGAAAATTATAGGAACTAAGTGTCAAATTTAACATGAAAGCTTGTATTGTTGTTTATTAAATATTAAAATTTAAAATGAAATCGGGCTTCGATTCTCATCTATGGAAATGGAGCACATTTCATGATCAATCATTTATATATTTGGAAAGCACTCGCGGTGAAAAGATTAGCCATTACCACTAATAGTGGATACCCTTATTTCGGCCAAACAAAATATTTATTTTATAATTAAATTTTAAAAATGTTTTAATATCAAATTATATCTCAAGATGAGTAAAATGAAAATTTTAAATTAATAAAGGTAAAATTTCACTTTAGTTCCTTTAAAAATATAAAAAATCGATTTAAATCTTTAAAATTATAAAGACATAAACTATTAAAATGATAAAATTACATTTTTATTATCGTAAAAATTACAATTTAATTTTGGCCCGTAAAAAATTTTGGTTTTACCCTACCAATTTGGTAACTTCTTGAACAATTCTACTTAAACCCATTTAATCTTAAAATATTTTTTTTCTTAATTAATGATTCCATTGAAAAATAAACAGTATAAAATGAGATTTACATATACAATAATCTGAACTTTGCTTAACCTTTAAATATATTCTTTTATTTACAAAAAGGAAAACAAATCACAAGTATATTTGCAACCAATCATGTAAAGGATTGCTTTTATAAGATTAATTTACATAATTCAAGCTCAATTACATGTTAAAAACATACATACATACATACTAGTGATATATAATATACTTAGCAGATGATGCCATCTTGCCCAAGCAAAAATCAATCAGCAAATCCTTTAACTTCAATGATGCCTCCTTGTATGGTGGGTCTGAGGTTTAATAGGGTTCCATGGCCCATGCATAACTGAGTACAACAAATTAACCTTCCTAAGTTATTTGGGTTTGGCTCGAAGAAAAAACTTAAAATTAGCTTGATTGATATTATTGGTGAGTCAAATTTGAGTAGTTTAGAGTTATCAAGAGGTGTAATCGAGTCTAAGTCAAGCTTGAATTTTGGCAAGCTTGAGCTCAACTCGAAATTCAGATCTTGTTACTCGACTGGAGCTCGATAAGCCTCACGAGCCATTCAAGCTAAGCTCGAACTTGACTTGATTGATAGCCCAAGTTGTTCAATCTTAAGCTCAAATTGGTAATTACCGAATCAAATTCAAGTTTTCTTAATTCAAGCATCTTAATGATTGACTAGAGTGGCATGTGAACCTAATCGATTTTTTAAAATTAATATTGAAAAATCTCGATTTAGCTCGAGCTCAAGTATAAATAATAAAGTTTGAAGCTAAATATGAGAATCTAAATCATTCTTTGCTAAGTAAACAATCTTAATTTAACATGAAGTTTGATTTTTATCTAAAACAAAACTCAATCAAATTTGAATAAAACTTTGACTCCTAAATTTCAAGTCAAGCTACAAGCTCGAACTCGGCTCAATTTGATTTCACTACCCTTAACCGTGAAACCACACGCCACTTCCTTGGCAATATAAATCTAAATTAAGTCCAACTTGTTCAATTTTCTAAGGTAGTAATGTCTAACACCAAAAACAAACATAAACTCAAACAGCATAATCCTCTAAATATAAAAAAATAATTAAAATAAAATTAAGTATACTCGTGTTGGACTAGATGTGCTCATGGGTCGGGATCAACTAAAAATTCAGGCTCATTTACTAGCCCGAGCCCGTCCCGAAAAATGGGCCTAAAATTTTGTTCAATCCCGATTTGGATAAAAATGATAAAATTCGGGCCTGACCCGGCCCGCCCGTATTAATTTTTATATTATTTTTAAATATTTCCCAACAAATTAGAAATAAATTTTAAAAAATATGTAGACTTAAATAACAATAAGATAAAATGCAACTTAACAAGCAAATACCTCTAAAAAAATAACAAAATTAACAAATGCCTTTAAAATAATAATAAAATTAATAATAAAATAATTTTTATACAATATTCAAACAATAACAACAAAATAGTAGCAACATAATAGTAAAATGGTAGTAAAATAGGGAGAAAATAACAAGAAAATAACATTCAAAAACAAAACAAAAAGAGCAGATTTTTTGTCCTTTAGTGAATTCGGGTCGGGCCGGGCCTGGGCAAAAAATGCCTTACCTGAGGCCTAGCCCGTTTTTAAACGGGCCTTATTTTTTTGTCCAAGCCCATTTTTTAGCCCTATATTTTTGCCCAAACCCTCATATTTCGGGCGAGCCTTCGGGCCGAGCTGGGTGGCCCAACCCATGATCAGGTATATGTTGGACACATATATAGATATAAATATGATTAAAGCGAGCATATGTACCTTCACTTTCCAAACCCTTACAATTAGGAGTTTCGTTCCAGTCGAGTTGGATCAAAAGTTCTCCGCATTCGACATTTTTTAGTTTGATTCGCATGTCTTGAGTGATCTTGCCGTTCTCCCAAATGATGCTGCTCTCATTGGCGAGGCAATTATTCTGATTCGGTTGTATTCGTTTCAGTGCGCAATTGTTTGGTAGATTATGCAAACCCTTTGCCATTTTTAAAGCGGCTATGTAGGGTTTAAGGTCGATCTCCGCCATACCCATTTGATCATCTAATGTAAACGTGTCTTTGTCGTAAACGGCCTACAACAACACATGAAGAACAAATTAAATCGATTGAATCGACCAAATGCCTCCAAATATCAGGTGAAATGTCACTTTTTAAGGATAACTGCATGAACGAATTAAAATAACTTATGAGGTCTAAAGGCAAAATGCAAGCTACAATGTTTAAAATTTTAACATTTTAGTCGCTATTTCTATTAATAAAACAACAATTCGACTGTTTTTAAAAGGTTAAGGATCAAATTTAGATAAAATAAGATAAATGTCAAATTGGCAAAAGATATAAACGTTGAGGAATAAATTAACCATTATACTTTTTTTTTTTGAACAATTTCATTACAAGTTCTGATAATATCTGCTCTTTTTAACAGAATGTTTAAAACTACCCATGGGTTCTCCCCAACCCATTAATAGGAGGATAATGCGTTTCGGCACACTCGAACCCACGTCCTCTTGCATTGACAACAATGCCCATACTAATCGAGTTACGACTCAATCGACCATTATATTTCTTTTAATTCAAAAGAATAGAGTATTAAATTTTATATATTACCGATAATTGTATGAATCAATGAAACTAAACCCGAGTTCGTATCTTGCGGGCTTTACAAACAAACCAAATACATAAGCAAATAATTAAATAATTTTGGATGTTAATTACTTACTAAATTGATAGAAACATTAGGATCTTTAATTGAAAAAATCAATACTTCATTCCAAACTGGATTGCAATTTCTTTTTATCACATGCGTCTTCAATTTCTGCAAAAAGAAAAAAGAAAAATAAGGTTATTTGTCTAATTTTAAATTTAAAAAATTACACGAAATTTTATGTATTCAAAGGCTAGGTTTCCCTTAATTCGGGTAAAATTATCTTTTAGATCCTTAAAATTTATATTATTATAACTAAAGACATGATAAAAAATTTTATTTTGTCCACTTCAATATTTTGTAATTCAATTTCAGCCCTCACGATAAAATTTTTGGCTTCCCCTGTAATAACATGCATCAATCATGCAGAAACAAAGTCAACATATATGTATTTAAAGGATTACATCATACTCACAGGGGTGTAGCCAGGGTTGGCAGGGACTCCTAAAATGGAAATTTTTTTATTTAAGTTCTTTAATTTTTTTAAATTTTAAATTAATAAAGGTAAAATTGTACTTTGACCCCCTAAAAATGATAAAAATTTGATTTAATCTTTTAAAGATTATAAATATATAGACTATTCAAATGATGAAATTATATTTTTACTATTGTAAAAATTAAAATTTAATTTCGGCCCCTAAATAAATTTTCTACCTTCACTCCTGCATACTCATAAATATGTGTATATATATATATGGAGTATTCATTAATAAAGTTTAAGTAGTTAAGAAAAATGAAGGTATCGAACGAACCTGTTGACCTATATGGATAACAACGTAAGGATCACTGGTAATGGCATCGCGAATAGCAAGATTAATACCTCTTTGGACAATGACTTTAAGAAATCCCAATACGTCTGACATTGTTGGAAGGAATAAGTTTTTTTATTCGAACTCTGTCATAAAAAGAAAACAAGAACCGTAGAACAAACAATCTCGATGTAATACAATTAATAATGTATAAAATTATATGAGTAAATGAATCAGATCGAATCGAAGAAAATCTGTGTTTTTTTTTTTCTCAATATCTTTAAATTTGATCAAATCAATTGCTTTGATTGTGGATGTAACGAAAGCTCATTGTTATAAATATATGAAGAAGAGAATAACGTTAAGAATGGACAAAAAAACTTATTTAAGTGGTTGGCCGATGTCTTCGCTATGAACTTGTTTTGTTGTTTGAATTTAATGTTATACATTTATTGCTTAATAATCTTAGGGTAAATTACACTCCATGTTATTAAATTATTAGTAAATTTATATTTTGGTTATTCAACTTTAAAATGTTACAAAATGATCATTGAACTATTCAAAATTTTTCATTTAAGTCATTAGGCGGTTAAAATCACTGTTGTATAGCCTTGTCTATTCCTATCGCCTACACCAATCAAAAGCTCTCATTCCCCTTCTCTTCTATAATTTAGCTTTTTTTAGTGAAACGACTTTGAACGTCATGAATCTACGAACCAAAATTCAAACAACTTTCTTCCCTGATTTCTGACATTGACCATCAAATTGACTTGGATCTAAGGTGTGTTATTTTACTTATTGATGGGTACTGATTCACTGTACTAATCATTGAATTATCGCTTAGAGCTTGCTAGCCAGAACTTTTTAAGAAGGATTTATTTAACAACCCAATAACTTAAATAAAAACTTTCGAATAGTTCAGTGACTTAGATAAAAACTTTTGAATAGTTCAAATACTTAAATAAAAAGGCCCCATTCTCGGCTCCCATATGCGGTCCGTGAAACAATGCCCTTGCTTGCCCCTAGTTGAAATGTGAGAATTAATCTTTATACTTTAAATTGGTATAAATTGATTTGTATTTTCATGATTTTAGATTGGGAAGTCCAAATTGATAACCCACTCTTTTCAACTATTAAAGTGATGAAATCAATTTTTTACTGTTATTTGACCAAAAAGTTAAGTTCATGTGATGAACTAGTCAACTATATTCAACCAATAAATTACATAGGTTGTTTAGAAATAAAATGAATTCTCGTTATCATTAGACTTGTCTAAAGGTCGGGTAGCCCGCTAGTCCAGTTTAACTCGAATTCAATTTAAATAATAAATTTTATTTTAAAATTTAAAATTAATTAAAAATATATAAAATATCAATTAAATGTATATTTTTAATATTTTATTATTTTTTAACAGAAAAATGGGCTTTCTAGGTGAGCTAGGTCGGCCCAAAAACAAGCCTAGGCATGAAATATTTTTTTGGAATCGAGCCTTAGCCTAACCCAGCCTATGAACAATTCTAGTCATCACTAGGGTGTAAATGGGATATTGGTGCTCACAAACTACTCAAGTTCTAGTAAAACAATTCAAACTTGATTTAGTATTTATTGAGTTGAACTCAAGCTATTGGTTGAGCTGAATTTAAGCTTAGAAATACTCGACTCAACGTCTCATGAACCTTATCAAGCTTTTCATATACTACCCTTAACCTATATTATTAATCCTAAGCCAAATTATCGAGTCTAGCACGAGTAACTTAATTATATATTGAGTTGAGCTCAAGCTTAAAAATAGATGTTTGATCAAATTCAAGCTAAGTATTGAGCTCCAAATTTCGAGTCAAGCTCGAACTTGAGCTTGACTGTATTCGGGCTGGATTACACCACTAGTCAATTCGAAAAGGCTAATAACACAAAGAAAATTAAAGGCTTAAGTCACATTTGACCCTTGAATTATACTTTGTTTCCCTACTTTAGTGTCTAAACATTTTTTTGTCCCATTTTTTGTACCTAAACTATCATTTTCATCCAATTTTACCTTGAAATTACATGCGTCCAATAAGAATATGTCTCGTGTCACATTCTTATTGCCATTTTTTATTTTTGGGGGTAAACTGAGATGAAAATGATGGTTTAGATACAAATGATAATTCAAGGGCAAAATAGTGACATAAGCCAAAATTAAACTAGAAGGATTAAATCCTAAATTTTAACATAATTGAAGGATTAAAACTCAAATTAAACAAAAAATAAACTAAAACAAATAAACAATATTAAAAACAAATAATAACATACTTGGGCCATAATTAAAGAAAATAAACCATATTAACAAAGCCAGCCTCTCAAAATGAAAACCCTTTTTACCCACATTCTAAAAACAAATCTCTTGTTCTTAAATACTCTCACAAACCTTCTTCAAAAAAATCACCTCATCGCCCAATTGTTTTTTGTTTGTTTGTTTGTTTAAGCTCTAAAACATCATTTGTGAATGGTGGAAACGAATCAAAGAGACAGTAATTTAATGCTCTCCCTTCGTAATTCAAGGGCGAGCACTATCTGTTCTTGTAAACAAGGCTGGTATTATCATTGCATCGGCCTCGATCCATAAACCCTGTTTTGTTTGTTTTTTTTGAAAAAAATAAAAGAAACCCATTGTTTTTCGTCGCGATTTTTAGTGGATTTTTTGAAAAAAAGATGGTTCACAATGAGCAGAAGAAGAATCAGGGTTGTAAAGGCAATAAGTTATTGATTAGCGTCTCTGTTTTGGGAAGCTCCGGTCCGATCCGGTTCGTTGTTAATGAAGGAGAACTGGTTGGTACTGTTATTGATATTGCTTTGAAATCATATGCTCGTGAAGGTCGTTACCTGTTCTTGGATCGGATCTTAATGAGTTTCTTCTTTATTCCCCTAGTGTTGGATCAGACGGTAAGTTCATTGAAATCACACTTGAATTTTATCGCTTTTTTATTAGTAATTTTTCACTGGGATTTGTTTATTTTTGGATTTTTGGCATGAACTTTGAAGTTTAAATGAGCAGATTATTGGTAAAAAGACTTTTACACTCTCAAATTTGAAATTAGCTAATTGGAGTAATTTGATCCTTTCAATTTTGAAAATAAACATCTAACTCGGTTCATAATTTTGATTGTAATTTGTATAACAATAAATTTAATCCTTAATGTTTATATATTTTGTCAATTTAATCCGTTGATACTGAATTGTTTACTTAAAATTATTTTTAAAACTTTTTAAGATGAACTAATTTGTTTAATATCGAAATTGAGAAGGACTGAAACAATTTTTTACCCAGATTATTCATTTTCTTGAATTGTTATTTACCATGTTAATCTCTAGAATAAAAATTCGTAGGGTTTATATATTTTGAAGTTATATTATTCTGATTATTCAATTTGCTTGAATTATTTAGCATATTGGAATATAGGTATGTCATATGTTCTAAACAATCTAAATACCTGAAATTTTGAAAAAAAATATAATGATGAATTTAGTCCTTAATATTTACAAATTTTATCAAATTAGTCTTTATTTTTAGCTAAATTTAATATTAAATTTTTAAAAGAGTCAAACAATTTTTTAACAAAAATAATAATTAAAACATTAATTTTTAACAATGTTTGTGTGACAAGTCACATGTATTTTTCACCCACCTTATTTTAATTAGTATTTTTATTAAAAAGTAATTTGACTATTCTAAAAATTAATTTAGTTAAAAAATAATTTAATAGGAATGTGTGAGGGGTTATTTATGATTTTGATGTGTTTTTGTGGGGGGTTTTTTTTTAATTATTTGTAGCATTGAGTCCCTGGGAGGCAATTGGATCAATACGGGCAAGGAATTTCATGCTATGCAAGAAGCCAAGCACTGAGAAGAAAATAGAAAATAATGGAAGGACCAATGAAGCAATTTCTAGGAAAGCAACTGGGAAGGGAATTGGGATTAATAAATCCCTCAACCTTAAAAATTTATTGCCATTAATTCATTATTTATTTTTTTTAATTTTTATTTCTTGATTGGATTTTAAATTTGTTGTTGGATTTTCGATTATTTTAGAAGAAGTAATTGAAGTATCATTTACTCGAAATTGACTGATTCATAATATGTATGGGATTGTCTCTTATGAGGATTTTGTCTCTCGATTTTATGGATAGTCTAAGAGAGCTTAAGATTACTTAAAAAAGTGGTGAATTCAATAGAGGGGAAGTATCGGGTTTGAATCCATGTCTTTATATACTATTGTTGAACGTGTGTGGTTTCATAGCCTCAAACTCTTGGGTTTTCTACAAAGTTGAAAAATAAAATCCCTATTGTGAATAATATCGAACTTGTTAAAGGATTTATTGATTTTAAACGGATGATACTTCGAAAATTTCTATCGAAAGAGTCGAAAATGGTATAAATTTTGTTGTATTTTCTCCCTAATTTTCAATTATGTGATAAAGACTTGAATGGATTTTTGTTTAATTTTTATAAATAATTAAATTTTAACGACTTATATATATATATATATATATAAATACCTTTAAGAAAAATATAAAATCATCCCGGCATTAATTAAAATAATCAATTAAATTCTTCTATTAACGGTTCTTATCATTGATCATGTTGATCATTAAAAAGAATTGACGAATCAACCCGATGATTATATGTGATAACTTATGGTTTAATACAATATTTTCTCATAAAAATATTTAAAAGATCATAAAAATTATAAAAACAATATAAAGAATAAAAAATATTGAAAAAACTAAATTGATATAAAGTTATTAAAATTAATATAAATTTATAAATTATAAAATTTATAAGAGTAATAAAATTTATTGAAGATATTTAAAATTTTAAAAAATGTATTGAAATTCTTAAAAAATAATAAAAAATGTAAAAATTATTAAAATTAATATAAGTTTATAAAAACTATAAAAAAAAAAACATAAAAACTTAAACTCAACCGATAACTCAAAATGGAAAAAAATACCGATCCAGGAAAAGCGGTTAGACCCATTGGCATGCAAAACAGTTTTTTACGTACATTTCGCTGCTTAATTAATTTTATTTATTTATTTCCTTATTAATTAATTAATTTTATTTATTTACTTATTTATTAGCACTGTTCTGTTTATTACCCTCCATTTCTTCCCTTTCTTTCCATTGTAATCCTCTCTCTTTAATTTTTACACCACCGTTTTCTAATTATGGACTCTGTCGATCTCCACGAAGTTCACGAAACCGCCGCCTCCAACGGCGGCGCCAACCACACCGACCACGGTTGGCAAAAGGTTTCGTATCCTAAACGCCAACGTAAGACCAAATCCAAGGCCGATCCAGAAAAGCCTAACCTTACCCGCCTTAACGGAACCCTAACTAACGGCGGTCCTAACGTTTTCCATTCCCTCGAGCAACAGTCTGAGGATCGCCGCCGCCGGATCCTTGAAGCTCAAAGAGCTTACGCTGCTGATGTCATTGATGCCGATGCTAAGGTTAAGAATAACAGATCGGATCTCGATGATGATGATGATAGTGATCTGGAAGGTGTTAAACCTAATGGAAAGCCGGCTGAGGTGGAAAAGAAAGTGAAGCAAAAGAAGCCGAAGAAGCCTAAGGTTACGGTTGCTGAGGCGGCTGCGAAGATCGATCCAGCTTTTCTCTCGGTTCATCTCGCTGTAAGCGTGGAACAATGATAGATTTCGTTTTTTTGTTTGAGAAATAAACTGATTATCTAATTTCTTTTCATTGATTTTTTAAATTAGGAATTGAATGGCGAACAACAGGAAATCCAAATGCAGAAATTTGCGAATTTTTATGGTAAGGCATTTCAGGAAGTGGTAGCGGGGCAGTTTCCTTGGATGAAGATGTTCAGGGAGAGTACCATTACCAAGCTTGCAGATGTGAGTTTTTACTTACTTTCTTCTTTTTAGTTTTGTTATTTAATCAGAACTGGAAGTTTGAATTTATGTGTCGATCGCATCAAACATAATTTCTTGCACGTTTGAATGGTTAAATTGAATACTTTTTTCAAAGAATGCTTTGTGGATTGCATAAAATGTGTTATTATCAGTGATTTTCGTAGGAAATATAATTGGGATTCTTTAAAAATTTTATCTGCATGATTGTGATAAAAACTGACTGATAGTGAATTCTCATTGCACCATCTCGATCTCATTTTCATGTTAATTTTTATATTTAACGTGTAGTTAAAAAAATCCACTATTTGAATTGATTTAAACAGGAGTGATTAGTTTTCTTTAGTGAGGAGGCAGTTAAACTGCTTTTCTGGTTTAGGTGGTTTACATTGTTTACATGTATTATATAAATTCATAGAATGGTATTAAAAACAATCATGAATTAGCGCTTTCTGGATTTGTATATGGTTCATATGATGACTGTAAAAAAGTTAAAGGATAATTTAGCAATTGATAAATAACGAATCAGTTAAATAATGCAACTATATTTTGTGAGTAAATGAGCTCACGCGTGTATTATGTTGGTATAAGTAATAGAAGTAGCCGTTCAAGATGAACAACTTTTTTGTCCTTGTTGAGGTCAGTTTGTATCTAGGGGCCAATTAATTGAACTTGGGTGTCATCCAACATTGGTATGCACGTGCCTCACTCTTGGATCATTTGAAGTTTTGGACTACCTGACCTGGCTAATCTTTGCAGAACTTTTGAGATTCATTTTTTCTGACCAAAGTAGTTAATTTATTGTTTTACAGATACCTCTTTCACATATTTCTGATGATGTTTATAAGACTTCAGCTGATTGGATCAGCCAACAATCCCTTGAGGCACTTGGTTTTTTTGTCTTATGGTCTTTGGACATCATTCTTGAGGATTTGGTGGCCCAACAAGCAAGTGCTAAGGGCTCCAAAAAAAGCGTGCAACAACCATCCTCGAAGTCTAAGGTAACTTATTGGCAGTTTTGCTGTTAAATTGGTTATTTTTCTTTGGATTTTCGTCTATTATTCTGGTGTTTGATGCTGTTGAGCTGATATTTGTTATTTGCTTTCAGGTATCAGATATGTATTGGTTTTTACATCTTATGCATGATTCTGCTGGATAACATTATTGTTATAATAGTCTGCGTAAAATATAAGCCCCCTTGTGTTACTAGTGAAATGAACAGATATGCGAATATAAGTTTGATACAACTGAAAAAAACAGATATCTGCAGAGCATATAATACCATGCGAGTGATTGTAATATATGTCAATGGAAAAGGTTTTTAGCCAGAAATGGAAAGTAATTGGATTGAATACCATAAATTTTGAATGCTGTATCTTTACAATAAACAATTCGTGAACAGTGGATTACTTCCTCATAATTTGTCAAAACAGTTTTATAAAAAGTGTCCCTTACTGATGTGCAAGCTAAGCAGCACTTAGTGTGTATTTTCTTTTGAATAATGGTAACGTGATAGATTTGGGAGATGAACTGTTTATGCTTTGACATTTGCTTTTTTAACTGTTGGGAGCTTAAATTTCATTTCATTCACTGAACTTGAGAATCTTTTTCTTTCTTTTTCGCTTTTGTTTGTTGCTTTCATATGTGATCCGTGGAGGTTTTGGTATTATTGTGTACTAAGCGGCACTTAGTGTGTATTTTCTTTTGAATAATGGTAACGTGATAGATTTGGGAGATGAACTGTTTATGCTTTGACATTTGCTTTTTTAACTGTTGGGAGCTTAAATTTCATTTCATTCAATGAACTTCAGAATCTTTTTCTTTCTTTTTTGCTTTTGTTTGTTGCTTTCGCATGTGATCGTGGAGTTTTTGGTATTATTGTGTATAGCTTTGTGAGTTCAAAAGCACTTTTGGCAAGAAATATGGTCCACCTCAAACTGACCTTGATTAACTGCGTTATGCAGGTTGGTATATTTGTGGCATTAGCAATGGTATTGCGGCGTAAACCCGATGCCCTAATTAGTGTATTGCCAAAGCTGAGAGAAGAATCGAAATATCAAGGACAAGATAAGCTCCCTGTTATTATATGGATGATAATTCAGGTAAGTGGTCACAATACAACTTCAGTCTAACTGGTATATGAATTTGGACAAAAAAAAAATTCTCACTCGTTCCTCTTTGATAAGCTTCTTTTTTCATGCATCAACTTTGTACTGTCTAGGCATCCCGAGGAGATCTTGCTGTGGGGCTGTACATGTGGGCACATCACCTCTTGCCTATAGTTGGTGGCAAGAACTGTAATCCACAATCCAGAGATCTAATTTTACAACTAGTGGAATGGTATTAAGCTTCTATAGTTTGTGGTTTTTTCCCTCTCTGGTCTGTTTTTTAATCTTGTAATCGAGTATCAAATCGATATGAATGAGGCTTATTAAATTCTTTCCCCCCTTGACAAAGGATATTATCTGCCTCAAAAGCTCGGACAATTTTAGTAAATGCCGCAGTTAGGAAAGGGGAGCGTTTGGTGCCGCCGGCTTCATTTGAGATTCTAATGCGAGTTACCTTCCCTGCTTCTTCGTCTAGAGTAAAGGTTAGATTAAGAGTTCAACTCTCTGCATTTGTTATGTCATTGATCAGATTTGAAACTATTATTATTTCCCAACTTTCTTGTAAGTTATGGTAATGGTGTGCAGGCGACTGAAAGGTTTGAGGCCATATATCCCACAGTAAAGGAAGTGGGTCTTGCTGGTTCTCACGGAAGCAAAGCGATGAAACAAGTGTCTGTGCAGATATTTCATTTTGCTTTCAAAGCGGCCGGTGACGGTAAGTTTATAATTCGAAATCTCCCCCCCTCTTCTCCCTTCCTCCACTTTGTTCTAATGGTAGTTTCAATGTCATTTTCAAACAGGCACTCCTGAGTTGTCCAAAGAAGCAGCCGGAATAGTCATATGGTCTTTGAACCAGAATGCCGAATGCTACAGGATTTGGGTGAGCTATAAGCTATTTTGTTTCTCGAAGCACTTTTACGAAGTAGAAGAAGCTTCCTACTGATTTATTTTTTTTATCTATTCCTTGGTGTGAATAGGAGAAGGCTTATCTTGACAATCTAGAAGCAAGTGTTGCTGTTCTTAGAAGACTTTCGGAGGATTGGAAACAACACTCGGCAAAACTTACTACTCTTGATCCTTTGAGGGAAACTGTCAAGAATTTTAGAAACAAGGTACTTACTATCTATAACTCAGGTGTGTCTGACACAGATATTTGTGCGACATTGGTATATTCTGTTTTTTCTAAGCTTCTTCATGTATTTGAAAAGTCATATCCTTGAACCCTTGTTTGAATGTGTGTCTGACATGGGTATAGGGTACTTGAAAATTGAAAAGTTAGACTAACATAGCTTATTGTGCTACAAATCTATGTTAATCAGACTCAGGTTTGTCAGTCACAGTTCGGTCTGGATTGGATTGGTTTGGAAAAAAAATAGAAATTTCAGCATAAATTATTTTTTCTATCATAAAAAAGTTAAAACTAATTACAAATTAAATAAAAATAAAATCCGGTCGTTTTGAATAATTGTGGCTTTTTACTTGTGAGCTGAAAGCCAAACTGCATTGAATATATTTGGGTGATAACTGTTCGAATTGGATTTTGGTATTTTTCAGTTCTTTTCCTCAACTCTATTGGTCTCGGTTATATGTCATACATATATTTTCCATGTTTTATTATTTTTCATGTATTTTAAGGGTTTTTGGAGTGTTATATTTCCATACCTTGTCTAAATATGTGTTGGACATGGATATTTCAATAAAAATAAAGAGTCGAGGCAACATAGCTAGAAATAACCAATACCATATGAATTTTTGCCAAATCATCCGCTTAGTTTCCGATAAATAATGCAACTATATGACATAATATTTCTCAAAGTCACTTAGGATATATTATAATCTGATTATCATTTTTCCTTTTCTCCATTTTCAGAACGAAAAAGCAATGAGCAACGGAGCTGATGCTGTGAGACAGTCACTGTTCCAAGAAGCAGACAAGTATTGTAAGCACATATCGGGAAAGCTATCACGTGGCCATGGATGCTTAAAAGCTTTGGCCTTCTTGGTCGTTGCATTTGCTGTAGGTGCTGCTGTTGTAACTCCCAACATCGACCCCTCGGACTGGAGCAAACTATCCGAAGCTATTGGCACTGCCGACTGGGACAAACTGTCCGAAGCTCTCAGCACCGCTGACTGGAACAAACTGTCCAAAGTTTTCAGCTCTTAACGATCTTCCCCATCTCATAAACTTCAAATCTAGGTACTTTCTTTTTTCGATCTAGAACTTTAACTGGCAACGGAGAAAAAGGTCGTTTGATATGGCATTTTAGGAGAATACTATTAGAATAGCGGCTTAAAGAAGGGGATAAAATGGTGCAATGAGTTTGGTTTTTACTACAATTACTTGTATTTCAAAGTAATTTATTCTCATGAACTTAGGGTTTCGAATAATTTGAGGATAATTTTCATGTTGAAAAACCATTAGCTTTTCTCATAGTTTTTCTTAGGAGCGAGCATAACTCGATTTAAAATTAGTTGAAAACCGGTGTGATTTGGTTAAATGGGTTTTCGATCAAAGTTGTTTTTGTATTTGAGTTGGTTATGAGCTTTTATTCAAGTTTGGTTTGAGAAGGGAATAATTGAATGGCTCCGAGGTTTTGAGACTTTTAGCATTGAAATTTGAATTTTATCATGCGTAAATGTAGGATATGGGTGTTTTTTAAAAATTAAATTTTAATTGTAATTTTTTGCCATTAATAATAATAGACAAGTTTAAACATTACACATTAAATTATAATTAAAATTTAAAACTAAAATCTCAACACATTTTACAAAATAATATAATCGCATGCAACAATTAAATATAATAACATCTTTTAAGTATAAAACAATTTTACAATTATTTAAATTTTAATATTTTCCAGAAAATTTATAAATAATATTTTCAAAATATTACAAGTATATTATATTTCAAATTTTTATATAAATAATAAACCCGTGCGAAAAAACTAGTATATATTTTATAACAAGGTATTCTTGCCCATAAAGAAAGTTTGCCTAGTTGGCATGGTTCTTGTGCCAATGTACATTCTTTAATGTACATACTTCAACATGAAAACTATAATTAATTTTATGAATAATAAGCAATTTCTAAATATTATTTTAAATCAAATACTATATTATAATTACTAAATATTTTATTATATTGTATACTTTTATGTTTATACTTTTGTCAGGTAAATCTAATTTTAATAACTTAAGTATTATTTTGTAAAATAATATAATATAAAATATTAATTGTTTTCTCCTAGTAAATTAAATTTACAGAAATATTAAATAATATTAAATTTTGACAGTTGACGTAATTTATTGTATGATATATTAGATTTTCTTATTAGCTGAAAAACCGGAGTCTAAATAATTTTAATTTTAAAAATTTAATATTTCATTGCGGAAGTTTATTTGCATTAAATAAAATTAATTAAATTCTTTTATTTTTTCTTTTTGGTGAAAAAAAAACTGAAAACAAACTAATTATATCGAAGTCTTTTGAGTAAGGTTAACACTTACTTTAACAATAGGAGAAATTGTAACACCTCCCTTGAGATCTCTTCAAACGCTGTCAGATTTTGAGTTGTATCAAAAGTCAATTTTGCCATACAACTAGAAATTATATTAGACTTTCTAGGGATGTGTTGCATGACTGAATGTCCAATCTTTGCTAAAAGTTGATAAATTCTTCTAACGAGGGTAGAGTTCGAATCTGTCAAAAAAAATTTCTGAATGACTGTAATCGCCTCCTAACTATTTGTTTAAATTATCACTCCTTCAAATCTTCTTCATTGGATAAGGACCAATCCATCGAAAATGTCCCATAATTCAGCATCATTCAATCCCTATTACCATCACATAAGTCAAATATTTTAATCGAACTTGACAAAATTTTTTATTTCATCTACACATGTTATTTTTTTATTTTTAAATATTTTGGGTTTAATTTTATATTAATTAAAATAATTCATTTACTTTTTTATAAAAATTTAGATAATAGTTTATAAATGAAGTTATAACATTTCTAATCGTTATTTTTATATTAAAATATAAATGCAATTTTATCTATTTAAGATTTTTATTTTTTAACATATTAATAATTAAAATAATTAATCCATAGATCGCACTGAAAATAAATTTTTATAAATTAAATAAAAAAGTATACGTTAATGTGATGTTACCATCATTTAATCCACTCTTGGAAGAAGATTATGATAAGAAGGATTTGGTTGAGTGGGACGACGATAAATGCGCATTAATTATCATCATAATTAAAAGCTTCTGTCACGTTAAGTGCCTTTATTTAATATTTTAATTATTTATAAAGTTATTCCCTTATAAAAGTCAATGTTTTAAAATTCGATAATTAAACTGATCAGATTACCGATTTGATAGTTATATTATTCGTTTCACAATAATTAAAAATTATTTATTTAATTCGATTGATATGTGCATTATTGTCAACGCAGGAGGGCATGGGTTCGAGTGCGCTGAAATGTATTATCTTCTTATTTGTGGGTTAGGGAGGGGCTATCGGTATTTCTGTGTATTATATTAAAAAAAGCATATATGATCAGGATATTTAAAAATTGATTTAATCATCGATTTTTATTTTTAGTTTAAATTATTTCACTCAAAGGTTGATTTAATCCTTTTTATCTAACATAGTATATCAATTGATTCTCGATCCAATCAATCATTCTAATTCAAACAATATTAATTAAAATAATTGATGAAAAATTGTCAACTGAGTCACTTTTTAAAATGAAATTTTGATTTACACGAGTTTTAGATTTAATACTAAACATTTCCTTTTTTTATTTAAAATAATATTATTAATACAAAATCAGTAAAAATATTGTGTTTTCTAAATGATATTTATTTAAAAATATAATTTGGAACATTAAAATTGGATGTATTTAAAATACATATATTTAATGCAATAACAGTAAATTAAATCATGAGGCATTATGAAAAATTTTAAAATTAAATTCATCTTAATAATATGACATCATTTGATTTATTATTAAATTTATACGATATGCATCAAATATTAACTTTTTAGAAAGTATAATATATATTGGGTTTATAAATTTTAATATAGTATTAAATAACATAAGTTTATTTTTTGGTCACTCGACTTTGAAGATTACAAAATGGTTATAGAAAGTTTTCGTTTAAGTTATTGAGCTGTTAAAGTCGCAATTGTATGTATTTTTCTGTTAGCACCACCTGCACTAATCGAAAGCTCGTATTCCCTTTCTTTTTTACATTTTAGTTTTTTTCATAAAACCGCTTTAAACCTCTAATTGGAATCCAAGCAACTTTCTTTTTGTAATGTCGACATTGATCGCCAGATCAAATTAGATCTAAAATATGTTTTTTTTTACACGTCAATGAGTATTGATCAGCCATACCAATCACTAATTTATCACTTAAAACTCACTAGCGAGACTTTCTTTTTAAAAAACTTAACAACCCATCGCTTAAATAAAAATTTTCGAATAATTCAGTGATTTAAATGTAAACTTTTGAATAGTTGAGTGACCAAAATATAAAATTATTAATAGTTTAATGACCTTGAATGTAATTTACCCTATTTGTTATATAATGTCAAATCTAATGTATATATTCTTTTCAAAAAATGAGTGGGGAAGGTTTTAAATTATACGTGAAAGAAAAAGTCAACGCCCTTCTCTTTCTCTTTCTCACTGTCACCCACTACTCTGTCTCTCTCTCTCTCCCTATCCTTTCTTATTCTCTGTGTTTGATCTTATTTGCTCCTTTTTGAGCCCGAGTTTAGTTTTTATAATTATTTTTAATAGTATCCTTTTATTAACTTTGATTTTTGGCTTTTTAATATTAATTTTGAGGCAATTTTTTAAAAAATTAGCTTTTTTTATGATTTTTTGAATTTATTTAATAAAATTTAAAAGCTTTTTATTTAATAAACATTTAAAAAAGTAAAGATTTAAGTATATAAAATAATAAATAACTCTTGCATAATATTTTTGAAAATATTTTTATATAGTTACTTTTATTAATTTAAATATAAAATATTCTTTACATATAAAAAGTTAAAATTGATTATAAATTAAATAAAAATTAAATTCAATTTAATTAATCGTGAGTTTTAATTTATATTTCAGAAGCATTAAAAATAAATCACATAAAATTTTAAAAATAAGGTTTTATTTTTTATTTTTGAAAAATCGAATTAATATTCGGAATAGTCGACAACTAACTCATGATTTTTAAAAGAACACGTGTCTGAAATCCATTGATGAAGCCCATGATAAGATTAGAAGGAGACTCGTAGGATAACATAGCTAGCAGAATCTTAGAAAAATTGATTGAAAAAAGAAAAGCAATCAGCGCACTGCTTCTCTTTTTTTTTTTTTTTTTCTATAAAAACAGAGCCACCATTTTCACCATTTTTTTGAAGCTCTGTTTGAAATCCCCAAAAAAAGAAATTCACTTTTCTTTCCCTTTAATTTAACTTCTTCTTCTTTTTTCTTTTTGATCTCTTACTGTGAATTCCCTTAACTGCATTTACTTTTTTTTTCTCTGAAAAAAATAGGTTTAATAACTGTAGAAAATTAACAAAATGGAGGGATTGCCCACTGGTTACCGTCCCAACGTTGGTGTTTGTCTTATAAACTCTGATAATCAGGTACCCTTTTTCACTTTCTTTTCTGGGTTTCTTTTGTTTTTTAGATGAATAATTTAGAGATATGATAGATTTTTTTTAATTTATGAAAATAAAAAGGGGTTTTTAACAAAATTTGAAGTTTTTGAATTAAACCCATTGTGATTTTGTAGTTAAAATGTTTAAAAATGAGAAAAAAAAATGCTTCTGGGATTTGAACTTGGGGCCTGAGATTCAAGCTTTCAACTATTCAAGTTATATTGTGAGCTTTTTAATGTATTTAAAATTTTTTTTTTGTTGCATGATATAAGGTAGAAAAAGCTGAAAAATACTTCAATTTATTTATTTATCTTTTGTCTTTGAAGGTTTTTGTAGCTTCCAGATTGAATGTTCCCGGAGCTTGGCAGATGCCTCAGGTAGGAATTTTTATGTGGTATTTCTGAGGGTAAAATTACTGTGGAGGCCCTGTGTTAGGAATTAGATTGCATTTTACCCCTTTACTAAAAAATGAGGTAGTCTTTTCTGTTAAAAATTTAACAGTGGCAATGGACAAATTTTTTAATAGAAGGATCAATTTGCTTAATTTTAGAATAGAGGGGACAAAATGCATTCTAACTCTTATTACAAGGACCTCCATGGTACTTTTACCTACTTCTGAGATACGAGCGTTTAATGCGGATGTATGTTCAATATGATTACTTTCACAATAAAAGTTTCATGTTTTTAGAAGGTTATATTTTTATGTCAATGTTTGAATATACCTCGGAAATGGATATTTTAAACAAAATGAAGAATCCGAATTCGGAGTCTATCGTGTGTGTTTTTGCTTTCATGTTTTTCGGATTCTTCATCTATTGTGAGTACTCATGTTCGGCATTTGTATATGACTCATTTTCGAACATGAGTATAGGGATATGATCCTATAGGAATCTTCCAAATACATGAAAAGAAACTTAAAAAAAGATTGAATAGATCGTGTTCGACACTTGTACTAGGGTTCGAGGCTTAGAACATGCGAGTGTGGTGGGCTTAATTGATTATAATTTTGGGTTCTTTTACAAACTCAGGGAGGTATTGAAGATGGTGAGGAGCCAAGATATGCAGCTATAAGGGAATTACGAGAGGAAACTGGAGTCGTGTCTGCTGAAATTATCGCCGAGGTTCATTTTCGAAGCAAAATCTTGTTATCTGCAGTTTTTTTCTGTAGGACTTTTGGCTGTCACTCGTCATTCGTATCATTCGATCATGTGTTGTTCTTTTTCTTTCGATGTTTCGTTCTCTGTGATTTGAGTATTGAATGTATTATTTACGACGCATATTGTTGTTCTGAATTATTGAACCACTTGAGTGAAGGTACTAGAAACAATGATTAAGACATTGTGTGGTTTGGCAGGTTCCGAAATGGTTGACATATGATTTTCCAACTGCAGTAAAGGCCAAAGTGAATCGACTCTGGGGAGGCGAATGGCACGGAAATGCGCAGAAATGGTTCGTTTCCCCCTTTTTTTCCTTTCCCTCTCTCTTTTATCGAATCATAAGCAATTGAATTCGGGTGGCCTTTGGCTTTGTTAGAAGAAAGTCGTGTTGGTTTGAAACTGCTCAGTTTAGTTTTCGATATAATTTCATGGTTTAAGCTAGGCATCCAAGGCATGTTGAACGTGCCTACGGGACATACTTAATGTATTTGTCTTCGTCATGCCGGTTTTTATGAGGAATGCCAACTAGGGGAAAATCTAGAAAACTTTTAAGCGGCGCCGGAATTAAATTATAATTTTTTTGTGAGGTTAAAGTATAATTTTATCTAGTGTTAACTTATGAATTCATCAATTTTGAAAGTACTAAATCGAATTTTTATTTTTAAAGGGTCAAAGTTCAATTTTACCATATAGTAACTTTTAATTCCATCATTTATCCCTCTAAACCGACTTGACTAGAGTTCATCGTGTTGTTCATATGATTAACGGGCTAACAATCGATCATAACGAGCGGCAGGTTTCTTATGAAATTAACAAAAGACGAGAGCGAAATCAACTTAGCAACCGGAGAGGTAGAACCGGATTTTGCCGAGTGGAAATGGGCAACTCCCGAAGAAGTAGTTGAGCAGGTATTGTCTAACCCGAGATCTAAATCGGGGTCGGAAACATATTTTCAGTCAATATCATATTTATCGAAATTGTGGACGTAACGAATGTTATTCAAAAATTGCAGGCAGTGGATTATAAAAGGCCA
The DNA here is from genome assembly GCF_025698545.1 of Gossypium raimondii. Classification (NCBI taxonomy): domain Eukaryota; kingdom Viridiplantae; phylum Streptophyta; class Magnoliopsida; order Malvales; family Malvaceae; genus Gossypium; species Gossypium raimondii. The sequence goes on from NC_068568.1 coordinate 476,830, forward strand.
ACATATGAAGAAGTTATGAAGACCTTTCAGCCATACTTTAGTGATAATGGCAAAGCCACCAAATGTAAATCAACAAAATGGTGAATGCAATGGTCGTAAAAGTTCTACGAAGAATTTATATTAAGAGTTAGATTGTATTTTGTCATTTTTATTTAAAAAATGGGCAAATTAATCTCTGTAGGTTAGAATAAAGAGTAAATTAGTTTTTTTATTAAAAAATTCATCTATTTTTACAGTTAAAAATTGGTCTATGCACATCAAGCACGCTAATTTTTAACAGTACAAATAAATGAAATTTTAATGAAATGATTAATTTACTCTTTGATCTAATGTATATGAATTAATTTACACATTTTTGGGTAAAGAGATAAAATGCAATCTAACTCCTAATCTGAGCTTTTAGGTTATTTTTACTATGCAATGGTGTGTTTTTGTAGGGTCAAATTATGATTTTCATCCAATATTATATTTAATTTGATGATTTAGTCCTTGGTATTTAAATTTAGCGTTGATTTTGATCCTTCAATTATTATTAATGTAATATCTTAGTCCAAATTACCATCGTTAAGAAAATTATCAATTGATTGATGTGGAATTTTTTAAAAATCCAAATAATGAAGTTGAGAAAATGTTACGTGTAAAATAAAATTCGGGATTTTTTTCTTTTAAATTCCACATCAATTGGCTAATGTTTATTTTAACTGAGTTAGTAATTTGGATTAAGGTGTAAAATTAATAATAATATGATGATTAAATTATGTCAATTTGAAGTATTAGGACTAAATCGTCAAATTGAGTATAACACAATGAACTAAAGCCATAATTTGACTTTTTTGTAGGTTTCTCTCAGTATGTTTTAGGTATAAGTCGGGTTTGAATGTCGGATATAGATGTGTTTGATATATTTTTAATATTTTGTATATTCAAGCTTTCATAAAATCATATATTTATACTCGTGTTTGACTCTGATCTTAAATATCAATTTTGAAAATAAATTATTAAAAATTATATATATATTTTAATTTGAATCAAAATAATATCGATTGAATCGGGACTCAATCAATTTAGCTTATTATTTATGGTTATTAAAGGCGACATAGAATAAATTATTATTTATTTATATAAAATGCATGCTTTATTATGCTTTTGTTAAATTTGGATATTTGAGATTTTATCTAAATTATTATTCAAAATTTTCATTAATAATTTACACTTTATATGAGTTTTAAAATATTCAATTTTCTGTTTGTTTGTGTTATATTTTAGTTTAATTATACTCGATAATTGTTTAACATGTATTTATATTCAACTTGTGATTGGATTTTACACGCATATAAATAATAATAATATTATTATTTATTATAATAAAAGGTTAGCCCAAATTAAAATAATTTAATAGAATTAAAATTTATTGAGCTTCAATTATTAAATAAAATACAAGTTGAGTACGTAACTAATTATTAGGGTTATAGTCCAAAATTATATATAAAATACTGTGTACTAATTTTGAAGATCAAAACCACTAAATTTGGAAGATTTCAACATATCAATGGATTTAGGTATGTATATGCATCTATTTTTCATTTTTTGCTCTAGTTGATTTGACATGGCGGATTTAAGTATGCATCAATATGTAGTTTCCTTTTGTTCTTGTTGAGTTAGCGTGACAGATTCTTCAACATATCAACGGATTCAGGTACGTATTATTATTATTTTTATGATCTAACATGACAGATCCTTCAATGTATTAATGGAGTTAGGTTTATTTTCGATGATCTGACATGGCATATATTAGTTTATTAGATTTTATATAAGATATTTACTATTTTAAAAATAGTATCCATCACGTGGATTCATTAGCAATGAATTAGATGTTTTTTGGGAATGATTTGTTGTTTAAATTTTAAAGGTTTTATCTTATGATTTGGTATTCCAATTAATATAGGTTAAATATTTGAGATTTATGTTAAAATTTTAGATTTATCGTAACAAAACGACAATATAAGTGACTAAAATGTAATTTGAGACAAATAAAAGTGATTATTTTTATAGTTTAACCTTTAATAATATAAACTATTTAAAATATATATATTAAAGTCGTTCTGGTTGAGTATTAATGAGCTCAAATTCAACTTGATAATTGCCAAATTGAGTTTGAGTTTTTCGAGTTGGACTTAAGTAACTTGTGAGCACTGATTATTTTATTATTCAACAGGTTCGTTTTTCATTACTACATTAAAAGATCAATTACAAATTAATATTTTTAATATTTTTTTCCAGATATGATTTTTAAATGATAACTTATGTCTATGTTTTTATTAATTAATATTTTTTAAAAAATATTATTAATTAATTGAACTAAAATCAAATCAAAATTTAAATCGAAAATTGAGGTTTAACATTTAAGAATATTATAATAAAATAAATTGGGAAAAATAAAAAATGGAAAAAAATTTAAAAATATCAAACAATTAAAATATACAGGGTGATAATAAATAAGCAAAATTATAAGAAACCCTCCCCCTCAAAAAAAAAAAAGGGAAACGAGAAAAAAAATCCAACTACGAAAAATTTAAACCCCTAATTGTTTATTAATTAATTTGATTTGGTTTCACCAATTCAAGAATCTGGCGAAGACCCATGATTCAGCAACTGAAGAAAATGCGTTGTAGTACTAGTGTAAAAAGAAACAAGCTTAAAGACGCCATTATTGCAGAGCTTGCTGCTTCAACAAACCCTTCAATGGCGATAAACCCTGAACTTATCGACCTTCGATTGCAGCAGTTCTTGCCTACTTTACAAACTCCTAGTCATCCTCCTTACTCTTTGGTAACTATTAATCACTTTTTTTTTCGTTCTTATTTTGGTTGCCATCTGTGCCAATATAATGTAGTTTTAAATGTTGAATTTTGTTTATATATTTTGATTTTATTGAATTTTTTTGTTGAATTTGCTAGAAACCCAGATCGGTTGATTTTTTTATTAAATTAATGGAAGATTATTGATTTGGGATGCCCATGAAAATTGGCATTGAATGTATGCAAATAATGAAATAATGCCGTTTCCTTTTTAGAGAAGAATTGAATTTTAGGTCTTTTATTTGTTTATTTATGTTCTCATTGTTGCTTTTTCTTGTGTTTTTTTTATTCATTTAGATGATTCAACAAGCAATTTTGAAATTAAATGAGGAATGTGGGTCGAAAGAGGAGGATATATCGAGGTTTATAGAGAAAGAATACAAGGGTTTGCCGTGGGCGCATGCTAGTTTTTTGAGTCATCATTTGGAGAGGCTTTGTAGAACCGGAGAGCTCACATCTGTAGATAATGAACGGTATATGGTTTGTATGGATGATGGAGATTTCAGGAACAAGGAGGAGACGAGTCTTGGGTTGAAAGTTTCAAATTGTGATGAGAAGGAAGATCGAGCCTTGGTTCGAGGGAAGGGGAGTGAAGTTGAGGTTTTCAATGGATGGAGTGGAGTAAATGGTGATCGAGTTCTGGAATCTGAGAAACGATGTGAAGTTGAAAGACAAAGTGTTGAAGTAAATGGCCGGAATAGAGCTTGTGATGAAAGAACGGAAGGGTTTGAAGAACAAATGGAAGGCAGAAGGGAATCCATTAATGAGGTTCGAGAAGAAAGTCAACACTTTAATGAACAAATTGAACTGAGTCTTCATTTGGAGAAGCTTTGTAGGAATGGAGAGATCGTATGCGTTAATAAAGAAGATGATGGTGATTTGCAGAATGAGGAGGAAATGAGTCATAGGTTGAACGTTTCAAATAGCGTTGAGAAGGAAGATCAAACTTTAGTCCAAGGGAAGTGGAGTGAAGTCGAGGCTTTTGATGTCTGTAATGGGGTAAACAGTGGTCAAGCTGCAGAATCTGAAACTCGGTGTGAAGTTGAAAGACAAAGTGTTGAAGTGAAAGGCCAGGATAGAGCTTGTGATGGAAGAACGGAAGGGTTTGAAGAACAAATGGAAGGCAGAAGGGAATCGATTAATGAGGTTCGAGAAAAAAGTCAACACTTTAACGGACAAATTGAAACGAGTCATCATTTGGAGAAGCTTTGTGAAGATGATGGTGATTTGTGGAATGAGGAGGACGAGATGAGTCATAGGTTGAACATTTCAAATAGCATTGAGAAGGAAGATCGAACCTTAGGCCAAGGGAAGCGGAGTGATGTCGAGGCTTTTGACAGCTGTAACGGGGTAAACAGTGGTCAAGCTGCAGAATCTGAAACTCAGTGTGAAGTTGAAAGACATAGTGTTGAAGTGAGTGGCCAAAAGACCGCATGTGAGCAAAGGATGGAGGGATGCACTATAGAGTCAATTAACGAGGTTCAAGAAGAAAGCCAAGACTTTAGTCGACAAATTGAAGAGAGTAATCATTCGGAGAAGCTTTGTAGGAATGCGGAAATTGAATGTGTTAATAATGAACAGCAAACACGCCACTTGGAGGATGGTGATTTGGTCAATGAGGAGGAGATGTGTCATAGGTTCTGTATGTCAAACATTTCAAATAGTGATGAAAGCGAAGATCAAACCTTGGTCCAAGTAAAGGATAGAGAAGTTGAGGCTATTAATGGACTGAGTGGGGTAAATGGTGATCAAGCTGCGGAATCCAAGAATCGATGCAAAATTGGAACACATAGTATTGAAGTGAGTGATAAAAATACGACATCTGAGCGAAGAATGGAGGGATTTGAAAAAAAAAAGGATGGCAGAAGGGAACCACTTAAAGAGGTTCAAGAAGAAAGTCAAAACTTTAGTGGTCAAATTGGAGCGAGTTGTCATTTGGAGAAGCATGGAGAGATTGATAATGCCGATAATGAACGGTCTATTGTCCACATGGATGATGCTGCTTTGGGGAAGGAGAACGATGAGAAGGAAGATCGACCCTTAGACCAAGAGAAAGGGACTGAAGTCGAGGCTTTTGTTGGCTGTAGTGAGGTAAAAGGTGATCAAGCTAATAATGGAGAAGCATGTGAGCAAATAACAGAGGGATTTGCAGAACAAAACGAGGGCACAAGGGAATCACTTGAAGAGGTTCAAGAAGGTCAAAACATTAGTGATCCAATTGAAGTAGCCGAAGAAGTCGATATAGCAAAAGGAAAACCAACCAAGGTGGCTCAAAAACGAAGGGGACAAAAGAGAAAACGACAAGTGAAGACCAGAAAACAGAGAAAGGTGGCTCGTGTTTTAATAAACGAAGGCAGAAAGGAATCACTTAAAGAGGTTCAAGAAGAAAGTGAAAACTTTAGCAGTCCAATCGAAGTAGCTGAAGAAATACCGATAGGAAAGCTAAATAAGGTCACTCGAAAACCGAGGGGAAAAAAGAGAAAACGACAAGAGATTACCAATAAACCGATAAAGGTAGTTAATCTCATTTTACAACACTTTATACAGTTTCTTAGTAGGATTAAGGATTGTATGAATCGATTATTTGATGTGTCGTAAACACTTTAGTATTTAACCATATATGATGTGTCGTAAATAGTTAAGTAACATCATTTATGTATCATGTTTTGAATAGAAGTGTTATTTGTTGACGTCACGTAATTGTTACATATAGTCCTCCTTCCTTTTACTGGTTTTCTCGTGAACATTATGTTCTGCCTTCTTAATTGTGATGTCTATTGCTTAAGAACGGTTTCGAGGACTCCATTTTAGTAAATATTTTTGGGTCATCATTTAATCAATGCTAGTATCATCACATTACCGGAAAAGGGTTTTCTGTTATCAGTTATAGATGATTAGCTAGTTCCCGTAGTTACTTTCTAGAATTGTAAATATTGTGGTATGTGGTATTTTCTCAAGATTTCAGGATGAACTTGTTGGTGACCATACTTTTCTTCTCCAGTTTTATTTACTTTTGTTGTAATTTATTTATGATTCAACTTTCAACAAGATTCGACAAACAAACTTATGAGATTTAATGCTTTGTTGAACTGTCAAGGTACTCAAGGACGATATTGCTTGGCCCATGATGGAAAACGAGAAGAAATATGTCAAGGAGCGACAACAGCAAATGAAGGGCGGAAATGGAGTAACAAAGTCTGTTGGTGAACAAGATCAACCACAACGAGGTAAGATGGTTAGTGAACAAGGCTCACAGGACCCAAAAATTGACATCAGAACCAAAACGCTGGTAAATCCTTTTGATGGAGATGTAAAAAACTTGAAGATTTCACCTCCGAAGCGTTCCGCTCGTCTATTAGAAAAGAAAAAGAAAGAAGGTTTAAAGCACGAGGAACAGCAGCAAAGGAAGCTTCGTGAAAGAGAAAGGCGTTTGCTTATTGTTTGTGCTTTGCCAGCAGCAACCCAACCAAGGAAAGATATTGACCCGGAGGCACGTACAACGCCACGGATAGATCTTGAATCAAGGGAATGGGGGAAGATCCTTTTAAGGCAACTTAAACGTCCTAGATCTCGAACGCATGCAAATCGTAAAGGGAATATGGCTGAGAGGTTTACTCAAAGTGAGCCGAAGCTGAATGGTACGTCCAAAAATTCAGAACTCGAGGAGGAGAAACAAGAACCTCGGATGAAGGTTTATGTTCGGAGAAAGGTGAAAAAATCCCAGCTAAAAGAACCTGAAAACAACATCGTTTTGTCATCAAACCTGGGATAGCTTTTTGTGCTTTATATACAGAGTAGTATGCTGTCGATATCTGTATTAGCTTCGACACTGTCTTGCCGGTTTGATTGCTCCGTTACGGCCGACTTTCTATAGATTATCCTTGACCGAATGTCGGCCAGAGTGAGCATTTATTTATTTTCTGTTTCATAGCTCCATGATTGCTTGTGGTTTTAACAGTGTATCTAAGAGTTGCATAAGAAAGCATTGGTATATAATTAATTGATATTTAATAGTAATACTGAAGTTTTCTATTCAATATTTTATTTATATTTGAAAATTTTCCTATTTTAATGTTTAGAAAACTAATGAGTGTTAAAAACACTATATTAATTTTTATAATTAGATTTATGTGAAATTTTAGTTAATATTTATTTTAAATTTTGAGTGAAACTCAATTGACAAATACTTTTAAAAATAATTTTTGTAATTTACCATGATAATTTTATTTTCATAATTTTTAAAAATCAATAAAAACACAAACGATGAAAACTTAAAAGTTAAAACACAAAAATTTTCGACCATCAACTTTATTATATCAATTAAAATTTTATTTAATATTTATATACATTTTAATAAATATATTTATCACACAATCTAGTACTCATTATCACAAGTTAAAGTTTACCATAAGTCTTTGTACCATATTAAAATGTTTGTTTTAGTCCATTTACTATTAAAAGGAACATTTTAATATATGTATGTTTGGAAAGCGGACATTTTAGACATTAACAACAAAGTTAGCATACAAGGATTAAAATGGTTAAAGTATTATAGAGACCTTTGTAGTATGAGTCAGATTACATTTTGTCCCTCTACTAATAAAATGAGTAAATTAATCCCTGTATGTTAGATCAAAGAGTAAATTGGTCATTTTGTTAAAAATTTCATCCATTTTTATTGTTAAAAACTGGTCCTTGTACATCAGCATGAGATATATGTAATTGTTTGGCTAGTTCGTTCTACACTAGTTTTTAACAGTAGAATTGGATGAAATTTTTAACAGAAATGACCAATTTGTACTTTAATCTAACGTACAATGACTAATTTACTCATTTTTTGAAGACAAGAGGCAAAATACAATCTGATTTGTAGCGTAGGAACCTCCATGGTATTTTTACCGATTAAAATGTCATCTTATCAAACATGCATAGATAAAATATTATGTTTTAAAAATAAAGGGACTAAATTGAATTTTTTAATACGATACAACACCTTGTAGTAAATTTTAGGCATAATACCTCTTCTGGCCCCTATACCATAGCTAAATTATCATATTGGTACCTGTACTATTTTTTATAATAGTTTGGCCCTTATTGTAAAATATTTAAAAATTTTCAAAAAAAATTGTAAATGTACCAAAGTGATAATTTAACTGTAATATAGGGGCCAAAAGAGGTATTAAGCCTAAATATGATATTAAAATACTTTATGCTTTTCTAAGACTAACTCGAAATATGAGTTTAAAATTAGGTTCAAGTTCGCTCATATTTGTAAAAGACCAACCAAGCCCATTTTAAGTCCGCTCATATTATTTTTTTAAAAAAAATTAAAAATTTAATATTATTTCAATTTAATATTTTTATTTATTAAAATTTTTATATAGTCATCTTAATATTATTTTAATGTTTACATTATAATAGTATTATATATTTAGTATAAATTTATTTTTATGTGTTATAAATTACACAGTATATAAAAATAACATAATATAAGGTAAGCTTAATGATAAATTTGGCCACTAACTTGTGCATGTTTTGTCAAAATGACCCTAATTGTATTTTTGAGTTTTTTTTACCATCAACCTTTAGTTTTTATTTTAACCTGTATTTTCTAATAGATTTAATGAATAAATTCAAGCTTTCAAACTTTCTTTTAGTTTATCGAGAAGTTTTTCTATCGAGTTAAATTTTTTAGATAATTACGTTTATTTTCTTTAAATTAAGAGTTATTTTTTAATTTAATGTATTATTTATTTTATTATTTCCACATGTAATTATTTTATCGTGCAATCTAAGTAATAAATTACATCTCATTAAAATATTTCACATATGAAATTTCACATCATTCCGTTAATTTTTTAACGATACTTTCATTAAATCTATTAAAAAAGCAGATTGAAAAAAGAATAAAATTAATCGTTAGAAAAACTAAAAATATAATTAAAATCATTCTAATAAAATACGTAAATTCTAATAAATAAATTTATCATTAAATCTATAAAAATCAAGTCAAGTAGACTGTCCATGGTCGGGCGGCCACTACCGACAACCGACTCACCAAATATGAGAGGGTTTGGGTAAAATATAGGCCGAAATATGGGCTTGGGCAAAAATGAGGCCTGTTTAGAAAAGCAGTAAGAGCCTCGCAAGATTTTTGCCGGGCTCGCCCGCCCGCCCGAAAATATATTAAATATATATTTTTTATTTTTAAAATATACTAGTTTTAGTTTTATTTTAAGTTACAAAATGTTAGATTTTGTTACAACAATTAATACAATTAACAATTAATAATTTGATATAATTTGATAATTTTACTAACAATTAATACAATTAACAATTAATAATTTTACTAACAAAATGTTAGTAACAATTAATAATTAATAATTTGATAATTTTAGTAACAATTAATACAATTAATAATTTTACTAACAAAATGTTAGATTTTACAAAATGTTGATTGGTACAAAAAATATATAATTTGATACAATTTTAATAATAATTAATTTTGATAACAATTAATTTTAATAACAATTAGTTTTAATTTTAATAAAAATATAATTTTAATTTTAATTAAAAAATGAGCCGGACCGGGCCGGGCTCCATAATTTTTTCCCGGGCCGGGCCTGGGCAAAATCTCAGACCCATATTTCGGGCTGAGCCCGGGCCTAGGAAGCGGGCTAAAAATTTTTGTTGGGCCCGGCCCGAACCCGGCCTGGCCCGGCCCATGGACACCTCTAAGTCGAAGGTTAAATATTTAAGACGCATTTTAAAACTGCGTAATTTGTTATCCAGAAAACCTAATATTTGGAGACATGTATAAATTTAATTGTCTAAATTAGAATATCCGATACGTCGCTATCAAAACGTGATGAGCGTTGAGTTTTGGGGGATCCACCTTGAAAAACGCGCAACCAACTTGTATCTGCGCTGTTTATTAACACGCTTTCGCGCGCCGCCCCCATCGGTGGTTCCCACCGCCGTTTTTCAAACTATAAAAACACTGTTAGCATAAACGCTATTATCAAATATCATCATCAACAAATAAACAAAAAAAGAAAGAAAATTCAAAATCATGGGATCAAAATCTCTTTGCAATACCTGTTTTCTTTCCTCAACAGCGTGCTTTCCGAAACACCGATCCAGAAAACCGATCTCCACGGCGACGCCGAAGATATTCGCCGCGAGAAGATCGGATAATGATGACTTGAGCTGCAGCGGCGTTGGTGGTGGAGGAAGACGGCGACTCGTCGATGAAAACATGATTGTTCTACGGAAAAGAATACACGAGATCAAGATGATAGAGCGGAACTATGAACCGCCGGCGGATTGGATGGAGTGGGAGAAACGGTATTACACGAGTTACGATTCGATTATATGTGATGTTTTGGGCGTTTTACAGTCGCAGTTGATGAATACTCGGCCGAGCTTAGCTTTAGGGATGGTGGCGGTGATGATGTTGAGCTTGCCGGCGTCCGCTGCTTTCGTGGTGGTGCATGCGGTGGAAATGATTAAAAGGATTATGGAAACTGGGATGCATATATGATATTAAAAGAAACTGATGGTTTCATATTTTCTCTAACATAATGGATAGATAGAAATTTCAAATTTGAGTTGAGTTTATATTTTTAAGGTTAAACTCTGCTATTAGTCCCTGTATTTTACGAAAATTATGGATTTAGTCCCTGTACTTTAATTTGATATTTTTAGTCTTTGTACTTTTCATTTTTAGAATTTAATTTAGTCATCACCAATCATTAATTGTTAAATCTACTAAGTTCAGTTTTGTTATTTCTAAAATTTGATGTGACAAAACATATTATCATATGTGTAATGCTATGTTAACTTATTATTTCCACATATTACTCACTACAAATCCAGTTAATGGATTAATAACATCATTTGTGTCAATCTTGAAATTTCAAAATTTGAAAACTATCTTGGCTTAGAATGAGCCAATCGGAGAATGTGGACTAAATTTACAATTAAACATATAGTATAATACTAGTAATAACTAAACAAAATTATTGGTACTGTTTGAATTAGGACTAAAATTTCAAAATCTAAAAAGTACAGGGACTAAAGAAACCAATTTGAAAAGTATAGGGATTAAAACCAACCAAATTAAGGTACATGGATTAAATCCATAACTTTAGCAATTTCAAAGATTAATAGCATATTTTAACCTATTTTTTTACCTCAGTTCGGTTTAGAGGCTCTCATGGGCCGGGTTGGGCTGGGTTTAAGTGTTATATTAATATACTTTATGCTTATCTAAGCCCGGCCAGACCCGAAATCTGGGCCTAAACTTTTATCCAAATTCGCTCATATTTGCAAAAGACTAACTCAAACCCATTTTAGGCTTGCCTATATTATTTTTAATTTTTTTTAAAAAATATTTATATTATATTATATTAATATTTAATAATTTTATAAATTTTTTATTTATTAAATTTTTTTCTATAATCATGTTAGCATTATTTTAATGTTTACATTAGAGTGTTATTATAAAAAAATATATAATATATAAAAATAATATAATATAAAGTACATAATATATAAAAATAATAGTATTATTAGTATAAGTTTATTTTTTTAATGTGTTCTAAACTACATAATATATAAAAATAATATAATATAAAGTATTATAAACTTAAAATAGGTCGGGTCGGGCTCGGGCCTTGAATGTTTAAGCTCGAGCCTAACACATATTTTAAACGGGCCTAATTTTTTGTCTAAACCCATCTTTTGGGCCTAATATTGTTCTTCAAATCCTCCCAAATTTCCGTTGGGCCTCGACAGGTAACCCAGCCCATGAACAAGTCTAGTTTAGTTGGATTTTTTTATAAATAATAATAGAAATATAAACTAATTTTATATTATATTTATGTTTTATTATAATGAAATTTAAATATATAATTTTATTTTTTAAAATAGTGATACGAGGCTTTTGGTGGGCTGAGTTTGGGCTCAAGTCTAAAGCTTTTTTTTTTTTTAAATTGGCCTTAATTTAACTTTCAAATTTGAATATTCTATGGATAATATAATTTAAATTTGGATAATAATATTCAAATAATAATTATTATTTTGGATTAATTCAAATAATAATGATTGGGGCATTTGCTTAACTTTTGTCTCTATTTCAATTTGGTACATACATATGAACATTTTTCTTTTATTTTAGCAGTACAATATATGACACGTGCAAGTAAGAATTAGAAACTCCCACGTGCGATACAGCCACGTGTAAATCCATAAAAGGCTACACGCGTGAAAACGAACTTTAGGAGTAATCGCCCACTCAGTATTTGTAACGCAAAAAGCTTAAGCTTTCTCACTTTCACCATTTTTCGATTCAAATCCTTCGTTTCAGTAAGATCTCTTCACTGCAAATACATTTGTCAGCTTTATCGGCAATGTTGTCTTTAGTTTTGTTAATGCATTGATAGTTTTCAGTTTCATTGAAGTTCATAGGATTCAAGTTTTGGCTAATTTTGTTTCCTCTTTTTGCAAATTATGAATCTGATTTCTTTGGATTATGCCATTATTTTTGAAATAAAATGTAATTAGATCTGACAATTTGCCTGTTAATTCTATGTTTATAGTATTTTATAAGTTTTATTAATTCATGTTTATATAGATTTTGATATGCTCCTTTCCTGTTTGTGAATTTGATTTTATGATTGTATTTTGGATTATTTTTTCATAATGGATTGGTTAATTGTTAATATGTTTCAGAACATATTGATGTTTCCAGTGTTTAATGCCCTCTTAATTAGCCTATAATGGAATTAGAAGTTGGCATTATATTGAACTCGATTAGTACAAGCATGAAATGCGATCAATGAAGTTGTGCGTGTGTGTGTGTCTGTATGTATGTGAAACTCTTACTGTTCTTATTAGCCATTCCATTTCGAAGTTTTGATCGATACGTTGAAAACATCGAAGTATCGAGCATATCTTAATCGCTTTCGAATACTGCCGATAATTGTTTCTTGAAGAATTGAATCCATTTTTGCATACTGATGATGATTGATTATTGAAGAACTGAATCTTGGTTCATTTCTTTGTCTAGGTTTTATATGAAAGTTTAGTTCATTGTACAAACAACGTAAAAATGTCCGGTTTATCTCTCGCCGTGGCTCCAAGGAGTGAGCCAGATCACACCATAGCACCTGGGGAAAAACCCGAGCACAAACCACCTCGCCAGCAGCGGCAGCAGCAGCAACAGCAACAATCCGGGGTAGGCAGTATAATGGGATCATTACGTGTGATCGAGCTCCAACTAGTAGTTTTCATTATGGTTTTTTCGATTAGTGGCCTTGTCCCTCTCCTTGATTTAGTCTTCCCAGCTATTGCCTCCGCTTATATTATTGCCCTTTCGCGTTTCGCCTTCCCATCCAACGGTCATGTATCGACTGCCTCGCAGGAGATTTTCCAAGGCAGCAAACTGTTTAGGCTCTATGTGATCCTTGGAACTGCGGTAGGTCTTTTTTTGCCGCTCGCGTATGTCTTGGGCGGCTTCGCAAGGGGCGACAACCATGACGTTCGATCGGCTACACCGCACTTGTTCTTGCTTTCTTTCCAAATACTAACAGAAAACGTGATAGGCGGGCTGTCTTTATTTTCGCCACCGGTGAGGGCACTCGTCCCGTTACTATATACGGTTCGGAGAATCTTCGTTCTCGTTGACTGGATACATGATGTTTGGCTCAACAAAACACTGCCTGTTAATGCACAACTGAAGGTAAATTCTTCACCAAATACTTCTAGTTTCGTGTAGTCACTTAATTATTAGTAAATTTTTTTAGTCACACAATTATAAAAAGTTACAAAATTATCATACAATTATTCAATTTTCTTTTATCACTAACGGGCTAACATGGTGACAACTTTTAAAATTGGTACGATAACTTTAGCTTTCACCATTTATACATTATGTCAATTTAGTATTTGATTAAAAAAATTTAACCCTCAACATTTACATATTATATAATTTGGTATTTTTTTCAGTTTAACTTTGTTTTTTTTACCCTTCCACGTAAAAGACTAAAAAACAAATTTATCATCTAAATTTGATTGAAAATATACAAAAGATAGAAACATTAAACAATCCAAGATAACAAATTTACTTTTTTTTGCCCTTTTAAAATTAACCTCAATGTTATAGAAAAATAAAATTGTAAAAAAAAGAGATTAAATTATATAATGTGTAAATGTTAAGGGTTAGATTTTTAAAATCAAGATTGAATTGACATAATTTATAAATATTCAAGAATTAAAGTTGTTATTATGTCAATTTAAAAGCTGCTATGATTGATCAGCTGATGACAAAAAAAAGATAAAATTAAATAGTTACGCGATTATTTTGTAACTTTTTATTCACCTAAAAAAGAAATTACTTGAGTGACTATTAATTTAGTTTATCTTCAAATAATTCACAGTGTTATCGATTTGCATCTGAATTGCACAGGATATCGTATGGCATTGGTTGGGGAAGTGCTTGGCGGCTGCGAACCTATTGTACTTCTCTATCAACCTCTTTTTCTTTTTGATTCCGCGATTCCTTCCTCGAGCATTCGAGAGGTATTTTAAGGAGAGGGATGAAATACGCTGCAAGATGTCGGAGGATAAACGTCCTATAATGGCGAACAAGTCTCTAGCAACAAACAAGAAAGACGATTGATTCTCAATTTCGGTCTCGGTATCTTGTGTTCATTGTTGTTCACACACCACTTGAAGAAGCATTGCAGTGTGTTAAAAACAGTTAGTGATTTCTTCTTTTTGCCTGATGATGCCATTTGACATTTGTTCTATTTTTATTACATTTTTGACAATGACAATTTTGGATTCATTTTCTACATTATTTGCTTGCCAACTTTGAATTTTAAACAAATATTTCATTTCTCTTTGAATGGTAACATTAGTTATGCCTTTATGTGAACTTTTATTGTTAACGGGGATTGGTTCCTTCGAGAAAAAATTTTCGAAGTGCTATTTTTTTGGCAGTCGATTCAGATCCCCAACAATAAAAAATATTGACATTGTACCAAGGTTTTGTCTTTAATCTCTGCGAAGAGTTGTGTACGGTTCACGGAGAAGAATGTATTGGTTGGTGGAGATAAGTACATGCAGGACTCGAGAAATGTGTCAGTATAGAGTGCATGTGTAAATAATTATTGAGATATATGATATATATACACATTTATGATTTAATTATATTTAGTATATTTATTAAAAATAGAATAAATATATAAATTATTATAAAGTGGTAAAAGATGATTTAATGTATACAATCTACTATATTTAAAGGTGATTAAAATGAAAGCTGTCTTTTAGGTGAAATTATAAGGAAGAAATTTTTAAGCGATCAAAATGAAAGCGTTCTAAAAGTTGAGTGATCAATTAGGTAATTTATCTTTATTTTAAATACGAATAATAATTTTAATAACTTTTAATTATTCTAACATCAATATCATTTAAGTTATTTTATTATTTAGTATAAATATTATTGTAATTTTAAAAATATTTTAAGATATATAAAATTCATTTTAATTCATTATCTTTAGTACACATTTTTATTTTTACTTGCTACGCTTAAATCCAAACAAATATTCCATCATTACTTTGTTCTCTTTAGTGAAAAAAAGGGCAAGTTTGTTCTTGTTCGTTAGATTAAAAAGTAGATCAATCATTTTAATTAAAAATTTCATCCATTTTTACTATAAAAAAACTAGCATGACTAACAAAATAACTAGACAATTACACGTGGTACATCATATGTACCACATTCAGACATATTGGGCTTAGTTTTTAAGGAGAAATTTTTAACAGAATGACCAATTTGCTCATTGGTCTAATGTATAGGGACTATTTTGTCAATTTTTTGAGTGAAGGGGTAAAATGCAATCAGACTCTTAATATAGGGGCCTTCATGGTACTTTTACCATAGTTTAGCTGCCAACAAAAAAAGCTTTAGGTACCTAAATGAAAGAATGCTATAGTTTGAGGGTCAAATTTGCGTTTAAGCCTTTTCTTTTGTCGCAATTATTCTTTTTCGGGAAAAATGAGTGGTCTAATTTATTTTTAGTCCTCTATCATACAAATACTTGTAATTTAGTCCACTTAATTTTATTTTTGAAGTTACACTCATAATTTTCACAGGGTCTGGGCACTCGAGCAAAGCTTCCTCAAAATCTTTACATATCACTAAAACAGATTTAAAAACGAAAAAAGAAGAATAATTTATCGAGTATTAATGGTGAAGAAGAAACAAGCTCTGGGTTGGATCGAATGGTTAATGGGATGGATGTACGTAACCTACGAGCTACTTTTTCAAAGAACAAAAACGAGTCACTTACAAAACCCATTAGAATTACCGTCATTAAACGACCTCACATGCATCGTAACCGGCACTACGAGTGGTATCGGTAAGGAAATAGCACGACAATTGGCTGAAGCAGGGGCACATGTTGTAATGGCAGTGAGGAACCGAAAAACAGCTAATGAATTGATTGATCAATGGTGTAGTTCTTGGGCAGGGATACTTTTGAATGTTGAGGTTATGGAACTTGATCTTTTATCATTGGATTCTGTTGTTGGTTTTGCTAATACATGGAATGCTCGTTTAGAACCATTACATGTTCTTATTAATAATGCTGGGATTTTTTCAATTGGAGGTTCGTTTTTTGATTTTGTTAATGTTTAATTTAAGCTATTAGTTTGAACCCCAAAATGGTGAGTTGTATTTTAAACTTGTTTATTTGCAGAAACCCAGAAGTTTTCAAAGGATGGGTTTGAGGAGCATTTGCAAGTGAATCATCTAGCTCCAGCATTGCTCTCTGTATTGCTTTTGCCATCACTTATTAAAGGGTCTACAAGTCGAATTATTAATGTCAATTCTGTTGTAAGTTCCATTCGGATTAAATGATTAAGCATTTGCATAATTGCTACTAACAATTGCTTTCATGTATCACCAATGAGGCCTTGGCTTAATGCGAAGGGAATTTTGAGAGCTCAAGTTCGATTCCGGCTTGAGAGCTCAAGTTTGAATACCACCTTTGTATATCATGTGTAGGATAGTTAGTTTGGGTTGAGTTAAGCCGAGTTATATATTTTTATGAGAGCTAAAATGCAATTTCATCATTATATTAGCTTATATCTTTATAATTTTTAAAGAATTAAATTAAAATTTTATCATTTTTGGGGGCCACCCCTGGTGCTTGTAATTATTGATTCTGATGGTAACTGTTGATATGGTTGTAAGTTGTAACTTAAATTTTTTTTTTTTTGCTCGTATCACTTTATGAACTATCACTTTTGCTGGTGAAAAGTATTGGTTGTTATGTTGGCTTATTGGAATGGATAGGTAGGAGATGGTAAGTGAAATAGTAGTGTTAGGGAATTCACTAAACTTTATGCATTGTGTTTCATTGCATTTGGTATAAGGAGAATCAAAGATGTAACCTTCGAAGGTCTTCAATTACCTATGCAGTTGTTGAGCCTCATGTTTCTGAGATTGGTTTTGTAACTTTTGATTCAATAACTATAAGATTTTGATGAGCATTATGTTTTCGAGATTTTTTTTTGTTTTGGTGAGTGCTTGATCTGGCGCTAGTAGGAAGTTTGAATTTGACCATTTTTGCTTTCTTTTTATGGTAGAGTGCCACAGACTAATACTACTCTACTGCTAGTTAACATAGGGTTCATTGTCGGTATTGTCATCACTGTTTACAAAAATGCAAATAGCTATCTTTTGATGGTGTATTTGATTTTCCCTTCTGCAGATGCATTATGTTGGCTTCGTTGATACAGAAGACATGAACACTGTTTCTGGGAAAAGAAAGTACTCAAGTCTGTTGGGATATACTAACAGCAAGCTAGCACAGGTATAATAAGAAGTCATTTCAATTCCTTTTAACAGTTAGTTGGCTTTAAATTTTCATTGAATTATGGTTTTTTTGCATCATATCTTCGGTTTCACCTATGGACACAGAATGGCAGCTTACCTTGTAATGCTTTTCATATGATTAAACATAGGTTACATGGGACAATCTAACTGTCAAGCTAACTTTAGGCGGGCTTGAACATAAATGAGCTCAAGCCAAACTATTTGGGCTCAGCTTGGTTGAGTTAATTGAGAATTTAACAAGACACAAGCGACATTATAGCGGACTTTTAACTGAAAAACTGACTTCAACACTGTCATTTGCTAAAGATGGCTTCTAACAGATAATATGGATCCTAGGTGTGGACTCATTTATGATTCCCTCAGAATAAAGGTGAGTGCTTTAGGTCTAAGGGATGGATTTATATCGACAACAGCACTTCCCTGTTCTTGTTGCCATCTAATATGAGATTCTCGGCTTAAGAAGTGGATATCTTCTTGTGCTCATGTTTCTGGATTTATCTTTTGCGTGTCTGTGTTTTGTGTGCATATAAAAAGCAACTCTGCAACAATAGTTTACAAAATTTACAAGATGAATTTCAATCTATGTTATCCTACGTTTCAATAACAAAGATGTTAAATCGTAATTTCATTTGTGTAAGAAGATACTGAAGTTAAAATTTAATAACTTGATGAATGATAAGTTATTGTCAAGCCTTTAACTTTGCTCGTCAACAAACACTTTATCAAGCTTGTTTGTGAACATAAACAAGTTCAACTTACCTACGTTCACATGTTGTTTATTAAGCGAGCCTATAAAGGTCATTAACAATCAACCTGTGGCTTTTTCGATTTTATTCATGCATTTTTTCATCCTGTTGTAGTAACTGATCATCAAGAAATAAAGAAGTTGGATATAATCAAGATGTAAAGTAAAATATATTACACTAACAATAGGCTTATGAAACTGTTGCCTTGGCTTGCAGGTTATGTTTAGCAGTGTCCTCCACAAACGGCTACCTGTTGAGTCCGGTGTTAACGTTATGTGTGTATCACCTGGAATTGTCCACACAAATGTTGTAAGTGTATAAGAGCATTTCATTTTCTCCATCTTTTATTAGAAGGGTCATTACTTGAATGTTTACAATTACATATTTCCATTCAGAGATTCTTCCTTCTTGTCTTCCTCAACATAAAATATAACGATACGAAATTTGTGGTAAAAGTACCATGGAGATCCCTGTACTATGAGTTGGATTGCATTTTGTTCCTTCTACTCAATGAATGGTAAAATTAGTCCTTTTGTAAAAAATTCCATCCATTTCTACTGTTAAAAACTGGTCATTATACGTCAACACTAGGTACACGTGGTACACCTACCACGTGTCACTGTTTGGTTATTCTGTTAACCGCACCAGTTCTTAACAATACAAATGAATGAATTTTTGTACAAAAAGACCAATTTGCTCTTTGATCTAATGTATAATGACTAATTTGCCATTTTTTGAGTCGAGGGGACAAAATGCAATCTAACTTCTAATACAACGGCCTCCATGATACTTTTACCAAAATTTGTATGTTCACTGTTTTAGAAGATGAGCCAACTTTTCTGCTGTTTCAGGAGAAAGGATTTCGTAATTGTAGGAGAAAAACATAGATATATGCAAAAAAAAAATTATATCCCTTTTGAATGCATGCAAAATATTTGTATACAAAGATGAAAATCAAATAGCCTTCCATCATATTCTTAAAATCTTATATCAGGATTAGGATTCCTTTGAAAATTTTGTTTATTGACCATGCTGAAGGCAAAGCTTCCTTAAGAAGGCCTAATAACTTGATGCTCATACACGATATTTACTCGTCGAAAAGTATTTGAAATGAATGGTTTCGTTACTAGTTTTGTTGAAACTTTATGTTCAACATTAATTCTCTTGCAAGTTATAGTGTGATGTCTCTTTGGATTGAAGATGTTTAACTGTCATGTTTGGCAATAGCTGAAGTTTAAAATTTAGCCATTTTCTTGAAGTTTCTTTCAGTCAAAGGACACATGTTATTTTGTTTATTTATCAACATGTCATCTATGTAGATCACATGTCTGAATATGTGTCAGACACAAGTGTTATGCAAGGGTACTGAAGGGAAAATGATCCATAGATAAATGATATCTATTATTGTTTGCTGCTCATCATCTTTATGTGTCTGTCATTGAAAATAGTGATCTTATTCTATATTCTATGTTTAAGCGCAGGCTCGGGATCTACCCAGAATCGTTCAAGCTGCTTATCATCTAATACCCTATTTTTTATTCAGCCCTCAAGAGGGTAAGTTTTTGCAAAGATTAGTTCAATTGTGTTTTCTTAATTAGTTTCTATTAATGAATGTAGCACATTGTTTTTGTGAAGCATATCTATCATCATCACATAAATAATTATCATGTCAATGTAATGTTTTAGGCTTCTTGTTTTCAATTTCGTTTTATTTTGTTTGAAATTTACATTTTCTTTTTTTTTTGGTTTTCCAAATACATTCTTGGTCCATGATGTCATGCATCTATAAGAAACTAAGAGGAATTGCCATATGCCAGTGGATAAGGGGAATTGGGAGCTAATTTTTGCCATCATTAAATATCAATGTAGGTTCTAGGAGTGCTCTTTTCGCAGCAACAGATCCTCAGATTCCAGAGTATTGCGAGTCGTTGAAAACCGACGAGTGGCCTGTTTGTGCATTCATTTCCCAAGGTTGTCATCCTACAAATCCTTCTAAAGAAGCGCAGAGTGTCGAGACTTCATTCGAAGTGTGGGAAAAGACGTTGGAGATGATCGGCCTCCCTTCAGATGCCGTGGAGAGACTCATCGAAGGTAAGGAAGTTAGATGTCGATATGGCACTCGAAAGGACTAGTTTTCACATAAAAAGAAGATACGTCTTCTACATGTCTTGAGCTCTATTCTGAACGTCCGTTGTTTCATTTGGTGCCATTTTCGGGGTACCATTGTTGCTCTCGTGAGGGTATATGCTCCGGTAACGTGTTCCAAACACGGTGGACTGTTTCAGCTGGGATTCAGCTGAACCTTGGGTGTAACATTATATATAGAGAGATATAGATATAGATATTCTCCTAATGTAGACAAGTTGAAGAAATCTCCGGCTGTTTTTGAATCTAATTTTGGCTTTTGCTAATGTAGTTCATATGCCTCATGGTTCATACTATTCGTATACTTGGAATTTAGTATTTTTATTTTTATTTTAAAATTTAAAATTAATTATTAACGCTCTTAAAATCATCTGGTATGACATTTTGAATTAAAAGAAACTCACCTAATAGTGATGTAAAAAATGTAATGAACTTGAATTTAACACAAATAATTTTAGTTGTGCCAACAATTGGATTTGTATTTTTAAATCTGAAAAGTAAAGTGACTAAATTTCTTCCAACAAAAGTAGAAGGATTAAATTCTAAATATGCAAAAAGCATAGGGACCTTATAGTATATTTTAACCTTTTTGTGCTACTCTTGTACATAAAATTTGATTCTTTGATATACTAGCGGTCAAAAGCTTTTTAGGTAAAAGTACGGCGGAGGACTTGTACTAGGAGTTACGTTATATTTTGTTGTCTTTACTTAGAGAATTTGTAAGTTAGTCCTTGTATGTTAGATCAAAGAGCAAACTAATAATTTTTATTAAAATTTTCATTTATTTTTACTATTCAAAATTGGTGTAGCTGATGGAATAATCAAATAGTTACATGTGGTGTGCCGCGTGCACGTCGACTAGTTTTTAACAGAATTTTTAATAGAATGACCAATTTGCTTTTTGATCTAACGTACATAGACTAATTTACATATTTTTTAAGTAAATAAGACAAAATGCAATTCTATTTCTGGTATAGATACTTCCATGTTATTTTAACTAAACCTTTTGTCATTACATCCCAGACTCTATTAAAGTCCATTATAAGTTGAGTTCAACTTGAAATAAAATAGAATTATTGAAGCTCGCTCAATTAAACTCGTTTATATGATTTATATACTCAAATTGAGCTGTTTCATCTAATTTTTTTGGATAAAATAATAAATCATTGAAGATATATTTATAGATAAAATTTCGATTAAACTTGTGAGTTGCTCAAATCAATATTAAGATCGGCAATGTTAGCTTGCTCGATAGCTTAAAAATGATAAAATTAAATTGAACTTTTTTATTTAAAGTAAAAAAGAGAGGCTTGTGAGCATAAATATATTATTTACACCCTTTAAATCTAGTTAAGTATATTCATATGATGGGTTGAGTTGGATTGGGATGCAATTTAAAAAGAAAATGCACATAACCTAAATTAGCTTAGATTTCTAATTAAATAAATAAAAATATTTTTATTTAATTTTAAATCTAAAATAGAAAATATTAATATAAAAAATATTAATTTATTGTTATTTGGAAATAAAATGAATTGATATGTCTCTTCGAGTCGAACCTACAGTAGTGGCAATTGATTTAGGGTAAACTACATTCAAGTTCACTAAACTATTAATAAGTTTAAATTACTGGATTCTTAAAATCGTTGTTGTATGGTCTTATCTATTTGCATCACAAGTACAAAATTTAAAGTTCCTTTTCTACTTGTCTTTTACAATTCATTTTTTTCATAAAACAACTTTGAACATCACAAATCTGTGAACTAAAATCCAACAACTTTTTTATTTGATCTTCGACATTAACCGTCAGATCGATTTAGATCTAATGTATGTTATTCTACTCATCGAATTCAATGGGTATTAATCCATCATACCAATCATCAAATCATCACTTAGATCTCGCTAGTCGAACTTTTTTTAAAAGAAACTTAACAGCCTAGTGGCTTAAATAAAAATTTTTGAGTAGTTCAGTGACTTAACAACAGTTCAGTGACCATTTTGTAACTTTTTGAATTTGAGTGGTCCAAAACATAAGCTTACTAATAGGTTAGTGACCTTGAGTGTAGTTTATCCATTGATTTTTTAACTTTCGCGATATAAAAAAAATTAAAGGACTTTTATGACAAGTTAACCAACAAAATTAAGTAAATACTAAATAGTTTAGTGGCTAAATAATATAAAAGAAATTCAAGGACCGTTATAGCAAATTAACCAACAAAGTTAAGTAAATAGTTTAGTAGGTAACTAATACCCGACGACGGGGATTCTTTTACGTCGCTAAATGCTAACCAAGTAACCTAAGCTCCATAGTCTTGTATAAATTTTCTCAGCGATTCCTCAAAATCAAACCATAAAGCAATCGAAAAAAAAAACCCTTCAATCAATGGAAAATACCAATTAATTTATTACTTTTAAAAAACCCAAATTCGTTTATTGTCCTGCAATTTTTGATTCATGGTACTTTAGCGGTAGTTTGTTTTATCTACTGTCCCAGTATATACGCTCACAAACGTACAAATATACGGTCCAAACCGTATTCGTCAATGGCTCTTCCTCTTGGCAAGTTAACTATCATCGTTGGTGCAGGTTTGTTCAATCATCGGTCTTCTTCAATATATATTTTTTAATTTTCTTTTTATTTACGAATCGGTTATTGTTTGGGTTTTTTGAGAATCGATTGGTTTAGTTGAAAGTAAATTTAGGGTTTTAGATAAACCTTGGATTTGGATTAATGTTGTTTAGTACTTGGATTGGTTGGGGAAGCTGTAGGGAATGCGTGCTAGTTTTGGGGCTATGGATGTAATTGATTATAATTTATGATTCCGTATTAGCACTGGGACCTGGATTATAGCTGTGGTGCTGGGATATAAGAATTGGATTTCAAAGATGGAATCTTGATTTTTGTTTTAGCTGAAGATGATCCACTTGATGGGGCTTATTACAAAATATGAAGGATAGCAATAAATTGAAAGGCTAGTGGGCTTGAGTGATATTCGATGGAATTGTAAGCATGTACGATATCAACATGGAATGCCCTTAAAACAATCACTTAGTAATCTGATTGTGAAGCAGAGTTCTATTTTGAAGTTTAACTTAGACAGAGCTTGCATCTCTTCGGGTTCTAAATGGATGAATCGATTGGAAGAACCATAGCATTGATGACTATGTTCAAACATAGTTTGTTCATATGTATTCCCCTTTAGAGGAGTAATGTAGTTACCAATTTGGTTTTGCCTCTTGTTAACATGACATTTGGCATTAAAAATTAGAACTTCTATGGTTTCAATATTTTCCCATAGGTAATCCTTCATATAAATGTTGGGGCTGGTGGGCTCCAAGATAGCTGTTAGACTTCCAAAATAGAATAGGCTAAAATAAATTCGAGAACTAAAAGTTCTACTTTTTGTATTAGTTTGATCGTGATATACCATTTGCTTGTTGAACCATGTGAATTGCATGAAAGTAGGGTACTCAATATTTGGGGTTGAAGATGTTATTACTTTATTGTGTACTCTCTTTTAGGTATTGTTGGTTCAATTCTTGCGAAAGAAGGACGCATGTCAAGTGTTTCTGATTTTGTCTCTGGTGCTTTCAAGGTGATTCTCCATTTTTTTAGCCATGACTTAAAACTAAAGATGTTGGTTTGTTTTCCTTAAAATATGTAAGTTTTAGATTATGAAGCCTCTTACTTTCTGCCTAACTTGGTGATAATTTGTCTCCTGCTGCAGATTGCTTTTCGGCAACTTAAGCATGATGATTCCACTCCGTCAAGCAAGCCGCGAAATGACTATTTGGTGGCTCAGGTCTGTATGATCTCCTATTTCCATTATGAGTGGTGAATAATATTCTGATTATTGGTGTTTCTGATATTTGGAGCTATTTTTGCTTGTTTGATTGTTATGCTAGGTAATTGAAATGATTGAAATGTGATGGAAATGCTTTTTATGAAGTTCTCTCTTGTTTTTCTTTATGGATAGACCCTTGACTAAATAATTTAAGGTTGAAAAGTTATTTGTGATCTTCAGGTATTGTTTATCACAAATAATGATATTACCTCTGTTTTGTCATGACATTTTAATATGGTGGCTGCATGGCAGTGCTGCTAGCGAATAAATTTTTATATTCATTTATACGTATTTCATGCTTTTATTACTTTCTTGAGCTATATATCATTGATAACGTTAAGCATTCATGATACTTCTTGTTATTAGTTCTGTATGCTTGTCATTTCAGTGATGATGACTCCCTATTATTATGATCCTTGCTTTAATATTTAAATTTGTATGATTATATCTTGTTTTAACTTGTTTTCGTTTACAGGTTAACAGCCTAAGGCAGGAACTGCAAATCTTGGCATCAAATAGACCAATTACAATTGTTACCGGACAAGGAACAGGTTATGATTGTTTCCATCCTTTGATGTTTGAAGGGAAAAATGTCGATGACACTCATTCTAACTAGAATTTTTAACAACACTTTTCCAAATTTTATTCTGTCATCTTTTTATGCAATATGCAGAAGTACTATGGATCCATAGTTCCTTATGAATGAGAAATTAATGAGTATCCCTTTTCATAATCAGCTTCTGACACTTAAAAGAAAATACTGTTTTCTTACTATTCTTAATTTTTTAAGAGAAATTATAACTTTCAATATAGATCAATTATAGTCAATACTATCCAGTTCCTGAGCTTTATTTTGGGGAATGTTTTTGTCACATGCAGGTACTAGTAAATACAGCATAATCATTGTTGTTGTTGTTGTTGGATATGGCTACATTTGGTGGAAGGTAATGAACTTTTATTCCTTATAGTGTATTTATGTGTTGTTTTGCATATATATATGTAGCTGCTATACTTCATTTCTTGTGTGTTTCTTTGCTTAAAATATGCATCTTTACTCTTGGCTATAAGTTATATTCCTTGAATGGTTTTAGGGCTGGAGACTTCCCAATATGATGTTCGCAACGAGGCGTAGTTTATCTGATGCACGTGATGCCATAGCTAAGCAGCTAGAGAGTGTTTACTCGTCAATCTCGGTAAGTCTTTCTTTTACTAAATTTGTTCATACATTACCTAAATCCATGAATGGCCACAGTATATGAAGATTTCAAGTACCAAGTTACATGATTTTGGTTTCCATATATATGTCAATGTTTTTTCTAGTAAATTGACTGAAATCTCCTCTGGCTCTTTCCTTTTTAATTTTTTTTTTCTCGTCCCCTTCTAGGCTACCAAACGGCAACTATCCTCAAGAATTGAGGGCGTGGATAATCGTCTACATGAAATTGCAGATATTACTGATACAACACACAAAGAGGTGAGATGTAAGGTTGTATTCGTAGCAAGGTTCATCTATAGGAGGTTTCATTGTTATTCACTGAAAATTGATTGAATTGTATAGGTTACTCTACTACAAGATGAATCAAAGAAGCTCAACACTAATGTTCAATCCGTTCGATATGTAGTTCAAACTCTGGTAAGCATTTTTCAAGACTTGATTTTGCTGTATTGTGGTTATTTTATGCTTTCTAGATGTGAAACTAAGTCGACCCACTCTCTCTCTTTTTATTGGTGTCGATGCTCAGGAAAGTAAGATAAAAAGGATAGAAGGGAAGCAGGTAATTCTTACTTTAAACAAAAACATACAGTGCAATATAAACTTGATTCATGACTATTGTCATTGCTTTTGTTAATTTCTATGGTTTTCTATCATCTCCATAGGATATGACAAATGAAGGAGTCACCTGGTTGTGTGATTATGCCCAGACCATAGAACAAAATAGACCCACTGATCATACTCAGGTTTGTTTATGTTATGTATCTGATCTGCAATTAATAGTATGTTTTCTATTTATCTGTGTTTCATTGGTATCTATTTGTCAAGATTGTGGTGTCCTTAAACACTAACAAAGACCGTAAGAGCAGATGATTCTTCTTCTTTTGGATCACTGTTGATTACGATCATTGTTTTACTGTTTTATTTTTTAGATCCATGTATTTTAGACGTTTTCTTTCAGCTTGGTTCTTATGCTCGTGTTTCTTCATGCTGAGTGTTATTTCACTCTTGCAGGCTTTACCAGCTAACTCTTCCAGGCCAGCTCTTGAACCCCCAACGAAAACACCGTCAAGGGTCAGATTCCTTCTCTTTTTGATGTATAGTGTGATGAATGATTAACTAATGGAAGCACTCTTGGACTGTGGAACATGTATTTTAAGGGTAGAATTTCAAGGCTGTTATGAGTAAAAGTACCATAAAAGCCTTTCTACTGGGAGTCAGATTGTATTCTACCTCTTTACTAAAAAAAATGAGTAAAGTAGTCCCTGTACATTAGATTAAAAAGCATATTGGTCATTTCTATTAAGAATTTTATCCATAACTGGCATGGCTGACAGAATAGCTAAATAGTTACATGTGGCATGTGTACCTCATTCTGACGTATAGGGACCAGTTTTTAACTGTAGAAATGGATGGAATTTTAGCAAGAGGATTAGTTTGCTCTTTGATCTAATGTACAAGGACTAATTTGTTCATTTTTAAAGTAGAGGGGACAAAATATAATCTGACTCTTGGTACAAGGGCCTTTATGATACCTTTAGCGGCTGTTATGTTTGGACCTTTTTAGAGTTTTTTTCATTATCTAGATGCCATCAAATATTGTGCTTTGGCCTTTGTTTGTTTCAAATTTGCTCAACCAAATATGGGCTGGTCAATCTCAGCAATGCGAATGAGAAATCTTATGGATATTTGACATTGAATGCAATGCATTGCTTTTTTCCATGTCCGGTTTATTTGAATGATGTTGAAATTCTCTTCATGCTAACCTGGTTGTTGAAACCGCAGATTCTTTTTTAACAAGTTTTTCTCTCTATGTTTTAAGCAGAGTGGGTCTTTGCCTCCCATTATACCAGTAGATCCGCCGTCTCCATCTTCTGGTTCTTCTAATGGAACTCCCAAGGTTAGTTGACTTTACAGAGTCCTGAATTATTAGAATTAATAGAACAGAAAATTACTGAAGTAGTTAAGCCTTCAAATTTCGTTTTTCTTCATGTTTAACGCTGTTTGAAACATTTTTGGAGATGAATACGAGGATGTGATCTTCCATATAAATGGAAAATTAGAAAAAGGAAAGTGAACTTATTATATTCGACATTCAGACTCAAGCTCGAGTAGCATAATAGGGAATCGTGAAGCGTTTTCTCCGAGTAAATCCTTTTATTTGACTTTTGACAGGTTCAGAGATCTCCTAGACATGTAATCTCTGCCTCAGGCCTTAAGGTTTTCCCCTTTTTGCTTTTTGCTTGCTGCTCTCAAGTGTATCATTTAGGTAAAAGTATCATGGAGGCCCTGTAGAAAGAGTTGAATTATATTTTGTCTCATCTATTAAAAAGGCAAAGTAGTTCATGTGGTTAGATTAAAGAGCAAATTGATCTTTTTGTTAAAATTTTTTATCCATTTTTACTGTTAAAAACTTGTCCCTGTATATCAGCATGAGATACATATAGCACATCATGTGTTATGATTTAGTTATTTCGTCAGTCATGTCAGGTTAAAACAGTACAAATAGATGAAATTTTTAACCGAAATAATTGATTTGCTCTTTGATTTAACGTACATGGATTAAGTTACCTATTTGTTTAAGTAAAGAGGAAAAATGCAACCTGACTCTTAGTACAGGGCCTTTCATGGTATTTTTATCGTATCTTTTATGGTTTCAATGGTTACATTACATATCTGGTTTTTCAGGAATTAGGTGAATCAAGTGCCAATAATGTTGGCAACAACGGGACAGTGTTTTCTGGTCTGAGTGGTTTGTTTTCTGTTCTGACAAGGACTCGCAGCGCAACAAATGCACCAATGGGAGGATCAAGTGGACAACAATAGTAAAGATCTTAAGTGTCTACTTAATTACATTTTTATGTTTATAGAGATGGCCCTTTTTTTTTTTTTTTGGTAGGTCTTAGGTTGTCTTAAAAGACTCTTGCCCTTCAAACCAACTTGAAAATTTTAAAACCTTGAAGGACTCGACCTGAAATTTTTAGGGCACTGCCCCCATATTTAGAAGTTAAATTGTTGTGGGTACTGAATTTTGTAGAGATTGTAAGTTAGGCTTAAATAAATGCTAAGATTTTGAATTTTATTTTATTTAGAGATAAATATCAATTTATATATGAATTTTGGTTTAATATACAATTTGACATTTAAACTTTAATTTGGTACAATTATATGCTTTGAAACTTGAATTATGGTTTATATATGGAAATGAAAATTTAATTTTGATTCAGTTGTACATATTTAAAGAAATGAACAAATATATTTGTTTTCATATTGGATTAATATAATTATTTGTCTATGTCATATATCAATGTAAAATGATGATAATTTGATAATATTGAATTAAATTTAAAATATTTATATAAAATCTTATAAAATCAAAATTGATGAATAGATAGTTTAAATTTAAAGTTTTAAAAGATTTAACTCATTCCATTGGAAGGAGTGATAATGGACTTTTCTTTTAGAATATTTAAGTTGAGTTCAAAATTTTGAAGTCACCTTTGACTCAACAAAACAGTATGAAGGAATTTCTATGAAGTTGAATGCTTTGCTTTTAGATAGAAATAAAATATAGAATAATCTTTATAAGAAAACCCACTTTTCAATATCGCGGACCATACTACAAACACGCTTCAAAAAACATGTATGTGTTTGGAATATAGTCAATTTCATACTTTGTATGAAAGACTAAAATTATTATAAAATGGATAAATCTTAAAATTATACATGAATTTTATTTAATATGTAATTGTATACGTGATGCAATTATATACGTGAAACTCTAATTGTGGTTCAAATGTATACTTGAAATTTTAATTTTGATTTAATCATATACATTTAAAGAGATACATCAATTTATTTTTATCTTTGGGTAAATATAATTATTTATGTTTGCAATATATAAACATAAAATGATGTCATTTCAATAATTGTGTTAATAATTTGTAAGAATTGGATCAAATCGAAATTTTATTTATAAAATTGAACAAATTTAAAGTTCATGTATACAATTACACATTAAATCTTAATTCATGTATAATTTTAAAATTTATCCTTATAAAAATACAAATTACATTTGATGTGAATAACAGTGTAATTTACCCATAAACGTAATATCGTGAAAAAGAGAAAAGTAAAACTGCAAAATAGATGGTTAATTTTTCTCGAATCAAGTGTAAATTGATATAATATATAAATATTAAGGATTAAAGTTGTTATTTTATAAATTTTAAAAGTTTAAATGGGTGATTGTGTAATCAGAGGAAAAATGAAAGAGTTGGAATAATAGAGTGCCGAAGGGTGGGGGTTTCTTAATGTGAATCTAAACAGCAAAAGTCACACCAACTTTTGCTAAACTCATTTTATATTAGTTTCTTTTTAAGGTTTTATATTCTGCATAAATTCCAAATCAGTCCAAAAGGGTACATTTCTTGGAAAGGCACAACACAAAGCCTCTATCATTATATATAGAGAGAGGAGAGTTTGGCCATTTTTAAGAACAACCCAAAGGCAAAACATCATCTCCTCAGCTGCTGCTTCTTCGTCTTCTTCTTTAACTGTAATTTACTAGGCTCTGTTTTGTTATTTGGTTGATAATAATAGTTTTAATGGAGACTAGTCCTCAAATGAAGAAGAAAGGGTTCTTCAAATGTAGCAAGCTGCTACCCAAGTCTTTCAATTCAGTCACCAAGCAACCAAAGAAGAGTGTTTCAAATCTTTCATCCTCCATGCAGGAGCCGGTATCTTACTTTAGTAAGTCACCTAGCTTTTACGACCATAAGTGCTACGCCGATAAAACCTGGGGTCGTGGAGACGACAACGTGGATTCCATGGCCACCGACTTTATTTCCACTGTCAGGCGACGGTTTGAGCTTAATGGGGTTGTTGACTCTACTGGGGAAAACTACTGAGTCTCTCCGCTTGCCATGGCAGTCGAGTTTCGGTAACTTAATTCTTAAGTGTTAGGGCTAGTTTAGCAATACTTTTGAAAAGGAAAAGTGTTCTGGAAAAAATACTTTTAAGTGTTTAGTATTGCGGTTAAAAAGTGCATTTGAGAAATAAAATATTTATTTTAAACATGTTATTATCAAGTAACAAATATGTATTTAAATAATATTTAAATTAGTTAATATTATTATATTTTAATAAGAATATAAAAAATTATTATAACTTAACATATTTTAATATATGGAATATAAATTATAAATATTTTAAGTAATAAATATTAATTATTTATAAAATTTAACTAGAATATATAAGCGATATTTTAAATATTTAAATATAACCATTAAATATTTATAACTAACATTTTAAAAAATATCTTTTTTATTTTTAATTAATGATTTCAACACATTTGTAATTGTAATTAAGCACAAACAAAAAAAAAAAAGAGGAGAAAAGTATTATGTTATTGGAGGGGTGAAAAAATAATTAAACGCCAAAAGTGTTTTTGGAAGTGGAAAAGTTAAAATTTTTACTTCTCTTTGCCAGAAGTATTTTTCAAAAGTACTTTTAAAAAACACTTCTGAAAAACCATAAATTTCAGTCAAAAACAATTTATTTAACACAACTTTTTTTCAAAAAATGCTTTTGGTGCTAAAAGTAAACAAGCCCTTGCTAATTATAGTCTACTAGTTTTTAGGCACTGATTAATATTTCAAGTGATGTGTAAAGTTTGTATGTGTAGTTTGTTTACACACTTCCCTTCTTATATATGAAAAACCACCGCAATCTGGAAATAGAAAAAAAAATGCATATTATGGGTTTTAATCCCCAATTATTAAAGTTTTTTTTTTATATTCTACATATTCGTTTCCGATTTATATTCGAGATTTGTGATTGTCTCTCTCAATAATAGAATCTTCAAAATTTAAACCTAAATATTCTTGTTTTAAAATGCAATATGCATTATCATTGCATACAATCTTATTAAAACTTTTCTTAATCATCTACTCCATCATTTGGTCGGCCCATTTATCAAAGGTGTTCGTCCCATAATCGTAATAATTATTTATTAATTCTCCTTAGAGCGAATTTAAGTGGCAAGCAGCGACTAAACTGTAACACCCCTATACCATGTTCGACTTAAGGAACCTGATATAGGAATATTACAATATTTGGTGCCAAATTAATTCTTGGCTAATTACTAATATAATTGAACACAAAACTAATACTTAGAACATACCTAATATATTTCATGCATTTCATCAATAATCATTTCATAAAATCATTATTTCATATATTTCATTTATACATCTCAATTCAATAATATATCCTATTTCATATCTAAAACCTTACAACATTAGTCTTTTAATGACTATTTCACATTCATTTCAATTTCCCATACATTTTAATAATTCATCCATTATCGGTTTCCATTGTCAATTCGTTCTTTTATATTCAATTTACAATTGTAATCTTTAAATACTCAATTCATACATTAAATCAACAAATATATCTCAATAACTTGTATTCAATTAAATTCAAGTATTCTTTCACTATTTCAAATTATTTCATTTTCACTTCTCATTTTACATTATATCATATTATCAAAATCTATTTCATAAAATTTATCCTTATTTGTTTCTTGAACCATGATTCTTACCCTTTCACATATGTCATATCATTTAGATTTAGTTTTATTAGTAACTTTATTTCATTTGCCCCTATTAACTTGACTCGGACTTGGCGGATACATGGATTCCAACCAAACACACCATTATCTGATGTCGATGTGAAGCGATAAGATATGATATTCAACACACAAAGTGCTGAATCATAATGATAATGATAAAGATTCGACACACAAAGTGCCGAATCGAGAATCGATATGATAATGATGAGTCGGCACATAAGTGCTTAATCAGTAAGCCGGTAAATACCCCGTACTCTTCCATATCCTATGGCATGCCAACTATATCCGACTAGCCCGACTAGTTAATAGGGCATTTAATTCACTTTTCAGTACAATTTCCATCTTAGTTCAGTATCAATTATAATTCCTTATTTCAATAAGTTTCACAGTATTGCAGTAATTCATTACTTCAGGATTTTCACAGTTTAATGCAGTACACATAACAATATTCAGTATTCCATAATTCAGTTCAGTATTAGTCTCACATATCAATTTCTACTTTCTCAATTTCAATTCCAATAAAATCCATATCACTCACCAATTTCAATATTCCAGTTCAATTCAATAATTCAATTCAAACCATTCAATTTCTATTCAATAATCACATTTCAATTCAAATTCACTTTTCACTTTCTAATCTACCAATACATATTCCAGATATTTACATGTAATCATACTTGATTCAATTCAAACCACTTTTCATCGATACTCAATTCACGTATTCACACTTATTCATACTTTAATTCACTTTTATTCAATTCATATATATATATATATATATATATATATTATTTATTTATTCATTTTCCAATCAAATTCAAATCACTAATTACTTTTCAGTCCATATACATTTCAAAGATTCACATATTTTATTTTTATTTTTATTTTTATTTCAACAATAAATATTTCTCATCATGCATCATATAATTCATGAAATTAACATTTAACCATGAAATTTCAGCCATATAAACTTACTATTTCAATATCTTTCCACACTTGTTTCCTATGCGCATCACACAAGATATAAACATATCATTCAACCATAGTTGCAAGCTAGTGTATTTAAACATAACTCTTTTTGGAACTAACCACATGATAAACCATTCATGACATTATTCCATGCCAAATCATATACTGAATATACCATACACACATACTATGAAACTTTATTTTCACACATGAACTTAAACCATGACCAATAATGCACAAATATAAGCATCATTTCTATTTCATCGTTGATCAATTATAATCAAACACATGACCAATTATACACAAATCATTCATGTATTTCCCAATTTTCCTCCTCCTCCTCTCCATTCCACTTCCTTAATGTGTATAACACACTTAAACAATATTAACTATAATTTCACTTTTCACTCACATGTATATTCAAAGTTGTTTATCCGAGTCAGGGTCATTAAATTATTTTTATCTGGAGCTACAGAGCTCCAAATTAAGATCCGCTAATTTTCCCTGAAACTAGACTCACAATCTTCTTACCATAAAAATTTCAAAATTTTTGGTTTAGCCAAATAGTACAGTTTATTCTTTAAAGTTTCCCCTGTTTCGCTGTCTGATAGTTCTGACCACTCTTCACTAAAAATGAATTATCTAATTGTACAGAATTCGGATGATGTTTTCATTTGTTTCCTTTGAAAATAGACTCATTAAGGATTTTAAGCATATAAATTATAACTCATAATTATTTTTATTCAATTTTTGATGATTTTCCAAATTCAGAACAGGGGAACCCGAAATCATTCTGATATTGTCTCACAAAATTTATTATATCTCATAATTTACAAATCCATTACTTACATCGTTTCTTCTATGAGAAACTAGACTCAATAAGCTTTAATTTCATATTTTATTGACCCTCTAATTCAATTCCCACAATTTTTGGTGATTTTTCAAAGTTAAACCACTGCTGTTGTCCAAAACTGTTTTAGTGCAAAATATTGATTTCCATTTTGCCCCAAATTTCACAGTTCATACAATTCAGTCCTTGCTCAATTAACCCCTCAATTAAGATAATTTTTCTCAATTATTACTTTACCTAGACATTATAAGTTATTTCACAACTATTGAAATTCAGAATTTCCACATAAAATCCGAACTTCAAACTCTTTTACTATTAGGTCCCAAACATTCACTTTCTATTCAATTCTTTCAATAAAATCAGCATATGAACAATTTAAAACTCTAATTCCATGATAAATCATCATATACTTCCAGCATGTATTCATAGCAACTTTCAACTTCTTACATAGAATCAAAAACCAATGAATTTAACAAGTGGGCCTAGTTGTAAAAGTCACAAAAACACAAAAATTTCAAGAAATACTCAAGAATTGAACTTACTTGCAGTAAAAATATGAAGAACCAGCTTGAAGAAACTCTTCTATGGTGTTTTAGCTGATGAGAATGCAGAAAAATGAAGAGAAATCTAGATAATTCCACTTTGGTCCTAACTTTATTAAGCAAATTTGCAATATTCCAAATTTGCCCTTAATTCTCCTTACTTTCTTGCTGATTTCATGCCTTTACCGTCCAGCCCAAATAGAACTTGGGTCCAATTTCCTTTTAAGCCCTCTTCCTTTTATCATTTAAGCTATTTAATCATTTTCTATAATTTTGTATTTGTTACAATTTAGTCCTTTTTGTTCAATTAATTATTAGAACTTTAAAATTTCTTGAAAAAACTTTAATACTAACTTTTTAACACTCCATAAACATTTATAAAAACATTTATGGCTCGGTCTAAAATCTCCGAGGTCTCAATACCTCGTTTTTTTATTCTAATTATTTTAATATTTATTTCTAGTGCACTATTCACTATTTCAAAATTTTTTCTAACTTCACATTTAACTTATATTCGCTAAATTAATAATATTTTCTACTCATTTGTCGAATTTAGTGATCTTGAATCACCGTTTCGACACCTTTGAAAATTCAGACCATTACATTTTTTCTCGTCGAATTTGTGGTCTCGAAACCACTATTCCGACTAGACCCAAAATCAAGCTATTACATAAACTCCCAAAAATGAAAAAAAATTTATATGCAACTTCTTAAAAATGTTTAAATTATACATTAATATATGATAAATCGATCCTTAACTTTTCAAAATAGAAAAATTCTGTTAAAATCTCTAAAATTAATATAATTCTAAATTAATATATGATAAAATTATATTTTAACTTTCAAAATTTATAATTCAATTTCAAACCTCTTAAAATTTTCTAAATTTGCTGTTGCTAGAATTGGACTTTATCATAATCTTACCACCATTAGTATACAGAATCATACACCTTACATTAAAAATAAATAAAATAAAAATTATGATCTTCGTAAATCCATTGAGCTTTACTTTATTATTAGTCGAGTCGGGCTTGAGTACGCACAACTTATAATTTTAGGTCCATTTTTTAAGTGTAAGTTTGGTTTAGCTCGAAAATGAGTTTAAAATTCTGTTCAAGTTTAGTCTGAATTAAAAATACTAATCCAGGTCCACACATATTAACTTTTTAAAAATATATATATAATATATCAAATACACTAAAAATATTAAAATAAAAATTTCTCAACAAATTGAAAATATATTAAAAAAGTCTTTATACTTAAATAACATTAACATAGTTTCAACTTAGCAAGCAAATGTCTCTAAAATAGTAACAAAATTAACAATAAAATAATAACTATATGATATCCAAATAATAACAAAAAACTAATAGCAATATAGTAACAAAACGACAACAAACAACTCATTCAGGTCCGGTCAAGCTGGACTTGAGCAAAAAACTTACCCAAGTCTTAACCCGTTTAAAAAACGGACCTTATCTTTTTGTTTAAGTCTATCTTTTAAGCCTATACTTTTACCAAAATCTTCTCGGATTTTTTATAAAAGAAAATTTCTATGAAGTTGAATGCTTTGCTTTAGAAAGAAGATAGAATATTAGAATATCAACATATCACAAAGTCCCAAGGAAATAGTGTGGAAGTATTCAGAGCAAGTCCTGAGCAGTTGCCAACGGCGGACCGTGTCTTAAAACACACTTCAAAGCACCGCTATATACGCGCACCTGGAAATATTCGGTTCCTACTTTGTATGGAAGACTGAAACTATTATAAAAGTGATTGTGTGTGTATATGTATGTGTTACGCATGTACCGAAAGTGCAGGGTTTTTTCTATGTGAAACTAAAAAGCAAAAGCCACTGCCACAAACAAAACTCATATATATATATATATATATATGTATATATAGGAGAGTTTGGCCATCGTTAAGATACAACCCAAGCCAAAAAAAGAAGGAAAAACTCATTTCCTCAGCTTCTTCATCTTCTTCTTCTTTGTGTTTTCTAAACAGTTTTTAGTAGGCTCAGGGCTTTGTTTTTGTTATTAGCTTGAAACAACTTTAATGGAGGCCCCCGCCGCTCAAAAGAAGAAAGGTTTCTTCAAAAACAAGCTGCTAGTGCTACCCAAGTCGTTCTCTCGAGACAACGTCACCAACTCCTGTAGCACCGTCGGCCAGAACATCGTGAAGGCGAACTATTCGACAATTATTACAGTGGTGTCGAAGCAACCAACCGGTTGCGCCAATCAACACAAGGTAGTGTCTTACTTTAATAAGTCACCTAGCTTTTACGACCACAAGGGCTATGCAAATGAAACTTGGGGTCATGGAGACGATAATGTGGATTCAGTGGCCACCACCTTTATTTCCAATGTCAGGCGACGGTTTGAGCTCGATGGGGGTTTTTGATTCCACTGCTAGGAGGACTTAACTGGACAACTGAGTCTCCACCCGCCATGGCTGAGTTTCAGTGACTCGTTCTTCATTAACTATAACCTATATATAATAGAACAAGGATTTATACTTCAAGTGATGTGTACTCTTTTTAGTTTTCATGCATCCGGAAGTACATTAATTCTTCTACATATGTAGTTTGTGTATTTTACTACAAATTAAAAAAAAAATTGATATGTATGTTTTTTTAATATTTTATTATATCTTATAGGACTATTTTCAACCATTAATTCTGTTTGTAGAGTTTAAAATTACTTTAATATAATACCAATAATTTTCTACATATTATTGATTTTAATCCCTAATTGTTACCTATAAACTTAAAATTATATATTTCTTAAATCTAATTTGTAAATTGTAAACTTAAAACCCAATATAAACCATAAATTTTAAATCTTATGATTAATATTAATTATGTTGAGATAAAGTTATTAATGCTTCTTTATGTTTTCGCTACTCTTTGTATTACTCAATAATGAAGCATCGTGTTATTATTGAATACTATTGATGCACGAAATTCATTAGTGATGATGCAAATATTGCTTTATGTATATCAATAAGTATTGAGTGTTGTGATAAGATACATTACATTTTAAAGGAGAACAGAAATTCATATTTTAGGGATACATTGTTGGTAAAGATATTTACAAACCTCGAATATCAACTAAAATAATGATAAAGAATATTAATATATATATTCATGCGTTATAAGAATGAGGTAATGTTTTGGATGTCAGCTTGGAATATATTCTATCGTGAACCACACACAGTAATCAATTAGGTTAATTTCGAGTGATGGTAAGTTAGGTTCAAGTAACTGCTTAGTTTTAAAATTGTTGTTTTACTTTATTTATTGTTGTTAATTATCCATTAAGTATAAAAATTAGTATTTTAGGGTTAATATTTGATGTATATAGATGTAAATTAGATGATGCAATATTATTAGAAAAATATTTAAACCGAAATCATGGTTTTTTATCTTAATTCTTAAACACTAAAATCATGGTTATTAGAATCGGACTGAACGGGTTTGATTGAATTGAAGATAGGAATTTTATAAAATTTAAAATTTGCAACAAAAACTGAAGTTTTGATAAAAGAAAAAGTTAGCATTTTTTAGAAAACAAATATTCAAATTAGGGTTAGAATTTTGTATGAAATTGGATGGAATTTTCTATGAAGTTGAATGCTTTGCTTTAGAAAGAACATAAAATAATTAAACTGAAAAGAATAAAAATGTTAAAAGCATATCTTTGAACAGCATCGAATATTATTATCCATTGCCTACTTTGTCTGGGATTATTACTTGGATTATATAAGCAAGGTGGAAACTTGTATAGAGTATATTCTTTTGTAATTTTTAAAATTAAATGATTAAATATAAATTTACTAATAATTTAATGATTTAAGGTACAGTTAGAATAGAAGATAATAATATATAAATTTTTTTATAAATTTCTTGAAATTTTAATCTCAAACCCTAATTAATTACTCACCTCAAGAAGACATTACTTAATTAACAAGTATTGGGTTAGAAAACTTAGGTTCAAACACGGAAAATAATATTATTGAGATGAATAATCACGAACCTCAAAAGAATTAGTCATCATGTTCTGTAAAAGTTACATGGAAGATATGTTGATTATACCAAAAAACAAAGCATTACGTAATTAAGTCCACTCAAATTCACAATATCCGAGCAATATTAGTTGGGGTGTAATCAAGTTGAGCTAATAATATATATTTAAAATATGTATCGACTTGAAATTCAGAGCTTGATGCTCGGCTCGATATTAAACTTGTTTATCAATTTTTGCACTTAAGTATAACTTAAAAATTAAATTTAGGGTTAATAATATATGTACTTAAAAATAAAAAGTTGGATAAAACTATTAGCATTGAGTATTATTACATTTAAATTTAATTTGATTAAAAACTCAAATTGCTTAAACTAAATTCGATAATTACCAAATTAAATTTAATTTTTTAAAAATTTAACTCGAATAATTTACCATTTGCAATAGATAATAATGATATTTCTTAGTACGAACCGAAAGGAAAAGAAGATTTTATGTTGGTCCAAAAAGCAAAAGTCACACAAAAACCCATTTTATATTACTTTCTTTAGGATTTTATTCCACATAAATTCCAAATCCTGTTTCGATGCTTCGTTAGAAGGCAGAAACACAAGCCTTTAACATTATATATAGATTAAATTACTTGAAAGGTCCTTACATTATATGGGTTGAATCAAATTAATAGATTAATTTAATCTTTATATTATTAAAAAAATTAAATAAGTTCAAATTGAAACAAAGTTAATATTTATTATATAAAAAATATCTTAAAAATTAATTTTTCAATTACAGTTTAATTTCAAACAAATAATTTTATATACACAACCATAAAAACTTTAAAATTATTAACTTTGTTATACAGTAAATAATATTTTTAACGATAAACGTTAACTCTATTCCAATTTGATATTATTTAATTTTTTAATTATATAAAGACTGAAATTTACCCATTTAATTATTGAAAATTTACCCATTTAATTATTGAAGGACTAATTTGATAATATAAACTCTCAAGTTCGTTTACCTATATATATAGTAGAATTTGCCTATCCGTAACAACAACAACAATAATCCAAACCCATAAAACCATTTTTTTCCCACACCTTTGTTACTAATTTCCTTTGATAAACACACTTTCAATATGGAGACCACTCAAAAGAAGAAAGGGTTCTTCAAAAGCAAGCTCCTACCCAAGTCTTTGTCTCGAGCCGTCACCAAGCTCGGTAGCGGAGGAAGCCGAATGGTCTCACCGTCAACGAACACCGCCCAGAACATGGCTAACTATTCGACGATTCCAATGGTACTGATGTCCAAGCAACCAACCGGTTCATCCCATCAACACGAGGCGGTGTCTTACTTTAATAAATCACCTAGCTTTTACGATCACAATGGCTTCGCAAACGAAACATGGGGTCGTGGAGATGATAACGTGGATTCCATGGCCACCACCTTTATTTTGAATGTCAAAGAACGGTTTAAGTTTGATGGAGAACTGAATCTCTGCCATGGCTGAATTTCAGAGACTTGCTCTTTCAGTAATTAATATTAATATTCTAGTTTTTAGTTACTGATTATATATATATATATAAACAAGGATTTATACTTCAAGTGATGTGTAATCTTTTTTGGTTTTCATCCATCCTGAAGTATATTTTCTTCTATATATGTAGTTTATATACACTTCTATTATATATACAACATGTAAACACTGCAATCTGAAAAAAGAAAAAAGGATTGCTGGTTTTAATCCCGAGTTATTACCTATAAACGTGTTATGTATGTATGCATGTATGTACACTCAAACTGATGTTACGAGTGATATAGTAACCCATATTATGAAGGACCAATTGAGCTATGTGGAAACCCATGAATTCATTTATACTTGAAAGATTCATGTATTATGTGTATATAGAGCATGAGAAGTGGAGAGTCGGAGAAGATATTTCTTAAGATTAAAAATGAGTATTTATAGGCGAAGATATCATCACTTGGTCGTATTTATTTTGTCATAATTGACCACTTAAGTACAATAGGTGTCTAAATAGGGACAATATGAGATATGGACCAAGCAGGACCTTACCTATGATCCTTGCAAATGGGAACCCAACACCTACCTTTGACAAGGTGGGCTAAAGGAACCCACATGTTGTGCATGTAAACGTTTGTGAGGTCTATAGTCGGCAAGGTGTTACCCGTAGGAAATTTATCTAATCTACAACAACACAATCTCGTTACTCCTTTTTAATTTATATGGACAGATTAACAAGTAGATTTGTTCATGAGTCTAGTTATTTGTTTAAGTCTAGTTAAAATTAAATATGATGAAAATAAAATTTTAAATTTTAAATTATTGACCCTAGTTAAAATATTTTTTAATAATTTTTCAAATATTAAATTTGATATCTTAGTTCAAATAATGTAGAATTTTTATTTTATTTTTCATGTTTCTATTATAAAATTAGGTACTAAACATGTTTTGTATTTTCATTATTGAAAACAATTTTATTTTTTATTTTTATTTATCGAACACGTTTTCTAATTTTAAAATAAAATAGAAAATAAAAAGAAAAAATTTCAAAAACTAGAGCCCATAATCAATTATAGGGTTGTTAACAGAATGACCAATACAGAAAAAAAGAAAAAAAGAAATGACTTCAACTGTAACTCTATATAACTGACACTAAACGACATCGTACCAACAATATTAAACGACAACATGTTGTTACTTATTTAATTAAGTGACAAACACAAATAAACTAATTTAACCATTCTAGTTTAACCTTGCATCACCATCACCTTGTTTAAGTAGTTTGGTTGGCCTTTATTTATGGTTGTGTTCGTCGTTAAATTCTCAAAGAAAGGTAATACCTATGATTACACTAGTCTATAGACTGAGTTGTAGCTCGATTTCAAAAAATTCAAGCTCGACCCATTCAAAAAGCTCGTTTTACTTTTTGCCTTAGTGTATAATAAGTCTAGCTGTGATTAAGAAAATAGAGTGCAAAAAGAACAGGAAGTAAAGAGTTTTTGAGAATTTAGAAAT
Organism: Gossypium raimondii; assembly: GCF_025698545.1. Taxonomy (NCBI): domain Eukaryota; kingdom Viridiplantae; phylum Streptophyta; class Magnoliopsida; order Malvales; family Malvaceae; genus Gossypium; species Gossypium raimondii. The sequence goes on from NC_068568.1 coordinate 518,608, forward strand.
GACAGCATATTTAGGAGAATCTAATTCTAGGTTGGAGAAGATGAGAGGCAAAATATAATTAATATTTTGGGTTTTAAAATTTTAGTTGATTATTTTAAAAAAATCATATTTAAATTTCTAAATAGATATAGTGTTAATGTTGACATGGTTAAAAGAATATTACGTGTCACGTTTTTATTAGTTAGAAGTATCAATTCTTTTTATAAACTATATTAATTTTTAGACCAAATTGTATAATATTGTAATATTTTAAATACCTACATAAAGTCGAGTATAATTTAAGGGCCTAATTTGTAATAAAACCTTAAAATTCTCAAACCTCTCAAAGTGTTTTTTCCTCTTCAATTTTGTCTCTAATTTTCAAAATATAACTCAAAGTTTTCCAAATTAAACTACAGTGGTCTATTGGATTGGTTGGAATAGGAATCAATTGGAATACCGATCTAAAGAGAGGCAAAAATCAATTGACTCACGAACCGGTTGAACTACACTAAAAACCCAATTGAACTAGATAGATTAGTCAAACAAAAAAAAAGGGTAATATGACCGATTTTATCACCAGTCCTAAAAACATCGAAATAGCTTACTATTGATAGATGAGTTAAATGACTTTTTAGGATCTGAACTTTTTTCTGTCTAAGTTAGGCCGTAAACTTGGCAATTATTCTCACATTTTTTTGCCCAAGTTAGACCCTGAACTTGGCAATTGTTCCTACATTGGGGCTTGAGCTTTTTTTTTCTAAGTTAGTCCCTGATATTTCCTTGAAAACCCTAAAGTTCAAGCCCAATGTGAGAATAATTGCCAAGTTCAGGGACCAACTTGAACAAAAAAAAAATCAAACCCTAATATGAGAATAGTTATCAAGTTGAGGACCCAAATAATAATTTAGCCTAGACACATGGCTGTAAACACAGAATTTTTCTTGTTTTGGTCAGAAAAAAAGTACGTTATATACACGGATAATACACGGATTATATATTATATATTTTAGCTGACCTTCTCATTGCATTATTGTAGTTATTAATATTATATAAACATTATTACATTCAATCAAGTAGGATAAATAATCATAAACCTAGTACAAAAACCTATTAAATTCCATAAAATGATGACTTTTTGACCTAAAAATATAAGTTTAATATCGCATTATTATGATTATTTAAATCCTTAATTGCATTATTGCATATATAAACATTATAACAATCAATCAAGTATGATCAATAATACCTTACAATAAAGTACGATCATGAATCATAATCCTAATACCAACAAAGCTAGATTGAGATCCATAAAACGATGAGTTTCTTAAACTAGAATTAGAATAAAAATAAGGTGTTAAATCATTTTTTAATTGAAAATATTATCTAAAGCATTAATTATTTAACGATATTGGTTATGCATGATATTGTTTATCTTATATTTCACGTCAACAAATTCAAAATAAAAAAAGCCTGAAGTACACGTGAGTTTTAATGCGGGTTGCCGTATTTAAAAATTTAATGTTTCAATCAATATTTTAGTTAAAAATAACAACCCAACTCTTTTTAAAAGACTAAGTTCAACTTGAAAAGAAATACGGGACAAATTAATAAATTATATAAACGTTGAGGACTGAATTTATCAGTATGTTTAATATATGAATATTTTTAATCCTTTATTAAAGTCCTCGGTTGGATGAATTATGAACACGTGTCAGGTTTTAAACTTTATACTAAATAAATGCAACATTCTATCATTGACTTTGTTGCTTTGTGCTCATTTTTCTGGCCAAAAAATTAGTTCTTTTTCATTTAAATGGTTGGAAGTGTTAATAAGGTGGCTCATACTTTTGTTCGAGTAATTTTATTGTTATCGTTTAGTTGGTATTGTTTTATTGGATACTTCGGTTGTTTCTCCGAATATGGATGTATTGAAAAAGTCTATTAGTTCGGGTTTAGTTTTTGTCTGCATTTCTCAATTTTAATAGTTATTGTTTTATTCAAATAATAATATATGGGTCATGTATTGTTGATTTATGAGTTTTATGCTCCATCAGTTAATAAGAATTCTTTTCCGAGGCGAGATTGAGTTATACATTTTATGAGAGTTAAAATACATATTTCATCATCGATTTGTTACATATCATTATATTTTTAGAATGACTAAATTAAAATTTGTCATTTTAGGATGCTAAACTATAATTTTATCATTTATTAACTTAAAAGTTTCTTTTTGGAAAGGCTAGGGCCCTTGCCTTCACCCTTGGAGGACTTGTAATTAAATACTAATAATTTTAGTTATGTTATGAAATAAATAGTAAAGAGAGTAAAAGAACAATAAAAATAGGAGAGCATTAGAGTAGTAATATATATCATACTTATCTTAATCTTGATGAACATTCATTTAATTAATAATAAAACATTTATAACAATTAAAACATAATAAAATAATAGTTAATAATAAATATTAATAATTTTCGAATCGGGTTTTAAGATTAAGGATCATGGGTTTAATGTTTACTGTCTCGAATTTAGAGCTTTAGGGTTTATTTATACTTAATTATTATTTAATTATGTTTAAATAAAGTTATCAATATTTATTTATAAATCCCCCGAACATGAAATTCATGTGATTCTCCCATATATAGACCAAATGTAAGAGTATTGGAACTTATATTTTTCTTTAGCAATCTCATTATAGGTTCTGATCTTTTTAACACAATGCGTAGAATTACCCATAGCCTCTCCCTAACCCATAAATAGGAGGATAATGCGCTTCAGCACACTCAAATCAAAGTCCTCCTACATTGGCAACAACACTAATGCTAATCGAATTAAGACTCAATCAACTACTTTAAAAGTATTGAATTAGCATGCTAGTCAATATAAAGACAAATCGTTTAAAAAATATTTTTTACCCAAATGGATTGGATATAAATATTAAGTCGGCCCTGTGAGTAAACATATGAATAGACTCTTTTGTATATATTAGTAAAAAGTAAATTAAAAATGTTTATAAGCATGATTTAAATCGACTCACAAGTGGACACTTGGTTCATATCATTAACATAAAATAAATTATTATAATAAAAGATAAAATTAAGGAAAGACTTGATATAGTATGATTCAGAATATAAATAATATTGTTATTAATTAGTTTATTTGATTATACTTAAAATTTGATTGTAAACGGTGGCCACTAGTCATCATACATAAGTTTCTTTTTCATCATTTAAATTTAACATTATTGACAATTTTTATTAAATACAATAAAATAAGCCAGTGATTGCATGATTGCACTTTCATTTAACCATGATTCTAATAAATTAATTCCAAACACCTTACCCAACTACTTAGACCGCCCGTTCCTTATATTTTTATTAATACAAATTATATTACGAATTCAATCGAGAAAATTTATCAGAATTTAATTTTATTAATTCACTCAATGAATCGAGTCATATAATTTAAGGAAAAAATAATAAGCACTCATTGTAGATGGTGAATGACAAGCTCTATCAACATAACAAAAGCTTTAGCCTCAACATCAATAGAACATCATGACACGTTGTCAATTGGCTTTGTCACAACTCAAAACATAAACATATTAAGAAGTTGACGAAGAACCACCCACTTTTCAAGAAAAACTATTGGCGACCAATGATGGGTGCTGTCATTTGTTCATCATAACTTGTGAAGACAACAAAGATACCCACAAAATAGATCTGCAAATTGAAAAGAGAGAAAACATGTGGAGTGAATGAGAAGAAGAAAGAAAGAAAGGGTTGGTGGGAGGCAGAAAAAGGAGGGCGATAACCGGCTTAAAGGCTGGCACCGCCGTTGAGCAAAACAAAAGATAAGCAAACGGCTTGGATAAAAAAGAGAGAATTTTTTAGGGTTTTTCTTTCCATTCACTGACATTATTATAATTTAATCTTTGTACTTAACAAAAGTCGAAAAATTAATCAAGTTGTTGATGAACACATTAATTTGAACCGTTGATATTTGTTTATATATATTGCATATAAATTGTTAGATAGCTAATTTTAGCTAATTCCGAATATATGATTTATGAATATGATCTTTACTCTCTTTTTTTCGATACAATATTAGGGATAGAAGATGAGGTAATATGATTCATGAATATAATCTCTACTCTCTTTTTTGATATAATATTAAGGGTAGAATATAGGGTAATACCTTTCGTAAATATAGAAAATAGATTTTAACAAAACTTTAACTATCACTCTATTCAATTCAAATTTACTTTTATATAATTTAATATATATATTTTTGGCATGCATAATCTAGACTCTATTTAAAGTCTTGATTCATGAACATTAGTAACACAGAATATGATTTGTTGCCACCTTTGTTAACAAAGGAAAACACTTTCTTTTGTTTCTTTGCTCATTTTCCTAGAAAAGAACATGTTTCCCCAAATGTGGTGTATGAAGATGAACCAATATTGTTCTTATTTTCATAAAAAGATGCCAAAATTTCAAGTTTCCTTGAGGTATAGTTCATCAAAGCTTACTAGCTTATGCCATATCCTTAGTGTGAATCCATTTTGGACTCGCATTTTGTACTTTGTTTTCCTTTCTTTGTTAGGTTTTTGGGGTCTCAATGTCTTGGAACCAAGAACCGATTCTTTTAAACCTCGGAAATTTGACTTGTTTTTCACCTCCGTGTCGGCAACCACCGTGTCGAGCATGTCCACTGTCGAAATGGAGATTCTTTCTAACCCCCAACTCATTATAATGACCATTTTGATGTTCATAGGTGGCGAGGTTTTCACTTCCATGGCTGGCCTTTTCTTAAGTAACTTCATTTCAGAAAAAAACAATGTTATTGACGATGGTGAAATCGAGTTGGGAAACCCTAAACCTGAGAACCTAAACCCAGAACAACTTGCTCAAAACAAAGGTGAAACCTTCAACAATGGTGAACATCTGTTGTACCATTCAATCATGTTTTTAGGTTTTGTCATTTTGGGTTATCTTTTAATCGTTAATATATTAGGTTCGGCCACGGTTTTTCTTTTTATATCCTTTGTTTCAAGTGCTCGAAGCACGTTAAAAAGCAAAGGACTAAACCTATTCACATTCTCAATTTTCACCACTATTTCAAGTTTCACCAATTGTGGTTTCATTCCTACAAATGAAAACATGGTGGTGTTTAACAAGAACTCAGGTCTCCTCCTAGTCATTATTGCTTTAGCTCTTTTAGGGAACCCATTATTCCCTATGTGCTTGAGATTTTCAATATGGGTTATGGGGAAATGTGTGAGTAAAGTGGGAGATTATTGTGATTATTTGTTGAAAAACACAAGGGAAATTGGGTTTCATCACTTGTTTACGACACGGCGGTCATGTTGTGTGGTCGGCACAGCTTTGGTGTTCGTGGTGGTTCAAGCCGTGTTGTTTTTCGCCATGGAATGGAACTCGGCATCCTTGAAAGAGTTGAATCCTTTTGAGAGAACAATTGGGGTCTTGTTTCAAAGTGTGAATACAAGCCAAGCCGGCGAAACAATCGTTAACTTGCCGGCGATGTCCACTGTCATACTGGTTGTTATCACCATCATCATGTGAGTCTCTCTCTCTCACTCACTTCCTAGTTATTTTTTATTCCATTTATTTTTTTCGGTTTTACTGTCTATAAATATAAAAATTTTCGGGTCTTTGATTTTTTTTTCCAATAATGTGACTCCTGTGTTTTAACTTTAATTATTTTTGAAAGTGAAATATATAGGTAAGAGAGAAATTAGTTACTGTATGATAAATTAAAAAGTAATTTTTTTTTTGTTACAAATTTCATCTATTTTTACTCTTAAATTGTGTGGTTGATGAAATAACTAGACAGTTACATATACCTCAAACTAGAGGTGATCATGGGTCGGGCCGGTCCGGGCCCAAAAAAATTTCGGCCCGCGTCCTAGGCCCGGGCCTGAAATTTTGTCCATGCCTGGCCCGGAAAAAATTTTTAAGCCTGGCCCGACCCATTTTTTTAATAAACACCAAAAATTTATTTTAAAAATAAAAAATAAAAAAAGTATTTTAAAAAGATTTTAAAATAAAAAATATATATTTATTATATATTCAGGTCTGGCCGGGCCCGGGCCAAAAAAGTGATGCCCGAGGCCCGGCCTGTTTTCTAAACGGGCCTCGTTTTTTGCCCAAACCCATATTTCGGGCCTATATTTTTACCCGAACCCTCCCATATTTCAGGCGGGCCGTCGGGCCGGGCCGGGCCTCCTGACCCATGATCACCTCTACCTCAAACTCATGTACATAGACTAGTTTTTAACTACAAAAATAAATGAAATCTTTGATAGAAGGATTATTTTGTTGTTTGACCTAACGCACAAGAACTAATTTGTTTATTTTTTAAGTAGATAGAGAAAAATACAATCCAACTCCTGATATAAGGTCCTCTATAATACTTTTATCACAATATATCTTATCATTACACTCAGACTTATTGATTGTTTAATTAATTTTTTATTCCTTATATTTCTAGTTATTACTTAGTGCTTTATCCATTTAAGATCATCAATGACAATCATCATCACCCATCTCAATATATTAAAATAATTAAATAATAATTGTAAAATTATTTTTAAAAAGTTATTTGTGGTTAAAGACACAAGATACCAAATATTAATAAATTATGGGTAATTATTTGGTACACAAATGGTGGAAAGTTTTTATTTCACATGCGGAATTGAAATTTTACCACACGTCTTTTTTTTAATTTTTAAATACGCTTAAGAACGTATGGGTGAAAAAAATAGAATAAATTTATAAAAAGTATATAAATTATAATAGTTTGGGTTTAGATTCCACTATCTATATCTATTTTCTAGATTTCATATAAAAAATAAAAATATTTTTAAAATAATATCTTTCATTTTATAAAAATAATAAAATTTTGATAACTTCACAACTCAATTAAAACTCGATTGATAAATAATATTAACTCAAGTAAACTCTAAAATAATAGTATGGATGGTAGCAACATTTTTAATAGTTATAGATGTTAATGGTGATTTAAAATTAATGTGTATATTATATGGATCATTATCCATCATTAATAATTTGTACTTTTCTTCTCCACCATTACTATATTGAATAAAATCTGACTGTTATGTTGAAATTTTTATAAATGATTGGATAAAATAATAAATTAATTTAACCTTTAAACATAATTATTTGTGCCAGTCTTATTCCTTTGTCATGTGGATGTTACTTTTATAAATTCAAATGGAATCAGGACTATTTGGTTGTTATTTTATAAATCAAAATGATTAAATTTAAATAATTTAATATTATTTTTAATATTTAAATTAATAATTCTGTTTTTTTAGAATTTTAAGCCGGGTTTAAAGTTATTCGTGAATTTTGATTCGATGTGTAATATTATACATAAAATTTTATTTTGTACAATTTTATAAATTAAATTTTAATTTAATTTAATTTTCACAAATAAAATTTAATTTATTTCTTCATATATGTAAAATTGAATCAAAATTAAAGTTTCATTTACATTTTTGAACGGCAAGCGAATCTAGGAGGGCTGGTTGGGTAAAATTGCAATTTAGCTCCCCAAAATGATAAAATTTTGATTTAATTCTTTAAAAAATACAATTTAATTTTGGCCCCCTAAAGTTTTTTTTTTTGACTTTACCCTTGATTGCAATTAAAATTTCATGTATATATTTACATTAAATCAAAATTTATGTATCAAATCATATATTGAACCAAAATTAGTATATAATTTTAATATTTATCTCTTTGTTTTGAGTTTATACCGATAGAAAAATATATTTTATAAAATAAAATGGAATCAAAATTAATAATAGATTACATGATTGTACCTGCATTTTGACCCTCAAGTTTCATAGGATCATAAGTCTTAATAAATTAAATAATCCCTAAAAGATGAGGAGCTCAAAATGGAGGGACAATCGTACAATCAATTATTCGTTTTGATTCCTTTTAATTTTCACATACTTAAATTCAAACATCGAAATAAAAATTGTTTTGAAACCCTTAAATTATTAAAATAAATGAAATTCCATCTATAAATTAACTATATGTTTATATTTATTGATAATGAACCAGTGGCGGAGGCAGAAAAATTTTTGGGAGACGGAATTAAATTGTATATTTTTACGATAGTAAAAATAAAATTTTCTCATTTTAATAGACTATATTTTTATAACTTTTAAATGATTAAATCAAATTTTTATTATTTTGGGGGTCAAACTGTAATTTTACCATTACTAATTTAAAATTTTATAAATTATAAATGGCTTAAATGAAAAATTTTCTATTTTAGGGGAGACCGGAGCTCCTGCCTGCTCCCCTTGGCTCTGCCACTGTAATGAACCTTAGCTGAAATGACAATATGGTTATTATAATAATTAGAAAAACATAGGATTAAGTGCGCTTGAACGCGTTTTCCCTTCAATTAAAGGATAAAAAGGGTTATGTGTAAAAGTAAACATTATATATAGTCTCAATATTGTCTAGATTTATTCTTGTATCTCTATTGTACTGATTTGATTATAGTTATAATTAGGCATAATGACAAATTTAACCTTTACATCTTTTGTCAATTTCATTTTTATTTAAAATTTAATGTTTTAGTCAACATTATCATCATACCTTATAATTATTCAAGAACGTATAAATATACTCGTAAACTTTAAAAAAAAAAGAATTTATTAATTAGAATGAACATGATTACCGTTGTACATATTATACGTGCACTGCCACACTAGTGGCCACATCAATGCCTTTCAAATTTTAACAGTTCAGTCAATTTTTACATCCAAAAGCAAGCAATTTGACTAATTTTCAAAAGCTCAAGACCAAAATGACCCCAAAAAAGAAAAATAAGGGTCAAAATGAGTAAACATTAAGGACTAAATTTATTTTTATGTCTTCTTATTTTTACTTCCTCTTATTATTAATTAAATTAAAATTGATTAGATCTCCATAAATTTTTTTTAATTATGGAACAGGTACTTTCCTCCTTATACATCCATCCCTTTTGTAAAAGATGAGAAGAAAGAGCAACAAAATCAAGAAAAGAGAGAAGGAAAAACAGCAAAGGAATTACTCTCACAACTTGCTTCTATTTGTGTTTTTGTGTTTCTTATTTGCATAACAGAGAGGAAAAATATGAAAGAAGATCCCTTTAACTTCACTCCCTTCAATTTTCTATTTGAGGTGGTAAGGTAAGCATATCACTTCAATTTCTACCTATTGAAGTATGGTTAAGATAATGACATGTAAAACTGATCATGGGTCGAGTTATCTGTCTAAGCCTAAAGGTCGACTTAAACTATTGAAAGGTTTGGGCAAAATTATTAGACACGAAAAACGGGTTCGGGTAAAAAATAGGCCCATTTAAAATATGGGTTGAGCTTAAACTTGAATATTCAAGGCTCAATCCTAACCTGACCCCTTTTCAAGTTTCTAATGTTTTATATTATGTTATTTATATATACTATGTAAATTATAACATATACAAAAATTAAATTTATAATAATATATAATTTTAATAAATTGATTTTAGAAAACAATACGGGCAGACTTTAAATGGGTTTGGGATAGTCATTTACAAATATGGACAAATTTGAATAAAATTTTAGATTGAGCCAGACTTGAGCAAATATAAATTGTGTTAATATCATACTTAAGTCCGACCCGAACCTGACCGAACTCAGACCATGAATACCTCTAATAACATGTATCTATTTATTTATAAATATAATTTAATAAACACTTTGTAATCAATTTTGTATTATATATAGTTTTAGAAAATAATTTGGTTTGATATGGATGGCTTGTGCAGTGCGTATGGTAACGTGGGATACTCACTGGGCTATAGTTGCAAGCTACGACTAAAAGATGAGGCTAATTGTGTGGACAAATCGTATGGATTTGTGGGAAGATGGAGTGATGCTGGGAAAACTGTTCTCATTGTAGTCATGATGCTTGGGAGACTAAAGAGATACAACATGGTTTGGAAGTTTTCTTAATTGTACATATAGATATTTTAAATTTATTTGATTCAGTACGCATGATTTACTTGAATAAAACATAGAATATCATTGTCTGATTGTTCAAAAGAAAAATTACGAGAATGTAAAATTAAAGTAATTTTACATGTAGATCCCTCTTCTAATGAATCATTAGCATTATTGTTTTCTAAATTTAATGGTCTAGTTTTTAAATGGTTTAATTTATAATTTGACCCTTAAAGTATACTTGTTTTCTCATTTTATTACTCAAACTTTTTTATCTCAATTCGTACCTAAAGTATCATTTGGTTATGTTTTTAATTCAAAACTTAACTGTTGTTTAAGAAAAATCAATCAATAATATCTTGCCATGTGTTTTAACTTTTCATTTCATAAAATAAGTTAATTAATTTTTTATTAAAATGACTTAATAAATAAATAAAAGGTACATTTTAAAATTCTATCATTCTCCTACTATTTCTCTTTTCCTCCTCCTTCATCTTCTTATCCAATAGTAGATATATGGTATCCTGTCAATTTGACTTTTTTTTTTAGCTAAAGTTGATCATCGACACTTCGAAAAGACTCAAATTGAATTTTTTTAAACGAAAATTCGAACTAAAATGTTAAATTATTTATTGATGTGAAATATAAGATAAATAGTGTCATGTTATCATAAAGTACACATACCCTTCCACGTAGACCTGTCCATGGGCCGGGCAGCCCGGCCCGACGGCCCGCCCGAAATATGGGAGGGTTCGGATAAAAATATAAGCCCGAAATATGGGTTTGGGCAAAAAACGAGGCCCGTTTAAAAAACGGGCCGGGCCTCGGGCACCACTTTTTTGGCCCCAGGCCCGGCCCGGCCCGAATATAATAAATATATATTTTTATTTTTATTTTTTAATTTTTAATTTTAAAATACTTTTAAAATATTTTTTATTTTTTATTTTTAAAACAATTTTTTAATGTTTATTAAAAATGGGCCGGGCCGGGCCAGGCTCGGGCTTATGATATTTTTCCCAGGCCGGGCCCGGAAAAAATTTTAGGCCCATATTTCGGGCCAGGCCCGGGCCTAGGAGGAGGGCCAAAAAAATTTTTTGGGCTCGGCCCGAACCCGACCCGACCCATGGACAGGTCTACTTCCATGTAGGTTGCCACCCAAACATCATTAAAAAATTAATGTTTCAGTCAACATTTCCGTTAAAAAATGATTTGACTCTTTTTCAAATGTTAAGGGCCAAATTGATTAAAAAAATATAAACGTTTAGAACTAAATTTATTATTATACCTTTTTAAAATAATAGAATAGATTATTTGGTTGTGTTGAGTCACACTAAGTCTAGGTTTGAATTTAAAAAAAACAAAAATCAGATCATGGTCATAGCCTGACCTGATATCTCAACATTGGATGCTTAGACCGACAAATCATAACATTATACATAAACTTTGATTCAACGTGAAATTTAATACATGAGCTCTGATTTGGTACAATTATACCCACGAAACTTTGATTGTGTTTAAAAATATACATAAAATTTTGATATTAATTTAACCCTATATATTTAAAGAAATAAATAAATCGATTTATTTTATTTTAAACAAATATAATAATTTACGTACGGAATATATATGTTAATAATTGATTTAGTAATTTATGAATAAAATCGAAAACGAAATTTATGTGGGACAATCTTATTTCTATATCATGTCGGTGGTGGTACTTTATAAATTAAAATGGAATCAGAATTATTTTTATGGTAATTTTATACATCAAAATGATTAAAGTGGAATCATTTAATATCAATTTATAATATCAACATTAATATTCTGTGGCATTTTCTGGAAATACAAAAAAATATTTGTATAAGTTAAAATGTAATTAAAATTAATAAATTAACCCCTTATTCATTATTTATTCCATTTAATTTATAAAAATAGTTTTTTCAAAAATAATATTATTTATTTAAACTAACGAGGCCAATTGAGGTCTTAACAATTTTGAAGTCCGGTCATGCATGATTTCTCTTCCATATTTATTATGGGTTCAAGTTTCATCATATTAGGATGCTATTTAAATTTATTTTGTCTAGATCTCCATATTTTTTATTTTTAATTTAAATAAATATTACTAATTTTATTTTAAAATAATTAAATATTAATTATAATTATTATATTTTTCTTGGATTTTGAGTTGAGTTGAGAGTTTATATTAAGTTTCAAGTTTGGGGAAAGAATTATATGAAACTATTATTTCACGTCATCCATATTCCTTTCCAATAGGAGAATGATAAATCGGATTTTTTCTCGAGGAAAATTTTGATTTGTCATTCTTCTGTTGAAAAAATATAGGGATGACGTGGAATCACAGTTTCATACAATTCTTTCGCTTAAAGTTGTGGTTTGAGTTTAGAATTCAATGAATTTTGAATTTTGAATTTATATTTAAATAAAGTTATTAGCATTTAATTTATTTTTATTTTTTACAATACATAATACTCATGCACTAACCTCCAAATTACCTTTCAAACTTGGGCTTCCCCCTTGCTTATATTTTATTAATATAAAATAATCTGCTACAAACAAATAAACTCCTCCCAAAAAACCACCTACACATCTTGTTTAAAGTACTGATTGATGAACATTTCAATTAATAACATAAAATATGGGTAGCTGTCACCTTTACTAACAAGTTTCTTTGCTCTTTTTCCAAAAAAAAAAACCCAAATGTGGTATATCAAGATGAACCACTCTCCTTGTTTTCAAAAAAAGATGTCAAATTTTAGAGCTCCCTTAGGTTATAGTTCATCAAAGCTCAATAGAGTATGCCACATCCTTAGTGTGAATCCATTTTGGACACGTAATTTTTATCTTCTTATCATTTCTTTGCTGGGTTTCTGGAGTCTCAATGTTTTGAAACCGAGAACAAATTTTTCTAAACTCCGAAATCTAGATCTTTTTTTCACCTCCGTATCGGCAACCACGTTATCGAGTATGTCCACCATTGAAATGGAGATTCTTTCAAATCCCCAACTCATTGTAGTGACCATTTTGATGTTCATAGGTGGGGAGGTATTCACTTCCATGGTTGGACTTTTCATTGCTCAAAACACATTCAATAATATTGATGAACATTTGTTGTACCATTCAATCATGTTTTTAAGCTTTATCATTTTGGGTTATCTTTTAGTGATTAACCTATTAGGTATAGCCATGGTTTTTCTTTATATATCCCTTGTTTCAAATGCTCATAGGACACTAAAAAGCAAAGGACTAAACCTATTCACATTCTCAATTTTCACCACTATTTCAAGTTTCACCAATTGTGGTTTCATTCCTACAAATGAAAACATGTTGGTCTTCAACAAAAACCCAGGTCTCTTCCTTGTAATAATCCCTTTAGTTATTCTAGGTAACACATTATTCCCTACGTGTTTGAGATTTTCGATATGGGTTTTAGGGAAATGTGTGAATAAAGTGAGAGATTATTGTGATTATTTGTTGAAAAACACAAAGGAAATTGGGTTCCATCACTTGGTTTCGACACGGTGCTCGTTTTGTTTGGTCGGCACAGCTTTTGGGTTTGTGGTGATTCAGGTTGTGTTGCTTTTTGCCATGGAATGGAACTCGAAATCTTTGAAAGGGTTGAATCCTTATGAGAAAACAATTGGGGTGTTGTTTCAAAGTGTGAATACGAGACAAGCCGGTGAAACAGTCGTTAACCTGCCGGCGATGTCCACCGTCATACTGGTTGTTATCACCGTCATCATGTGAGTTTATCTCTCTCACTTCACATGCCCTTGCATTTTTCTTTTATAAAAAATACCTCTTTAGTCCCTCTCAATTTCAATAGCGAGTAAATTGATATATCTAAAAAAAACCAGAATAATTTAATCTATGTCAGTTTCGAAAATAAGCAACTAAGGACAATTAATCACAGTGTTAAATTTTTTGTCAATTTTACATAAATTTGACTGGTATAATAATAAATTTAGATATCATAATTTACATATACTATCAATTTGGTCATGATTTAACAAATTTAGCAAAGCGGCACAATTTAACGAAAGATATTAATACCTTAATTGCTCACTTTCAAAATTGACATGAATTAATTTGCTCTAATATTTTTGAGAGGGACTAATTTGTTCAGTTTTAAAATTAAGAGGAATTGGAGAGGTGAATATAACTAAAAGGTATTGTATCTTATGAATTGGATCAAATTTGATTTAGTCCTGTAATACTGGGATCTCCTAGATATTTTAACATTTTTTAGCTAAGATGTACTTCTTGTCAGTTTTATTGTGATTAAAATTAATATTTTGTCATATATGTTCTTTTTGACATAATGTCTAAGATTACTCATAGTCCCTCCTTAACTCATAAATAGAAGGATAATGTGTTTAAACGCATTCGAACCCACATACTTCTACATTAACAATAATACCCATATCAATCGAGTTAAGATTTAATCGGCAAATAAAAATCCGACTTAAATTGAAAACCTTTGTCTTGAATAAAATAAAATTATGTTTGCCAGTCTTATTTCTATATCATGTGGGTGTTAGTTTTATAAATTAAAATGGAATCAAAATTATTTGGGTGTTAATTCAATAATTCCAAATTATTAAAATGGATCACTTAATATCATTTTTATAATATCAAAATTAATAATTTTAAGGGTTTTTAAAAGAGTTTTAGGATGTGAGTGGATAGTCTAGTTTTAAGTATGATATGTTAATTTTTTATGTTCTTTTTACTGTTGATAGAAATTAATCTTTTAAGATTAATATATGTTCTTTTAAAAATATATTTTATTTATTTAAACATAAATGTACATTGAATTAATATTTTATATTAATTTACTTTTTTAATTATAACATATTTAAAACAAATAAATTTTCATCCATAACTATATACTTATATTTATTAATTGGGCCAAATCTCAAAATTATACATGAATTTTGATTTGGTGCAATTGCACACGTGAAACTTTGATTATGATTCAAATGTATACATGAAACTTTAATTTTGATTCAGTCATATACATTTAAAAATAAATAAATCAATTTATTTTTACATAGAATAAATATAATTATTTGTGTATGAAATATATAACTATAAAATGATGTTATACCAATAATTGTGTTGATAATTTGTGAGAATTAAATTAAATCAAAATTTCATGTATAAAATTGCACATTAAACTAAAGTTCATGTATAGTTTTAAAATTGATCCTTTATTAACAATGGTAATGTTACGGTCTTAGGAATACTGTTGTCTCATGTTCGAGTCTCACTATGCATTAGTTCTCTCCCAAAATTATTATGGGTTTAAATCTCATTATGAGTGGCGCTGTCCAGATTTAATTCTATTTTTAATTATTCAAACATATATAATTTGTGATTATACTCAAATGCAGCACTAGGGACAAGTATGAACCTTCCTCCCCCAATGAAAATTTTCATATATAGTCCCTCTAAAAGTTGTAAGACTATAGACAATAATAATGGTAAAATAACATTTTAACCCTTTAAAAATTTAAAACTCGATTCTGACCCTGAAAAATTTTCTTTGCCCCTTTGTTTTATTATTGAACAGGTATCTTCCTCCTTATACATCCTTCCCATTTGTAAATGATGAGGAAGAGCAACATCAACAACAAAAGAGAAAAAGAAAAATTGCAAAGAAATTATTATCACAACTTGCTTATATTTCCATTTTTGTAATGCTTATTTGCATAACAGAGAGGAAAAGTATGAAAGAAGATCCCCTTAATTTCACTCCCTTCAATATTGTATTTGAGGTGATCAGGTAAGCACACCTCTTTAATTTCTGTCTATTTTTTCCGTTAAAATATGCTATAAGTTTATCTACTCTTCACAAATTCAGAATTTAATTTCTGAATTTTTATTTTCAGATTTCAAAATTTAAATCTAATTGTTAATAACGTTAAATTATTTTATTAAATTTATTGATGTGACCTTTTGAAATAAAAAAAATACCCACTTGGTAACATTGTAAATAAAAAAATGACGTTGGAATGAATCTAAATTTAACAAAATAATTTTAACAGTGTTAACAATGTATTTATTTATTAGATTTTAAATATAAATTAAGAGAAACTTATAAACAAATAGTAATTAATTTTTTATAGGAAAAATAAATATAACTCAATTTTGTATTACACATATTTAGAATATAATTTGATTTTATCTGAATGGCTTGTGCAGTGCATATGGTAATGTGGGATACACAATGGGTTATAATTGCAAGCTAAGATTAAAAGATGGGGCTAATTGTGAGGACAAATGGTATGGATTTGTGGGAAAATGGAGTGATGCAGGCAAAACTATTCTCATTGTTGTCATGTTATTTGGAAGATTAAAAAGATACAACATGGGTTGGAAGTTCTCATAATTGTAAATAAATAATTTTAATTTATTCAATTCAACCTGTATGATTTATGTGGATAAAATATGGAATATTGTCGTTGTATTGTTAAAATATTAACTTGTATAAAAAAAATATGAATTTGTGTAAAAATTTTACCCATTTCCCTTTTGATATGGATTTTTAGCATTAATTTTCTTTGAATAAATGGTTTAGTTTTTAATTATAAGCATTGAATTGAATAATTAATTCAATAATTAATTTAACGCTAACTAGCTATCTAGCTAACTGGAATAAATTTAAAAGAGAACTCACACATTTACATACAATGGGATTGATCTTAAAGTTCCCAAAGCTTCAACCTTACCATTGGACTAAAGGTCTCATTGACAATAGGAGTAAGCAAAACTTAATTCAATTCGAAAAAATTGAAAAAGATTTTGAATTTCGAATTAATTGAATGAAGTTATTCGATTTTTTCAAGTCAAACTTGATTCGAGTTGAATTTTACAATTCAAATAACTCGAATTATTATCAGATTGGTGTAAATACCCCTTTAGTCTCTAATTTTGAAAATAAGCAAATTGATCTCTCTCAACAAAATTAAAAAAATTCAAAATAATTTGTAAAATTTAAATATTTATAAAATTCCAAAATTATATTTTTTAAAAATTATAAAATATATAAAGAAATTTTTAAAATTTTCTAAAATAATGATTTTAGAGACCTAAATAAGTTAATTAATTATTTAAGTTTATCGTACTAAAGTATCTTCTTTTGTTTTTCTTATTTTACTTTGAATTCTTTTACAAATATATACGGTTTCAAATTTATTTGCTCTAATATGAAATTAATTATCTTTGTAACAAGATTTTAATTTTACATGCTTAATTTTTAATTTAACTCAACCAATTTTACTGGATTCTACTCGACTTGAATTTCATTTCACACAACTTGATTCGAAAAAAATTTCAAGCCAAGTTAGGATGATAAAATATGACTCATCAAATCAATTAACTCAAAATATTTTTACCTGATTCGACTGAATTCGATCGAACGCTCACCCCTAATTAGCAACTTTTTTATGGAGTTATGATTGCAAATGAAATCATTCATTTCTTTAATGGTAAGCATGATCAGGGACGAATCTAGAAAATTTTTTTGGAGGGGTCGAAATTGAATTATAAATTTTTGAGAGATCAAAATATAATTTTATCATATATTAGTTTATGATTTCATTATTTTGAAAAAACTAAACAATTTTCTTTTCAAAAGAAGACTAAAATACAATTTTACCAAATATAAATTTATAATTTAATAATTTATAATATAAGGAACTTGCAATTATCCATTTCTACCCTAATGAAGTTATAAAGAATATTTAATACACGTAAATCAAAGATAAACATTTATAAACAAAAATAGAATTAAATTTATAAACCAAACCCAAAATCGACTCAAATTCATTAAAATCAAACAGTTAATTATATATCAACCCTAGTTCTTAGATACAGAAAATTCTTTTCTTATAAAATTTGAAGGAGAAAGAAAATTATGATATTGGAATATACCATGCCATCGAGCTTGACCAATACGTTCAAACTGATTCCTTTAAAAAAAAAAAAGTGGTCAATCTTCAAATTTTGATTTTGATTGGGAATTTTGTATGAAATTCATGGCTTTTGCTTTAGAAAGAATAAAAACATATCACAGTCCATGAATTTTCTATGAAGTTTTCACGAAAGTATGGAATCCAAGCAACAGACCATATCCCCAATCTGTTACTCGGATGTGAGCGAATATCGAATACATATTATGTTTGATATAAATATTATTTAAAAAAATTTGAAGAATACCCAATTTGTTACTTGAATTTGAGTGAATATCGAATACATATTATGTTCGATATAAATATTATTTAAAAAAAATTGAAGAATCATACTTTACTCACTCAATGTAGGAAAGAGTAATTTAATTATTGTCATTTTCGAAAGTGAATAACTAAGAATAATGGATCATAACATTAACGTTTTTATTGGGTTAATAACAAATCTTGTCCTCAAAGTTTACGATTCTGTCGACTTGGTCTTAATTTAATAAATTTAACTCACAATATTTATATATTCTGCTAATTTGATCCTAATTTAACAAATTTAGTTTATATTATACAATTATGCACAGTTAATGAAATAAATTAACACAATAAATAATTATCTTTTAATTTCTCACTTAAGAAATTAATAAAATTCAATTAATTCATTTTTTTACAACAATCAATTTACTTAATATTAAATTTAGCATAAAAATTATATTATCCCAATCTAAAAATTCTACCAACGGCGAATCAAACAATTTTCCAAATGAGGAGCACAAACCGAAAGCCAGGGGTTTCCAGGAAAATTCACTTTTGCTGGTCAGGCAAAGGAAAATCTCTTTCTATTTGGCATAAATTCGAAGGTCCCATCTGGATGCTTCCCAGCACTTCATTGAAACCCACACACACACACACACACACACACACACACACACATATATACACACATCCATTGTTGAGTACATTAATCCAAGCCAAAAACCACCATTTTATCATCTTCTTTGTTTATTATTTACTTGAAAAAAAAAAACCCTTTTCAATGGAAACCACTCAAAAGAAGAAAGGTTTCTTCAAAAGCAAGATACTACCCAAGTCTTTCTCTCGACTCTTCACCGGAACCCGAAAGGTTTCACCGTCGACGATCTCCAACACCGCTCAGAACATGACTAACCATTCCACTGTTCCAACAGTAATGTCCAAGCAACCAACCGGTTCCCACCAACAGAAGGCGGTGTCTTACTTTAAGTCTCCTAGCTTTTACGATCACAATGGCTTTGCAAATGAAACTTGGGGTCGTGGAGATAAAAATGTGGATTCCATGGCTACCACCTTTATTTTGAATTCCAAAGAAAAGTTTAAGAGTGATGGAGAACTGACTCACTGAGTGTCCGCCATGGCTGAGTTTCAGAGTTTTAGGCTACTGATTATATAATATATATTTATATATGTATATGTATAAAGAAACATGGATTAATAATTCAAGTGATGGGTAATCTTTTTTAGTTTTTATCCATCCTGATGTATATTTCTTCTACATGTACACACTTTATATATATATATATATATATGAAAAACACTGCATGCGTGTATATATGTATATTCTATCATGAACAACACTCAAAGTTGTAGTATTGCTGAGAAAAATAAAGAGGAAGTTATGGTGTTATAGTAATCTATATTATCGAGGAGCAATTTTGAACTATTTGGAAACTTATGAAATTAAATTTTATACTTGAAGATTCATGTATATGTATATGGTTTCATATTACAAAGAAAGTTCACGGTATAAGAGTTAATTTCGTGGAATAAATTTGGAATATAAATTATAAAATAATGAAAAATATATAAAGGAGTTAATTTTTCTAAATATTCTTAAATTATTTTTAATTCAATGATTATCTTTATTCATAAATTCTTCAATCTTTAAATAAAAAACAACAACATGCGCGCTTAAACCCACATTGGATTTTTAAAATATTAGTATTATACCAATTAAGTCTTTTCATCAACTATCACTTTAGGTATTAAATGTTTTTTTTATACATAAAAATAGAATTTGGATTTAGATTTAAAAAATTGTGTAAATTAGAACCCTTGTATTGGACTGATGGACAAGGTATTCACTGCCCCAAATATGGTCTACGTTCGAATTGCGTTAGTCGCGTTGCTGTTAAGGCTTTGCCCTCCTCTTGTAATTCACTCAAAAAAAATATGTAAATTGAGTAGTAAACTATTTAAAAACGTCATTATAGATTATTATCATATCTGCTATTTTTGTTACAATGCCAATAGCTCATGTACTTCTCTATTAACGACAATACCAATATCAATCGAACTAAAATTCAATCGACATATTTTTATACTTTTTTAATATACATTACATTAAATCTCAACTAATTTATTCAAAACATATACATCTCATTATTACACTTTAAATAATAACTGAAATCCAAATCTAAATTCTAAAATTCATATCCTAAACGAAGCATAGAAGAAATTATGATATTGGAATATACCACACCACCGAGCTTGATTAAAGGTTTGGAACGTTCAAACGGAATTTTTTTTGATAAAAAGAGAAAAATAGGGGGTCACCTCCTCAAATTTTTTATTTGCTTGGGGACTTTCTATGAAGTTCATTGCTTTTGCTTTAGAAAGAATATGAACATATCACAGTCCATGTATGAAAGCAAAAGAGAGAAAGGGAAAGGGTATCTCTTAGTTTTCACAAGGTGGGTGTGCAAGAAGTATCCAAGATAAGCAGCTGACCATATCCCCAAACGAGGTTCAAAATATCTGCCCCTCCTATATTACTCGGATTTAAGTGAGTGTCGAATACAGATTATGTTTAATATAAATATTATTTTAGTATATTTATACTCATATGAATTTACATTAAAAACGTTTATTTATGAAAATTAATTCATTCGAGGTTCGTGATTATCTGTTTTGATGAAAGTTATTTTTAAGTTTTATATCGTATTTGGGTTTGCTGGTGTAGGTAAGTCCAGCAAAAACCACTTTTTCTGCTCAGACAAAAGAAACATCTTTCTATTTGGCATAAATTCTAAAGTCCCATTTGGATGCTTCCTTGCACTGCTTCATTGAAACCCACAACACAACCGTCGTATATATATATACACATCCATTGTTGTGTACGATCCAAGCCAAAAACCATCTTCATCTTCATCATCTTCTTTGTTTATTATTTGCTTTGAAGAAAAAAAAAACCTATTCAATGGAAGCCACTCAAAAGAAAAATGGTTTCCTCAAAAGCAAGCTACTACCCAAGTATTTCTCCCGACTCTTCACCGGAACCCGAAAGATTTCACCGTCGACGATCTCCAACACGGCTCAGAACATGACAAACCATTCCATTGTTCCAACGGTAATGTCCAAGCAACCAACCAGTTCCCACCAACACAAGGCCGTGTCTTATTTTAAGTCACCTAGCTTTTACGACCACAATGGCTGCGCAAATGAAACATGGGGTCGTGGAGATAAAAACGTGGACTCCATGGCCACCACCTTTATTTTGAATGCCAAAGAAAGGTTTAAGAGTGATGGAGAACTGACTCACTGAGTCTCCGCCATGGCTGAGTTTAAGAGTTTTAGCTACTGCTAATATTATATATATATATATATATATATAAACACACTGCAATCTGAATAGAAAAGGAATTAGTGAGCTAATTAGTGTGTATGTAGATATTTAAAAAATTCTGGCTGCTCTTTGTATGTTTTTCAAGTCGGATTGGTGATTGGGATTGGTTTAATCGAAAATTTGTCAAAATTTTGATTTGAACTGATTTTATATTTTTTTAATGTTTATTTTAATTTATAATTTTTAATAAAATTTGACCATGAATTCAATTTTTTTGCCATATAATCTATTTTAATGAAAATATTAGGGCTTGTTAATTTGTATATAAAGTAGGCCCAGCCATTATATTCCTACGTGTATATTTGCATATCAAAATGGGCCGGGCTCTTACGCTTAAAAGCCTAATAATTAACCCTTTTTTCAATTATAAGAAATAAAATAGTAAATTTTGTCACCCAATAATTTTGGTATTTTCATTTAAAAACCATTAATATTTTTATAAATAAAATAAAATAAAAACGGTTTTAAGGGATATTTTCTTAATTGTGGGTATATTTTTTTATAAATAAATTTTGTTTTAGATTAAGCCACAAAATACTATATTTAATTAGAGATTTATAATGACAAATATAGCTTTTAACATTACATCTTTTGTCAATTTGGCTCTAATTCGTTTTTATGTTTAATTTGGCTCTCAACACTTTAAAAGTAGTCAATTTTATCATCAACCTTTCAAAAGAACCGAATTATTATTATTTAAAGGAAATCTTGACTAAAACGTTAATTTTTAAATATGGCAACTCACATAACAATCCATGTGTACTTCATGCTTTTTTATAATTATTTTAATATTTTTGTAAATTTTAAACTATTTATTAATGTAGCATATAAAACAAATAATATCACGTCAATAAGAAGTAAACGTGGATTGTCATGCCAAACCGTTAAAAATTTAATATTTTAATATGCATTTTGTTAAAAATAATTTAATTTTTTAAAAGGTTAATGGTTAAATTTATCTAAAAAATAAAAGCCAAATTGAAAAAAATGTAAATGTTGAGAGCTAAATTTATCCTTATATATTCAATAAAAATATTAATTTATTGAAATTTAATTACTTAAATATATAAATATTGTTATTATTATTTTACAGCTACCGAACCAAACCCGACCATGGACACATGTTTAGAACTTCATGTGTTCACATAAATGATGTATAAACATTGCTTAATGTTTTCATCAAATCATATGTTTTTCAGATCCAATTTAGGACCAAATTGTTTAACCTTAAATAGATCAAAATATAATGTCCAAATTTGGTCCTTTAAGATTGAACAATTTAATTACCTCTCTCCCATCTTCATTTTGGATCAAACTAAATAAATATATCATTATTTTAAATTGGGTTTATTAACAAATTTGGCAATAACCCAATATTAAAGGGTTTCTTTTTTAGTCAATAAATATATGTGCATATTGTTTGAAAATACGAATATACTACGTTATCATATAAAAATAAGTTTTCTTACTTTTTTATTTAAAAATCTCAATCTAGTCATTAAATTCGTAAACATTTTTCGTCAAAATTTGTCAACTTGAAATCTTGATTAGACTATCACGTCATGTGACAAACAGAAAGTTAAATTGATAAAATTCGACAGAAATTATCAACACAATAATGATTGGACTGGGATTTTTAAAATAAAAAAAATTAAAGGATTGAATTTTTAACTTATAAAATACAGGAACCGAAACTGAAATATTATACAAGTACAAGGACTAACACTATATTGTAACCAAAAAGAGTGTGAATGTCATTGTTACTTTCTGGCTTTTCCCATGTGCGGTAGTTGAGAAATTTTTGTCTTAAAAGTGGGCATTATTGATGAGAAAGTTGAATAAATTAATTCACTTTCATACTTTCATGCCCATGAATGATCATAAATTCAAGTTTAATGGTATGTTACTTGGACCACTCCGATTTTCGATACACATTCAGACTGTAAAATATATTAAAATTTTATATATTTTTATTAAAGATTTTATCGTACATATATTTGGACTTGTTCGAAAACATTTGATTATGTTTCGATCATGTCCGATTTTAATTTTATTTTTTCGAGATTTGCTCGTGTCCTACATGTAATATTTTGTTATGCCTAACAAACAAACACGTGTCTGATACTTAAACACTCTTATTACAGAGACCTCCATGTTTCATAACATAATAAATAATGGCTCATTACATTTGTCCATAAACTAAGTAGCAGTCTTACCAGACGTAACCCAACTTAAATATCGCTCCATCTTAATCATATGTTCGATAGTTCAAGCATGGATATATATATATATATATATATATATATCATAAATAAAATTTTTTTTATATTTGTTTGCCTTTGATTGAATTTATTGAATGATTGTGAACCTATAATGTTTTAAAACATCAAATGAGAATTATATTTAATAATTCATGCTTTTGTATATTTTACCATTTGAAGTATTTAACACATTCGTAACTTATATTATATAAATAAAATTATTTATATTGTATAATAATTATTATTTATGTGGTGAATAATTTTGTTGGATTTTATATAAGAAAACAACGATGATGAACATGAAAGACAAACAAAATCCAAACCAAAAATGGTTGTTCCACTTAGCACCGCCCATAACCAAGGAAGAGTATCAAAATGGTGCACTTAGAACTAAAGATAAATGTGGTCCTGTTATTTTAGATTCGGGTTTAAGTTACATGGATTACATTTTATTTTTAAAAAAGTTTAAATGACATAATTGTTGTTACAATAATAAGAAGAAAAACGCGAGTTTAAACGTGTTTAAGTGTTTATTATTTTCTGTTTTAAAGTTTGAGAGTATGGGTAATAATAAAAATAAGTGCAGTCTATCCGATGAGAAATATAAAATCAATTGACTCGCGAATGGTATGAATGGTGCTAAAATCGATTTTTATAATTTTAATAATTTACCTCCTTTGGAATTGCTCAAATAAGTCGGACTGATAAAATTAAAAATCAATGATCTTATCTATTTGATCATTGATCTACTTTAAAAAACATTAATAAAAATTATAAATTATAAATTTGATTCGAGAAAATAAAATATAATTCATTTAGAGCAAACCTACACTTAATTATAATGTTAGA
The DNA here is from genome assembly GCF_025698545.1 of Gossypium raimondii. Classification (NCBI taxonomy): domain Eukaryota; kingdom Viridiplantae; phylum Streptophyta; class Magnoliopsida; order Malvales; family Malvaceae; genus Gossypium; species Gossypium raimondii. Next base: position 543,382 of record NC_068568.1, read on the forward strand.
TTGTTATGCCGGAATTTAATGAAATATTATTATTATTATTATTATTATTATAAAAGTAGGCCAGCTGCTTGATACGACCTGCCCTTAAAATAACCCCACTAAACGTGATTTTCTTAAAGAGAAAGTATCCAAAAATGGAATAAGGTCCACATGTCATCATGGTTGACGTTGACGTTGCCTGCCTTAAAATGGTAATGAAATCTGACATTTGATTTTGCACTTTGGAAAATAGTACACATATTTTAAAATTTTGTTATTAATCCATGTATTATGCATAAATTGTAAATTTAGTATTTTTATTTTAGTTTTAATTAATTTTAGTCCATGTAATTTCTTGTACTTTTTGAATTTAAAAAATTTAGAACGGACTTAAATCTTAACAATTAAATCCTCTTGGTTAAACTTTGCTATTAGTCTTGTATACTTTTTTAAATTTGAAATTTCAGTCTTGATGCAAACGATAACATTTAAATTCACTGGACCACTTTTTTTTTTGAGAAATACGTGGAAATAGTAAGCTGACGTGGAATTGCAAATGTGATAATATGTTTGTCGCATAAAATTGTGAAAAATAGTATAACTTAATGAATTTAATAGCTACAATATGGTTACGATTGAAATTTTAAAATTTGAAAAGTATACGGACTAAAAATTCCAAAATTAAAAGTATAAAAATTAAATCCGAACTTACGCATAGTACACGTATTAATAGCAAGAATTAACATATAAAATAAAATAATATATAATATAAAACTAGTATAATATGATATAAATACATATAGGGACAAATCTCAAAATTATACATGAACTTTGATTTGGTGGAATTATACGCATGAAACTTTGATTGTGGTTCAAATATATATGCAACTTTCATTTTGATTCAATTATACACATTTGAAGAAATAAATACATCAAATTATTTTTATATCGGATAAATATAGTTATTTGTGTAGGTAATATATAAACATAAAATGATGCTATGTCAATAATTGTGTTAATAATTTGTGAGAATTGGATCAAATCAAAATTTCATGTATAAAATTACACATTAGACCAAAATTCATGTATAGTTTTGAGATTTATCAATGCCCATTGATCAAATAGTAAAGATTTCAATCTCTCTTAAGTAAGGTCTCGAGTCCAAATTTTGCAAATTATTGATGAAAAATAGTTTTAGGAAAGTTTTACCCCTTGTTTAAGAGTTTGAGTTGGTTAATTACAAATTTAATCGAGATCCAATGTGACTATTGAATATATATTGTTATAATTTATATTTTATAAACCATGATAAACTAAACACAACTATAACCTAAAATAATAAGCTTTAATTTTCAACTTCGAATCAAAGAATTCAGAAATAAATCTTTGAATTAACATTTTATTTGAAAAATAATTTATTTATGGAAAAAATATGGGTGTAAATAAAACATTATTACTAAAATTACTATTTGGATTTGGCTTAAATAAACTTGAATTCCACTCAGTTATTATCTAGTTAAGATCCAGTAATACTTAATTCAAGTAGTTCATGAGTTTAATCAAGCATATTTATTCCTAATTAGTTTAGAAAATTTTAAAAACTCAAATACGAATGAAGCTCAATTTTTACTAAATAAAATAGTTAAATCGAGTAATTTTAGTAATTTAATTTTTATCTTGAATCAAGTTAAAATATTAAAAAATTAATTTCGATTAAGCTCAAATTAAACTTCAAACCTCAAATTATGAATCGGATTCGAACTTTTAAAAGACTTAAAGCTCAAAATAAATACAAGGGATTTGTCATTTACCATCTACCATTGGTAGGGTTGAGTTTGGTTACATCATGTTTTGAAGATTTTTTAACCTGTTAGCGTGTTTCTCGTATTTTTAGTCGAACAAACAACGATGTCACGATGAGAAGCTTCTCAGCTTTGCGACGACAGGCAACGTCGTGACGACGCAAATGGAGACGTTGTAACGTGGCGACGTGTTCCCCACATAAATCGGTTTTATTTTCCCAGTTAAACTCTGTTATCTTTTTCCAGTTAAACTTACATTACTCCATTGATATTTTAGTATGATTAGACATCTAATCTTAGCTTTTTCAAAGGGGCATTGTATCTCTGTTTTAAAAGGCCAATTAAGAGGCAATTAAAGATGTAGTACTACGAGGCTTTTCTTTTGGAGGCGACAAGATGTAGTCGTAAATGAATATTTGTGAGACTTTTGGTGGTAACTATGAAAAGAATTTTGTACCCCTTTTGAGAGAACTCTATGAGAGTTTGAGCTTTGTTTTCGGGGCTTGGCTCTATATGTTTAGTACATTTAAGTTTATTTTCTTTATATTGTACTCTCGTTTGTTTACTCATTTTGTGAAAAATCAAAGCCTCCTTCTTCGTGGTTTTTATCCTCTTCGGAGGAGTTTTCCACGTAAAATTTGTGTTTGATTTTCTCTACTCTTTCTATTTCGTTGTTTATACAAGTCGATCCCCAAAAGTACGTGATTATTTGGTTCGATACTTTACTTATCATAGTAATTTTGAGTTTTGGATTTTATTTTGATAAAATAGAGTTTATTTTATAACTTTTGATCATTATTCATTAAAACTTAAAAAAACACATAAGTATTTCTAAAAAAGAAAACTTTCAAGTAAATAAGAATGATGAGTAACTCTTAGATAATATCACTTTATATAATGTTTTTAAATTATTTTTCCCATTTTAAATATAAAATATTTACAAAATGTTAAAATTATATAAACATTATATAAAAATAAAATATAATTTAATTCGAATCAAATAATCATAATTTTTTAATTTATAAATCAAAATAGTATGAAATACTAAAATTCAAAACGATTTTCAATTTCTCAATTTCTTTTTTCTTTTCCAATGGTCCTCCACTGCCTTAGCCTCATTGCATTGATTTCAATGGCACAAAATTCAATTGTTAAATGTAATTGAATGTCAACAAAGGCTACACTTTTCCTTGATTGTTAGCTTTGTAGTTGGACCATCTTAATCTTTTAATAATTTTAAATTAGTGTCAATTTAATTTAAAAAATTAGAGTAAATTATATTTAAACTCACCAAATTATTATTAGTAAGTTTATATTTTGGTTACTGCACTTTAAAAAGTTACAAGATAGATATTGACCTATTCGAAAGTTTTCATTTAAGTCATTGAACTATTAAAATTATTGTATGATCTTTTCTGTTTGCACTTGCATTCTACGAACCAAATCCAAGCAACTTTCTTCTATGATCTCCAGCACTGGTTATTAGATCAATTTAGATCTAAGGTATGTTCTTCTATTAGTCGATTGGTACTGGTCCATCGTACCAATCGTTAAATTATCGCTAGGAGTTCGCTAACCGAACTTAAATAAAACATTTAAATAATTTAGTGACTTAAATGAAAACTTCCGAATGATTCAATTGCTATTTTATAAATTTTTTAAAATTAAATAACGAAAAGATAAACTTACTGATAGTTTAGCTGTGCAGTGTTGTTTACCTTTTAAATACTTTAATTTAATTTTTAATAATTTACCTATTGAAAAAATTCGTAGGAATGATATTATTTGTTGACCTAGGTTAAATTATGCAAGTTGAGCTCGATTCCCGATGAAATGAAATGACCATTGCAGTGTTGTACCCAGGACAAAAGAAAAATAAAATAGATGGTGAACAGATTATGGGTGAAAAAAAATCGAAATTTATTTTTACAAAATAAAGCTCAAAAGCTTAAAATCAACATTAAAAGAATAAAAATTGAATTCAACGAAACTAAATTAACAAATAATATGTAAAAATTAAAAAATCGAACCGAACTCAGCTCTAGAAATCAGCTCATGTAGAACTACATGTATAATCATATCTTAACATAACAAAACGAGTTAAAGGATGGATCGATTGATTGCTCAATTTATTCTCACTTCGACTCACATGATAAAAAGTTTCTCGAATCATATCAAAAAACCATAAAGAGAACGTAGGTTCGATATCTAACCAGAACACTAAGCAAATACCCAACCAAAAGCTACTAAGCACAACTAGTTCTTACTATTAAAGTGATGGCATATATTTAAAAAAAAAAAAACCTTAAGCATTCAATTGACATGTAAATCAATTATTATTTGAACAAGATTTATTAGATTTTCCCGTGATAATGACTGTGTGAACCAATAACAATAAAAAATTTATGTTATCACTTTTACTTATGGCAACTAATAGTATTATCAAATTGAATTTGCTAAATATACTAGAACCAAAATTAGACCTATAAAATAATCTATTGGATAAAAGTACTATGGAGTCTTCGTACTAAGAGATAAATTACGTTTTACCCATCTATTAAAAAAAGTTAAGTTAATTTATGCATGTTAAACCAAAAACAAATTGTTAAAAATTTCATCCATTTCTACTACTAAATCCTAATATCTATATGTCGAGTATTGCACCCTTATGTAACTATCTAATTATTACATAAGCTACACTAATTTTAACATATAAATGAATGAATAGAATCTAACTTTTAATATGAATACTTTCATGATACTTTTACGAAAATGTTATGATTTTGTAAAACAAAACTATATAATCCATCATAAAATATAAATAAAAAGATACATACAATGCAATAGATTCCTCGATTTTCGCAAAACCAAATGGAGAACCATAAATATAACCTTAAAATCCCCAACAACTTCAACAAGAAAAACGTGGGTTTCATCAAGAAAAAAGAACCAGTACATTCATTCAACGATGGAGGATATTGACGAATCACTCTGCTTTACTTTTTGGGTTTTCAACCACATACATTTGGTTAATTTACGAAGCCATCCATCGATCGCTATCGAGTGGCCCGATATTTGATTGATGATTTAGGGGTATAGTCTGCAAATTCAAAAGGGCACAGTGTGGCACTGATGATGGTTAGCCATCGCTATCAAAATGGGGGAAAAAGTTAAAGCTTTCTCTGTGTAGTTTTACCCTATTATCATCACACTACTCTACATTGTATCTCGGATTTTATCGGGTTTGAATCTGAACTAGATTTGATTCGAAAGTTTTACGGTTTTACTGATCTTAAAGTGTAGGTAAGTTCGTAATTGTCAAGTGGTTTTTGTAACATAAAATCTAGGGGTGAAAGAAAGAAAAAATTATAAGGCTAGAATTAAATTGTATATTTTTATAAGAGTTAAAATATAATTTTATAATTTTAATAGTTTATATTTGTATTATTTTTTTAAAGATTAAATCAAAATTTTATCATTTTGAGGGTCAAAATATAATTTTACCTTTTTATTAAATTAAAATATTGTAAAACTTAAAAAACCAAAAGTAAAATTTACATTTTAAGGGGTTGGGCCCCTACTAGTCACTCTAGTGCCTCATTTAAATTTTTTTTTTGGATTCGTCCCTGTAGATTATGGGAGTCACGTTTAGATTTGCAACCCTTACTTTGATCCTAGTCGTATTTGTTTGTTGGGCTAAAGGGGATGTGAAGCTTTAATGAGAAAATTCGTATCACTTTTCAATCTATATTAAAAAACTTTGAAGACCAGTTACGAAATATATTTTCATAGAACAAAATCGTGAGACTTTTGAATTAAAATGACTCTAGTTTTAGATCTTGCATATACTAGATTTATGGTACATTTACAATGTTGGTGAAAACAAGTAATTAATAAATTTATAAAAATAATTATATAAATACTAACTATATCTTTAGTTGAGATGAGAATATTGAGAGAATGAAATTTATTATATTTTGGGTTCAAATTTTATTATGTGTAGTTTTTTTTTAAGATTTTATATAGAAACATAAAAAGATAAAATGCCCTCAAAATAATATTTACCCTTTTATAAAATTAAGGTGTTTTTGTAAATTCACAACTGAGTTGAGATTCGGTTGAGGGTGACACCAACTTAATTAGAACTTTAAATATTAGTATAGATATACACAAACATAATGGCAAAGCCGTGGATATAGATAATTAAATGTAAGCCTTTTAGCTTTTGAATAAATGAAAAAAATTACATTTTTGGCCCCTCCAAAGAAATTAATAGTGCAATTTAAGGTTTTTTCAACCAAAAATTTATAATTATATTTTGGCCCCTAAATAAAAATTTGGGGTTCGCCTTCGTATATATGTCATAATGAATTTTTAACATTAGTGAATTTCTCCTCATTTGCCTGTGATTTTTCCCAATAAGGGTTTTACATGTAAAATCTTTGTGTTTTTATTTTCTTTTTTATTGCTTTGCAATCATTCTTATTGCCATTATTGACATTAGTATAACAAACTGGTATCAGAGCTTTTGGGTTGCTTATCTCAGTCACGGTAATGGCTACATTGAAGTATGATATTTTGCTATTAGATTGCAACACTAGATTCATGTTGTAGTAGGTAATAATGTAGGCAATTATTACGCAGATGGATTTAGACGATACCTTACTAGGGGTAGATAAAATGCCTTCAACATTGACGCCTGAAGAAAAGCAGCGTAATGATCGAAAGACCCTTTCGCAATTACATCTGCATCTATCGAATGAAATTCGACAGGACATGTTGAAGGAGAAGATTGATGATGTGTTATGGGTGAAGTTGGAGCAACTATGCATATTGTAAACCTTAACTATCAAGTTGCATATGAAGCAACGCCGTTATTCTCATCGTTTGGAAGAAGGTACATCTTTGGTAGAACACTTAATTATGTTTAAAGAAGGTTAATTCTGTTTTGTTCGTTTCCCCGGTCTTATTTGACCTTTAGAGATACAATTTTGTATAGTCGTGAATCTTTCACAATTGATGAAGTCAATGATACCTTAGCTTTATATGATAAGATGAAACATCTTGTGGCTGGATCCGACTCTTAGGGAGAGGGTCTCATTATTCGTGGGAGACAATAATGAAATACTGGTGATAATCATAGGAGGACACATGAACGAAATCCTAGCAGTAAATTTAAAGGTAGATCGAAATCTTTAAATAGAGGTAAAACCTGTAATTTTTGTAAAAAGAAATAACATATTAAGTCTGAGTGTTATAAGTTGTAGAATAAGATCAAAAGGGAGGTTACGAATCAAAAGGGAAAATAACCAGAAAAATCTGATTAAGCTGATGTAGTAGAAGACTACAGCGATGGTGAACTCCTAGTTGCTCTATTGGCAACTCTAAAGTAAGGAAGAAGTAAGTGAGGAGTGGATCCTCGATTCTGATTGCATTTTCTATATAAGTCCTAATTAGGATTGGTTTACAACATATGAAACAATGTTTGAAGGTGTTGTTTTGATGAGAAATAATGCTTCATTTAGAATTGTAGGCATTCGCATAATCAAAATTAATATGTTCGATGGAGCTGTTAGAACACTTATTGACGTACGACATGCACCGAAATTGAAGAGAAATTTGATTCCTTGAGTACTCTTGATTCAAAAGGGTACAAGTACACAGCTGAAAGTGGATTTCTAAAGATTAGCAATTATTCTCTTGTCTTGGTGAAAGGGCAAAGAAAGACTGCCAAGTTATACATTTTGCAGGGTTCAACAGTTACAAGTGATGCAACCGTTGTTTCCTCTTCCTTATCAAATGATGATGTTACTAGACTTTAACATATGTGTCTGGGGCATATGAGTGAGAACGGCATGACAGAATTAAGAAAAAGAGGACTTTTTGATGGATAAGGCATTAGTAAACTGAAGTTCTGCGAGCATTGTATTTTTGGGAAATTAAAGATAGTTCGATTCACCAGAAGAATCCATAACATGAAGGGAACACTAGATTATATTCATTATAATCTCTGGAGACCATTTAGAGTGCATTTTGGGAGTGGCGCTAATTATATATGCTAATGATCATTGATGATTTTTCTAGAAAAGTTTAGGCATTCTTCCTGAAGCAGAAAAGTGATGTGTTGTCCACATTTAAGGATTGAAAGACTATGATCGATAAGTAGAGAGGAAAACAGATAAAACACCTCTAGACAGATAATGGCTTGGAATTTTATTTTGATGAGTTTAATGAATTGTGGAAATTCGAAGGGATCGTGAGATACTTAACAGTTTGCTGTACTCCACAGTAAAATGGTATTGCGAAACAAAAGAATAGAAAAATAATGAAAAAGTTTGATGCATGTCGTTGAATTCTTGTTTACCGAAGTCATTTTCGGCTAAAGTGGCCTCTACAACATGTTTTCTGATTAACCGGTCTCTGTCCATTGTCGTTGAGAAAAAGACTCCACAAGAGGTATGGTCTGGTACTCTTGCTGATTATTTCGATTTGAAAATTTTTAGGTGTCCCACGTATGCTCATGTCGATAATGGTAAATTGGTGCGTAAATCTATTAATGTATTTTTCTTGGATATAAGGCTGGTGTTAAAGGATATAAATGATGGTGTCCTGAAACTAGGAAAGTTGTAATTAACAAAGATGATATTTTTTATGAAACTGCTATGCTGGATAACTTACCTCTTAAAGACTTTTCTGATAAAGACCAGCAGAGATCAAACACACATATGAAGCAGGTGAAGCTTCAGATTGATCTAGGATCTACAATAGAGTCTACCCCTCAGGTTAGTACAAAAACTCAAAATAGAGTTCTTTTTTCACCATAGTTAGTGCCATAATATTCTATTGTTAAGAATAGACTTAGTAGATAAATTAAACCTCCAAAGAGGTTTGCTGAGGCTAATTTAGTTATTTATGCTTGGAATGTGGCTAAAGATATAATGTAAATTAAGAGTCGTTTACTTATTCTGAGACAGTTAGTTGTGAAAATTCAGGCAAGTGGATGATTGCTAGGCAATAAGAGATGAAATCACTTCATAAGAGTAGTACATGGAACCTAGTGAAGCTTCCTAAGGGTAAAAAGACTATTTGGTGTAAATGTGTGTTCAAGAAGAAATAGGGACTCCAAGAGTTGAAGAACCTAAGTTTAAAGCAAGGTTGGTTGTAAAAGGTTACAGTTAGATTCCAAATGTAGACTTCACAAATGTGTTTTCTCTAATTGTTGCGCATAGTTTGATTCAAGCCTTGCTTGGTATCGTGGCCATACATGATTTGGAGCTTAAACAGTTAGATGAGAAAACAACATTTTTGCATGGAGAAGTTGAGGATGAGATTTACATGCAACAACCAAAGGGTTTCTTAGTCTTAGGAAATGAGGACTATGTTTGCTTGCTGAAAAAGTCTCTTTATGATCTGAAATAGTTACTTAGGCAGTAGTGATACAAGAGGTTTGATTCATTTATTACTACTTCTGATTTCGAAAGAAGCAGTTTTGATAGTTGTGTTTATTTTAAGAATAGTAGTGATGGTTCATCTATAAATCTACTTCTTTATATTGATGACATGTTGATAGTAGCCAAAGATAAATAAGAGATAAGAAAAGTCAAAGCCCAGCTTAGTAAATAATTTGGAATGAAATTTTGGGAGCAGCAAAGAAGATACACGAAATGAAGATTCTCATAGATAGAAAAACATGTAAATTGTACCTAAGTCAGAAAAGGTACATTGAGAAAGTTCTTTGCAAGTTCAATATGCAGAGTGCTAAGTCTATTAGTACTCCATTAACAACCCACTTCAGACTTTCATTGCCCTTGTCTCCACAATCAGATGATGAGATTGATTACATGCCATATGTTCTATATTCTAGTGCTGTGGGATCTCTCGTGTATGCTATGGCTTGCTCACGTCCAAATTTATCATATGCAGTTAGTAGCTACATAACGAAACTCGGTAAGGAACACTGGAAAATAGTTTAGTGGATTTTCAGATACTTACGAGATACTACTGATGTTTGCTTACAATTTGAAAGAACTAGAGATGGAGTTGTCGGTACGTTAATTCTGATTTTGCTAGAGACCTTGATAAAATAAAGTTTCTCACAAGGTACGTCTTTACTATTGGGGGTTGGGCCATCAACTGGAAAGCCACTTTATAGAATACAATTGCTTTGTGTACTAATGAAGCCGAGTACGTGGCGATTACTGAGGCTTGTAAAGAAACTATTTGGTTAAAGAGACTTTTTGGTGAACCCAATAAAGACCTTCATATTAGTATAGTGTTTTGTGATAGTCAGAGTGTCATCTTCCTTACAAAGGATAAAATTTTTCGTGAGAGAACAAAGCACATTGATGTTCGGTATCATTTTGTGTGTGATATTATTGCTTGTAGTGATATTGTTTTGAACAAAGTTAGCACTCATGATAATCCTGCAGATATGATGATTAAGTCATTTCTTATTGCTAAGTTTGAGCATTGCTTGGACTTGGTCTATGTTCATTATTGAAGAATATCCCTTAAGGGGTTTGTGAAAGAAGTGGAGAACTTATTTGTCGAGAATTTGTGTCAAGGTGGAGATTGTTCCTACTCTGCCCGTATTTTTCCGATAAGGGTTTTCCACGTAAAATCTGTGTGTTCTTATTTTCTTTCTTATTTCTTTGTGATAATTCCTATTGCAATTATTGGCGTTAGTAGAACAATTTAAATACAAGTTTAGGATATTACATGAATTATGTAGTTTAAAGTTTTTATTATTTCAATTGCATCCAACTCGATCCAAGCCAAAAACAAGTTCTTTATATATATATATATATATATTCATGTTTATATATTTTTGTTATGTGGATGTTGACTCTTTCAAGAGAAGTCTTCGAAGTGTCATCTGTTCGAAGGCAAAAGACCTTTCAATAGGTTGATATTGCCCTCGATTAAAGTTTTATCCCTCAACTCTAATGAGAGGCCGATTGCCTAAGGCGGTGGATTCAACCAAGTGAAAGTGCCTTGTCAAGTCAAACTATGTGTCATGTTTGCACTTTGTAAGGTTTGAGCCTATATCTTATAGTATATAGGGTAATTTCAGTTGCTACCACTTGGATTACCCAAGTGATACCATAGTTGCCCATACAACATGGCTCAAACCCTTATAAAGCACAAATGCTCACATTTTGTTGTACTCGTCGCCTTAGGTATTGAGACTCATAAAAAAATCAAAAGATAAAACTTCGATTGAAAATAATATCAATTTATTAGAGAGTTTATCAATTCTAGATAAACATCACTTCGAATTTTTTTTTTCAAATAAGTCAAAAATGCTCCGAAAAATTTTCAAGTCTCTAAACTAAATAATAGTGATTTTTATAGGTATTGCCTAGTATTGCATCATTGAACTACGTTCATTATAATGACTCCAAACTTAGCTTTCATAGAGGAACCCACTTTGTGTCACGAGGCCATTATCATGTTTCTAAAATTTTGCTTCACTCTTTCAATAAAATTAAATATAACCAATCGAATTGGTTAAATAATAAAAATCAATAATAGATTCAATTCAAATATTATTTAAAAATTAAAAAAACAAATTATTAAAAATTAAAGTTTTATTTGGTAAGTTAAACAAATTTAAATACATAATTTAAGTAAGGATAAGTGGGTTTATTTTATTTTCTTTAAAAATGATCATCTAATTTACTAACAGCTAATAAAATTTTATGCTATCAGTACAACAAATATTAAAAAAAATTGAACCAATTACAAGAAATCAATTCAATTGAACAAAAGTCAAATTGCTCTTTAATTTGAGGATAACTTTTCCTCAAAAATAACATATTTTTCAAAATTTTGTTGGTTTCTTATATTTGCCAATGTTGTGAGCAAATTGGACAAGCACCCCAAAATTGACATACAAAATAACAAATTATAAATAAAAAATGTCTTTTAAATATAAAATATTTTAAATAATACAAATATTACAATATATTATAGTCCAAATAATTTATATAAATAGTAAAGAAAACTAGTTAAAATTTTGTTATGTGTCTTATTTTAAATAAATTTTAATATACACAAAAAAATTATTATTTTTCTTTGATATGTGAATATTGCTTATCTAATTTTTGTTTTTTTTGCTAAGGTGATGGTTTATTATTAATAAAGACATGTTGCTTATCTAATTGAGCTTTGTTTGGCCTTATTAGGCATAACAAAACTAAATGTTGAACTTATTTTAGGTCATATTAGCTCAACTTGAATAATTATATATATGATTTAAAATGGAATTGAACATAAACAATAAAGTTCTGAATCCAATTATACAAAAATAGAGGAGGTATGTCGATTCTGAATAGAATTTAAAAATTTGATTCAATCGGTTTGAATTTAAACTCGATTTGATTATAAGAACACATTTAAATTAAATCCAAATTAAAACTTAGGATAAGTTTGGATAGGCGATGTGTTTATCTGCGGTTAGTGTAAAATCAGCGGTGTTGGTGAGATTAGATACTGCAGCGATATTGTAGTATGAGACAAAAAGTAAGCTAAATATATCGCATCGCACCCCACCGCCCATCCAAACCCACCTTTAGTCAAACTTGAACTCAAATTGAATTGAACAAAAAACAATTTAAACTTAAAAAAAGCCTAAACCTAAAATAATTTGAACTCACAATGATATAATCTGAAAAATTCAAGCCTTAAATCCAAATAATTGGACCTTAAATAGAATAACATGGACACAAAACAACCTAAATCTCTTAATGTTTTGAATAGAAAATCACCTTAAATTTTAAAATCTAAATTAATCTGACTCAAAATCAATCCAACCCGTAAAATTGCATTCTTATTCAAATGTTCTCATATACCCTTTCTTTTCTCTCTCTATTTAATGTGGGATTGAAGCACCCTATTTGGGTATTCATTTTCATATTATTTATTACATTATATGTAATGTTATTTATGTTTGGAAAATTTTGGTCAATTGTCAAATGTCATGAGGCAATGACATGAGTTAACATTGAACTTGTCCCCTAAGCAATTCATGTGTTGAAAACCAAAGTTGTGTTAATATGTCACATTTCAAGACTTTTAACGTTGTAGTGTTCCAAATTTTCATAGTCACTTCTTACGGGTCAAAAGGGCAAAAAACAACACAAAAACCAAACTTGTAAAACACCTCATCAATGTCCCTTGAATTAACTTTCACCCTTTATCAATGTCTATTGACTTCAACGATAAAAAATCTAATGTTGGTAGACACTTTGATTTATTGTAAACGAAAAAAATTATGTTGGTAGAATTTAACCTCTATTTAAAAGTCTAATCCAATTCAACTCAAGATTTAGTTGAAATCCAATGTAATTATTGAAGGATTTTACCAAAACGAGAAAAACACTTTTATTGTGAATAGAAAAAACTACATTGGTAGAACTTTATCTCTGTTTAAAAGTCCAACCCAACTCAACTCGAGATTTAGTTCAAATTCAATGACCAAAATGAGAAAAACACTTTTACCTTTTATTGTGAATGGAAAAAACTACATCAGTAGAACTTTACCTCGGTTTAAAGTCCAATCCAACTCAACTCAAGATTTAATTGAAATCTAATGTAATTATTGAAGGATCTCACGAAAATAAGAAAAACACTTTTACTCCGTTAAAAAAATAAACAATCACATTTTATTGTCAATAAAATAAAATAAAATATTTTGTTCAAATTCAATTAAATTCAGATAATTATTCTTGTACAGATGTAGATAGAATATCCAACTTGTATGGACAAAGCAAATGGTATGGTAAAGTAAACTTCATTAATGCACCTTCTCTCCTTTTGGTGAATACTTATATTCAACAAAAATGGCTTAATTAATCATTTTCTTGACCATGACCAAATTGTTCATAAACAAATCCAACAATGTTAAGTCAATTTCACATTAAAAGAACAATGTGTATATATATATATATACATATTTATTTTTACACTATGAAATTAGGAATCTTTTTAGGATGGTCTATGGGCCAAAGATATTCAATTATAACACAATTGAGGCAAACAACCATATCAATTATCCATGCTTGTTTGGGTAATGCAAGTAATTAACATGAGTCCTACTAACATGCTTGTTAATAGCTAAAGAGTCAACATCTTCTAAATTTTAAAGTTCTTTATATATATAAAATTTATTCAATTAGTTAATCAATGTTTTCTAAATCAGATCGGTGGTTGAATTAATCAAGTCATTAGTTCTTGATGCGATTGAATTGATTAGAAAATATTAAAATTTAAAATAAATAAATTTAAAAATTCGATTCAACCATTCAGTCGATTTAGACTACGTTGTAGTTCGTTGACAAAAAAATGTATTAAAGAAAGTCTATTTCTGTTAATCACATCATAAATTTGTGCAAGTTTTATTTGTATAAGTAAATTTATTGATTTTAATTTATTTCATAAACTAGGAAGAAGAAAAAAGATGGTACTTATTGAGTTACTTCTCTTCTTAATTAGTTAGTTAACATAGGATGGTTGGATCATTGAATTCAAAATGGTTATTGATAAAGTGGGTGAAACCAAATTAAGAGAAATTAAGTGATGAATTAAAAGGAAAAAATTATTGAATGAATGTATAAATACCTACAAGTATTCATTAAAGGGTGGGTTAGTCCTAAGCTTGAAATCTCGTTCGATATTTTGCAAGATTTAAATAGAAAGATTAAGCCTACAAAATTGCTTAAATAATAAAATTATGTTCGTTTAAAACATGAATTTAGCTTAGTTCTAATATTAAAGGTTTGAGCTTGGTCGATTTGATTAGTCTTTTAATTATGTAGTATATTGGTTTATTTTAGATTTATATATATTATAATTTATATCATATAAAAAATTAAATCTATAATAATACAAAATACTAAAATGTAAGCATGTTCAATTATCTATATTTAAAATTTTAATAAAATATAACCATCTTAATTTTTTTTAAAGTATGGGTGATTATAAAATATAAATGGGCTTGAGAAGGCAAAAATGTGCTAAAACAAAGATTTTTAGAACTATATTGATGGTCAGCCCAGTTAGACCACCGGTTCTCGATTTAATCAGTTTGTCTGATTCAATCTAATAAATTACTAAAAAAGAAAAAATAGAAAAAAAGGGTTAACTGCCAGTTCAACCAATTTTTAGTTTGGTTCAATCGACTTATGGGTTAATCAATCCAATTCCTTATTTCGCATCAATATCGAAGTCCGTTTTTTATCCAACCGGTCCAATCCGATTCTAAAAATAGTGGCTAAAACTATATATCGGTCTAGCCCAAACTCGAGATGTTGAAATAAGACTTCAAGACCTAAAGCATTTAACGTAAGACATTTTCAATAATCATGATTTTCAATATTTGAATTTGTGCTCTCCTTTTTAAAAAAAAATAAGATTAACCAACAATTTACATAGATTACACAAAAAAATTATCAATTGATGTTCAGTTCGGTTATTAAATTTAATATATTTTCGATTAAGATATTAATTAAATGTATTAATTTCATTTTCAATTTCACAATTTAAAACAAACTAATTTCCTTTTTTATATATAATTTATCGATAATCACAAATTTTCAAAAAAAAAAAAAACCCATCTGAATCGTACCGATATTACCTCATAAAAATGGGAGGAACCTTTAAGGGGCTATTTTGTAAATATAAGGGAACATAAGAAAGTTCATCTTGATTAAGGTTAAGTCAAATGACCGAAGAAAGCCCAAAATTAGTCACTGTGGGTTATCAGAAATCTCTCTGCTTTCACCACTGACCGACACGTAGCACTGCATTTATTGATTAATGTTCCCATCTTCTCATTTCCACCGTTGGATCATCCAGGTCCAACCGCTGACATTATGTAAACTGTACGAAATCAGGAACCGATATCAGTCAAACAAGGTCAAATATTGTTGTCAGTCCCTATACTTTTGGGAAGCTTGAGTTTTAGCCCATGTAATTAAAAAAAAGTTAAAAATTCAAAAAACCAGGTTTAATCATCAACTCCCTTAGTTTTTTTAAAATATCAAATTTTACTTTTGAAATTGATTTAATTGGATGGGATATTGTTGATAAATTTTTATAGAAAATACTAATTACATCAACAATTGGATTAAAGTTTTAAATTGAAAAATAAAAGTGTTTCCTTTTAAAAATATTAAGTACGAGGACTAAATCTTGAGGTACAAAGATTAATAATATATTTTCACAAAAAATCAACCATAGGTAACTCTGATTTGGGTTTTAATTTTTTTAAACCGAGCTAATCTAAATCGAATTTAATCAATTTTATTTATTTATTGTGATTGAATTAAAGTATTCTTAATATCTGATTTATGATTCATAAAAGACTAATCATTTCAAGGTTCATGTCTGTCCCTCTTTATACTATTTTATTTTCAAGATTTGAACACGAGTTTTTCCTCTTTGCACCAAATACTTATTGATATTTTTTATTTTCAATGAAAATACCCTTTACATTTGGTTCAATACAACTATATTAATTTACTCAAATATATGCTATAATTTCTGCTTAAATAAATCAAATAGAATACATTCAATTATTACTCTAACATAATTATAAAAAATAATCAAATCAAAAACTGCAACTTGAATTGGTTTTCGATTTTCTTTATAAAGACAAATGTACTCATCCGTTTTACAATTTGAATCTAATTTTGATTGGGTCGAAATGTGATATTCAGGTAAAATTGTCCCAACTATGATAACTTTAGGATTCAAACTCAGTACAAATAAAAACTAAGAATCAACCCTATCGAGTTTTCAACTTAAAAATACACGCTATTATCTTTATAAAACAATGCTATGAACCAACTAAATTAAACCCGAGTTCATATTTCACCTTGTCTTCATTGCCAATCTTTTAAGTATGCTATTATAAATAACCTTTTATTAGTGTGTTAAACAAAGAAAAAGATCTTATGAGTTGTTTAACTTTAGATCACAAACCAGTACTATTTTTTCTTTTTTAAATTTCATTTCATTTTCATTTTCCCATAATTATTTTAGAATGTTTTTAGATAATCCTAGATTCTAATGAAGTTCTTAGCTCAAGAATATCTTTAAAAAAAACTCTCCAAAGAAGATAAATAGAGAAAAAAAGTATCATTAAACACCTTCACCAACAAGAACCAAAAAAAAAAAAAAAAAACAGGTGAAATCCCTTTTTCTTTTGGTCTCAAAACAATTCAAAAGGGAAAGATTGTTGGTTTTAGGGTTTGGGTTCTCATTGATTTTTAGTGAAAAAATTATAAAAAAAAAATTATGGGAAGAGGTAGGGTTGAACTTAAGAGGATTGAAAACAAGATCAACAGGCAAGTCACTTTTGCAAAGAGAAGAAATGGTCTTTTGAAGAAAGCTTATGAGCTTTCTGTTCTTTGTGATGCTGAAGTTGCTCTCATCATCTTCTCCAATAGAGGAAAGTTGTACGAATTTTGCAGCAGCTCAAGGTATATACATACATACATACATACATACATACATACATACATACACACATACACATGCATATTCATATGTGTGTGTATCATTAAAAAAAAAACTAAAAACCCTTTTTTTCCTCTTAGATTCTTTGTTGTTTTTCTTGAGGAGAAATTTTAAGTTTTTGATTTTTTTGGGTGTTTTGATGAAATGTGTAGGTGTTTATAGGAGGGACTAAAGTGCTCATCTTATTTTTGATGTTAGATCTGAAACCCTAAACTATATAAAAAGATCTTACTTTTTAAATATTTCATTCTAATTTCATGTATTTGCTCTTCATTTTAAGTTTAAAAGTTTCTGTCTTTGATCTAAAATTGAAGAAAACTTAAAGATCTGTTCATATCTTTGCTTTGAAATTCTTTTTTTAAAGCTAATTCATGAATGATTTAAAAAAAAAGGATTTCTCTTGTTCTATCATATATTTGTTCTGAATTTCATGAATGATTTTTTTAAAAGGGTTTTCTCTTTTTTTCTTCATATATTTGCTTTGAGATTCATGAATGAATTTTTTTTTTCAAAAAGGATTTCTCTTGTTTTATCATATATTTGTTTTGAATTTCATGAATGATTTTTTAAAAGGGTTTTCTCTTCTTCTTTTCTCCATATATTTGCTTTGAGATTCATGAATGAAACTATTTTTTAAAAGGTTTCTCTTGTTTTTCATATTTTGTTTTGAAATTCATGAATGAAATTATTAAAAAGAAGGTTTTCTCTTGTTTTTGTTCATATCTTTGTTCTGAAATTCATGAATAAAATTACTAAAAGAGGGTTTTCTCTTGTTTTTCCATATATTTGCTTTGAAATTCATGAATGAAATTATTTTAAAAAGCGTTTTCTCTTGTATTTTCTTTCACATATTTGCTTTGAAATTATTTTTACAAAAGGGTTTCTCTTGTTTTTTTTCATATATTTGTTTAGAAATTCATGAATGAAATTATTAAAATAAAGGGTTTTCTCCTCTCTCTCTCTCTCTCTCTTTTCTTTTCTTTTCAGTTCTTAAATCACTATATAAAAAAAAACATGGCCATCTTCCATCTTTGTTAAGCTTCTTAGGGTTTTATTTACTCTTTTTCGACTGAAAATCTAGTCTTTTTTTTTTTTTAATCTTTGTTGTGATTGTGAAAAGTTAAAAAAAAAGAAGCAAGTTTGAAAATCAAACAGACAAAAATCCATTGGATCTTTGTAATAAAAGCAACAAAGCTCAATGTTTTCTTCTGATCCAATCAAGTAGTTTCAGATGTCATTTATCAAATCAAGCAGCGAAGACAAACGAGACATTTTAGTACTGTGTCGGATTTCCTACACAAACGAACTTCCTTTTTATTTTGTTCATTTATTGTTTCCTGAAATTTGTTTCAATTATCAGTTGAAAAGTGGATAAATGGAGAAATCTCCATGAAATGCCTATGGGTTCTTTTAGGGTTTTGGTTTTTCAGGGTATTCAAGCTTTAACTCTTTATATAAACATGACCCAAGCTGATAAAGATAGGTTAAAAAATACCCGAACTCGAATATGATCCAACCTTTGAATTTATTTATTACGATTGTTATTTTTGCGATAAATTTACAAGTGCTATTTTGCTCCTTTGTTTATGGAATAGTTATTATGATATTGATTATGTCTGCAACCATAATAAACACAGTACGATGTTGATGAAGCATGGATGTTCATCATTTGATTAAGAGTTGTATAATTGTAGTTTTAGGATTTATCTTTGCAAAACAATATTGTTCCGCTTATAAAGAAACATTGAATGTTGTAATTTTAACTATATAGTTGTGATTAATGTTGTACTAATTGATTTTTTTATATCCTTAATTTTAACTAAAATTTACCTCAAATAATATTGTAGCATGATCAAAACATTGGAGAGGTACCAAAAATGCAACTATGGAGCTCCTGAGCCAAACGTGTCATCTAGGGAGGCTGCTTTGGTAACATCTAAACTCCATAACTTCATATATATGTATGTATATGTATATCACATTTAAAAAGTAAATACAATTTTTATTAAATGCAATTATAACTTAGGGTTATAATGTTTGGTAGAGTCGAAATAATATTTTCTTTAACTAAACTTTGAGTACGATAATATTTAAGTTCTGACAGTATGTTTGGATTGAGGTAAGAGGAGAAACAGTTAAGTAACTTAACGAAAAGGATTCTTCGTTCCCTTGTTTGGATAATGTATAATATTTTACTTCTATTTTTTTACATTGAAATTTCTTGGATTAATATATTGAAACTATCTAAATAAAAATAAATATATTCTTTTAAGTATAAAAAAATTTAAAGATATTTAATCAACAAGTGATTGAGTGTAATTGTAATGCATTGCACCTCCAAGGGAAGAACGTAGGTTCAAAACTTGGAGACAACATTGTTAGGAGAGGCAGCCACGAACCTGAACATGGATCGTAAAACGAACATGCATAATATGAAAAAAATTAAAAATATCAAGTATGAGTCTCTTTTTTATTCCATTCGCAACCTTTAAAAAATGTTATGTGTGCTTTTAAAAAAAAAAAATTTTATTATGCTCTTATAAAACACTTATCAACTCTATAACTTAGTTTGTAAAGTTTAAAAACTTCACTAATAGTATACCAAATATTTTCCCATTAAATATTTCATTCTTTAGACATGTTGTAAATGCATTTTCATGGTGTGCCTATGTAGGAATTAAGCAGTCGACAGGAATATTTGAAGCTTAAAGCACGTTACGATGCCTTACAAAGGTCCCAAAGGTGAGTTACAATTGTAATGAACGAAATTCGTAGTTTATTCGATTATGTTAAAACAAATATAAAAATGAGTATCGGATATGAGTATATATATACAATATAGATATGTTTAAATTTTTATGAGCCATTTTTAGACATTTGAAGGATTTTTAAAGATTGTGTCTGATAAAAGTTTCGAACATAAGTACTTTAAGAAAAACAAAGAATCAAGATATTTGATTTCGTTAATTATTATTATTTGATTGATTTATTAGGAATTTACTAGGAGAAGATTTGGGACCTTTGAGCAGCAAAGAGCTCGAGTCACTTGAGAAACAACTTGATTCATCATTGAAGCTAATCAGATCAACACGGGTAATTTTAACTATCTATACCATATATAATGTGCTTAATTGAGTTGGTATCACAAGTTAATCGGATGTTAACTAAATTAAAAATGATTAGAAATTTTCTTTACAAAGTAATAAAACATGAATGATTCGAACTTGAAATAACCTAAATTGAAATCGACCCCAAAAATTTTAATTTGATAGATTTATCTTGTAAAATGATGAAATTTAAGTTATTTTAAATGTTTGTTTCCCAGTTTTCTATTGTGACTTTAATTGCATATCTGATTTGACTAAATATCGTGTTGTTGTAGACCCAATACATGCTTGATCAGCTCAATGATCTCCAAAGAAAGGTATGCCATTAATTATCTTTGATTAATTAATTACAACACTTAATTTTTAAATCATTGCTCTCAATTTCAGCAGGAGGCTTAATTCAAACCATAGAAACTTGTTTGGCTTTTTTTGATAAGCGATGCATTTATATGTGATTAATGTAAAAATAACAGTAGTGTAAAATTTGATATTATAGTGTGAGATAAAAAGAAAGTTAAACACACAGTATTGGAAGTAAACGTCCATCCAAAAAGACTCTTTATCTGATACGAGACTGTTTAATGTAATTGAATCAATGATTTTATCGACATTTATCTGTATAGGACGTTTATTCTCATTTACTTATATGTTTTTATGGAATGAAATGAATTTATGAAAAAAAACCAATCTCTCTCTCTCTCACCATTGAAAATATATTTATTTGTTTATTTTTCCTTCTCATGCAGGAACATCTTCTTAATGAAGCCAATAAGACCCTAAAACAAAGGGTAAGCTTTATTTATTTATACTTTTTAAAATATTTTTAGGGTTTAGAATTAGAATTGAAGATCATTATCTGGATTTAAAAAATATCAAAACTAAATATTATGGTTGGAATCGATTTATTATAGTTGGTGGAAGGGTACCAAGTAAACTCGTTACAATTGAATCCAAATGCAACGGAAGACGTCGGCTATGGCCGTCAACAGGTTCATCATCAGCCTCATGGCGATGCCTTCTTCCATCCACTGGACTGTGAGCCAACTTTACAAATCGGGTACGTAAATTTTGATTCCGTTTCAAAGAACAGAATGCTTGATCGAATTGAATTTGTTCGATTCATTGGTTTCTACATCATAAATATTCATTTTCTAAACGGACTTAATTTATTTACCTTCCCATATTTTAAGTCAATTTTCTGGTTTGAATCGATAATACGATTCATGAATAAGTCTAAATCGGTTAATTTCTTTTAATTACAGATATCAGCATGATCCAATGTCAGTGGTGACTGCAGGGCCAAGTGTGAATAATTATATGACAGGTTGGTTACCATAGCATATATATCTCTATATATCTATATAAAGAAGAAGAAACCATGGGTATGGATTTCTTCATAAGAAACTTATTTTATGTTGTTGTATGAAACAAAAGAAATATGTAATGCCATGGATTTATTATTATTATTATTATTGTAACTTTGTGCTTTTAATTAGGATGCACTATAACAAACTCCATCTGTGTGAGCTATAAAGTGCATCTTTCTTTGAACAATTTAATTTGTTGTTAAGAGATTAATGTTTTATTTTGCTTATTTATTACTTATAATTAATCCTTTCTTTAGATGGAAGAATTACAATAATATGAAGAGGATTTACTTATATCGGTGTACAACTTGAGTAGTTTTAATAATTCGGTCGTTATATTTCAGTAGTGTATTCATGTAGATCATGCATGTCAATTTTGATATAAATTTAAAATTTCTAACTATTCATTTTATGTAAAAAAATTTAATCAGTTAAATGTTATTGATATAGATGATATTCTAGATCGATATGATAGAGATATTGGATCAATTTAAAATTTACATGCATTACTAGTACAAATAACTTGAAAAATTTAATGATTGAATCGTTAAAATATTGCTCATATAAAATGTACGAAAAAATGTAAAACCATAAATTTTATACCAATGTAAATAGATACTTTTCTATATATTAATTAATGGTTATTTCATTTAGGGTCGAATTTTGAGATTTATATTTAATGCATTCTCAAATTTTTAAAAAAAACCAAAGTTCAACCTCAGATATAAATCCACTAACTTCCTTAATTTATTCTTTCTATTGTCTTTTAAACGATAGGAGTATTTCAGTAAAATTGATTATTTTGAGAAAATAAGTCATTATGTTTCACTTTATAAAAAAATTATTCTAATCTTTCATTTAATTTTTTGTCGTTTTTAGTTCTTAGATTTACTTATTTGTCAAGTCATATCAAAATAGATATTAAAGTTAATATCTGCTAACTTTATTGATATGACATATACGTAGATGCTATGTTAATAAAGTTAACCGACTTTAACTTTTTCATTTATTTTGAGATAATTTGACAAATAATGAAAGTTAATAATTAAAAGAAGTAAAAAATTAAATAAAAACTAAAATAACTTTTTCTTTATAAAATTAAAGTACCATACAAGTCATTATGACATTTCCATTTATATCATTATAAAGTAGACTTAGAATCTGATTCTTTATGTTTTATATACCCAAATTTATTCGTAACATTAAATCTAATTTTATTCGGATTTGAAAATAAATTTTAATTTTAATTATTAGTTCAAGTTGGAGTTTATTTTAATTTGAGTAGCATTTAATAAAATAGATATGAAAGACTTTGAATGTCTTAGTGTTTTAACTCGATTGGTGTGAGTATTTTGTCAATGTAGAAAAATGTGAGTTCAAGTACACTGAACGCATTATCCTTCTATTTATAGGTTGAAGAAGGATTATGAGTAGTTCTAGATTTTGTGCTAAAAAGAGCATACGATTAGAACTTATAATAATAAGATTGTTAAAAACAAATTAGAAAAGAAATTGATTTTAGAATAAAGTCAAAATTGGTTTAAAAAGTCAAACCCAGTGGAAAGTCGAGTCTAGTGGCCCAATTCAGAATCAATCCCAATGATCCAAGATTAGGTCAAAGTCCAAGTCAAGATCAAGGTATGGTCAAAGTCCAAATTCATTCTACAACAAATATTAGAGGGAATGGTTCAATTAATTTAACCCTTTTCAATTAAATTTTAATATGTATAATTCTAATTTGTATATAAAAAAGATTAAATTTATTGAATTATTTAAAGTTAGGATCAAATTGATAAAATAATTAAGTATTAATGATTAAATACGTTAGTATACCAATTAAAAAATATATATTTATTTTCATTAACGATTTAATAAAGAGAGACCAAAACAAAACCGATCGAAAACATTGATGATAAAAATAAAAATTTATAATTTGATGCAATAATTGTTTTTTTAATAAGGTTTGATCCATAGATTGGTGAATTATTTTAAATTTGTTTTTAATTCAAAGGTAATTAAAAGTTCTCTTTTCTTTCTTCCCCACCATCTACTTTTTGCATATCAAGTTTGATGAGGTAAAGGGAGGTAACAGGATTTAAGTAAAAAAAAATCAATTTATTTATGATAATTTTTCCTTTCAATTGTGAAAAAATATTTAAAATATTTCAAAATTTTAATAAATTTTATTTTGGTGCTATTTATGATTTGTTAAAAGAATTGATTATGGGAGTTTCTGTTTGGATGAAGTATATATTTTATAATTTTTAAAATTTTAAGATGTTGAAAATTTTAATAATTTTTACATTTCTAAATTTTTTATATATTTTTACAAAATTTTAATGTTTTTACTAATTTTTACAATTTTAGTAATTTTAATATTTTAAAATAAATTTTAAATCCATATCTAGTAAAATGGATTTCAACGTTTTGATTCTTTTAAGTTTGTGAGATCTAATTGAACTCTATCATTTCTTTACCCTTTGGTATTCACATATCTTCTATTTTAGTTATAAATATTCAGGTTAGTTGAATATAGAGCTCAAGTATGAAATTAATTGTTATGTTGATATGTGATTTAATCTAAATAAACTACGCTTGTGTTATTTGTTGACTAGAAATGCGTTTCTCTAGTTCTTAATACTATTGATAAATCTATTCATTTCATTATGGAGTTGTTTGTTAATATGAGAAAATTTTCAATGAACTTCCTCTAGATCATCGAGAAGATAAAGAGAGATTACTTGCTAGATGCTCTCTCAACGACTACAACTAATTTATTATAGAATATTGAAATTTATTAACAACTAGATTCTTATTGTATTGATTATTTTATATTTTATTTTGCGATTATTTTCACTAATATTTGTGAATTCGACTTTATTTACTGCTATTATTTATTCAAGATTAAAAAAGCGATGATAAGTCCGTGGGAAGGTTTTATCACAACACAAGTGCCTGTGCTGAAAGTAATTACCATTGCATACATGGCATAGTAAAGGAGATCAACAGTGGAGATAAAATTTGAGCAGCTTGCAGATTTAAGTAACTACTGCATTTTCATCTTATATATCACCTCAACAAAGCTTCATTGTTCTGTGTTCTCTGTTTTCTTCCTTTGCTCCTCCTCATCCCCAACACATTTGAAAAATTATAAAAGACAATTTTTGAATTGCTTGGGTGATTTTGAGGTATGAAGATTCTTGCTGTGTGAGCTTCTTCCTGCTGCAGCTATGGTGGAAATCGAGACTTCTGGTGCCACCGCTTCTTACTCTCAGACCAGCCAGGTCTTTATTAACAAGAAAAATTACTTAAATCTCCCTTTCCCTCAAACTTAAATCTGCAAGCTGCTCAAATTTTATCTCCACTGATTTAACGCTAATATGCTTATGTTTAAGTAATTTTGAGACATGGTATATATGTGTGGTATATTTGGTATATGAATTCGGTACGATGAAAAGATATATTTTATATATGGTTTATGATTAGTTCATGTTGGTAAGCTTGATATAAGGATGATGGATTTGTTTTGGTTGTGTTAATGATGCTATGATAATGTATAATCGGTCATGAAAATAGCTTATTTTGAAAGTATGATTTATAGCATATTTGTGTGATGATTGATTATATAATTCGCTTAAGTGAAGTAAATATAGTTGATGGATGTATTTTAGTTGTGGCTTATTATTGATTTATTTTGGATGTATAATTTGTCTTGTGTAAAGGTTTGAAAGTGGTAAATAATGTGTTTTGATATAATACTTATGCTCACATAAGTTAAGTTATATATGTGTGATAACTTGCATATTGGTTGTTAAAAGACAGCTTATGATGGTAAAATATGAACCTGTTTTGTAATTGATTTGATGGTCATTTAGGTCCGGTTATAAATGGTACAATTAGTGTTGATACGAGATTGTGAAATTGGTTGGTTTATCGAAGAATAAATTTTATGACTGAATATATAGGTAAAGATCGATCGTACAAATGTATTTTGGAAGTGGTGAAAGGGTGTATATTTATATTTGGCTAACGATAGGTAAAATATACTTATACATGTCTATGATATGTTTTGTTTGTGATTTTGTTAATTAATGGTTAAATTGTTAAGTTAAATGCTTGAGTTTAAAATGTACCATATATGTGATTTATGAATTTGGTAAATGGTAGATAGGTGTTTTGGATATTTCATTAGTCAAGTGGTGTTATAATTTTGGTATTGATTTGAGTCGGCTCTTTTGTATAAATTGGTAGTTATTATTTTGTTAAAGTGTGCATAATTTGGTAAAACCAAATTTTATACTTGACCAATATGTGATGTTGTTAATGTCGTATATATATATATAACATTTAATATATCATGTGGTTTGGTTTGACTTAGTAAAATGTGAAGAGTGCATAATTATAAATAGTATTTTTGGAAAGTAGTTAATGAATAGATTTATATGAATGAATGCCTGTTCTAAGTTGTATTTTGATCGGTAATACCTCGTAACCCTAATTCGGCAACAAACACAGGTTCAGAGTGTTACAGAGTGATTGAGTTGTCATCCTACTTCGCGTAAAAAGGTTGTGTGATGTGTTAAGTAAATCTCCGCTAACCAGAATTATGGATAAAAATAAAAATAAATAAATTAGGAGTGTGTTGGGTTGAGTAACCGGGGTGGGGTGCTTGGGTTGTCATTTCACTTCGCGTCAAAAGGACCAATACATTCTTAAGCAAAAAAAAAAATCGACAAAATAAGACAAAGGAAAAGAAAGGAAGAGAATTAAATTTGGGGACTAAAGGTGAAAAAAATAGGTGTCTTGGTAAGTTTAGTAAATTGCCTAACTTTCATGAAATAATCCAAGTTGATTTAATTTTTGTGTGTTTAAGTTTGAGTACTTTTTCGGTTTTGCTTAAAGCAAGCTAAAGGTTCTCAACATTTTCATATGCATTATGCCTAATTTTTATAAAACTCTGGAGTGATACTTCTTTCCATGATAAAATCTAAATTACATAGTAGAATATGAGCCATACTTAAGGGCAAGCATGGGCTAAGTAGGGGGAATATGATAATACTCTAAAGTGACATACTTTTATGAGCTAATTACATATATATTTTGAGTATGATCCTACTAATTTGGGTTGTTTATAGTTTTTTTTATCTTGTAGGGACTAGATTGAAGGCAAAAGGAAATTTAGAGGCAAAAAGCGTGAATTCAAAGACAAAACGGGTCAGCATGCGAAATAGAGAAGATGTGGTGACAAAAATATAAAGTGTGGAAAACTTGGGGCAAAATTTCAAAGAAGAGATTTATGAACATAAAACTTTGTTTAAATTTGAATTCCATTTGGAATTACTGTTAGGATTATTATGATATTGTTTAGATTTAATTTTAATTATACCTCTTGAACTTTATCATCTAGAGTTTAAATATGAACCAACTAGGATTTTTCATGTACTATAAATAAGGGATGGAGTCACATGAATACTCACTCCTCACTTTTGTACAAACTCCCTTCCCCTAAGGCTCTTAGCCTTTTGTTTCTTTTCCTTTCCAATAAAATTCTGTTTCATTAAATTTATGTTTTTATTCAAAAAGTATGAGTAGCTAAACTCGTCTAGCCAAAAGTTATCAAGATTCCTAAAAAAATTCATGAGGCTTAGAACCCACACTTAACCCTTCTCAACGAATATTCATCATTTCTTCGCATTACGGGACTGACACTTCCGTCCATATCCTTCCAAAAGTAATGTTCTTATCTTGAGCAAAGGCGGCTGCTTTGTATGTTTTGGGAAGGTTGCATAGTCAGTTCCCTAACTTACTGCTTCAAAGGTTGTCGAGACCAAGAGACGAAATGGCGTGGCATTCGCCATTGAGAAATGATGATCTAGTGTAAGACAGTCCCACATGAGTGACGGTTGGCTAGAGTCAGGTTCCTTTAGATTGCGCTATAACCTGAAGTGAAGCTGGTGGTCGTAGGCGTCATTTTCCACTATAATTGGCTTATTCGGTCATGAGAAGAACCACCTAAAGGTTTATGATTGAACCAAAAAATGATTGAGATAACCAGAGGTTGGAATCCCTCAAATAAAAAAAAAAACATTTTCTAAACTCTGTTATTTTCACAATTGCGATTTCAATTTATTTAATCTCAACTCGTCCATATTTTTAATTCTGTTTTTTTTCAAGTCATGCATTTTTCTTGGGCTTGACTACGTTCAGAATTTCGAG
Source organism: Gossypium raimondii (assembly GCF_025698545.1). Lineage (NCBI taxonomy): Eukaryota > Viridiplantae > Streptophyta > Magnoliopsida > Malvales > Malvaceae > Gossypium > Gossypium raimondii. The sequence goes on from NC_068568.1 coordinate 571,375, forward strand.
AAATAAGAAGATGTAGCGATCTAGTCCTTGAGGATTTAACCCTACTTCCCTTATAGTATTCTTTTCGTTATTTATTAGGGATATGATATATTTGGTACCTTCAACTACGCACCATTATTCAAAGAGGAAACATTCATACTAGAAATTGGAAGAATATTGTAATCGATGATAAAATATATTATCGTGTTTATATTTTATTCATATATTGTAGCATTCAAAATTAGCCACATACTGAGTAAAAAGCCAGGGCAGATAAGATATGAAACAATGTTAAGTTGGGGGGAAGATTTTAACACCACATAACTGCCTGTGCTGAAGGCAATCACCATCGCCAACGTTGCATAGCCAAGGACCCCAGAAACAGACCGAATTCGATCTGAAACTGTTAGACGCCAAAAACTAAATCTTGCTAATAGATTATCTAAAACCCCAAAGTGGGTGGTAAGGGCAGAAACAGAGAAAATAAAGGCTATTACATTTGTTATAACAAATGCTTTAAAGGCCACCTCTTGAATTAGAAAAGGAGTGCCCTGCTCTGACCCTTTTTTAGGAGTGCTTTGCTCTGGCCCTTTTTCAGTCCGCAAACCACCAGGAACAGTTATTGCCGCTGCGAATGTGACGGTGGCTATAAGTGCTGCCACTACTAAATGAGCCTCTCTTTTCTTCTCCAAGCTTTCTGTAGAATCATTTGGTAAGGGAAAGCGACGAACTGGTTCCTCTGCCACTTGATCATTCCCAATTTTTTCCAACAAGTCAATGATTTTCTTCTGTCATGTCAGACACATTAGTTGATTGTATTGTAGGTTTATTAAATATGTTAATTCAAAACTTAAATATTAATAGAACCATAACCATGGAAATGCAATACACACACCTGTTTATGATGATATTTCCGAGATCGAAGTGCATTATAAACTTCTTGAGGTGTCATTCCAAAGGCATCTTCTAATTCCATTAGATTTTTGACTGATCCATACACAATCTCAATACCACCGGGCTTGAAAAGAGAAGGCCTTAATGGATTGGAAAAGCCTCTAAAAGCCAGATAATGAAGTAAATTCAAACCTTCGTTGTCCACTTTTTCACAACAATCTGGACATAAAGAGAGAATCTTTGAAACTGTTCCAAGATAGCCTTGCCTGGCTGCCATAAGAAGGGGTGTCATCCCCCACTTTTTATCACCTATATAGGCAGCTGATACATCCCATTTTAACAATTCTTCCACAACTGAGAATCTAGAACCCAAGTGTGCAGCATAATGAAGAGGGGTGTGTCCATCTTCATCTCTTTCCTTTGTCAAATTCCCCTTCTTCTTTAATATTACCCTTATTGCCTCTAAATCCAAGCAAAAGAAAATGTCAATAGACCGGTTCTTTATTTATTTCAAAATTAAAAAAAAATTGGAACGAACTCAACAACATACCTGCATCTTCAGCCATAGCTGCTGCATGCAAAGCTGTTCTACCGTGGGGACCGCCATGAGCAGTTGATTTGAATTTATCTAATAATAGAGTCAACAAGCGCCCAGATCCTCTCCTCCTAGCTGCTATGTAAAGTGGAGTCTCCTGTTTTTTGTTGGCAGAATACGGAAAATCAGGGTCTTCAAACTCCAACAATGCTATCACCACTTCAACATTGCCACACCTTGCTGCTTTATGTAAAGCCGTGTTGGATTCCTGATCCGTAATCCTTAGCATCTCCCTGACTGCACTTACTTGATCCATTCCCAGCTCTAAATCTCCATCTCTAGCTTTTGCGCAAGACTTGATTAGAAGTTTCACAATAGCAGAATGTCCATTCTTTGCTGCAACGTGCAGAGGAGTTTGACCTTTAGCATTCGTTTGGAGTAGCAGTGACGGACACTTGGTGAGAATTTGTTCGATAAAATCTGATCTGTTTTGTCGTTTTATCATAGTAATGAAATTTCTCAATGACGGTTCAACTAGTAAATGTTCTACGCTGCGACATACAGGTTTTAGGGTGACGAATACAAATTTGTTGAGGAGTAAGTTGAGTATTGAGAAAAATATGTCAAAAAGCCAGGCAGCAAGTTCGTGGGTTGCCAAGTTAACATGGAGCACGTTTTCATTGTTTGGGGTCTTTAGCGACTCAAGTTGAAGTCCCTGTTTATTATTGAATTCTTCAATGTTGCCTTTTGCTGCTGCCATATATAGGGAAGCATCCATGTGAGTGATGTTCTCTTCAGGCTCCTCAGGTTCCATTTTTGTTGATCTATTTCTTCCTGGAAAACACCAGACAAAATTGAATTAATTAGCTTGAAACATTCCAAGCTCAAGAAAAAAAAAACAAATACTGCAAATTAAGAAATTTACCAAATGCCATACCTGTTAGTTACTTGCTTGCATATCCTCCATTCAACTCACCTACTATATATAGTTTCATACTTGAACACTTCAGTATAGCGTAAAGAAACCACCATTATATTTTTTAATTCCTTACTTGATCACATTGGCGTAGCATAATCCTCAACAATCCTATTCCTTTTATACTTTTACTTTAAACCAAAAAACATTCTACTATCTTATTCTTGCTGTGGGTTCATCTAAAGCTGGTAGAATTTCCTTTTGCGATAATTAAAAAAGAAAAAACAACTTTACCGTAAGAATACAGCTTTAACACAATTTATAGAATTCAATCAATAGATATAAAAATATACATCATTAATAATCAATGGTTTAATTACATCCTTAAACTACTAATGTTATATTTATAAGCCCTTTCCTTACTAAAATCATTGATATACTATAGGAGAATAAATGTGTTACCTATAATTCTTTCGAACTATTAAATAGGAGCATAAATGTGTTTCAAGATGCTCAAACTCGCATCCTCCTGCATTAATAACAATACTAATGCCAACTGCTAATTAACATCATGGCATGTATAATTCCTTTCTTGAATAACTTAGCATAGCATAATACCAACAATTAATGCTATTACTAATAACATGTGTTATCACGTGATTTTATGAATATAAATTCTCTATTTTTATTAGATAAATTCTATAATTTATTAAATAATAATTAATAAGCATAATTAAATTATACCATGATAATTTAAATATTATAATTTGTTGAGTGTTTTTCTCTGTCCTCTTTAGATGGTGAGGTTGTGTATTTATATGATATGATCACTGTTTATTGATGTGATATTCTAGGTAGGTTCTATGCATGCCAACATGTATCCTATCCCAGAATTAACACGTATTTATACGGTTACATGCGCAATCTCACATATGACGTTGCAGGAGAGTGTAAGTGCTCCTCTTGAGAACACCTAACATCATGCGAGCTCAATTTGTATGCTTGGTATACGAGCTTAACATGCGAATCGTGTAGAATCTAACCCAAACTCATTTAGATTGTGGGTGAAATTTAACTTCAGTACCTTCAAAAAAAAAAATTAGTGTGTGAAATTTTTTGTTATTCTTATTTAATTGTTTTGAATAAAAGATTGTGAAATTTACCACCTCACATCACTTAAAACTTTAATTTTATTTACTTTCTTAATGAAAATAGAGAATTTATTTATATGGAACTTTTAACTTGCAATTGTAACACAAATAAACCCTTAATCAATATAATACAAAATTGCTCCAAGTATAAAGGAAAAGATGTAGCTACAATTTCCTTTTATTCTTCTTTCCCTACATTTTCCTTCACACCATTTATTCTCTTTGCAATTCATAACTTTTGCTTTATTCAATGAGAAGATTTAAGAGAGAAAAACGTTTTCCATTCCCTCTTTTGGTCTCATATCATATAACAATCAAATAATGAATAATAAATGAATATTTTAGCGAAATTTTCAAACAGAAAGGGATATATTTTGTTTTACTATTTTAAGAAAGAAAAAAAAAATTTCTCTATCGAATTATTGTACATTTATATTTGAATTTTAAATTAGGAATTCCGAGTACAAATAAAAAATTCAAGTGGTCTTTAACCACACGTACATTTGATTATATATGTATTACCATAATGTAATACGATAAAGAAGAGGATAACCTTCTTGGATATTCCCAAACAAGCTTGATTGGAAGTCGAGCATGGATGAACCGAAGAGAGAAAGGGAGCATGAAACCAAACCAATTTAAGTAAAATTGAGGGTAAATTTTGTATGGTGGTCGTTTTAGTTATTGAGAGTGTAGAGCTTGTTTGAAGAATCTGTGAAACAACGTAGTTTCAAAAGGGTGAGAATGTTGTAGGTAAGACAAATAAAGTGGTCATTGAAATATCCAAATTGGTTCGTTAAAGCGATGATGGATGATGAGGGTTTGTAATTGTAGGGTGAGAATATGATAAACAAGTTTTATTTTGGTTTTAGCTTTCACCCGTTCTTTTTCCATAAACATAAAAAAAATTTTAATAAACAGAAAATAAAGAAAAACTACGTTAAAAGATATGGACAAAGGAGGAAAATAGTAGGGGAAGAAAAAAAATACAGCAAATTAAGAAATTTTCCAAATGCCATACCTGTTAGTTACTTGCTTGCATATCCTCCATTCAACTGACCTACGATATATAGCTTCATACTTGATCACATTGGCGTAGCATACTCTTATTATACTTTCAAATATTTATTCTAATAATTAAAAATAATTTAACTTTTAAATATTAAAAATTAATAAATTAAATTAGAATTTATATTTAATAAAATAAAGACTTGAAAATAAAATAAATATATCATAGAAGAAAATGAAGTTTGTTTTTATAAAATAACATTTTCTAATTTTAATATTATTCTTAATTAATTTATTATTTTAAAGTATAAAATAAAATAAAAATCAATATAGAATTAAAAGTATAATGATAAATTTATCTCTAATTAATAAGGATAATGACAAATATCAATCAAAATAAAGTAATTATTTCAGAAAATTCAAAATAAAGTAATTATTTCAGAAAATTCAAAATAAAGTATAAAGGAAAAAGATGGAGCTACAATTTCCTTTTATTCTTCATTTTCCTTCACAACATTTATTCTCTTTGCAAACCATAACTTTTGCTTTATTCAATGAGAAGATTTAAGAGAGAAAAACGTTTTCCATTCCTTTTTTGGTCTCATATCATATAACAATCAAATAATGAATAATAAATGAATATTTTTAGCGAATTCTCAAGCGAAAAGGGATATATTTTGTTTTGCTGTTTGAAGAAAGAAAAAAAATCATATCTATCAAATTATTGTACATTGATATTTGAATTAGGAATTAGGAATTTGGGGTACAAATAAAAAATCCAAGTGGTCTTTAATTAACCACACATACATGTGATTATATATGTATTACCATAATGTAATACGGTAAAGAAGAGGATAACTTTCTTGGATATTGCCAAACAAGCTTGATTGGAAGCCGAGCATGGATGAACTGAAGAAAGAAAGGGAGCATGAAACCAAACTAGTTTATGTAAAATTGAGGGTAAGTGTAACACCCCTAACCCGAATCCGTCGTCAGATTAGGGTTACGAGGCATTACCGATCAAAACATAGTTCAGAACCGTCATTCATTACAATTCAAGCACAAAGTAATATGACTTCTTTACAATAGTTATCAAATTCAAACAACATCATTCACTCATTCATATATGTTAAATTCATATATATATATATATATATATATATATATATATATATATATATATACATAACCAAATTCGCATATTAGATTCTCATAGCCAACCAAAAATCAATCATGCTTTACTAATTAAATTACATTTTCAAATCATGCTTCGAAATTCAACCCTTTCATTAACATTTACCTAATCAAATTTCCGAGCCAAGTTATCATACTTCAGTAATACATTACATGTGCTTCATAAATCCAATGCTCGAACCTTATTACCATCAAATTCATGTCAGTCAAATACTTAAAATATTTTCAAACATATATCATTACATTTCATATATTGAACATATGCCAAAACATCCATTTGTATACATTTATTTCATTAACAAATTACTAATCATTCTATTTTATAAACCTATGCACATTCGCACACCAAGCCATACTAACCCAGCGAGACACATTATAATCAAAAGTTAAATGTCGAAATTTCTGTATTCGGACAATCCCTATTTTATTTTGAGCAGCACTTAACATTTTGCAATTAAGTCAATAAACAACAACAACATATAGCATTTAAGTCAATAAGTTTTCCTCCATTTGGATAGCAACTAAATTACACAATATGGCAGCATAACAGCATCACAATTGGTCAGTGAAAATCAACACATTTGAACAACTTAGTTAGTTAAATAAAACCACATAAATGACAACACATTTGGACAATAAGCATGTAAAATATAGCTTTGATTTGCAACATTCATACATCATTAATTCACAAATATTCGGACAGCAATAACAACATTCGGACAGCATTGATTTGTACAAAAATGGACAGCATTTAAGCACTAATTTGGATAGCATTAATATGCTAAAGAATGGACAGCAATTAAGCACCAATTTGGACAACATTAATTTGCTAAAAAATGGACAGCATTTAAGCACCAATTTGGATAGCACCTTATCATTACACAAACCGAATTGCCACCATCCATCACAGAAGATATACCATATGTTACATGGCCTAATATACACAAACATTAGCATCATTATCAAGCCATTTTCACATGGCTACATATATACAAATCAAAATGAACCATATCGAAACTAGCCTATACATGCCATATGTCGAAAGTACAAAATTTTAAAGTACCGAAATAGCGATTGATAGTGTGACGATGTTCCTGGATGATCTCCGAACTCGAGCTAGCTGTCAAAATCTATAAAACAATGAAAAGACACACAAAGTAAGCTTTGAAAGCTTAGTAAGTCATAAGAAATTAATTCATCACGAGAACATGTATAATTTGATTTGTAATAGGCCAAAAATTTTACTAATCTCATACACATATTCAGTCATTTATATCACATAATCCAAATAACTTACCTTATTTTTCAATAAACATATAAATCACATACGTACCTGAGTCATTTAGCTCAAATTCACATTCGTACTCGTTTTGACATTGCCCGTTGAACCATTCGGAATCGTTAAAGATACTCGGAAACACATATATCACATACAATGCCATATCCCAGATATGGTCTTACATGTTATCACATACCGATGCCACTGTCCCAGATAGGGTCTTACAGGTAATCTCATACCGATGCCAATGTCCCAGACATGGTCTTACACGAAATCATACCTTGAAAATCCTAATGTCACTATTCCTTTTGTTTTGTACGGGGCTTTCGGACGTCATAATTCAATCGATTCAAGCTCGAAACAGGTCATCCCATGCTCAATTAAATTTGGCAATACATATATATCAATACATACAATTCAATTCGGCTACATATAATATATATACATACATTTAAATTTAAAAACATTTAATTACTCATGAACTTACCTCTTACAGAAACAAACGGATCGGAACGATTATTCAACAACTTTCGATTTCCCCCGATCTAAATCTGATTTCTTTCTTTCTTGATCTATATGAATTCAAATTTATCTCATTTAATCACCTATTCATTCAATTTCATTCAAAAATACCTATTTGGACATTTTTTCACTTTATCCCCTAAAGTTTTACATTTATTCAATTTAGTCCCTATTTCACAAAATCACAAATTACACAGAATTTCAATACACCCATGCTTAGCCGAATTTGTTAGAGGTCCCTAGCAGCCCAAAACTTGCATTTATTTCACATTTCAACCACTCAATTTACACATTTCTCAATTTAATCCCTATTTGACATTTTTGTCAAAAATTACTTTACAAAACATGTAAAACTATCATCAAACTTTCATATTTCAACATTAAACATCAAAGAACACATCTATTCAACAATGGCAACTCTCAAATTCTTTAACAATTTCGAAATTAAAGATACGAGCTAGCTAGATTGAGCTGCAACGATTATAAAAACATAGAAATCATCAAAAACCGAGCAAAAAAATACATACCATGCATAAGGAACTATGGCCGAACCTTTTAAAGGTCAAAAATGGTGTATTCGTCTTTTATTTTCGGTTAAGGAAGAAGATGAACACCAAACTTTTGTTTTATTTAACTTATGTTAATTATCATTTTACTAAATTAACCTTAATGAAAAACCATCAAATTTCATGATATTATGCCCATTAATGTCCACTCAATTTAATTATGGTCTAATTACAACATAAGAACCTCTAATTTAATATTCCATAGCTATTTAATACCTTTAACAAGTAGAATGCAACTTTTGCATTTTACGCTATTAAGTCCTTTTTTTTTCAAATTGAGTAATTAAACGATAAAATTAGCTCATGAAATTTTCACACATATCAAATAACATGCTGTAAATACTGGAAATAATATTAAAATAATTTTACGACCTCGAATTTGTGGTTCCAAAACCACTGTTCCGATTTAGCTAAAATCGGGCTGTTACAGTAAGTTTTGTATAGTGACCGTTTTAGTCATTGAGAGTGTAGAGCTCGTTTAAAGAACCTGTGAAACAATGTAGTTTCGAAAGGGCGAGAATGTTGTAGGTAAGATAGATTAGGTGATCATTAAAATATCCAAATTGGTTCGTTAAAGCGACGATGGACGAAGAGGGTTTGTAATTGTGGGATGATAATATGAGAAGCAAGTTTTATTTTGATTTCAGCTTTTGCCCATTCTTTTTTCATAAACATTAAAAAAAATTAACAAATAGAAAACAAAGAAAAACTACGTTAAAAGATATGGACAAGGGAGGAAAATAGAGGGGGAAGCAGAAGTGAATAAAAAAACGAAGAAAAAATTAAAAGAACATAAAAGAAAAAAAAATTTCTCAAAACGAAAAAAATATGGGGACCAATTGTATAATTTAACCTAAAATTTTATTTGAAATGATGATTTAACGTTTCATGTCAATTTATCGTTATACCATTAACAAAAATTAATAGCTCAATGACTAAAATGTTATAACACATTAACATAAGTGACTAATATGAGATAAACAAAAGTAATTATTCAAATAATTTACCAAAAAATAGTATAATAGTAAAACCATGAATTTTGTTAATGAAAAGTATGTATATAATATTTATATATAACTGAAAAAGTGGATTATGACCAATTTATTTATTTTAAGGAAATAATAAAAGGTTTATAGTAACTTTTATTAACCTTTATAGATTTAATTATTAATAAGTCATCTTCTTTGAGGTATGGTTATCTAAATTAGTAAAGGTAAAACTGCATTTTGGCCCTCTTAAAATAATAAAAATTGATTTAATCATTTAATAATTATAAAGATATAAATTATTAAAATTACAATTCAATTTCTTCCCTAAAAGATATTATAATTTTGCCCTGCACATGAAATTATTTAACATGGTAAAAGAAATCAATATAATAAAAAAGTGCTCCAAGTATAAAGGAAATAGAAGATATGGAGCTACCATTTCCTTTTATTCTTCTTCTTCCTCTACATTTTCCTTCACACCATTTATTCTGTTTGCAAACCATAGCTTTTGCTTTATTCAATGAGAAGATTTAAGAGAAAGTTAATCTACTTAGAGATTTTTTTTCAATTTAGTACATGAATTTGATTTTAAAGTTCAATTCGCTGCTTGAATTCTTTTATCATAATTAAGTGCCTAAAATTTAACTTCAATGTTTCATTTAATACCTAAACTTTTTTTTGTTTCAATTAAAATACTTCTGTTTTTTTACCATAGTACACATGTAAAATATTTATTAGGCCATATGAAGCCATTTGATTTGAGTATTAAATTGAACATTGAAATTAAACTTAAAGACCAAATGGTATATTAATCCAATAAAAATAAAAACATGTTTGGTATCTTTTTTTTTTCTATAATAAACGAGATTTAATATTTGAAAAATTGTCGAAAAAATGAATTCTTTGATGTTAAGCTAATATCCCCAAAAAAAAAGGAAAATCAAAACCAAGAGCAAAATATTTTTAGACAAGAAGCTCCCATCTTTGCTAGGCCATCAATGAAACAATTCATCTCTTGTCTCTCAACACGTATGTGTCACGGGATTAAAATTTTAGTATGATAAATTGTATAGTATTAAGTAATTCATTTGTTTCAAATTTGCCCAAGTCAGCATTATCCTTGAAAATACGAAAATTTTAAAGAAAAATTCACTAATGCACCAAAATAAAGTAGAAACAACTCAAAAAGAAAACGTGAACAGAAAAGTCACAAAAAAACTAAGCACAACAAGTGTTTTAGTAAATGCCCTCCAAGTATATTTAATAAGTTTGAATGAGATACAATGGGATCAAGTGCTTACAAATAAGGGAAAAGACCTCTATTTAAAATATGATTTTATAGGTGTATGATCACACGTGGCCAAAAAAATTAGTAGCGAACTTAAAATTCTCTTATTTTTCAATAATGCATTTTATTAAATTTTAATTATAACGAAAAATTAGTTAGAACATCTTTATTATTCTTTGATATTTAATAAATCTTACTTTACATAAATATCAATAATAAAAACTTTGATGGTTTAAGATTGAAGATATAACATTTGTAATATGTACAAAATTAAAATAAGAAATAGTTTATTTTTGAATAAAATAAAATTAAAATAGGTAAATAAATCATATTAAGAAGATTAAATGCACGCAAAAAAAAAAAGCAAAAATAGTTGATTTGGGCCCAAATGTTTTCTTATTTGTTCATATGTTTGATAAGTATTGGGCTGTAGGCCGATTTACTTCAAAATTTATAACTTTTATCTTTTATATATGATAAAAACATAAAATGGAAAACCTCAAGAAAAGCCCTGAAATTTGAAAATGCTACATCTTAATCCTTATCTTTATTTTGTTATTAAAAACGATTCACTCATTTAATATATATATATATATTTTAATTTATAAAAATTTGGGTCATAATTAAATTTCAATATATGAATTTTAATTTACGAATGTAGACAACAAATACTTAATAAGATGCTAAATTTTTAGTATTGCAAGGATGCTAAAATCTTCCTTTCACGTAATGAACTCTCTAATCTAAACATTTTTCATTTTTCTCTGAATTTCTATCATAAACCTAAAAATATTTAAAAAAAGAAATTTCAAAATTTTATTTTTAAAAGATGATTTTAAATGTGTCGATCACACCTAATAAAAAAAAAGACCACGACTTCCCATTTTTAAATAAAGCCTTATGTTTTTTTAAACCTAAAATTCTCATATTTTTCAATGATTTGTCAAACTAATTTTTAATTATAATATCTTTATTATTCTTTACTATTTAATATTGTGATTTTTTTACCCTTTTTGAAATTGTCTATCTATCAATTAAATAGAGATTATCTAAAAAAGTTAAAAGTAATATTTATTCAAAGAGGAAACGTTCATACTAGAATTTAGAAGAATATTGTAATCGATGATAAAATATATTATCGTATTTATATATTATCCACAGATACTTTATTACTCAAAATTAGCCACATAACGGAAAAAAAGGCAGGGCAGATGAGATATGAAACAATGACGAGTTCGTGGGAAGGTTTTAAGACCACATAACTGCCTGTGCTGAAAGCAATCACCATCGCAACCGTTGCAGACGCAAGGAGTCCAAAAGTAGGCGGGGTTTCGTATATAATACTTACACGCCAAAGCCTAAGTTTAAATAATATATTATCCTGAAACCCAAAATGAATGGTGAGGACACAAACAGAGAAAATAAAGGCCATTGCATTTGTTACAACAAATGCTTTAAAGGCTGCCTCATCAATCAAAAGGGGAGTGCCTTGCTCTGACCCTTTTTCACTCTGCAAACCACCAGGAACAGTTATTGCCGCTGCGAATGCGACGGTGGCTATAAGTGCTGCCACTATTAAATGAGCCTCTCTTTTCTTCTCCAAGTTTTTTGGAGAGATAGTTGGCAAGCGATGAACTGGGTATTCTGCCACTCGATCATTCTCAATTTCTTCCCAGAATTTTTTGATTTCCTTCTGCCATGACAGACACATTAGCCGATTGTATTGTAGGTTTGTTAAATATGTTAATTCAAAACTTAAATATTAATAAAACCATAACCGTGGAAATGCAATATACACACCTCTTTATGATGATATCTCTTATAGTGAAGTGTACTATAAACTTCTTGAGGTGTCATTCCAAAGTCACATTCCCACTCCATTAAATTATTGACTGATCCATATGCAATCTCAACACCAGCAAGCTTGAAAACTTTATACTTAAATGTAGAATGTCCTAATGGAGAGGAAGAGCCTCTAAAAGCCAGATAATGAAGAAAATTCAAACCTTTGTTGTCCACTTTTTCACAACAATCTGGACATAAAGAGAGAATCTTTGAAACTGTTCCATCATTACCTTGCCTGGTTGCCATAAGAAGGGGTGTCATCCCCCTCTTTTTATCACCTATATAAGCAGCTGATACATCCCATTTTAACAGTTCTTCCACAACCGATATTCTAAGACCCAAGTGTGCAGCATAATGAAGAGGGGTGTGTCCATCTTCATCTCTTTCCTTTGTCAAATTCCCCTTCTTCTTTAATATTACCTTTACTGCCTCTAAATCCAAGCAAAAAAAAAAAAAAAAGTCAACAGACCTGCTGTTTATTTATTTCAATTTAAAAAAAAAAAAAACCTAACTAACTCAACAACATGCCTGCATCTCCAGCCATAGCTGCTGCATGCAAAGCTGTTCTACCGTGGGAGCCGCCATGAGGCGTTGATTTGAATTTATCGAATAATAGAGTCAACAAGCGCCCAGATCCTCTCCTAGCTGCTATGTAAAGTGGAGTCTCCTGTTTTTCGTTGGCAGAATACGGAAAATCAGGGTCTTCAAATTCCAACAATGCTTTCACCACTTCGACATTGCCACACCGTGCTGCCTCATGTAAAGCCGTGTTGGATTCCTGATCCCTAATCCTCAGCATCTCCCTCACTGCATTTACTTGATCCTTTCCCAGCTTCTCTAAATCTCCATCTCTAGGTTTTGCACAAGACTTGATTAGAAGTTTCACAATAGCAGAATGTCCATACCTTGCTGCAACGTGCAAAGGAGTTTGACCTTTAGCATTCGTTTGGAGTAGCAGTGACGGACACTTGGTGAGAATTTGTTCGATAAAATCTGATCTTTTTTCTCCTCTTAACCTAGTAATTAAATTTGGCAAAGACGGAGAGCAGAATTCATATTGTACGGGGAAGAACATGAATTTTAACAGAAATCTGTTAAAAAGCGAGACAGCATTCTCCTGGGTTGCCAAGTTAAGATGGAGCACGTTGTCATGGTTTGGGGTCTTTAGCGACTCAAGTGGAAGCCCCTGGTTATTATTGAATACTTCAATGTTGCCTTCTGCTGCTGCCTTATACAGCCAAGCATCCATGTGAGTGATGTTCTCTTCAGGCTCCTGAGGTTCACAAGAGGAAATAAGCATGATGTTTATCGATGGTTCCATTTTTGTTGATCTATATCTTCCTGGATAACACCAAACAGAATTGAATTAATTAGCTTGAAACGTTCCAAGCTCAAGAAAAAAATACAGCAAATTAAGAAAATTTACCAAATGCCATACCTGTTAGTTACTTGCTTGCATAACCTCCATTCAACTGACCTACGATATATAGCTTGATACTAGAACACTTTAGAATAGCGTAAAGAAACCACCTTTATATTTTTTAATTCCTTACGTGATCACATTGGCGTAGCATTTTCTTTTTATACTTTTACTTTAAACAAAACAACGGTCTACTAACTTATTCTTGCCATGTTTTTCTTAAGTACATGATCTCTTCAAAAGTAATATATATATATAATTGAAAACATAATTTGATGATTTTGATCGACTTTTATTAAATTTTATCACTAACTTTGATTTTTTAATTAAATTTTATCATTCAATATTAATTTGATGATTTCAAAACATAATTTAATATGAAAAAGAACTTTCAAATATTTATTCTAATAATTAACAATAATTTAACTTTTAAATATTAAAATTAATAAATTAAATTAGAATTTATATTTAATGAAATAAAGACTTGAAAAATAAAATAAATATATCATAGAAGAAAATGAAGTTTGTTTTTATAAAATGACATTTTCTAATTTTAATAATATTATTAATTAATTTATTATTTTAAAATATAAAAATAAAATAAAGAATTCAATATAGAGTTAAAAGTTATAATGATAAATTTATCTCTAATTAACAAGGATAATGACAAATATCAATCAATATAAAGTAATTATTTTAGAAAATTCAAAATAAAGTATAAAGGAAAAGATGGAGTACAATTTCCTTTTATTCTTCATTTTCCTTCACAACATTTATTCTCTTTGCAAACCATAACTTTTGCTTTATTCAATGAGAAAATTTAAGAGAAAACTTTTCCATTCCCTCTTTGGACTCATATCATATAACAATCAAATAATGAATAATAAATGGATATTTTAGCTGAATTCTCAAGCGGAAAGGAATATATTTTGTTTTGCTGTTTTAAGAAAGAAAAAGAATCTTATCTATCAAATTATTCTACATTTATATTTGAATTAGGAATTAGAAATTTCGGGTACAAATAAAAAATCCAAGTGGTCTTTAACCACATATACATGTGATTATATATGTATTACCATAATGTAATACGGTAAAAAAAGAGGATAACTTTCTTGGATTTTGCCAAACAAGCTTGATTGGAAGCCTAGCAAGGATGAACCGAAGAAAGAAAGGGAGCATGAAACCAAACTGGTTTAACTAAAATTGAAGGTAAGTTTTGTATGGTGATCGTTTTAGTCATTGAGAGTGTAGAGCTCATTTGAAGAATCTGTGAAACAACGTAGTTTCGAAAGGGTGAGAATATTGTAGGTAAGATAGATAAGGTGGTCATTAAAACATCCAAATTGATTCGTTAAAGCGATGATGGATGAAGAAGGTTTGTAATTGTGAGATGAGAATATGAGAAGAAAGTTTTATTTTGGTTTCAGCTTTTGCCCATTCTTTTTTCATAAAGATTAAAAAAATTTAACAAATGGAAAACAAAGAAAAACTACGTTAAAAGATATGGACAAGGGAGGAAAATAGAGGGAGATGCAGAAGTGAATGAAAAAAAAAAAGAGGAAAAAATTAAAAGAATATAAAAGAAAAAAAATTAAACTTCTCAAAACGAAAAAAATTTAGGGACCAATTGTAGAATTTAACCTTTTTTTTTGAAATGATGATTCAACGTGTCATGTCAATTTATCGTTATACCATTAACAAAAATTAATAGCTCAATGGCTAAAATATTATAACACATTAATATAAGTGACTAAAATAGAGTAAACAAAAGTGATTATTCGATAATTTATCAAAAATAGTATAATAGTAAAACCATGAATTTTGTTAATGAAAAGTACGTATATAATATTTATATATAACTGAAAAAGTGGATTATGACCAATTTATTTATTTTAAGGAAATAATAAAAGTTTATAGTAACTTTTAGTAACCTTTATAGATTTAATTATTAATAAATCATATTCTTTTGACATATGCTTACCTAAACTAGTAAAGGTAAAATTGTATTTTGGCCCTCCTAAAAATAATAAATTTTGATTTAATCCTTTAATAATTATAAAATATAAACTTAATTTCTCTCCTAAGCCCCTCCACGTGAAATTATTTAGCATTGTAAAAGAAATCAATATAATAAAAAAAGTGCTCCAAGTATAAAGGAAAAAGAAGGTGGAGCTACCATTTCCCTTTTATTCTTCTTGCTGTACATTTTTCCTTCACACCATTTATTCTGTTTGCAAACCATAGCTTTTGCTTTATTCAATGAGAAGATTTAAGAGAAAGTTAATGTATTTGAGATTTTTTTTTTCAGTTTAATTTTAAGGTTCAATTCGCTGCTTGAATTCTTTTTTATCATAATTAAGTGCCTAAATTTAATTTCATTGTTTCATTTAATAACGAAATAATTCGCCTCTCAACACCTATGTGTCACAGAATTAAAATTTTAGTCTGATCAATTGCATGGTATTAAGCAATTCATTTGTTTCAAATTCGTCTAAGTCAGCATTACCCTCGAAAATGCGAGAATTCTAAACGAAAATTCTCTAATAAACCAAAATAAAGCAGAAGTAACTCAAAAACAAAAAAAGAAAATGCGAACAGAAAAGTCACAAGAAAACTAAGCACACCAAGTGTTTCAGTAAATGCTCTCCAAGTATATTTAATAAGTCCGAATGGGATACAATAGGATCAAGTGCTTACAAATAAGGGAAAAGACCTCTATTCACACATGGCCAAAAAAATTAATAACGAACTTAAAATTTTCATATTTTTCAATAATGCATTAAATTAATTTTTAGTTACAACGAAAAATTACTTTCAATATTTTTATTATTCTTTGATATTTAATAAATCTTACTTTACATGAATTATGATTTTTTATTATCTTTTTATGAAGTTGTATGTCTATCAACTAATAACATTATATTGATTTCAATTAAATGGAGATTGTTAACACTATTAGAAATATCACAAAAATAATAATAATAAAGTAATGTTCATTGAGGTAACATTAGCACTAGAAATTGGAACAACATTGTAATAGTTGAAAAAGTAATATTGTCATATTTATATTTTACTTATGTATTGTAGGATTCAATTCAAAATTAGCCACATACAGAGAAAAAAGATAGGCCAGATGAGATAAGAAACAATGGTTCGTGGGAAGGTTTTAAGACTACATAAGTACCTTTGCTGAAAGCAATCATCATCGCAACCGTTGCATAGTTAAGGATCCCAGAAACAGACCGAGTTTGATATAAAACTGTTTTACGCTAAAAATTAAATCGTGATAATAGATTATCCAGAACCCCAAAGTGGGTGGTGATGGCAAAAACAGAGAAAATAAAGGCCATTACATTTGTTACAGCAAATGCTTTAAAGGTTGCCTCATCAATCAAAAGGGGAGTGCCTTGCTCTGACCCTTTTTCACTTTGTACCTGTAACAGTTATAGCCGCTGCAAATGCGACGGTGGCTATAAGTGCTGCCACTACTAAATGAGCATTTCTTCTCTTCTCCAATCTTTCTTTAGAAATATTTCGTAGCCAAATCGAATAACTGGTTCGTCCGCCACTTGATCATTCCCAATTTCTCCCAACAATTCTTTGATTTGCTTCTGCCATGCTAGCCACATTAGTCGATTGTATTGTAAGTTTATTAAATATGTTAATTCAAAATTTAAATATTAACAAAACCATAGCCATGGAAATGCAATATATATTTACACACCTGCTTCTGATGATGTTTCTCAGATTGAAGTACACTAAAAACTTCTTGAGGTGTCATTCCAAAAGCACCTTCTAACTCCATTAGATTTCTAAGTAATCTGTATACAATCTCAATGCCGCCACGCTAGAAAAGAGAACGTCCTAATGGAGAGGAAGAGCCTCTAAAAGCCAGATAATGAAGTAAATTCAAACTTTTGTTGTCCACATTTTCACAGCAATCTAGGCAAAAAGAGAGAATCTTTGAAACTGTTTCCAGATAACCTTGCCTGGCTGCCATAAGAACGGGTGCCATCCCCCTCTTTCTATCACCTATATAGGCAACTGATACATCCCTTTTTAACAGTTCTTCCACAACAGACTTGAAACCCAAGTGTGCAACATAATGAAGAGGGGTGTGTCCATCTTCATCTCTTTTCTTCGTCAAATTCCCCTTCTTCTTTGATATTACCCTTATTGCCTCTAAATCCAAGCAAAAAAAAAGTCAATAGACCTGTTCTCTATTTATTTCAAATTTAAAAAAAAAATTGGAACTAACTCAACAATATACCTGCATCTCCAGCCATAACTTGTTGGAGCTGAGAGCAACTAACAGCAAGGTTTAGCAGGAAACTTGCTAAACAAGGATCGAGACTTGCGGCAGAAACAAAGCAGAAAATCTAAACAAATTTTAAAGCAAAGCTAAAATAGAGAGCATATGGATGAAGACTTGATTGAATTCATTCAAAAAACTCAAAATGGCACTAAGCCAATACATAAACCAAGCTTACAGCTCGTCAAAAGTAGTAGGTTAACCTAATCACAACCTACCACCACTAAGTAGCATAGTAACTTGAGCTAATTAACTTGTACAAATGAATAAAGCTGATTAATCAGCTCAATCACCATCAATTTTACATCAAATATAAACCTAACATAGTTAAGATTGAACTAAGTTGCATTACATAAACTTAAAATACAAAATGTTGCAACAACATGCTTGCTGGCTTAATGAACTAGCTGCTTCTGCATGTGATGGCCCTTGACTGTTTTGGTTGCTGCATGCTGACCATGCTTCAACACTCCTCCTTGGTTAGCATGTTGCAAACTCCCATCTTAGCTCTTAAATGTTGAAACTTTGAAACACTGAGGGCCTTTGTCAAAATATCAGCTATTTGCTCTTCAGAATTGCAATGAACCAATTTAATAACATGAGCTTGCTCCATTTCTCGAACTGCATGAAGCTTGATGTTAAAATGTTTTGTTCTCCCATGAAAAACAGGGTTCTTTGCAATTGCAACAGCAGATTGGTTGTCACACATAATCTCTGTTGCTTCTTTTTGCTCATGGGTAAGATCTGTTAAGATTTTTCTAAGCCATATGGCTTGATTGACTGCTGCAGCAGCAGCCACATATTCAACCTTTGCAGTAGACTGAGCTACCACTGCCTGCTTCTTTGAGCTCCAGCAAATCATAGCAGAGCCAAGGTTGAACGCATATCCCGAAGTGCTCTTCATATCGTCCAATGAACCAGCCCAATCACTGTCACAGTATCCAACTAGCTTCAAATTTTCACCCTTGGTAAACAACATTCCATAGGACAAAGTTCCCTTGACGTATCTTAGAACTCTTTTTGCAGCTCTAAAATGGCTTTCATTTGAGTAATGCATAAACCTCGAGAGTATACTTACAGCATATATTATATCAAGTCTAGTGGCAGTTAGATATAGTAAACATCCAACTAGACTTCGATAGGTTGTTTCACAAACCTTTTCATACTTGTCTTGGCTCGATAGCTTTTCTCCAACAGCAACTGGTGTGCTGGTTGCTTTGCAATTCTCCATAGCAAAGGTTTTCTGACTTAGCCAAATTCCTTTCTCAGCTTGTGTTACTTCCATGCCTAAGAAGTAGGACATTAACCCCAAGTTTGACATTTCAAAATGCTGTTGCATTTTGGCTTTAAAACTGACCAGCATCTCTTGATCTCCTCCTGTCACCAATAGGTCATCGACATACAAGGACACAATGAGCTGAATTTCAGCATTGATCGATTTAACATACAGAGTTGGCTCGCTGAGACTCCTTTCAAATCCAAGACTGGTAAGATAACCATCTATTCTGCTATACCAGGCCCTTGGAGCCTGTTTTAAGCCATACAAGGCTTTATTGAGCTTGTACACCATTTCCTCCTTGCTAGACACCTTGAAACCTTGAGGTTGCTCCACATAAATCTCCTCTTCAAGGTATCCATTGAGAAATGCTGATTTTACATCAAGTTGGTGTATCATCTATTGCTTTTGTGCTGCTAAGGCAACTAGCAGTCTTATAGTATCGAGCCTAGCCACTGATACAAAGGTCTCTAGGTAGTCTAATCCATACCTTTGACTGAAGCCTTTCACAACCAATCTAGCCTTCAACTTATTTAAGCTACCATCAGCATTGTTTTTAACTCGATAGACCCATTTGACACCAATAATCTTCCTATTTGCTGGCCTTTCAACCAGACTCCAAGTTTGATTCTTCTCAGTCATCCTGATTTCTTCAATCATTGCCTGCCTCCAGCCCTCCTGACTTTCTGCTTCTTCAAAACAACTTGGTTCAACAATGGCTATTTGTGCTCTTTCATAAACATCAGCTAGTGATCGAGTGCCTCTGACTGGAACATCATCTACATCCATTTCAGATGTGTTTTGATCATTGTCAACTTGGTCCAAAGCCAGATCTTCAGTTACTGCCTCTGGTTCAACTTTCTCCCAATTCCAGCATCCTTTTTCATTGAACACAACATCTCTGCTCACCAGAATCTTGTTTGTACCAGGTTCTAGAATTCTATAGCCCTTTTTAACCATGTTATAGCCAATTAGAATCCCTGCTTGAGCCCTTTTATCTAGTTTACCTCTCTTTACAGCTGAAACTTGTGTATAGCACAGGCAACCAAAAGTTCTGAGATGAGCCAGTGATGGCTTGAATCCAAACTAGGCTTCAAATGGAGTCTATTTTGGAGATAGACTGCAGTGTTAACTGCTTCAGCCCACAAAGTTTTAGGGAGATTCTTCTCAAACAGGAGGCATCTTGCCATGTTCATCAAACTTCTATTTTTTCTTTCACTTACCCCATTCTGCTGAGGTGTATACACATTAGTCAGCTGATGTTTGATGCCTGCTTCTTCACAGTAAGCTTGGAACTGAGCTGAGGTATACTCAGTTCTATTGTCTGACCTCAGTGCTTTAAGCTTGCAACTGCACTTCGATTTCAACAATGACCTTAAACTTTAGGAACACAGATGCAACTTCTGATTTCTGCTTCAGAAAATAAATCCAGCAGTATCTTGTAAAATCATCAATAAAGAGAATAAAGTACCTCTTCTCTTTGAGAGACTCGGTCTTCATTGGTCCACACACATCAATGTGCACAAGCTGCAGCTTCTCTGATGCTCTCCATGTTGTGCTTGTAGGAAATGGCAGTCTCACCTGCTTTCTTTGTTGACATATCTCACAAAGTTTATCATTCTTCACTGAATCGATGAAGTTTTCAGCTAGCCCTTCATTGACCATTTTAGCTATGGATTTGTAGTTTGCATGTCCAAGCCTCTGGTGCTAGAGCCTTGAGTCATCAGTGAAGGCTATACAGGCTGGATGTAAGTCATTTGACCAGTCTACTTCAAAACACTTGTCAGTCATAGTGACTGTTATGAAATTTGATCCATTGGGGTTAAAAATTTGGTATTCTTTCTTCTTAAACACAACTGAGTAACCTTTCTCAAGCAATTGAGTTATACTGAGAAGGTTCCTATCAATTTCAGCTACCAAAAGTACATTTGAAATGATTTTGCCACTTGTAGGGGTACAAATCAGCACATCTCCTCTTCCTTCAACATTTATGAACTGACCATTTCCAATTTTCACCTTTTGTTTTGCAGGTTCTGTCCAAGGTCCTGAAAATAGTTGCATCTGGTCACATGTGGTTTGTGCAACCACTGTCTAGAAGCCAGCCCTTTGAACCCTTCTTTTGGTTTGCTGCACATGACACAGTAAAAACCTGTTCTTCTTGATCACTGCTTTTTTCAGCCACTCGAGCTTCAGCCTTTAGTTGTTGAAATTGATTCTGCCTTGGTTTGCTTCTGTTTTTGCAAACCTTTTCAACATGGCCCTTCTCCTTGCAGTTTTGGCACACTGCATCTGGTCTAAACCAGCATCTATCTTCTAGATGACCAGCCCTTTTACAATGTCTGCAAGATTGATCACTGCTCCTAGCAGCATCAGGCTTAGGCCTATTTTTCCAAAACTTTTTACCTTTATGAGCATTGATGCTTGAGGCTTCTTTAGTTTTGGCTTGAAAAGCCCCTTCCTGGTGCTCCTCTTGTCTGCTGGCTCTTCTTTGCTCTTGTGCATACAAGGCATTGATTAGCTCAGTTAAGGAGATAGTTGTCAAGTCCTTTGAGTCTTCGAGGGATGAAATTTTGGCTTCATACCTCTCTGGTAAAGTGGACATGACTTTCTCAACTATTCTAGCTTCACCGAATTGCTCTCCAAGGAGCCTTATGCTGTTTACTACAGCCATAATTCTGTCTGAATACTTCTTGACTGTTTCAACCTGTTTCATTTTGAGATTCTCAAAATCCCTTCTTAAATTTAGTAGCTATTGTTGCCTTATTCTTTCAGTTCCTTGAAACTCTTCTTTAAGTTTATCCCAGGCCTCCTTTGGTGTTTCACAGGCCATGATCCTCATAAAGATCACATCTGTCACACAATTTTGTATGCATGACATGGCCTTGTGCCTTTTTGTTCTTTCATCAATATGCTGCCTTATTTGAGCAACTGTTGGATTAGCTCGAAGAGGTGCTGGCTCAGCATCTGAGTTAACTACTTCCCATAGATCGAATGCTTGCAGGTAAGTCCTCATCTTAATTGCCCAAATGTTAAAGCCCTCTCCATTGAAGACAGGTGGTAGAGTTGAAGAAAAACCTGATGAAGCCATAGTTCTCTTGCTGAGTTATAATAGGTCCTCTAAGAATGTTGCTCTAGATACCAATTGTTGGAGCTAAGAGCAACTAACAACAAGGTTTAGCAGGAAACTTGCAAAACAAGGATCGAGACTTGCGGCAAAAACAAAGCAGAAAATCAAAACAAATTTTAAAGCAAAGCTAAAATAGAGAGCATATGGATGAAGACTTGATTGAATTCATTCAAAAAACTCAAAATGGCACTAAGCCAATACATAAACCAAGCTTACAGCTTGTCAAAAGCAGTAGGTTAACCTAATCACAACCTACCACCACTAAGTAGCATAGTAACTTGAGCTAATTAACTTGTACAAATGAACAAAGCTGATTAATCAGCTCACTCACCATCAATTTTACATCAAATATAAACCTAACATAGTTAAGATTGAACTAAGTTGCATTACATCAACTTAAAATACAAAATGTTGCAACAACATGCTTCTGGCTTAATGAACTAGCTGCTTCTGCATGTGATGGCCCTTGACTATTTTGGTTGATGCATGCTGACCATGCTACAACATAACTGCTGCATGCAAACCTGTTCTACCGTGGGGGCCGCCATGAGCTGTTGATGTGAATTTATCTAATAATAGAGTCAACAAGTGCCCAGATCCTCTCCTCCTAGCTGCTATGTAAAGTGGAGTCTCATGTTTTTTGTTGGCAGAAGAATACGGAAAACCAGGGTCTTCAAACTCCAACAATGCTTTCACCACTTCGACATTGCCACACCGTGCTGCTTTATGCAAAGCCGTGTTGGATTCCTAATCCCTAATCCTCAGCATCTTACTTGATTCATTCCCGGCATCTCTAAATCTCCATGTCTAGCTTTTGCACAAGACTTGATTAGAAGTTTCACAATAGCAGAATGTCCATAACTTGCTGCAACGTGCAAATGAGTTTGACCTTTAGCATTCGTTTGGAGTAGCAGTGACGGACACTTGGTGAGAATTTTTTCGATAAAATCTTATCTTTTTTCTCCTCTTATCATAGTAATGAAAATACTCAAAGATCGATAGAATGGTACATATTCTACGGGGAATAATACATATAGTACGGGGAGGAAGTTGAGTATTGAGCTAAATCTGTTAAAAAGCCAGGCAGCAATCTCCTGCCATACCAGCCACATTAGCAGATTGTATTGTAGGTTATTATATATGTTAATTCAAAAGCCAAATATTCATATCAATATGTATTCTACCAGACTTAACATGTGTTTATGTAGTCTTATGCGCGATCTCACGTGTGACTTCGTGTTTACATAGTCTCATGCGCGATAACAAGTGTAACTTCGCAAGAGAACATAGGTACCCATCTTGCGAGATCAATATGCGATTTCAATAAAAAACCGACCCATCCAACTTAAACCCATTCGAGAAATAATAAACTTTAAAAAGATATTTAATAACTTTTTGCAACGTTTAGAGATATAATTATTAACAATAAAAATATATTTAATCATATCCTCTGACATATGCTTATCTAAATGCATGCCTTATATACATTTATACAAAGCTTTAAAAGCTATCCCAAGTAATGAATTGCAAGAATTAGAAATTTAAGCAATGGCTTTAGCACCACCTCACTAATATCATTTTCTAATTTTCTTTTATTTTATTTTGATACCATGTTTAAGATTATCTCTAATCTCTTTCTAACTATTAAATAAGAAGATAAACACGTTTCAACACGCTTAAATCCATGTCTATCTATATTGGCAACAATATCAATATTAACTAAATTAAGACT
The DNA here is from genome assembly GCF_025698545.1 of Gossypium raimondii. Taxonomy (NCBI): domain Eukaryota; kingdom Viridiplantae; phylum Streptophyta; class Magnoliopsida; order Malvales; family Malvaceae; genus Gossypium; species Gossypium raimondii. The sequence goes on from NC_068568.1 coordinate 595,408, forward strand.
CAGTCAACTTTTTTATTTTTAGAGAGAAACCAAAAGAAATATAATTTTTTTTGCATCATGTTCAAAATTTTATAAATTTATTATCATAGATTTTATGAATTTAAGTTTTATAAGCTATTTGGTTTGAGTACAAAATTAAACATTGAAGTCAAACGTAGGTATCAAAATGAATGTTGAAACCAAACTCACCTACCAAAATATTAACCCAATAAAAGTTATGCTTCATTTCGTTTCTGAAAATAATTTTATTTTTATTTTCTATTTTCATTTCCAAAAATATTTCATTTTCTGCTTTTTAAAATTTAAAAACATGTTTGATAAGTGGAAATATAATTTTGTTTTCAATAATGAAAACTTGAAAATATATTATTTTTCTATAATAGAAATATAAGAAACAACAAAAAAAATTATATTTATATGGATTCAAACTAAAGGACTAGATTTAATTTCAAAAGGCTGTTGAGTCACGATTAAGAAAACAAGAATGAAAACTTCTATTTTTTGAAACCAAACGTAACTTCTATTAACTACCAGAATAGGATTTACTTTCGAACAAAGACATAAATGCGTTAGTCTAAATTAATAATACGTATTTTTAATTATTATTGTTGTTGTAATTGTGTATTTTAATTAATTAGGATGTGTGAGCTATAAGGTGCATCTTTCTTTCAACAATTTAATTTGTTTATAAGGGATTAATGTCGTATTTAATTGGGTCATTATTTAAACTGTCACAGCAAATGTGGGTAAAACATTTTTAAATCACACTTATTTTATTAGTGTCACATATAATACAATATTTGTGACAAAATTCTTTATTATCACAGAATCATCTCCACCCAAGCTAGTAATACTTCTATGTAATAACAGAAATATAAGGCAGGACAGATGAAACATGAGGCGATGGCAAGTCCATGAGAAGGTTTTAAAACCACATAACTACCTGTGCTGAAAGCAATCGCCGTTGCAGTTGTTGCATGACTAAGGAGATTAGAAGCGGACCGAGTTTGATATAAAGTTATATCAGTTATCCAAAAAGGTATTCTTGATAAAAGAAAATCATTAACCCCAAAGTGGATGGCGAGGGCACAAATAGAGAAAATAAAGGCCAATGCATTTGTTACCACAAATGCTTTAAAGGCTATTTCATGAATCAGAACAGGAGTGCCCTGCTCTAACCCCTTTTCACCCTTGAAACCACCTGGAACAGTTATGGCTGCTGCGAATGCCACAGTGGCTATAAGTGCTGCCACTACTAAATTAGTATCTCTTGATTTCTCCAAGCTTTCTGCAGAGACCGTTCGTAAGTGAAAGGGTAAAACCGGGAACTCTGCTACTTTTTCACGTGCAATATCTTTCAACATGTCTTCAATTGGCTTCTGCCATACCAGCCACGTTAGCATATTGTATTGTAGTTATTATATATGTTAATTCAAAAGCCAAATACTAAAAAAACCATAGCCCATAGTCATAGAAATACACACCTTTTCTCGCAGATCAGCCGTAAAAGGTTGCTCATGTCGAATAAAATCACTCACTTTGTCTGGTGTGAATCCAATGTCACCTTCCAAGTTCCTTAGATTTCGGAGTGATCCATATTCAGGCTTAGTACCACCAGGAATGAAAAGAAAATGGGGACTGTCTCTAAAAGCCAGGTAATGAAGTAAACTCAAACCTCTTTTGTCCACTTTATCACAACAATCAGGACAATAAAAGAGAATCTTTCTTACTGTTCCAAGATAACCTTGCCTGGCTGCCATAAGAAGGGGTGTCATCCCCAACTTTCTATCACCTATATAGGCAGCTGATACATCCGTTTTTAACAGTTCTTCCACAACGGAAATGCAACCTAAGTGTGCAGCATAATGAAGAGGGGTGTGCCCATCTTCATCTCTTTCCTTTATCAAATTCGCATTCTTCTTTAGTATTATCGTTGTTGCCTCTAAATCCAAGCAAAAAAAAAAAAAAAAGTAAATAAACCTTTTCTTTATTTATTACAAACAAAAAGAGAAAATAATATGGAACTAACTCATTAACATACCTGCAATATCTCCAGCCATAGCTGCTGCATGCAAAGCTGTTCTACTGTGGGGGCACCCATGACCAGTTGAATTCGATATTTCTAATAATATACTCAGCATGCCCGTGTCTCCTCTCTTAGCTGCTAAGTAAAGTGGAGTCTCCTGGTTTTTGTTAGCAGAATACTGAAAATCAGGGTCTTCATGCTCCAACAATTCTTTCACCATTTCAACGTCGCCATACTTTACTGCTAAATGTAAAGCCGTGTTAGATTCCTGATCCGTGATCCTCAGCATCTCTCTCACTGCATTTACTTGACCCATTTCTAGCTTCTCTAAATCTCCATCTCTAGCTTTTGCGCATGACTTGATTAGAAGTTTAACAATAGCAGAATGACCATTCATTGCTGCAACGTGCAAGGGAGTTTGACCTTTAGCATTCGTTTGGAGTAGTAGTGACGGACACTTGGTAAGAATTTGTCTGATAAAATCTGATCTTTTTTCACTTTTTTTCTTAATAATGAAAAACCACAAAAACAAAAGGATGAAAAAATATAATTTGGGGAAGGATCTAGTTCTTGAGAGAATTCCATTAGAAAACCAGGCAGCAAGCTCGTGGGTTGCCAAGTTAACATGGAGCACGTTGTCATGGTTTGGGGTCTTTTGCGATTCAAGGTCAAGCTCCTGGTAATTATTGAATACTTCAATTTTTCCTTCTGCTGCTGCCTTATACAACGAAGCATCCATGTAAGTGATGTTCTGTTCACGCTCCTCAGGTTTAGGGGCGATTATAGGGCGGGGCTGCCATCGGACCCGACGCAACTTTCGGACCCGGCGCAGCCATCGGACCAGGGGCGGCCATCGGACCCGGGTCTGCCATCGGACCTGGTGCTTTGCAAGAAAACTTACCATTTAGGCCCTCTAAATTTTTTAAAATTTTAAATTAATAAAAATAAAATTATACTTGCGCCTCTCTAAAATTATAAAAATTTAATTTAATACTTTAAAAATTATAAAAATATAAACTATAAACAATTAAAATTTTATTCAGCCCTTAAAATATTGTTCTAGCTTCGCCCATGTAATCACAAGCGGATAGAAGCACGATGTTTGCCGATAGTTCCATTTTTGTTGATCTACTGCACAGCTTTCTTCCTAGATAACACCAAACAAAATGTAATTAATTAGCTAGGAACATTCTAAGCTCAAGGAAAAAAATATTTCTACAAATTCATAAATTTACCAAATGCCTTGCCTATTTGTTGCCTTTCATTCAAGTCACAACTATATATAATTCCATAGTTGAACACTTTAGTGTTGCGTAAAGAACCATCATTACCATAGGAATACAACTTCAGCAATGCTATTCTTGCTACTTTTACTTTAATCGAAATATCATTCTTCTACCTTATTCTTGTCTTCTTATGTGTTCAAATAAAGCATATTGTGATCTTAAAAAAAAAACATTTTATTTTGAGCAAACAACAACATTACCATAGGAATACAACTTCAACAAAATTTAAAGAAATTCAGTATATATATATATATATATATATATATATATATATATATATATCACTTATAATCAATATTTGACTTCAATTCTTTTATATATTAATGAAGATTTGTTTTCAAAATTTGCCCAACTAAAACAAATCCTTCAATCTAATTAATTGCACAATCTATACTAAAATTTTATTACACGTTTGCATGGAAATCATATATTTAAAATTACATAAAATAATTAATGAAATGTAAGGTTTAAAACTAATAATATAAATGTATGAAATTAAAATAAAATTAAGATTAGTTTTAATTGTGGGTAAAAGAAAATTTAAAAGCTAAATACATTAGATTAAGAATACTAAATACATTCCAATTGTTTATAACGGTAGTGTAATTTATAAATTTTATTAGTTTTTAAATAAAAAAGTAACCTCGTAATATTATAAACTATTTAGAATACGTAAAGGCATTTTAATAATTTTATTGACTGAATTGGTGTTGAGTTGACTCGTGTCATCAAATCAGTCACACACTTAAAAAATTAGTATAATACAAAAAAAATATTTACATTTATCAAAACATATTTTCCAATTTTCACAAAATAGAAAATAAAAACTACTTTTAAAAATGAAAATACAGAAAAACCTACCCTAAATTTGCTCCAAGTATAAAGGAAAAAGAAGATGGAGCTACAATTTCCCTTTTATTCTTCTTTCCGTGCAATTGTCTTTCACACCATTTGCAGACCATAGCTTTTGCTTTATTCAATGAGAAGATTTAAGAGTAAAAAGAGTTAATGTACTTTGTGATTTTTCTTTTTCAAATTGGTACATAAGTTTGGCTTCAACGTTTAATTTGGCGTCTAATTTTTTTCAATTCGATATTTTAATTTATTTTTATCATAATTAAGTGCCTAAATTTAGCTTTAATGTTTCATTTAATACCTGAGCTTTTTTTGTCTCAATTAAAACACTTATGCTTTTTTTTACCATAGTACATATGTAAAATATTTATTAGGCGTATGAAGTCATTTGGTTTGAGTATCAAATTGAACATTGAAATCAAACTTAAAAGACCAGATATTTATTTTTAGTTTTTACGTTTAAAATTATGTGTCAACATTTTATTTCCTTAAAATTTTCATTTTAAATATAGCTGCATAAGATTTGAAATGACATTTAATAATTAAATTAACACTTTTAATAACAAAGTTAAGAACTTGATTGATATAACATCGATAGTTTAAATACTTAATTAAAATAATTTGAAGTTCAAAGACTAATTTAGAACAAAAGTTACAATTTATGATGTTTGGTGTAATTAACTCATCCTGCCCCAAATTAAAAAAAAAACTAAAATTATTCATTGTTGGGATTTATTTACGCTTTCGAGCAATTGATTAGTTCTATCGTTTTCAAATTGTTAAATACATAGAATTTATAAATATGGAGTGTTAAATTTGTTGAATTATTTAGAGTTAGGATCAAATTAATAGAATATATAAGTATTGAGGACTAAAAGTGTTGTTATATCAATTTAAAAAAGGTCACTCCGTCATTTTCCTTTAATAATTTAATAGAGAGTAACCAAAATAAAACTGATCGAAAACTTTAGTTACCAAATTTGAAATTTATTTTAATAATTTGATGAATAAAATAGAAATATGCTAATAGTTAGATAACTAATGATATTATTAATTATTATTTCATTTAAATTTAAATTTTAAAATTTATATTTGATACATTGGTTTTAAAAACCGAAGAAACAAAATGGTCACAACAATTGTCATAATAGAAATGAAATATTAATAAATCACACTGTCATAAACAAAATTTATCGGACGAAATTCTTTATTATCACAGACATCTCCACCAAAGCTTGTGATTGTTAATAGTAAAACAGTAAAAAAAAAGCAGGGCCGATGAAACATGAAGCGATGGCAAGTCCATGGGAAGGTTTTAAAACCACATAACTACCCGTGCTAAAAGCAATTACCATCGCAATCACTGCACGACCAAGGAGATTAGAAACGGACCGAGCTCGAGATACAAACATATCAGGTCTCCAAAAATTTCGTTTTGATAAAAGAAGATCCACAATCTCAAAGTGGATGGAGAGGGCAGAAACAGAGAGAATAAAGGCTATTGCATTTGTTACAACAAATGCTTTGAAGGCTGCCACATCAATCAAAAGGGGAGTGCCTCGTTCTGACCCTTTTTCAGTCTGCAAACCACCAGGAACAGTTATTGCCGCTGCGAATGTGATGGTGGCTATAAGTCCTGCCACTACTAAATGAGCATCTCTTGTCTTATCCAAGCTTTCTGCAGAAACAGTCGGTAAGGAAAAGTGTGAAACCGGGCACTCCGCTACTTCTTCACTTGCAATATCTTTCAACAATTCTGCAATTTGCTTCTGCCATGCCAGCCACATTATCCAATTGTATTGTAGGTTTATTATATATGTTAATTTAAAACCAAAATATTGATAAAACCATATTCATAGCCATAGAAATATAAATAGTTATATTAACTGTGTACAATTAATTTTACCTTTTTCTCTTTCTGCCCACTGTTCTCAAAAAATTTCCTCGCTCTAGCGATCCTAGGTCGATATGCATCATAAACTTGATGAGGTGTGATTCCAAGGGCATCTTTCCAGTCCATTAGATTTCTAATTGATGCACATTCCATCCGACTAAGTGTGAAAGAGAAAACTGCTATACTAGGATGATAGACTCTAAAAGCCAAATAATGAAGTAAATTCCAACCTCTCTTGTCCACCTTTTCACAACAATCTGGACAAAAAGAGTGAATCTTTCGTAATATTTGTAAATGGCCTTGCCTGGCTGCCATAAGAAGGGGTGTCATCTCCCACTTTCTATCACATACGTAGGCAGCTGATGCATCCCATTTTAACAGTTCTTCCACAACAGAACTGCAACCTTTGTGTGCAGCATAATGAAGAGGGGTGTGCCCATCTTCATCTCTTTCCTTTGTCAGATTCCCTTTCTTCTTTAATATTATCTTTGTTGCCTCTAAATCCAAGCAAAAAAAAAATGTCAATAAATATATTCTAATTTATTTCAAACAAAAAAAAAATTTGGAACATACCTGCATCTTCAGCCATAGCTGCTGCATGCAAAGCTGTTCTACCGTGGGGCCCCCCCTGACCAGTTGATTTCGATTTATTTAATAATACACTCAGCACGCCCCTGTTTCCTATCTCAGCTGCTAAGTAAAGTGGAGTCTTCTGGTTTTTGTTGGCAGAATACGGAAAATCAGGGTCTTCAAGCTCCAACAATCCTTCCACCATTTCAACATCGCCATACTGTGCTGCTACATGTAAAGCCGTGTCGGATTCCTGATCCGTAATCCTCAGCATCTCTCTGACTGCATTTACATGATCCATTCCCAGCTTCTCTAAATCTCCGTCTCTAGCTTTTGCGCAAGACCTGATTAGAAGTTTCACGATGGCAGAATGTCCATTCCTTGCTGCAACGTGTAAGGGAGTTTGACCTTTAGCATTCTTTTGGAGTAGCAGTGACGGACACTTAACAAGAATTTGTTCGATAAAATTTGATCTTTTTTTACTGTTTTTTTTGTCAATGGAAATCCACAAAAACGAACGGAAGAATAAATAGAATAAGGGCAAGTATCTGCTTGACAGAATTCCAATATAAAAGTTTGCATAATACTCGGGGGTTGCCAAGTTAACATGGAGCACGTTGTCATGGTTTGGGGTCTTTAAAGACTCAAGTTGAAGCTCTGGGTCACCATGGAATTCTTCAATTCTGCTTTTTGCTGCTTCCTTGTACAACTGCTTCCTTGTACAACAAAGCATCCATGTGAGTGATGTTCTCTTCAGGCTCCTGAGGTTCACAAGAGGAAATAAGCATGATGTCTATCGATGATCCCATTTTTGCTGATCTATTTCTTCCTGAAAACACCAAACAAAATTGAATTAATTAGCTTGAAACATTCCAAGCTCAAGAAAAAAAATGCTGCAAATTAAGAAATTTACTAAATGCCATACCTGTTAGTTACTTGCTTGCATATCCTCCATTCAACTCACCTACCATATATAGTTTCATACTTGGAACACTTCAGTATAGCGTAAAGAAACCACCATTATATTTTTTAATTCCTTACTTAATCACATTGGCATAGCATAATCCTCAACAATCCTATTCCTTTTATACTTTTACTTTAAACCAAAAAACATTCTACTAGCTTATTCTTCCTGTGTGTTCATCTAAAGCTGGTAGAATTTCCTTTTGTGACAATTAAAAAGAAAAAACAACTTCACCGTAGGAATACAGCTTCAACAAAATTTATAGAATTCAATCAATAGATATAAAATATACATCATTAATAATCAATATTTTAATTACATCCTTAAATTATAGATATAAGGTCCTTTCCTTACTAAAATCATTGATATACTATAGGAGGATAAATGTGTTACCTATAATCCTTTCTGAACTATTAAATAGGAGCATAAATGTGTTTCAAGATGCTCAAACTCGCATCCTTCTACATTAATAATAATACTAATACCAACTGAACTAAAACGCAAGCAACATCATGACATGTATAATTCCTTTCTTGAATAACTCAGCATAGCGTAATACCAACAATGCTATTACTAATAACATGTGTTATCACGTGAAATGACATTTAATAATTAAATTAACACTTTTATAATACGAAAGAACTTGATTGATATAACATCGATAATTTAAATATTTAATTAACATAGTTTGAAGTTCAAAGACTAATTTAGAACAAAAGTTACAATTTGTGATGTTTGGTGTAATTAACTTTTCCTGCCCCAAATTAAAAAAAAATTATGTAATTATTTGATGAATAAAATAGAAATATGCTAATGATTTTAGTAATAATTATTTCATTTAAATTTAAGTTTTAAAATTTATATTTAATACATTGATGACATATAATTTTAAGAATAATTTTTAAGGGCCGAAGAAACAAAATGGTCACAACAATTGTCATAATAGAAATGAAATATTAATAAATCACACTGTCATAAACAAAATTCATCGGGACGAAATTCTTTATTATCACAGACATCTCCACCAAAGCTTGTGATTGTTAATAGTAAAACAGTAAAAAAAAAAGGCAGGGCTGATGAAACATGAAGCGATGGCAAGTCCATGGGAAGGTTTTAAAACCACAAAACTACCTGTGCTAAAAGCAATTACCATCGCAATCACTGCAAGACCAAGGAGATTAGAAGCGGACCGAGTTCGAGATACAATCATATCAGTTCTCCTAAAAATTAGTTTTGGTAAAAGAAGATTCCCAACCTCAAAGTGGATGGAGAGGGCAGAAACAGAGACAATAAAGGCCATTGCATTTGTTACAACAAATGCTTTGAAGGCTGCCTTATCAATCAAAAGGGGAGTGCCTAGCTCTGACCCTTTTTCAGTCTGCAAACCACCAGGAACAGTTATTGCCGCTGCAAATGTGATGGTGGCTATAAGTCCTGCCACTACAAAATGAGCATCTCTTGTCTTCTCCAAGTTTTTTGCAGAAACAGTCGGTAAGGAAAAGGGTTAAACCGGGCACTCCGCTACTTCTTCAAGTGCAATATCTTCCAACAATTCTTCAATTTGCTTCTGCCATGCCAGACACATTATCCAATTGTATTGTAGGTTTATTATATATGTTAATTTAAAGCCTAAGTATTGATAAAACCATATTCATAGCCATAGAAATATAAATAGTTACATTAGCTGTGTACAATTAATTTTACCTTTTTCTCTTTCTGCCCACTGTTCTCCAAAGATTTCCTCGCTCTAGCGATCCTAGGTTGATATGCATCATAAACTTGATGAGGTGTGATTCCAAGGGCATTGTTCCAGTCCATTAGATTTCTAATTGATGCACATTCCATCTTGCGACTAAGTGTGAAAAAGTAAATTGCTATACGAGGACGATAGACTCTAAACGCCAGAAAATGAAGTAAATTCCAACCTCTCTTGTCCACATTTTCACAACAATCTGGACAAAAAGAGTGAATCTTTTGTGATATTTGTAAATGGCCTTGCCTGGCTGCCATAAGAAGGGGTGTCATCCCCAACTTTCTATCACATACATAGGCAGCTGATGCATCCCATTTTAACAGTTCTTCCACAACAGAACTGCAACATTTGTGTGCAGCATAATGAAGAGGGGTGTGCCCATCTTCATCTCTTTCCGTTGTCAGATTCCCTTTCTTCTTTAATATTATCTTTGTTGCCTCTAAATCCAAGCAAAAAAAATGTCAATAAATATATTCTAATTTATTTCTAACAAAAAAAAAATTGGAACATACCTGCATCTTCAGCCATAGCTGCTGCATGCAAAGCTGTTCTACCGTGGGGCCCCCCCTGACCAGCTGATTTCGATTTATCTAATAATACACTCAGCACGCCCCTGTTTCCTATCTCAGCTGCTAAGTAAAGTGGAGTCTTCTGGTTTTTGTTGGCAGAATACGAAAAATCAGGGTCTTCAAGCTCCAACAATCCTTCCACCATTTCATCATCGCCATACTGTGCTGCTACATGTAAAGCCGTGTCGGATTCCTGATCCGTAATCCTCAGCATCTCTCTGATTGCATTTGCTTGATCCATTCCCAGCTTCTCTAAATCTCCGTCTCTAGCTTTTGCGCAAGACCTGATTAGAAGTTTCACGATGGCAGAATGTCCTTTCCTTGCTGCAACGTGCAAGGGAGTTTGACCTTTAGCATTCTTTTGGAGTAGCAGTGACGGACACTTAACAAGAATTATTCGATAAAATTTGATCTTTTTTTACTGTTTCTTTTATAAATGGAAATCCACAAAAACGAACGGAAGAATAAATAGAATAAGGGCAAGTATCTGCTTGACAGAATTCAGACATAAAACTTTGCATAATACTCAGGGGTTGCCAAGTTAACATGGAGCACTTTGTCATGGTTTGGGGTCTTTAGAAGTTGAAGCTTTGGGTGACTATTGAATTCTTCAATTCTGCCTTCTGCTGCTGCCCTGTACAACAAAGCATCCATGTAAGTGATGTTCTCTTCAGGCTTCTCAGGTTCACCGGAGGATATACGCACGATGTTTGTCGATGGTTCCATTTTTGTTGATCTATTGCATAGCTTTCTTCCTAGATAACACCAATCAAAATGTAATTAATTAGCTAGGAACATTCCAAGCTCAGGGAAAAAAAAATACTACAAATTCAGAAATTTACCAAATGCCTTACCTATTTGTTGCTTGCCTATAATATCTTTCATTCAAGTCACAACTATATATAATTCCATACTTGAACACTTTAGTGTTGCGTAAAGAACCATCGTTACATTTTTCAATTTCTTCCTTGAACACATTCGCATAGCATAATCCTCAGTAATGCTATTCTTGCTACTTTTACTTTAATCAAAACATAATTCTTCCACCTTACTCTTGTCTTCTTATGTGTTCAAGTAAAGAATATTGTGATCTTGAGCATAATGAGCATTGAATATTAGCTCAGTCAAAGAGATGCTCGAGAGATCTCTTGAGTCTTTAAGGGATGAGATCTTGGCTAAGGTTGCAATGACTTTTTCCAATATTCTTGCTTCACTAAACTGGTCCCCAAGCAATCTGATGTTGCTCAAAACAGACATAATTCTGTCTGAGTATTGCTTCACTGTTTCTTCTTCCTTCATCTTCAAATTTTCAAAGTCCCTTATCAAATTCAAGAGTTGTTGCTGTTTGGTTCTTTCAATCCCTTGAAACTCCTCCTTGAGCTTATCCTAGGCCTGTTTTGGAGACTCACAAGCCATGATCCTTGTGAAAATCACATTAAACACACTGTTTTGGATGCATGACATGGCCTTGTGTCTTTTGGTTCTTTCATCTGTGTGCCGCCTGATCTGAGCCACAGTGAGATTGACTCTTAGAGGTGTCAGTTCAACATCCGAGTTAACAACTTCCCACAAGTCGAATGCTTGCAGGTAGGTCTTTATTTTCCCTACCCAAATGTGGTAGCCTTCACCATTGATCACTGGTGGTAGAGTTGGAGAGAATCCGGATGAAGACATGATTTTTAGACTTGAAGAATGACAGGTCCACTAAGAAATAAGTTCTTGATACCAATTGTTGGAACTTAGAAAATAGATTGAAGAAATTTGACAAAAACTTAAGCTAAAAGGCTCGAAAAACTTGTTGAGCAATCAAGCAAAATATCAGACAAAGAACTTGAGTAAAGAACCAGAGAATGAAGAAGAATTTTGAGTGATATTTTCATTGCATTTGAAATCAGGCATATTGCCAATACATAAACCAAGCATTCAGGTGGTCAAAAGAGACAGACTTCACCTAATCCTCAACCTAACTCCACTAGGTATCCTTGAAACTTATAAAACATGACTTGCACACATAGGTAAGCTGATTTATCAGTCTATCAGCACCTAATTATATCAAGCTTACCAGTCTATCAGCACCTAATTATATCAAGTAAATTAACAACTTGGTTTAAATCTAAGTTACAAAACATCAATTTGAAAGTAACAAAATGAAACAGCAGCTTGAACTTCAGCTGCAACTGCATGGCTCGGGCAGCACCTCTGCTTCTTGGCTGCATGCAGGCCAACTTCAACAGACTTTTAGCATTCATTTGGAGTAGCAGTGACGGACACTTAACAAGAATTTGTTCGATAAAATTTGATTTGTTTTACTGTTTCTTTTATTAATGGAAATCCACAAAAACGAATGGAAGAATAAATAGAATAAGGGAAAGTATCTGCTTGACAGAATTCCGACATAAAACTCGGCATAATACTCAGCGGTTGAAAAGTTAACATGGAGCACGTTGTCATGGTTTTTGGTCTTCAGCGACTCAAGTTGAAGCTCTGGGTGATTATTGAATTCTTCAATTTGGCCTTCTGCTGCCACGTAAGCATCCATGTATGTGACGTTCTCTTCAGGCTTCTCAGTTTCACCAGCGCGTATAAGCACGATGTTTAGCGATGGTTCCATTTTTGTTGATCTATTGCACAGCTTTCGTCCTAGATAACACCAAACAAAATGTAATTAATTAGCTAGGAACATTCCAAGCTCAAGGAAAAAAAAAAGGTACTACAAATACAGAAATTTACCAAATGCCTTAACTATTTGTTGCTTGCCTATAATATCTTTCATTCAAGTGTGACAACTATATATAATTCCTTACTTGAACACTTTAGTGTTGCGTAAAGAACTATCGTTACATTTTTCAATTTCTTCCTTAACACATTCGCGTAGCATAATCCTCGAGCTTTAATTAAGGTAAAAGTCCTATGAAAGTTTAGGGTTTAGGGTTTAGATTGTATATTAACTTTTCTTTTTAAAAAATGAGTAAATTAGTCATTATTTATTAAATAAAAAAATAAACTGATCATTTCTATTAAAAGTTTTATCCTTTTCTATTGTTAAAACGGGCATAACAAACAGCATAGTTAGATAGTTAAACATGACATGCAACGTATCCCTCATTCTATCGTACATGGACTAATTTTTACCATAAGGACCAACTTGATCTTTGATCTAATATACAATGACTAATTTTTTTTTTTAGTAAATGGGGCAAAATGCAATACAATTAGTAGTACAAGTAAAAATTTAAATTAGTAAAGGTAAAATTACACTTTGACCCCCTAAAATGATAAAATTTGATTTAATCTTTTAAACATTATAAATATATAGACTATTCAAATGATGAAATTACTTTTTTATTATCATAAAAATTAAAATTTAATTTCGACCCTCTAAAATATTTTTTTCCACCTTTTGCGCCTGAGTACAATTATTTTTCATTAAAAGGAATCAATATAATAAAAAATTTGCTCCAAGTAGATGGAGCTACAATTTCCCTTTTGTTCTTCTTTCTGTACCTTTTTCCTTCACACCATTTATTCTTTTTGCAAATCATAGCCTTTGCTTTATTCAATGAGAAGATTTAATAGCAGAAAGAACGTTAATGTACTCGAGATTTTTTTTTTCAAATTGGTACATGAATTTTGTAACAGCCCGATTTTGGGCCTAGTCGGAACAGTGGTTTCGGGACCACAAATCCGACAAGGAAAATTTTATTTTTCTTATATTTTTATGGTCTACGATTTCAAGAAATGATTTTGTGAAAATTTCGTTCAAAAATTTCGACGTTTGGGCACTCAATTTAGTCAAAAGGACTAAATTGTAAAAAGTGCAAAAGTTGAGTTCTACAAGTTAGAGGTGTCTAATTATTATGAAATTTTAAATTGGAGGTCCTTAAATGGTAATTAGACCATTGGTTATTTATGGACAAAAATAGACATGGTTAGTAAGTAAGCTATTTAAGGGCATTTTGGTAAAATGCCTTAATTAATGAATAAAGACAAAATAACATGAAATAAATTATCATCTTCTTCAATTCTTTTCTTCATGGCCGTATGGAGCAAGGGAACACCATGGCTAGGGTTTGTTCATCTTCCAAGCTTCATGGCAAGTCCGTTCTAGCCTCGTTTTTCTTGTTCTTTGTATTTTTCGAATCCCGATAACTTGCTTAAGCTATCTCTACCATTAATTCGAGCTAGAATTTATGTTTGAAAAATTACCCATAGATGAAAAGTGTGAATTTTGATGTTTCATGATAGAATATGAAGCTTAGAATTATGTTAAACATTTTTTGCTAAGCGAGTTTCAGCGAAAACGAGTAAAACGACTTAATCGGTAAAAATACCTAATGTTCATAAGTGCACTTTAGATCAAGAATTTGATGTTTCTGTAGAAGGGAAAAATGTTCAGCATGTTATATTACATAAGAAAAATAAATAAAGTTTAATTTTTGAGCCTAGGGACAAAATCGTAATTTTGTGAAACATTAGGGGCAAAAATGTAATTTTTCCAAAATGTGATTTTTGGACTGGATTGAATAATTTGAATGTTATATAAGCTAAATATGTTATTATTAGTTAAGAAAGACAAGGAATTGACTTTGATTAGTAAAAAAAAAAGGAGAAAAAGTGAGAAATTTCCCGATTGAACATTCGAAATAAAAATGGGTGTTTTGAATGAAGTAACAGAAATGATTACATATGTGGTATGGACTATGTGTAGGCCACTATGTGAAAGTGAAAGTAATGGTTGAAGTGATTCAAATCGAATTATTAAATTGGTTATGGAGTTGAGTGGAAAGATTGGTATTATAATGTGTTATGGAGAAATTGTAAATTATTGGGAAGTAATAATCTTTGTGGAACTGTCGAAACGGTAAAGATTTGAGTAAGGTATCGATGAACACGTGTGTAGTACTGTGTGAAGGCTACTACATGTATCGATAAATAATGGTCACATGTGTAGTACTAAGTGAAGGCTACAATGTGTACCGAGAAGCTTTGGTCACTTGTGTAGTACTGTGTGAAGGCTACTACGTGTATCGATAAATAATGGTCACATGTGTAGTACTAAGTGAAGGCTACTATGTGTACCGAAAAGCTTTGATCACGTGTGTAGTACTATGTGAAGGCTACTTCGTGAACCGAAAAACTTGATCACGTGTGTAGTACTATGTGTAGGCTACTACGTGTATCAGAATGATAGGTCGCATGTGTAGTACTATGTGCAGGCTACTATGCGTACCGGATAGCTTCGATCACGTGTGTAGTACTATGTGCAGGCTACTACGTGTATCGGATAGTGATGGTCACCTGTGTAGTACTATGTGCATGCTACTATGTGAACCGGTATAATTGATTACAAAGGGTGGTTGCTGTGTGTTGAATCCACCGTGTATCTGTTATTATTCCGAAGTGTTCATCGGGAAATTGACTAAGTGTAATTGATTAATGAATATAGGTGTGGAATTGAATTGAATATCGACTTAGAAATGGAAAAGTGAATTTTGAATTGAATTGTGATTGAAAGTGAAAAAGTGAAATTATGAAAGTGTACATTTAGCAACAAAACAGTTTAGACAGCAACAGTTGTGTGATTTTGAAAAATCACCAAAAATGATGGAAATTGAATTATAGACTGAATAATATATTAAATTGAATCTGAATGAGTCTATTTTCACATAAAAGAAATAGAGCAAGCAAATGAGTTTTATATTATGAGATATTTGAATTTTAGTGAGACAGAGCTAGAATGATTTTGGAATCCACTGTTCTGAATTTTAAAATCACTAAAATTGTACAAAAATAATTATGGCTTGTAATTTACATTCTTGAATTCCTCATTGAGTCTATTTTCAAGAGAAATAAACGAGAACATCATTTGAATTTTGTACAAATATATAAACAATTTTTAGTGAAGAGGAGTCAGAGCTGTTGAGCAGTGAAATAAGGGAGAGTTTAAAGAATAAAATATACTAATTGGCTAAACCAAAAATTCTGAAAATTTTATGGAAAGAAGATATGTGAGTCTATTTTTGGGGAAAATTAGCAGAACTTAATTTAGAGCTCTGTAGCTCCAGATAAAAATAATTTGATGACTATAACTCGATTAGACAGTTTTAAATTTAAATATAAGTGGATAGTGAAATTATGTATAATGCTATTTAAGCATGTTTTATACATAAAGGATGTGAAATGGAGAGGAGGAGGAGGACAATAAAATGTATGAAAGAATTGTGTATAATGGTCATATGGCCAATTATAATCGGTAAATGTTAAATTGAATGGTAAATACGTATTGGTACTGAAGGAACTATTACAGTATTGAAAAGCAATTGATCAAATGTTTAAGAAATTTAGTCATGACACACACACATATATATATATATATATATATATGTGATAATAATGATATATGGATGATTATATCATTGAGTTGCATTGATTAATCCGGTTTATGTGATGAAAATGTCAAGAACATTTGTCTTTGATATGTGATGATCATGGTTTAAGCTCATATGGGAAAATTAAAGTTTCATAGTATGAGAGTGTGGTATTGAAATATATATGTATTGGATTGAGAAATTGATCTGAATTGTGAACATGAAAGATTGTGAATTGAATAAAATGGAAATGGAGCTTTGAATTACATGAGTAAGTATCGGGTCTCGTAGGCCCTATTTGTTATGAATATAATATTTTGAGGATATGTTGTAAAAAATTATAAAAGCATATTAAAAATTTGAAGAGTTTAAATTTTAATGAAATTTTGTAACTCGGTTTAATACGTTTACATGTGTAAGTGTTCTAGTAATACCTCATACCCTATTCCGGAGTTGAATACAGGTAAGGGGTGTTACAAATTTAGCTTCAATGTTCAATTTGGTGTCCAAATATTTTCAATTCGATACTTGAATTTCTTTTTGTCATAATTAAATGCTTAAGTTTAGCTTCAATGTTTCTTTTAATACTTTTTTTTGTCTCAATTAAAATACTTATGTTTTTTTTACCATAGTACACATGTAAAATATTTATAAAGCTATATGAAGTCATTTGGTTTGAGTATTAAATTAAACATTAGAGCCAAATTTAAAGACCAAATGGTATATTAATCCAAAAAAAAAAGAAAGGGTAAGCTTCCTTCGGTTCCTTACAATATTTTTTTTATTTCCTATTATCATTTTCAAAGAAATATTTCATTTTCTAATTTTTAATTTTTTCTCAAATTGAAAAACACATTTGATAAATAAAATTAAAATTTTGAAAACATGAAAAACATGGTATATTCTTTTTTCTATAATAAAATAGAAAGTGTATATTTTATGGATTCAAACCAATGTACAAGATTCAATATTTGAAAATTGTCAAAAATACTTTTATATTTATATAAATTTACATTTTATGGATTCAAACCAACATATAAACTAATGGTGCGTGTAAATATTAGCTCATTAATTACTTACGTTAAATTTATCGGAAGTTGCATCACAAATATTGTTTTGGATGCAAAAGACAATTTCTATTGGTTGTAATTTAAATGAATAGTCCATTAACTCATCTAAACATGATAAGTAAGTGATTCATATAAGGATATCATGTAGTCTAATGTCCAATAAGGAAAATTACTTATCTTAGCTACGAAATAGAATTGACTCTTAAATAGCGATATAGATATATTAGTCTTGATAAAGAATACGTTAAACTAAACACGAGATAAATTAAATTAAATTTAAATTTATTTAAAATTAATTTCCTCTAAAATTATTACTTCGGACTCCCAACATAAAATTCTTGACTTCATTCATAATCACCTGATATACGAACATAAAAGAAAATCTTGCAAACACGAGAGATTATTTAACATGGTACAAGGAAGCCACATGTCATAAGTAATATATATTTTTCTCAATCAAGAAATTATTAGTAATATCATAAAAGGACCATAACAAAAGTCCAAATACATACATCACTTAGTGAAGTATTGAAAATTGAATCCAAACGTGATAGAATTTAACAAAATTCAAACCTATAAGTTAAAAACCAAAAATTAACTCCTCAAAGCTATCACGAGAATTTGAACACAAAATCTAAAGGTAAACTAACTTTTTATCAATAATTCAAGAGACTCATTTTATTTTAAAATACAAAAATTAATTTAAAGGTCCTTACGAACCACTAACCCTAAACTAACAAACCTTACTACTCCTCGCCCCAATTTTGGAGTGTTACAATTAAATACAAAGATATGAATTTTAATTTACGAATGTAGACAACACATATTTAACAATGTGTTAATTTTTGGCATCACGAGAGTGCTAAAATCTTACTTTCACGTAACCAATTCCCTAACCTAAATATTTTTCTCTGGATTTCTATGGTAGACCCAAAATTATCTTTTTAAAAAGAATTTTCAAAATTTTGTTTTAAAATTTAATCGCCACTTTTCATTTTTAAAATAAAATTTCATGTTTTTCTTCAACCTAGAATCCTCATATTTTTCAATTATTTGTCAAATTAATTTTAATTATAACCGAAATTAATTACAATATATCTTTACTATTCTTTGATATTTAGTAAATCTTACTTTGCACAAATTGTGATTTTTTTTACCTTTTTCAAAATTTTAATAAGATAGACATATCTCAAAAAAAAAAAAAATTGAAGTAATGTTTATTCAAAGAGGTAACATTCGAACTAGAAATTGGAAGAATATTGTAATCGATGATAAAGTATATTGTCACATTTATATTTTATATATATAAGGAAGCATGCAAAATTAGCCACACACCAAAGAAAAAGGCAGGGCCGATCAGATATGAAACAATGGCAAATCCGTGGGAAGATTTTAAAACCACATAACTGCTTGTGCTGAAAGCAATCACCATTGCAATCGTTGCATGCCCAAGGATCCCAGAAACAAATTGAGTTCAATTTGAAACTGTTCGATGCCAAAAATTATATCTTGATAATATATTATCCATAACCCAAAGTGGATGGTGAGGGCAGAAACGGAGTATAAAAAGGCCAATGCATTTGTTACAATAAATGCTTTAAAGGCTGCCTCATGAATGAAAAGGGGAGTGCCTTGCTTTGACCTTTTGTCACTTTGCAAACCACCAGGAACAGTTATTGCCGCTGCGAATGCAAAGGTGGCAATAAGTGCTGCCACTACTAAATGAGCATTTCTCGTCTTCTCCAAGCTTTTTGCAGAGATAGTTGGCAAGCAAATGGGACAAATTGGTTCCTCCGCCACTTCATCATTCTCAATTTCTTCCAACAATACTTTGATTTGATTCTGCCATGCCAAACACATTAGCCGATTGTATTGTAGGTTTACTAAATATGTTACTTCAAAACTTAAATATTAATATATAAAACCATAGCCATGGAAATGTAATATATATATACACACCTGATGATGTTTCTCAGATAGAAATGCATTATAAACTTCTTGAGGTGCCATTCCAAAGTCACCTTCCAACTCCATTAGATTTATGACTGATACATTTACAATCTCAATGTAACCATACCTGAAAAGTAAAGGCCCTAATGTGGAGGAAGTGCCCTCTAAAAGCTAGATAATGAAGTAAATTCAAACCTTTGTTGTCCACTTTTTCACAACAATCTGGACATAAAGAGAGAATCTTTGAAATTGTTCCAGCATTAACTTGCCTGGCTACCATAAGAAGGTGTGTCATCCCCCTCTTTGTATCACCTATATAGGCAGCTGATACATCCCATTTTAACAGTTCTTCCACAACAGAAATGCAACCTAAGTGTGCAGCATAATGAAGAGGGGTGTACCCATATTCATCTCTTTCCTTTGTCGAATTCCCTTCCTTCTGTAATATTATCTTTGTTTCCTCTGAATCCAAGCAAAAAAAAAAAACTGTCAATAAATCTGTTCTTTATTTATTACAAAAAAAATATGGAACTAACTCAATATACCTTCATCTTCGCCCATAGCTGCTGCATGCAAAACTGTTCTACCGTGGGGGCCACCATGAGCTGTTGATTTTGATTTCTCTAATAGTATACTCAGCACGCCCGCGTCTCCGCTCCTAGCTGCTATGTAATGTGGAGTCTCCTGGATTTTGTTGGCAGAATACAGAAAATCAGGGTCTTCAAGCTTCAACAATCCTTCCACCATTTCAACATCGCCATATATTGCTGCTACATGTAAAGCCGTATTGGATTCCTGATCCGTAATCCTCAGCATCTCTCTCACTGCAGTTATCTTTCCCATGCATTTCACGTTAGAAGAGAAGAGAAGAAAGAAAGTTTTGCTTTCTTTACAATTTGGTCCTTCCACCAAAAATTTACCATTTTCACCTAGAAATCAAAAGAATTTCCATAACCATCAAGAGAGAAAGATAACAAGAAGACTATGGGGAGCTATAATATCAAGTTAGATTCAAGTAATAGAAGCTGGAGGAGAGAGAAAATCAAGTTAAAGGTTGAAACCAATAGGACAAGGTAAGAACATCAAGATTTCAACATATTTTTAAGTGTGATATTATTGAAAAAGTATGGAAATGATGTTATAGTAGAGTTTTCTTATATAAGGTCTTATGGTTTTAATATATTAGTGAAGGAAAATAAGAGAAAGTGATGGGAAATATTATAGAGAAAGGGAATAAGGGTGTTATAAATTTAGTAATCAACATTTTGCACTAAAACAGTTTTAGACAAAAGCAGTAGGTTAACTTTAAAAAATCACCATAAATCGTGGAAATCGAATTAAGTAGGAATAAAATATGGAATTAAATATTACTGAGTCTAGTTTCTCATAGAAGAAACAATGTAAGTAATGGAATTGTAAATCATGAGATATAATAAATTTTGTGAGACAAGGTCAGAATGAATTCGGGTTCCCTATTCTAAATTGGAAAAATCATTAAAATTTTAAAAAATAATTATGAGTTATAATTTATATTTTAAAATCCTTAATGAGTCTATTTTCAAGAAAAACAAAGGGGACATCATCTGAATTCTGTACAAAGAGATAATTAATTTTTAGTGAAGAGGGGTCAGAACTGTTAAATAGTGAAATAGGGAAAACTTTAAAGAATAAAATGCACTTATTTGTTAAACAAAAATTCTGAAAATTTTATAGTAATAAGATATGTGAGTCTAGTTTCATAAAAATTAACGTATCTCAATTCAGAGTTACGTAGCTCAAGATATAAATAATTTTGTGACTATGACTTAAGTGGACAGCTTTGAATGAACAAATAAATAAATAGTGAAATTATAGATAATGTTACATATAAGCATGTTATATACATTAAGGATGTGGAATGGAGAGGAGGAGGAGGAAAATATATGATTATTCAACTAGCATGAATTTTTATTAAAATGGCTAATTTGCATGTTTTAGGTTAAGGGACTAAATTGAATAAAAGTAATATTTTAAGGATAAATTTGTAAAATGTCAAAACGTGACCAAATTGCATGAAATGAATTTTTTATTATTTAAATTAATAAATTGAATGAAATGTTAATTTAGATCAAGATTGGGTGGAAATTGAGGAAAATAGAAAATTACAAAAATGTCCCTGAATTTTGGTATTTCTACAATTTAGCCCGGTAAGTTCGTGTAACTTGAATTATATTCTTAAATGCTTGAAATTTTTGTTATTGATGTGAATATGATTTGAATGTTAATTGTATGAAAATTGATGGAATATTGATATATTTGATAAAAAGGGGAAGAAATCCTGGTTGAATGGAAAGAAAATTCGATGGATCTCTGAAAAGGAATTGACGGTAAAAAGGGTCTAGCCCGGACGGGTGATCCTATCCTGATATAGCCCTCCTGAAGAATATGTGGAAAATGGATTTAACCCGGACGGGTAATCCGAATTAGGGTCTAAATTTAGCCTGGACTAATAATTCAGATCCAAACTCATTAGAGTAATTGTCATTACAGGGGATTTAGCCTGGACTGGTAATCCCGATAATACTCTATGAGTTTATATTACAGGGGATTTAGCCTGGACAGGTAATCCCACTGTAAGGATGAGGTTCACGAGAGTGTGCTCTCTGAAATAGAAATGTGCGCACACATGAATATGAATTGACGGACCCGAATTTGTACACTAAAGTGTACCCCTAAAAATCCATCGAAATTCTGAGAAATTCAACGGGATAAACATGGAAAAATAACAAGGGAATGGAAATCATGGTATTGATGAGCTCATCAATCATGGTATATATATTATTGATACATGGAATTATTGAACTAACTTGAATGTTGAGTTTGTGCATGTTAGGGGAATAATGTATTGAATGGCATGTATAAGTTAAATTGGCCAACATTAGCTCATTAATGTTTTGATTTTGATTGATTTTAAATATGAATGCTTGATGAAATAAAATGTCTGTAAATTAATTTGTAAACTCCGGTAATACTCTATAACCCTATTCTAGCAATAGATACGGGTTAGGGGTGTTATAGAAACTGCAAAGAATGAGAAGAATTAAGGAAAACGAATGGAAGAAAATGGGGTCCATAGTGTCTGGTAGCTGTGGAAATTGTTACACACTAAATTTTGATCATGTTTGTTATTATGACTCATTTAGACTAAACCCTACATTTTCTTTTCACCCTAACAACAATGAAAATCCCTAAGACCAAAATGAGATTTTTTATTTATGTTTTTAGATCAAGTTAACATGAAAATCCCTACGGACAAAACAAATGATAAGTTAGATCAAGTTTTTATTTATGTTTTTCTTTTAAGATTTTTTAAATATAAAATTGAGTCTTCATTTATTTATAAATATTTTTATATTCTTTTAAAGATTTAAACCATCACAACTATTATCATAATAGTGACGGAATTTTTTTATTATCATTACAACTATTGTGGTATAATTAGTGTACATATAATATAATATTTGTGATGAAATTCGTTATTATCACTAAACAACCTCTTCACGAAAGCTAGGGATTGTTGTATGTAATAACAAACAAAAAAGCCAGGCCAGATGAAACATGAAGCGATGGCAAGCCCATGGGAGGGTTTTAAAACCACATAACTGCTTGTGCTAAAAGCAATCACCATTGCAAACATTGCACGGCCAAGGAGATTAGAAACGGACTGAGTTCAATATAAGATTATATTATATTAATATCCCAAAAATTTAATCTTGGTAAAAGAGGATCCAGAATTCCAAAGTGGACGGAGAGGACCGAAACAGAGAGAATAAAGGCCAATACATTTGTTACAACAAATGCTTTAAAAGTTGCCTTATCAATCAGAAAAGGAGTGCCCTGCTCTGACCCTTTTTCACTATTCAAACCACCAGGTATGGTTATTCCTGTTAAAAATGCAACGGTGGCTATAAGTGCTACCACTACTAAATGAGCATCTCTTGTCTTCTCCAAGCTTTCTGCAGAGATAGTTGGTAAGGGAATGTGGGAAACTTGTAACTCCGCTACTTTTTCATGTGCAACACCTTTCAACAATTTCTCGACTTCCTTCTGCCATACCAGCCACATTAGCCAATTGTATTGTAATGTAGGTATATTATACATGTTAATTCAAAACTCAATTATTAAGCCACTAGTATTAAAAAGATAGATAAACCATCGGATTTTCTTTTATAAAACAATTTTTGCATACAAGCTGTCATTAGAATATTGTGGATGCAAAACACATTTGCAGATTAAAGTTGTTAATATGGTGTGGGTAAACCACTAATCGGTATAGATAAAAGCTACTAATACAGTGTGGATAAATCAATAATTGGTGCAGATAAAAACTGCTAATACAGTGTGGATAAACCATTAATCGGTGCAAATAGGCTACTAACACTTCCTTCGTACTTATAGTCCCACCTCATGCAATGCAATATGACAAACTCAATCAAATCAATATGGTAGCATTTAATTATGCTTTTAACAGAACAACACGGTAGCAATCAATATGCTCATAACAGTAGAATACAATAACAAATAATATGCTTATAACAGATCAACTTAGTAGCAAATAGTCATGCTTATTCAATGTTTGGTTTAACAGCGTCAGAAAGCATACTATACGTACAATCACAAACACCAAAACAATAGTCATACATATTTTTTTACAATTCATGCAAATATAGAAACATCATATTAATACGACTAGTTAATTCATGGGCTCTAACATAATTCATAATTAAGGACTTAATTGAATAATATAATATACTAAAACAGTTTGGGAATCGGGTAAAAATTAAACTAAACAAAAGAGATGGCTATCAAACTCTTCAAAAATGATATCCCACGAACACCTAATGAGATTTTTGAGAAGATGTGTTTGTCGAAACCGTTTTTTTGAAAACAAAAAAAGTTTTAGGTTGTCGACTTAAAAAAAAGAAAATGAAAGTTGTGAGTCGCCACCAATCTTCTATTAAGGTGTGATTGGGTCACCTAAAAACGACTTTGGTCTACGAATTTTAGAAGAACGGGTCCGGGAGTCGGTTACGCATGAGGAAGGATTAGCACCCTCATTACGCCCAAAAATTGGTACCTAGTTAATTAATTAATGTCTTAAGGTCGAAAATTTTAAAAATATAATCTTTAAAAACTTAAAACGTTGCATATTAAGACCCTTTTCAATTTAGAGAAGCAAAAATGCCACACCCAATACGTTAGGGCACAACATTCTAATTTCCCCCAAAATGAATTAGATCAGAATACTTATACAATAAAACTTTAAAAGAACATCCACTCATCCAAGATTTAAGAAATCACACCCAATACGTTAGGGCACGATCCCTTTAGAATCCCAAACTCGGAATATTTCCTTTACTTTAAAAGAACATCCACTTATCCAAGATTTAAGAAATCACACCCAATACGTTAGGGCACAATTCCTTTAGAATCTCAAACTCGGAATATTTCCTTCATGATTTTTAAAAAAAATCTTCATTTCGAGAAATCAATCGTCACATCCAATACGTTAGGACACAACGTGTTGAATTCCCAATAATGAGTTTTATTTTAATTAAAAGAATATCCATTTTGAAAAAGTTTGATTTTAAAAATCGAGTAAAAATGTAATGTTATGCTACTTTAAATATATAATGCAATAATAAATACTACGATAGCATAGAAATAATGCAAATATATGAACAAATAACTAAAATAATGGCCTACAAAATATCAAATAAATGGACAAGATAATAAAAATATATGTAAACATAAATTAATAGACAAATAACTGAAATAAATAAAAAAAATATACATACATCCATGAAAATATATAAGTTTAAAATAATTAAGATAATATCAAAATTAATAAAACATGTGTCTAAAATATACGAAAAATATTAGTTTTTTTTAAGGTGTAAATACATGCAAAAGAAACATATTTATATATATACATATAATAATAATAATTTCATAAAAAAATTAGAAATATTGATTTTAAGAAAAATATGAGAAAGGACTAAATTGGGTCAGAAGTAAAAAAAACAGGGGTAAATCCGCAAATAAATAAAAGTAAAAGGATTAATTTGAACGCGCGAATTACATAGAGGGGCTGGAAGGGAAATTTTCCCTTCTCCTCTAAAACGACGCCGTTCAACTTAGACCCAATTGAAATAAAAATAAATAAAAGGGTAAATTAAGAAAAATAAAATCTGCTTAGGGAGATAAGATCTGAAATCTTCAATCTATTCCACTGTTGCCCAGGGAAGTAGAATTATTGGCTTCAATGTACTCCACTATAACCACAGGGAGGTAAAATCCGCCATCTTCGATCTGCTTCGCTACAAACGAGGAAGGCAAGGTTTTGTTTTCGATCTGCTTCGCTGTCGATGCAGGAAGACAAGATCTGCTCTTTCACTGATCTGTTCTCTGGGGAGCATTACCTGTATAATGAACTTAATTATGCCTAATGATTAGAATGGCATGATCAAAATGCATCAAATGCATGAATGCAAAATTTTATTTTTCCGAGAATGATCTCGCTTAGGTTGTCATTACTCGAAGTTTATTAAGTCTTTGTGACTAACATGCTACAACGCCTTCTTACTTGACTGGCTTTTCTGAAGAAACCTTTAGTCAGGTTGCCCTCCAAGTTTAATCCATTGGGGCGCAAAAATTCATACCATCGTTCTCCCACTAAAATACGTGGCTTTCCTCAATCCTTTCCTATCACAATTCAATGATACATGATCTAAATCTTTATGGTCCTTTACACCATTCCCAGGGTATCGTACCAAAGGCTCATGCCTAAATAAATGCTCTCTTCCCCGAGGTAACCTCCTGGTGATCATTACTTGCTTGTTTGATTTAGGCTTTGTCATCAACACGACATCCAATGTTTTTGACAGCAAAATCCAAAGAGAAAGTCCTAGTTTAGACTGTTCCTTTTCAGATTTCCAACCTTTAAACCCGGTGCGTTCTAAATAATAGTCCTGTTTCAGGCTCTTGTATTATTTAGAAACTCCTAGAGTAATATGCAAAACCTCCTTCGTGAAAGTTTCATTAGTCCATTAATCATTATTCTAATGTAACATGCTTGCAAAAAGGGTATAACAATGGATGAGAATACAATTGGTTCTGAGCATAGCTCGAAAGGAATAGATTATCAAAAATAGTAAACAATGATAGCAAAGAAATTGATTGGGAATGTGTATCTTGGAAAAGAATGAAGTATTCCAAGAATAAAAAATTCAGTATGAATATTGGGTGCCCCAGATATCGCAGCTTGAACTTCTCTGTACAAACTTTTTAAAGATCCTTCTGAGTTTGACATGTGTTTAGGTGATCCACAGTACTCTGCCAATGCCCCAAGATGTTGCCTACCTTTTCCTGATAATTCAGGTATAACAAGATCACCACATGCCCCAATCTGGTTAAACTTTGAGTTGCTCTAATCACCTCGTGCCCCATTCTGATCAATATTTGAGCCGCCCTTTTCGGGTTTTCAACTCAAATCCCCTTTGGTCTCAAAGTGCCTTTTGCGGGTTTTCACTTTGGCCTCTCCATTTTCTTTTCTTTTTTCTTTCACTTTCATTTTTTGTTTTTTTTTTGTTTTTTTTTTTGAATCTGAACTCATAGGATTAGATAAGTTCTCGTTATCCCTTTCGATCAGCACCAATGTAAGATCTTCTTTGTGATCAAATTTCTTTCATAGAGCCTTTTGGGGCAAAATTTAATTATGACGAAAACTTTGGATCTTCCTCTTCAATTATGATGAAATCCAACAACGGAGAAATGGCAACTTGATTTCGACAGGCTAAACCATGATGAGCCAAAGGAGAAGGCATTGCCCCAACAAAGAATTCTAAATGCATCGTTCATGATGTTAATCTTGAACATACTATAAATTCTTGATATCGTATTGTTGTTCCAATTACAATGTCGGTGTTTACTCAAGCATATCCTGATATGACCATATGAAGACATCTTTGAACTCTTTGAAGTAACTCAACAAGGTCATGCTTCATTTCTTCGGTTATGCACGCAATCTTAAAGTCACAATCTCCATTCTCCCCTCATGAAGTAAGATTTCATTCCTGTTCTACCATCCTCAGCAAGTCTAAAAATAGGCTACAATTAGTGTCATCTTTAAAGTAATGAGATCCCTCTAAACACAAATCCCACTCAAAAGGAACTTCTGAGTCCGTAACAGCATCACTCATGTCATTGATATCTGGGGACCCACAGTAAATACCAAAGAATATACAAAAGAATGTATGAATAATCATTTGTACAATTATGGATGAATAAAAGAATAATATGGAAGAAGATCCGAAAGAATAAAAGTATAATTATTCGAAAAGAATATTGGCTTAAAAAAATAAATGCAAAGATGTATTTTATTAGAATAACGACGTTCAGACATGAGCCTATTTCATAAAGGAATTCTTATTGCCTCTAGGCTGAAGGCAACAAGTGTGTTTTGAACATTACTCTGAGTAATCTCTAAATACTACAGGGGCTTCTTCTGCAGTCAAATTATTTAAAACACTCCTAAGTCTATAAGGGCAAAAATCTGACAAGGTCTCTTCTTCAGTTGTGTCATCGTGAACACTTCTCGACACCCCTTCATATTCAATCATGACTGGGTACTAGATGAACCATCTATCTTGACAATACCCATGTTGATGAATTTTTCAACTAGCTTTTTGAAGGTAATGCAATTTTCTATGGAATGCCCCGTAATTCCTGCATGATAATCACATTGTGCACTTGCATCATACCATTTGGGATACGGGGGCTGTGGAGGCTTCACATATAAAGGAGCAACAACATGCGCATTGAATAAGCTTTGATACAGCTCCTTGTACGACATTGGAATTGGCGTGAACTGGAGCTTTTCAGTACTTGGCTTCACACCTAATTCTTGTCTTGATGAACCCTGTTGATTAGCAATCGATTTGTCGTACGTATTCACGCTGTTTACCTCATTTCCCTTTTCTTTTGAGGCTTGCCTTCTGTTATTTCCTCTAGTATCAATCTTTCCGCTCCTTATGGCGCTTTCAATCATTTCACCATTCATGATTATGTCAGAAAAGCTTTTTGTTGCACTCCCTAACATATGTGTGATGAATGGGGCTTTCAATGTATTAACGAAAAGCATCGTCATCTCTCTTTCTAGAAGAGATGGCTGAACTTGGATAGCAACCTCCCTCCATCTCTGTGCGTACTGCCTGAAACTTTCACCAGGCTTCTTCTCCATGTTCTACAGAGTAATTCTATCAGGTACCATGTCAGTCACATGGCTGTATTGTTTCAAGAATGCCTGCGCTAGATCTCTCCATGAATTAATTTGGGTACGGTTCAATCGATTGTACCACCTGGATGCTGCCCCCGTGAGACTATCCTGGAAGCAATGTATCAGCAACTGGTCATTATTAACATATCCAGTCATCCTCCTGCAGAACATAGTAATATGTGCTTCGGGGCTACTGGTTCCATTATACTTCTCGAACTCTGGTGTTTTGAACTTGTGAGGAAGTACCGGACCTGGAACCAAGCTCAATTCTCTAGCATCAATTCCGTGGTAGCTCTCAGTACCTTCTATCACTTTAAGTTTTTCCTCCAACCATTTATACCTTTCCTCGAGCTGTTTTGATAGTTCCTCATTCATTTTTTCCTTTCCAGCCGTCTCATCAAAATCAGGAATAGCAGGATTAACAAAATTGGCACCGGGGTTAGAGCCTGATCCCATCTGGAAATTCATTTGCGTTGCAGCATCACCCGAAGGATTAATGGTAACAGAGGACCTACGCGGGTATATCTCAACTTGTTGGGGTGTAAAGTCCGGAGGATAGACAAGTCCCTCATTGTCACCTTCTTCATTGTTGAGCACCAATCCCTTTCCTTTGTCAACTCCTCCAGCCAATAACTGAGTCAACTTAGCCATCATACTCCCTTGAGATTCCATGATCTTTTCCATCATCTTTTGTTGAATCTTTTCTAATTGCTCATTCATTTGCTCTTGCATTTCTTTCTGGAACTGTTCTAGCCTTTGGTCCATGTCTCTAGTTTTGGATTGAGTTCCGTAGCAGTGTTTGATAGCTTGATTGGTTTCCAGATTAACTGATGAGTAATTTAGATTAATTAGAATCCCTTAATATATTTATTAATGCATATGAAACAATGCAATGCGTGAAATGAAATGAAATGCCATGTCATGCAAATAAAACACCAAAAGTCAGTATAACACAAGATATAATCAAGAAAT